>NC_072424.2:609230-1215961 GCF_028878055.3 Symphalangus syndactylus
TCTTTTTTCCACTATTACCCACTTAGCGCTACGAATGTCCAGTTGCATTTTCTACAGACAGAGTGTTTCAAAACTGCTCAATCAAAAGTATGGTTTAACTCTGTTAGCTGAATGCTCAGATCAGAAAGAAGTTTCACAGAATGCTTCTGTGTAGTTTATATTTGAATATATTAATTTTTCCACTACTACTCTCTTAGCGCTCCAAATGTCCAGTTGCATTTTCTACAGAAAGAGTGTTCAGATCTGCTCAATCAAAAGTGTGGTTTAACTCTGTTAGCTGAATGCACAGATCAGAAAGAAGTTTCACAGAATGATTCTGTGTAGTTTATATTTGGAGACATTCCTTTTTCCACTATTACCCTCTTAGCGCTCCGAATCTCCACTTGCATTTTCTGCAGAAAGAGTGTTTCAGAACGGCTCAATCAAAACTAAGGTTCAACTCTTTTAGTTGAACAAACAGAACAGAAAGAAGTTTCACACAATTCTTCTGTGTAGTTTTTATTTGTAGACATTCTTTTTCCCAATATAGGCCTCCTAGCGCTCAGAATGTCCAATTGCAGTTTCTACAGAAATAGTGTTTCAGAACGGCTCAATCAAAAGTAAGGTTCAACTCTGTTAGTTGAATGCACAGAACAGAAAAAAGTTTCATACAATGTTTCTGTGTAGTTTATATTTGAATATATTCTTTTTTCCACTATTACCCACTTAGCGCTACGAATGTCCAGTTGCATTTTCTACAGACAGAGTGTTTCAAAACTGCTCAATCAAAAGTATGGTTTAACTCTGTTAGCTGAATGCTCAGATCAGAAAGATGTTTCACAGAATTCTTCTGTGTAGTTTATATTTGAATATATTCCTTTTTCCACTACTACGCTCTTAGCGCTCCAAATGTCCAGTTGCATTTTCTACAGAAAGAGTGTTCAGAGCTGCTCAATCAAAAGTATGGTTTAACTCTGTTAGCTGAATGCACAGATCAGAAAGAAATTTCACCGAATGATTCTGTGTAGTTTATATTTGAAGACATTCCTTTTTCCACTATTACCCTCTTAGCGCTCCGAATCTCCACTTGCGTTTTCTACAAAAAGAGTGTTTCATAACTGCTCAATCAAAAATATGTTTTATCTCTGTTAACTGAATTTACAGATCAGAAATAAGTTTCACAGAATGCATCTGTGTAGTTTTTATTTGAAGATATTCTTTTTCCCAATGTAGGCCTCTTAGCGCTTAGCATGTCCAATTGCAGTTTCTACAGAAAGAGTTTTTCAGAACGGCTCAATCAAAAGTAAGGTTCAACTCTGTTAGTTGAATGCACAGAACAGAAAGAATTTTCACAGAATGCTACTGTGTAGTTTATATTTGAATATATTCCTTTTTCCACTATTACCCTCTTAGCGCTCCGAATGTCCACTTGCATTTTCTACAGAAAGAGTGTTCAGAACTGCGCAATCAAAAGTATGGTTTAACTCTGTTAGCTTAATGAACATATCAGAAATAAGTTTCACACAATGCTTCTGTGTAGTTTTTATTTGAAGATATTATTTTTCCCAATATAGGCCTCTTAGCGCTCAGAATGTCCAATTGCAGTTTCTACAGAAAGAGTGTTTCAGAAAGGCTCAATCAAAAGTAAGGTTCAACTCTGTTAGTTGAATGCACAGAACAGAAAGAAGTTTCATACAATGCTTCTGTGTAGTTTATATTTGAACATATTCTTTTTTCCACTATTACCCACTTAGCGCTACGAATGTCCAGTTGCATTTTCTACAGACAGAGTGTTTCAAAACTGCTCAATCAAAAGTATGGTTTAACTCTGTTAGCTGAATGCTCAGATCAGAAAGAAGTTTCACAGAATGCTTCTGTGTAGTTTATATTTGAATATATTCCTTTTTCCACTACTACTCTCTTAGCGCTCCAAATGTCCAGTTGCATTTTCTACAGAAAGAGTGTTCAGATCTGCTCAATCAAAAGTATGGTTTAACTCTGTTAGCTGAATGCACAGATCAGAAAGAAGTTTCACAGAATGATTCTGTGTAGTTTATATTTGGAGACATTCCTTTTTCCACTATTACCCTCTTAGCGCTCCGAATATCCACTTGCATTTTCTGCAGAAAGAGTGTTTCAGAACGGCTCAATCAAAACTAAGGTTCAACTCTTTTAGTTGAACAAACAGAACAGAAAGAAGTTTCACACAATTCTTCTGTGTAGTTTTTATTTGTAGACATTCTTTTTCCCAATATAGGCCTCTTAGCGCTCAGAATGTCCAATTGCAGTTTCTACAGAAAGAGTGTTTCAGAACGGCTCAATCAAAAGTAAGGTTCAACTCTGTTAGTTGAATGCACAGAACAGAAAGAAGTTTCATACAATGCTTCTGTGTAGTTTATATTTGAACATATTCTTTTTTCCACTATTACCCACTTAGCGCTACGAATGTCCAGTTGCATTTTCAACAGACAGAGTGTTTCAAAACTGCTCAATCAAAAGTATGGTTTAACTCTGTTAGCTGTATGCTCAGATCAGAAAGAAGTTTCACAGAATGCTTCTGTGTAGTTTATATTTGAATATATTCCTTTTTCCACTATTACCCTCTTAGCGCTCCGAATGTCCACTTGCATTTTCTTCAGAAAGAGTGTTCAGAACTGCGCAATCAAAAGTATGTTTTAACTCTGTTAGCTTAATGAACATATCAGAAATAAGTTTCACAGAATGCATCTGTGTAGTTTTTATTTGAAGATATTATTTTTCCCAATATAGGCCTCTTAGCGCTCAGAATGTCCAATTTCAGTTTCTACAGAAAGAGTGTTTCAGAAAGGCTCAATCAAAAGTAAGGTTCAACTCTGTTAGTTGAATGCACAGAACAGAAAGAAGTTTCATACAATGCTTCTGTGTAGTTAATATTTGAACATATTCTTTTATCCACTATTACCCACTTAGCGCTACGAATGTCCAGTTGCATCTTCTACAGACAGAGTGTTTCAAAACTGCTCAATCAAAAGTATGGTTTAACTCTGTTAGCTGAATGCTCAGATCAGAAAGAAGTTTCACAGAATGCTTCTGTGTAGTTTATATTTGAATATATTCCTTTTTCCACTACTACGCTCTTAGCGCTCCAAATGTCCAGTTGCATTTTCTACAGAAAGAGTGTTCAGATCTGCTCAATCAAAAGTATGGTTTAACTCTGTTAGCTGAATGCACAGATTAGAAAGAAGTTTCACCGAATGATTCTGTGTAGTTTATATTTGAAGACATTCCTTTTTCCACTATTACCCTCTTAGCGCTCCAAATCTCCACTTGCATTTTCTACAAAAAGAGAGTTTCATAACTGCTCAATCAAAAATATGTTTTATCTCTATTAACTGAATTTACAGATCAGAAATAAGTTTCACAGAATGCATCTGTGTAGTTTTTATTTGAAGATATTCTTTTTCCCAATGTAGGCCTCTTAGCGCTTAGCATGTCCAATTGCAGTTTCTACAGAAAGAGTGTTTCAGAACGGCTCAATCAAAAGTAAGGTTCAACTCTGTTAGTTGAATGCACAGAACAGAAAGAATTTTCACAGAATGCTACTGTGTAGTTTATAATTGCATATATTCCTTTTTCCACTATTACCCTCTTAGCGCTCCGAATGTCCACTTGCATTTTCTACAGAAAGAGTGTTCATAACTGCGCAATCAAAAGTATGGTTTAACTCTGTTAGCTTAATGAACATATCAGAAATAAGTTTCACACAATGCTTCTGTGTAGTTTTTATTTGAAGATATTATTTTTCCCAATATAGGCCTCTTAGCGCTCAGAATGTCCAATTGCAGTTTCTACAGAAAGAGTGTTTCAGAAACGCTCAATCAAAAGTAAGGTTCAACTCTGTTAGTTGAATGCACAGAACAGAAAGAAGTTTCATACAATGCCTCTGTGTAGTTTATATTTGAACATATTCTTTTTTCCGCTATTACCCACTTAGCGCTACGAATGTCCAGTTGCATTTTCTACAGACAGAGTGTTTCAAAACTGCTCAATCAAAAGTATGGTTTAACTCTGTTAGCTGAATGCTCAGATCAGAAAGAAGTTTCACAGAATGCTTCTGTGTAGTTTATATTTGAATATATTCCTTTTTCCACTACTACTCTCTTAGCGCTCCAAATGTCCAGTTGCATTTTCTACAGAAAGAGTGTTCAGATCTGCTCAATCAAAAGTATCGTTTAACTCTGTTAGCTGAATGCACAGATCAGAAAGAATTTTCACAGAATGATTCTGTGTAGTTTATATTTGGAGACATTCCTTTTTCCACTATTACCCTCTTAGCGCTCCGAATCTCCACTTGCATTTTCTGCAGAAAGAGTGTTTCAGAACGGCTCAATCAAAACTAAGGTTCAACTCTTTTAGTTGAACAAACAGAACAGAAAGAAGTTTCACACAATTCTTCTGTGTAGTTTTTATTTGTAGACATTCTTTTTCCCAATATATGCCTCTTAGCGCTCAGAATGTCCAATTGCAGTTTCTACAGAAAGAGTGTTTCAGAACGGCTCAATCAAAAGTAAGGTTCAACTCTGTTAGTTGAATGCACAGAACAGAAAGAAGTTTCATACAATGCTTCTGTGTAGTTTATATTTGAACATATTCTTTTTTCCACTATTACCCACTTAGCGCTACGAATGTCCAGTTGCATTTTCAACAGACAGAGTGTTTCAAAACTGCTCAATCAAAAGTATGGTTTAACTCTGTTAGCTGAATGCTCAGATCAGAAAGAAGTTTCACAGAATGCTTCTGTGTAGTTTATATTTGAATATATTCCTTTTTCCACTATTACCCTCTTAGCGCTCCGAATCTCCACTTGCATTTTCTACAAAAAGAGTGTTTCATAACTGCTCAATCAAAGATATGTTTTATCTCTGTTAACTGAATTTACAGATCAGAAATAAGTTTCACAGAATGCATCTGTGTAGTTTTTATTTGAAGATATTCTTTTTCCCAATGTAGGACTCTTAGCGCTTAGCATGTCCAATTGCAGTTTCTACAGAAAGAGTGTTTCAGAACGGCTCAATCAAAAGTAAGGTTCAACTCTGTTAGTTGAATGCACAGAACAGAAAGAATTTTCACAGAATGCTACTGTGTAGTTTATATTTGAATATATTCCTTTTTCCACTATTACCCTCTTAGCGCTCCGAATGTCCACTTGCTTTTTCTACAGAAAGAGTGTTCAGAACTGCGCAATCAAAAGTATGGTTTAACTCTGTTAGCTTAATGAACATATCAGAAATATGTTTCACACAATGCTTCTGTGTAGTTTTTATTTGAAGATATTATTTTTCCCAATATAGGCCTCTTAGCGCTCAGAATGTCCAATTGCAGTTTCTACAGAAAGAGTGTTTCAGAAAGGCTCAATCAAAAGTAAGGTTCAACTCTGTTAGTTGAATGCACAGAACAGAAAGAAGTTTCATACAATGTTTCTGTGTAGTTTATATTTGAACATATTCTTTTTTCCACTATTACCCACTTAGCGCTACGAATGTCCAGTTGCATTTTCTACAGACAGAGTGTTTCAAAACTGCTCAATCAAAAGTATGGTTTAACTCTGTTAGCTGAATGCTCAGATCAGAAAGAAGTTTCACAGAATGCTTCTGTGTACTTTATATTTGAATATATTCCTTTTTCCACTACTACTCTCTTAGCGCTCCAAATGTCCAGTTGCATTTTCTACAGAAAGAGTGTTCAGATCTGCTCAATCAAAAGTATGGTTTAATTCTGTTAGCTGAATGCACAGATTAGAAAGAAGTTTCACAGAATGATTCTGTGTAGTTTATATTTGGAGACATTCCTTTTTCCACTATTACCCTCTTAGCGCTCCGAATCTCCACTTGCATTTTCTGCAGAAAGAGTGTTTCAGAACGGCTCAATCAAAACTAAGGTTCAACTCTTTTAGTTGAACAAACAGAACAGAAAGAAGTTTCACAGAATGCATCTGTGTAGTTTTTATTTGAAGATATTCTTTTTCCCAATGTAGGCCTCTTAGCGCTTAGCATGTCCAATTGCAGTTTCTACAGAAAGAGTGTTTCAGAACGGCTCAATCAAAAGTAAGGTTCAACTCTGTTAGTTGAATGCACAGAACAGAAAGGATTTTCACAGAATGCTACTGTGTAGTTTATATTTGAATATATTCCTTTTTCCACCATTACCCTCTTAGCGCTCCGAATGTCCACTTGCATTTTCTACAGAAAGAGTGTTCAGATCTGCTCAATCAAAAGTATGGTTTAAATCTGTTAGCTGAATGCACAGATTAGAAAGAATTTTCACAGAATGATTCTGTGTAGTTTATATTTGGAGACATTCCTTTTTCCACTATTACCCTCTTAGCTCTCCGAATCTCCACTTGCATTTTCTGCAGAAAGAGTGTTTCAGAACGGCTCAATCAAAACTAAGGTTCAACTCTTTTAGTTGAACAAACAGAACAGAAAGAAGTTTCACACAATTCTTCTGTGTAGTTTTTATTTGTAGACATTATTTTCCCAATATATGCCTCTTAGCGCTCAGAATGTCCAATTGCAGTTTCTACAGAAAGAGTGTTTCAGAACGGCTCAATCAAAATAAGGTTCAACTCTGTTAGTTGAATGCACAGAACAGAAAGAAGTTTCATACAATGCTTCTGTGTAGTTTATATTTGAACATATTCTTTTTTCCACTATTACCCACTTAGCGCTACGAATGTCCAGTTGCATTTTCAACAGACAGAGTGTTTCAAAACTGCTCAATCAAAAGTATGGTTTAACTCTGTTAGCTGAATGCTCAGATCAGAAAGAAGTTTCACAGAATGCTTCTGTGTAGTTTATATTTGAATATATTCCTTTTTCCACTATTACCCTCTTAGCGCTCCGAATCTCCACTTGCATTTTCTACAAAAAGAGTGTTTCATAACTGCTCAATCAATGATATGTTTTATCTCTGTTAACTGAATTTACAGATCAGAAATAAGTTTCACAGAATGCATCTGTGTAGTTTTTATTTGAAGATATTCTTTTTCCCAATGTAGGACTCTTAGCGCTTAGCATGTCCAATTGCAGTTTCTACAGAAAGAGTGTTTCAGAACGGCTCAATCAAAAGTAAGGTTCAACTCTGTTAGTTGAATGCACAGAACAGAAAGAATTTTCACAGAATGCTACTGTGTAGTTTATATTTGAATATATTCCTTTTTCCACTATTACCCTCTTAGCGCTCCGAATGTCCACTTGCATTTTCTACAGAAAGAGTGTTCAGAACTGCGCAATCAAAAGTATGGTTTAACTCTGTTAGCTTAATGAACATATCAGAAATATGTTTCACAAAATGCTTCTGTGTAGTTTTTATTTGAAGATATTATTTTTCCCAATATAGGCCTCTTAGCGCTCAGAATGTCCAATTGCAGTTTCTACAGAAAGAGTGTTTCAGAAAGGCTCAATCAAAAGTAAGGTTCAACTCTGTTAGTTGAATGCACAGAACAGAAAGAAGTTTCATACAATGCTTCTGTGTAGTTTATATTTGAACATATTCTTTTTTCCACTATTACCCACTTAGCGCTACGAATGTCCAGTTGCATTTTCTACAGACAGAGTGTTTCAAAACTGCTCAATCAAAAGTATGGTTTAACTCTGTTAGCTGAATGCTCAGATCAGAAAGAAGTTTCACAGAATGCTTCTGTGTACTTTATATTTGAATATATTCCTTTTTCCACTACTACTCTCTTAGCGCTCCAAATGTCCAGTTGCATTTTCTACAGAAAGAGTGTTCAGATCTGCTCAATCAAAACTATGGTTTAACTCTGTTTGCTGAATGCACAGATCAGAAAGAAGTTTCACAGAATGATTCTGTGTAGTTTATATTTGGAGACATTCCTTTTTCCACTATTACCCTCTTAGCGCTCCGAATCTCCACTTGCATTTTCTGCAGAAAGAGTGTTTCAGAACGGCTCAATCAAAACTAAGGTTCAACTCTTTTAGTTGAACAAACAGAACAGAAAGAAGTTTCACACAATTCTTCTGTGTAGTTTTTATTTGTAGACATTCTTTTTCCCAATATATGCCTCTTAGCGCTCAGAATGTCCAATTGCAGTTTCTACAGAAAGAGTGTTTCAGAACGGCTCAATCAAAAGTAAGGTTCAACTCTGTTAGTTGAATGCACAGAACAGAAAGAAGTTTCATACAATGCTTCTGTGTAGTTTATATTTGAACATATTTTTTTTCCACTATTACCCACTTAGCGCTACGAATGTCCAGTTGCATTTTCAACAGACAGAGTGTTTCAAAACTGCTCAATCAAAAGTATGGTTTAACTCTGTTAGCTGAATGCTCAGATCAGAAAGAAGTTTCACAGAATGCTTCTGTGTAGTTTATATTTGAATATATTCCTTTTTCCACTATTACCCTCTTAGCGCTCCGAATCTCCACTTGCATTTTCTACAAAAAGAGTGTTTCATAACTGCTCAATCAAAGATATGTTTTATCTCTGTTAACTGAATTTACAGATCAGAAATAAGTTTCACAGAATGCATCTGTGTAGTTTTTATTTGAAGATATTCTTTTTCCCAATGTAGGACTCTTAGCGCTTAGCATGTCCAATTGCAGTTTCTACAGAAAGAGTGTTTCAGAACGGCTCAATCAAAAGTAAGGTTCAACTCTGTTAGTTGAATGCACAGAACAGAAAGAATTTTCACAGAATGCTACTGTGTAGTTTATATTTGAATATATTCCTTTTTCCACTATTACCCTCTTAGCGCTCCGAATGTCCACTTGCATTTTCTACAGAAAGAGTGTTCAGAACTGCGCAATCAAAAGTATGGTTTAACTCTGTTAGCTTAATGAACATATCAGAAATATGTTTCACACAATGCTTCTGTGTAGTTTTTATTTGAAGATATTATTTTTCCCAATATAGGCCTCTTAGCGCTCAGAATGTCCAATTGCAGTTTCTACAGAAAGAGTGTTTCAGAACGGCTCAATCAAAATTAAGGTTCAACTCTGTTAGTTGAATGCACAGAACAGAAAGTATTTTCATACAATGCTTCTGTGTAGTTTATATTTGAACATATTCTTTTTTCCACTATTACCCACTTAGCGCTACGAATGTCCAGTTGCATTTTCTACAGACAGAGTGTTTCAAAACTGCTCAATCAAAAGTATGGTTTAACTCTGTTAGCTGAATGCTCAGATCAGAAAGAAGTTTCACAGAATGCTTCTGTGTACTTTATATTTGAATATATTCCTTTTTCCACTACTACTCTCTTAGCGCTCCAAATGTCCAGTTGCATTTTCTACAGAAAGAGTGTTCAGATCTGCTCAATCAAAAGTATGGTTTAACTCTGTTAGCTGAATGCACAGATCAGAGAGAAGTTTCACAGAATGATTCTGTGTAGTTTATATTTGGAGACATTCCTTTTTCCACTATTACCCTCTTAGCGCTCCGAATCTCCACTTGCATTTTCTGCAGAAAGAGTGTTTCAGAACGGCTCAATCAAAACTAAGGTTCAACTCTTTTAGTTGAACAAACAGAACAGAAAGAAGTTTCACACAATTCTTCTGTGTAGTTTTTATTTGTAGACATTCTTTTTCCCAATATATGCCTCTTAGCGCTCAGAATGTCCAATTGCAGTTTCTACAGAAAGAGTGTTTCAGAACGGCTCAATCAAAAGTAAGGTTCAACTCTGTTAGTTGAATGCACAGAACAGAAAGAAGTTTCATACAATGCTTCTGTGTAGTTTATATTTGAACATATTCTTTTTTCCACTATTACCCACTTAGCGCTACGAATGTCCAGTTGCATTTTCAACAGACAGAGTGTTTCAAAACTGCTCAATCAAAAGTATGGTTTAACTCTGTTAGCTGAATGCTCAGATCAGAAAGAAGTTTCACAGAATGCTTCTGTGTAGTTTATATTTGTATATATTCCTTTTTCCACTATTACCCTCTTAGCGCTCCGAATGTCCACTTGCATTTTCTTCAGAAAGAGTGTTCAGAACTGCGCAATCAAAAGTATGTTTTAACTCTGTTAGCTTAATGAACATATCAGAAATAAGTTTCACACAATGCTTCTGTGTAGTTTTTATTTGAAGATATTATTTTTCCCAATATAGGCCTCTTAGCGCTCAGAATGTCCAATTGCAGTTTCTACAGAAAGAGTGTTTCAGAAAGTCTCAATCAAAAGTAAGGTTCAACCCTGTTAGTTGAATGCACAGAACAGAAAGAAGTTTCATACAATGCTTCTGTGTAGTTTATATTTGAACATATTCTTTTTTCCACTATTACCCACTTAGCGCTACGAATGTCCAGTTGCATTTTCTACAGACAGAGTGTTTCAAAACTGCTCAATCAAAAGTGTGGTTTAACTCTGTTAGCTGAATGCTCAGATCAGAAAGAAGTTTCACAGAATGCTTCTGTGTAGTTTATATTTGAATATATTCCTTTTTCCACTACTACTCTCTTAGCGCTCCAAATGTCCAGTTGCATTTTCTACAGAAAGAGTGTTCAGATCTGCTCAATCAAAAGTATGGTTTAACTCTGTTAGCTGAATGCACAGATCAGAAAGAAGTTTCACAGAATGATTCTGTGTAGTTTATATTTGGAGACATTCCTTTTTCCACTATTACCCTCTTAGCGCTCCGAATCTCCACTTGCATTTTCTACAGAAAGAGTGTTTCAGAACGGCTCAATCAAAACTAAGGTTCAACTCTTTTAGTTGAACAAACAGAACAGAAAGAAGTTTCACACAATTCTTCTGTGTAGTTTTTATTTGTAGACATTCTTTTTCCCAATATCGGCCTCTTAGCGCTCAGAATGTCCAATTGCAGTTTCTACAGAAAGAGTGTTTCAAAACGGCTCAATCAAAAGTAAGGTTCAACTCTGTTAGTTGAATGCATAGAACAGAAAGAAGTTTCATACAATGCTTCTGTGTAGTTTCTATTTGAACATATTCTTTTTTCCACTATTACCCACTTAGCGCTACGAATGTCCAGTTGCATTTTCTACAGACAGAGTGTTTCAAAACTGCTCAATCAAAAGTATGGTTTTACTCTGTTAGCTGAGTGCTCAGATCAGAAAGAAGTTTCACAGAATGCTTCTGTGTAGTTTATATTTGAATATATTCCTTTTTCCACTACTACGCTCTTAGCGCTCCAAATGTCCAGTTGCATTTTCTACAGAAAGAGTGTTCAGATCTGCTCAATCAAAAGTATGGTTTAACTCTGTTAGCTGAATGCACAGATCAGAAAGAAGTTTCACCGAATGATTCTGTGTAGTTTATATTTGAAGACATTCCTTTTTGCACTATTACCCTCTTTGCGCTCCGAATCTCCACTTGCATTTTCTACAAAAAGAGTGTTTCATAACTGCTCAATCAAAAATATGTTTTATCTCTGTTAACTGAATTTACAGATCAGAAATAAGTTTCACAGAATGCATCTGTGTAGTTTTTATTTGAAGATATTCTTTTTCCCAATGTAGACCTCTTAGCGCTTAGCATGTCCAATTGCAGTTTCTACAGAAAGAGTGTTTCAGAACGGCTCAATCAAAAGTAAGGTTCAACTCTGTTAGTTGAATGCACAGAACAGAAAGAATTTTCACAGAATGCTACTGTGTAGTTTATATTTGAATATATTCCTTTTTCCACCATTACCCTCTTAGCGCTCCGAATGTCCACTTGCATTTTCTACAGAAAGTGTGTTCAGAACTGCGCAATCAAAAGTATGGTTTAACTCTGTTAGCTTAATGAACATATCAGAAATATGTTTCACACAATGCTTCTGTGTAGTTTTTATTTGAAGATATTATTTTTCCCAATATAGGCCTCTTAGCGCTCAGAATGTCCAATTGCAGTTTCTACAGAAAGAGTGTTTCAGAAAGGCTCAATCAAAAGTAAGGTTCAACCCTGTTAGTTGAATGCACAGAACAGAAAGAAGTTTCATACAATGCTTCTGTGTAGTTTATATTTGAACATATTCTTTTTTCCACTATTACCCACTTAGCGCTACGAATGTCCAGTTGCATTTTCTACAGACAGAGTGTTTCAAAACTGCTCAATCAAAAGTATGGTTTAACTCTGTTAGCTGAATGCTCAGATCAGAAAGAAGTTTCACAGAATGCTTCTGTGCAGTTTATATTTGAATATATTCCTTTTTCCACTACTACGCTCTTAGCGCTCCAAATGTCCAGTTGCATTTTCTACAGAAAGAGTGTTCAGATCTGCTCAATCAAAAGTATGGTTTAACTCTGTTAGCTGAATGCACAGATCAGAAAGAAGTTTCACCGAATGATTCTGTATAGTTTATATTTGAAGACATTCCTTTTTCCACTATTACCCTCTTAGCGCTCCGAATCTCCACTTGCATTTTCTACAAAAAGAGTGTTTCATAACTGCTCAATCAAAAATATGTTTTATCTCTGTTAACTGAATTTACAGATCAGAAATAAGTTTCACAGAATGCATCTGTGTAGTTTTTATTTGAAGATATTATTTTTCCCAATGTAGGCCTCTTAGCGCTTAGCATGTCCAATTGCAGTTTCTACAGAAAGAGTGTTTCAGAACGGCTCAATCAAAAGTAAGGTTCAACTCTGTTAGTTGAATGCACAGAACAGAAAGAATTTTCACAGAATGCTACTGTGTAGTTTATATTTGAATATATTTCTTTTTCCACTATTACCCTCTTAGCGCTCCGAATGTCCACTTGCATTTTCTACAGAAAGAGTGTTCAGAACTGCGCAATCAAAAGTATGGTTTAACTCTGTTAGCTTAATGAACATATCAGAAATAAGTTTCACACAATGCTTCTGTGTAGTTTTTATTTGAAGATATTATATTTCCCAATATAGGCCTCTTAGCGCTCAGAATGTCCAATTGCAGTTTCTACAGAAAGAGTGTTTCAGAAATTCTCAATCAAAAGTCAGGTTCAACTCTGTTAGTTGAATGCACAGAACAGAAAGAAGTTTCATACAATGCTTCTGTGTAGTTTATATTTGAACATATTCTTTTTTCCACTATTACCAACTTAGCGCTACGAATGTCCAGTTGCATTTTCTACAGACAGAGTGTTTCAAAACTGCTCAATCAAAAGTATGGTTTAACTCTCTTAGCTGAATGCTCAGATCAGAAAGAAGTTTCACAGAATGCTTCTGTGTAGTTTATATTTGAATATATTCCTTTTTCCACTACTACTCTCTTAGCGCTCCAAATGTCCAGTTGCATTTTCTACAGAAAGAGTGTTCAGATCTGCTCAATAAAAAGTATGGTTTAACTCTGTTAGCTGAATGCACAGATCAGAAAGAAGTTTCACAGAATGATTCTGTGTAGTTTATATTTGGAGACATTCCTTTTTCCAATATTACCCTCTTAGCGCTCCGCATTTCCACTTGCATTTTCTACAGAAAGAGTGTTTCAGAACGGCTCAATCAAAACTAAGGTTCAACTCTTTTAGTTGAACAAACAGAACAGAAAGAAGTTTCACACAATTCTTCTGTGTAGTTTTTATTTGTAGACATCCTTTTTCCCAATATAGGCCTCTTAGCGCTCAGAATGTCCAATTGCAGTTTCTACAGAAAGAGTGTTTCAGAACGGCTCAATCAAAAGTAAGGTTCAACTCTGTTAGTTGAATGCACAGAACAGAAAGAAGTTTCATACAATGCTTCTGTGTAGTTTATATTTGAACATATTTTTTTTCCACTATTAATCACTTAGCGCTACGAATGTCCAGTTGCATTTTCTACAGACAGAGTGTTTCAAAACTGCTCAATCAAAAGTATGGTTTAACTCTCTTAGCTGAATGCTCAGATCAGAAAGAAGTTTCACAGAATGCTTCTGTGTAGTTTTTATTTGAAGATATTCTTTTTCCCAATGTAGGCCTCTTAGCGCTTAGCATGTCCAATTGCAGTTTCTACAGAAAGAGTGTTTCAGAACGGCTCAATCAAAAGTAAGGTTCAACTCTGTTAGTTGAATGCACAGAACAGAAAGAATTTTCACAGAATGCTACTGTGTAGTTCATATTTGAATATATTCCTTTTTCCACTATTACCCTCTTAGCGCTCCGAATGTCCACTTGCATTTTCTACAGAAAGAGTGTTCAGAACTGCGCAATCAAAAGTATGGTTTAACTCTGTTAGCTTAATGAACATATCAGAAATAAGTTTCACACAATGCTTCTGTGTAGTTTTTATTTGAAGATATTATTTTTCCCAATAGAGTCCTCTTAGCGCTCAGAATGTCCAATTGCAGTTTCTACAGAAAGAGTGTTTCAGAAAGGCTCAATCAAAAGTCAGGTTCAACTCTGTTAGTTGAATGCACAGAACAGAAAGAAGTTTCATACAATGATTCTGTGTAGTTTATATTTGAACATATTCTTTTTTCCACTATTACCCACTTAGCGCTACGAATGTCCAGTTGCATTTTCTACAGACAGAGTGTTTCAAAACTGCTCAATCAAAAGTATGGTTTAACTCTGTTAGCTGAATGCTCAGATCAGTAAGAAGTTTCACAGAATGCTTCTGTGTAGTTTATATTTGAATATATTCCTTTTTCCACTACTACGCTCTTAGCGCTCCAAATGTCCAGTTGCATTTTCTACAGAAAGAGTGTTCAGATCTGCTCAATCAAAAGTATGGTTTAACTCTGTTAGCTGAATGCACAGATTAGAAAGAAGTTTCACCGAATGATTCTGTGTAGTTTATATTTGAAGACATTCCTTTTTCCACTATTACCCTCTTAGCGCTCCAAATCTCCACTTGCATTTTCTACAAAAAGAGAGTTTCATAACTGCTCAATCAAAAATATGTTTTATCTCTATTAACTGAATTTACAGATCAGAAATAAGTTTCACAGAATGCATCTGTGTAGTTTTTATTTGAAGATATTCTTTTTCCCAATGTAGGCCTCTTAGCGCTTAGCATGTCCAATTGCAGTTTCTACAGAAAGAGTGTTTCAGAACGGCTCAATCAAAAGTAAGGTTCAACTCTGTTAGTTGAATGCACAGAACAGAAAGAATTTTCACAGAATGCTACTGTGTAGTTTATAATTGCATATATTCCTTTTTCCACTATTACCCTCTTAGCGCTCCGAATGTCCACTTGCATTTTCTACAGAAAGAGTGTTCATAACTGCGCAATCAAAAGTATGGTTTAACTCTGTTAGCTTAATGAACATATCAGAAATAAGTTTCACACAATGCTTCTGTGTAGTTTTTATTTGAAGATATTATTTTTCCCAATATAGGCCTCTTAGCGCTCAGAATGTCCAATTGCAGTTTCTACAGAAAGAGTGTTTCAGAAACGCTCAATCAAAAGTAAGGTTCAACTCTGTTAGTTGAATGCACAGAACAGAAAGAAGTTTCATACAATGCCTCTGTGTAGTTTATATTTGAACATATTCTTTTTTCCGCTATTACCCACTTAGCGCTACGAATGTCCAGTTGCATTTTCTACAGACAGAGTGTTTCAAAACTGCTCAATCAAAAGTATGGTTTAACTCTGTTAGCTGAATGCTCAGATCAGAAAGAAGTTTCACAGAATGCTTCTGTGTAGTTTATATTTGAATATATTCCTTTTTCCACTACTACTCTCTTAGCGCTCCAAATGTCCAGTTGCATTTTCTACAGAAAGAGTGTTCAGATCTGCTCAATCAAAAGTATCGTTTAACTCTGTTAGCTGAATGCACAGATCAGAAAGAATTTTCACAGAATGATTCTGTGTAGTTTATATTTGGAGACATTCCTTTTTCCACTATTACCCTCTTAGCGCTCCGAATCTCCACTTGCATTTTCTGCAGAAAGAGTGTTTCAGAACGGCTCAATCAAAACTAAGGTTCAACTCTTTTAGTTGAACAAACAGAACAGAAAGAAGTTTCACACAATTCTTCTGTGTAGTTTTTATTTGTAGACATTCTTTTTCCCAATATATGCCTCTTAGCGCTCAGAATGTCCAATTGCAGTTTCTACAGAAAGAGTGTTTCAGAACGGCTCAATCAAAAGTAAGGTTCAACTCTGTTAGTTGAATGCACAGAACAGAAAGAAGTTTCATACAATGCTTCTGTGTAGTTTATATTTGAACATATTCTTTTTTCCACTATTACCCACTTAGCGCTACGAATGTCCAGTTGCATTTTCAACAGACAGAGTGTTTCAAAACTGCTCAATCAAAAGTATGGTTTAACTCTGTTAGCTGAATGCTCAGATCAGAAAGAAGTTTCACAGAATGCTTCTGTGTAGTTTATATTTGAATATATTCCTTTTTCCACTATTACCCTCTTAGCGCTCCGAATCTCCACTTGCATTTTCTACAAAAAGAGTGTTTCATAACTGCTCAATCAAAGATATGTTTTATCTCTGTTAACTGAATTTACAGATCAGAAATAAGTTTCACAGAATGCATCTGTGTAGTTTTTATTTGAAGATATTCTTTTTCCCAATGTAGGACTCTTAGCGCTTAGCATGTCCAATTGCAGTTTCTACAGAAAGAGTGTTTCAGAACGGCTCAATCAAAAGTAAGGTTCAACTCTGTTAGTTGAATGCACAGAACAGAAAGAATTTTCACAGAATGCTACTGTGTAGTTTATATTTGAATATATTCCTTTTTCCACTATTACCCTCTTAGCGCTCCGAATGTCCACTTGCTTTTTCTACAGAAAGAGTGTTCAGAACTGCGCAATCAAAAGTATGGTTTAACTCTGTTAGCTTAATGAACATATCAGAAATATGTTTCACACAATGCTTCTGTGTAGTTTTTATTTGAAGATATTATTTTTCCCAATAGAGGCCTCTTAGCGCTCAGAATGTCCAATTGCAGTTTCTACAGAAAGAGTGTTTCAGAAAGGCTCAATCAAAAGTAAGGTTCAACTCTGTTAGTTGAATGCACAGAACAGAAAGAAGTTTCATACAATGTTTCTGTGTAGTTTATATTTGAACATATTCTTTTTTCCACTATTACCCACTTAGCGCTACGAATGTCCAGTTGCATTTTCTACAGACAGAGTGTTTCAAAACTGCTCAATCAAAAGTATGGTTTAACTCTGTTAGCTGAATGCTCAGATCAGAAAGAAGTTTCACAGAATGCTTCTGTGTACTTTATATTTGAATATATTCCTTTTTCCACTACTACTCTCTTAGCGCTCCAAATGTCCAGTTGCATTTTCTACAGAAAGAGTGTTCAGATCTGCTCAATCAAAAGTATGGTTTAATTCTGTTAGCTGAATGCACAGATTAGAAAGAAGTTTCACAGAATGATTCTGTGTAGTTTATATTTGGAGACATTCCTTTTTCCACTATTACCCTCTTAGCGCTCCGAATCTCCACTTGCATTTTCTGCAGAAAGAGTGTTTCAGAACGGCTCAATCAAAACTAAGGTTCAACTCTTTTAGTTGAACAAACAGAACAGAAAGAAGTTTCACAGAATGCATCTGTGTAGTTTTTATTTGAAGATATTCTTTTTCCCAATGTAGGCCTCTTAGCGCTTAGCATGTCCAATTGCAGTTTCTACAGAAAGAGTGTTTCAGAACGGCTCAATCAAAAGTAAGGTTCAACTCTGTTAGTTGAATGCACAGAACAGAAAGGATTTTCACAGAATGCTACTGTGTAGTTTATATTTGAATATATTCCTTTTTCCACCATTACCCTCTTAGCGCTCCGAATGTCCACTTGCATTTTCTACAGAAAGAGTGTTCAGATCTGCTCAATCAAAAGTATGGTTTAAATCTGTTAGCTGAATGCACAGATTAGAAAGAATTTTCACAGAATGATTCTGTGTAGTTTATATTTGGAGACATTCCTTTTTCCACTATTACCCTCTTAGCTCTCCGAATCTCCACTTGCATTTTCTGCAGAAAGAGTGTTTCAGAACGGCTCAATCAAAACTAAGGTTCAACTCTTTTAGTTGAACAAACAGAACAGAAAGAAGTTTCACACAATTCTTCTGTGTAGTTTTTATTTGTAGACATTCTTTTTCCCAATATATGCCTCTTAGCGCTCAGAATGTCCAATTGCAGTTTCTACAGAAAGAGTGTTTCAGAACGGCTCAATCAAAATAAGGTTCAACTCTGTTAGTTGAATGCACAGAACAGAAAGAAGTTTCATACAATGCTTCTGTGTAGTTTATATTTGAACATATTCTTTTTTCCACTATTACCCACTTAGCGCTACGAATGTCCAGTTGCATTTTCAACAGACAGAGTGTTTCAAAACTGCTCAATCAAAAGTATGGTTTAACTCTGTTAGCTGAATGCTCAGATCAGAAAGAAGTTTCACAGAATGCTTCTGTGTAGTTTATATTTGAATATATTCCTTTTTCCACTATTACCCTCTTAGCGCTCCGAATCTCCACTTGCATTTTCTACAAAAAGAGTGTTTCATAACTGCTCAATCAATGATATGTTTTATCTCTGTTAACTGAATTTACAGATCAGAAATAAGTTTCACAGAATGCATCTGTGTAGTTTTTATTTGAAGATATTCTTTTTCCCAATGTAGGACTCTTAGCGCTTAGCATGTCCAATTGCAGTTTCTACAGAAAGAGTGTTTCAGAACGGCTCAATCAAAAGTAAGGTTCAACTCTGTTAGTTGAATGCACAGAACAGAAAGAATTTTCACAGAATGCTACTGTGTAGTTTATATTTGAATATATTCCTTTTTCCACTATTACCCTCTTAGCGCTCCGAATGTCCACTTGCATTTTCTACAGAAAGAGTGTTCAGAACTGCGCAATCAAAAGTATGGTTTAACTCTGTTAGCTTAATGAACATATCAGAAATATGTTTCACAAAATGCTTCTGTGTAGTTTTTATTTGAAGATATTATTTTTCCCAATATAGGCCTCTTAGCGCTCAGAATGTCCAATTGCAGTTTCTACAGAAAGAGTGTTTCAGAAAGGCTCAATCAAAAGTAAGGTTCAACTCTGTTAGTTGAATGCACAGAACAGAAAGAAGTTTCATACAATGCTTCTGTGTAGTTTATATTTGAACATATTCTTTTTTCCACTATTACCCACTTAGCGCTACGAATGTCCAGTTGCATTTTCTACAGACAGAGTGTTTCAAAACTGCTCAATCAAAAGTATGGTTTAACTCTGTTAGCTGAATGCTCAGATCAGAAAGAAGTTTCACAGAATGCTTCTGTGTACTTTATATTTGAACATATTCCTTTTTCCACTACTACTCTCTTAGCGCTCCAAATGTCCAGTTGCATTTTCTACAGAAAGAGTGTTCAGATCTGCTCAATCAAAACTATGGTTTAACTCTGTTTGCTGAATGCACAGATCAGAAAGAAGTTTCACAGAATGATTCTGTGTAGTTTATATTTGGAGACATTCCTTTTTCCACTATTACCCTCTTAGCGCTCCGAATCTCCACTTGCATTTTCTGCAGAAAGAGTGTTTCAGAACGGCTCAATCACAACTAAGGTTCAACTCTTTTAGTTGAACAAACAGAACAGAAAGAAGTTTCACACAATTCTTCTGTGTAGTTTTTATTTGTAGACATTCTTTTTCCCAATATATGCCTCTTAGCGCTCAGAATGTCCAATTGCAGTTTCTACAGAAAGAGTGTTTCAGAACGGCTCAATCAAAAGTAAGGTTCAACTCTGTTAGTTGAATGCACAGAACAGAAAGAAGTTTCATACAATGCTTCTGTGTAGTTTATATTTGAACATATTTTTTTTCCACTATTACCCACTTAGCGCTACGAATGTCCAGTTGCATTTTCAACAGACAGAGTGTTTCAAAACTGCTCAATCAAAAGTATGGTTTAACTCTGTTAGCTGAATGCTCAGATCAGAAAGAAGTTTCACAGAATGCTTCTGTGTAGTTTATATTTGAATATATTCCTTTTTCCACTATTACCCTCTTAGCGCTCCGAATCTCCACTTGCATTTTCTACAAAAAGAGTGTTTCATAACTGCTCAATCAAAGATATGTTTTATCTCTGTTAACTGAATTTACAGATCAGAAATAAGTTTCACAGAATGCATCTGTGTAGTTTTTATTTGAAGATATTCTTTTTCCCAATGTAGGACTCTTAGCGCTTAGCATGTCCAATTGCAGTTTCTACAGAAAGAGTGTTTCAGAACGGCTCAATCAAAAGTAAGGTTCAACTCTGTTAGTTGAATGCACAGAACAGAAAGAATTTTCACAGAATGCTACTGTGTAGTTTATATTTGAATATATTCCTTTTTCCACTATTACCCTCTTAGCGCTCCGAATGTCCACTTGCATTTTCTACAGAAAGAGTGTTCAGAACTGCGCAATCAAAAGTATGGTTTAACTCTGTTAGCTTAATGAACATATCAGAAATATGTTTCACACAATGCTTCTGTGTAGTTTTTATTTGAAGATATTATTTTTCCCAATATAGGCCTCTTAGCGCTCAGAATGTCCAATTGCAGTTTCTACAGAAAGAGTGTTTCAGAACGGCTCAATCAAAATTAAGGTTCAACTCTGTTAGTTGAATGCACAGAACAGAAAGAATTTTCATACAATGCTTCTGTGTAGTTTATATTTGAACATATTCTTTTTTCCACTATTACCCACTTAGCGCTACGAATGTCCAGTTGCATTTTCTACAGACAGAGTGTTTCAAAACTGCTCAATCAAAAGTATGGTTTAACTCTGTTAGCTGAATGCTCAGATCAGAAAGAAGTTTCACAGAATGCTTCTGTGTAGTTTATATTTGAATATATTCCTTTTTCCACTACTACTCTCTTAGCGCTCCAAATGTCCAGTTGCATTTTCTACAGAAAGAGTGTTCAGATCTGCTCAATCAAAAGTATGGTTTAACTCTGTTAGCTGAATGCACAGATTAGAAAGAAGTTTCACAGAATGATTCTGTGTAGTTTATATTTGGAGACATTCCTTTTTCCACTATTACCCTCTTAGCGCTCCGAATCTCCACTTGCATTTTCTACAGAAAGAGTGTTTCAGAACGGCTCAATCAAAACTAAGGTTCAACTCTTTTAGTTGAACAAACAGAACAGAAAGAAGTTTCACACAATTCTTCTGTGTAGTTTTTATTTGTAGACATTCTTTTTCCCAATATCGGCCTCTTAGCGCTCAGAATGTCCAATTGCAGTTTCTACAGAAAGAGTGTTTCAAAACGGCTCAATCAAAAGTAAGGTTCAACTCTGTTAGTTGAATGCATAGAACAGAAAGAAGTTTCATACAATGCTTCTGTGTAGTTTCTATTTGAACATATTCTTTTTTCCACTATTACCCACTTAGCGCTACGAATGTCCAGTTGCATTTTCTACAGACAGAGTGTTTCAAAACTGCTCAATCAAAAGTATGGTTTTACTCTGTTAGCTGAGTGCTCAGATCAGAAAGAAGTTTCACAGAATGCTTCTGTGTAGTTTATATTTGAATATATTCCTTTTTCCACTACTACGCTCTTAGCGCTCCAAATGTCCAGTTGCATTTTCTACAGAAAGAGTGTTCAGATCTGCTCAATCAAAAGTATGGTTTAACTCTGTTAGCTGAATGCACAGATCAGAAAGAAGTTTCACCGAATGATTCTGTGTAGTTTATATTTGAAGACATTCCTTTTTGCACTATTACCCTCTTTGCGCTCCGAATCTCCACTTGCATTTTCTACAAAAAGAGTGTTTCATAACTGCTCAATCAAAAATATGTTTTATCTCTGTTAACTGAATTTACAGATCAGAAATAAGTTTCACAGAATGCATCTGTGTAGTTTTTATTTGAAGATATTCTTTTTCCCAATGTAGACCTCTTAGCGCTTAGCATGTCCAATTGCAGTTTCTACAGAAAGAGTGTTTCAGAACGGCTCAATCAAAAGTAAGGTTCAACTCTGTTAGTTGAATGCACAGAACAGAAAGAATTTTCACAGAATGCTACTGTGTAGTTTATATTTGAATATATTCCTTTTTCCACTATTACCCTCTTAGCGCTCCGAATGTCCACTTGCATTTTCTACAGAAAGAGTGTTCAGAACTGCGCAATCAAAAGTATGGTTTAACTCTGTTAGCTTAATGAACATATCAGAAATATGTTTCACACAATGCTTCTGTGTAGTTTTTATTTGAAGATATTATTTTTCCCAATATAGGCCTCTTAGCGCTCAGAATGTCCAATTGCAGTTTCTACAGAAAGAGTGTTTCAGAACGGCTCAATCAAAATTAAGGTTCAACTCTGTTAGTTGAATGCACAGAACAGAAAGAATTTTCATACAATGCTTCTGTGTAGTTTATATTTGAACATATTCTTTTTTCCACTATTACCCACTTAGCGCTACGAATGTCCAGTTGCATTTTCTACAGACAGAGTGTTTCAAAACTGCTCAATCAAAAGTATGGTTTAACTCTGTTAGCTGAATGCTCAGATCAGAAAGAAGTTTCACAGAATGCTTCTGTGTACTTTATATTTGAATATATTCCTTTTTCCACTACTACTCTCTTAGCGCTCCAAATGTCCAGTTGCATTTTCTACAGAAAGAGTGTTCAGATCTGCTCAATCAAAAGTATGGTTTAACTCTGTTAGCTGAATGCACAGATCAGAGAGAAGTTTCACAGAATGATTCTGTGTAGTTTATATTTGGAGACATTCCTTTTTCCACTATTACCCTCTTAGCGCTCCGAATCTCCACTTGCATTTTCTGCAGAAAGAGTGTTTCAGAACGGCTCAATCAAAACTAAGGTTCAACTCTTTTAGTTGAACAAACAGAACAGAAAGAAGTTTCACACAATTCTTCTGTGTAGTTTTTATTTGTAGACATTCTTTTTCCCAATATATGCCTCTTAGCGCTCAGAATGTCCAATTGCAGTTTCTACAGAAAGAGTGTTTCAGAACGGCTCAATCAAAAGTAAGGTTCAACTCTGTTAGTTGAATGCACAGAACAGAAAGAAGTTTCATACAATGCTTCTGTGTAGTTTATATTTGAACATATTCTTTTTTCCACTATTACCCACTTAGCGCTACGAATGTCCAGTTGCATTTTCAACAGACAGAGTGTTTCAAAACTGCTCAATCAAAAGTATGGTTTAACTCTGTTAGCTGAATGCTCAGATCAGAAAGAAGTTTCACAGAATGCTTCTGTGTAGTTTATATTTGAATATATTCCTTTTTCCACTATTACCCTCTTAGCGCTCCGAATGTCCACTTGCATTTTCTTCAGAAAGAGTGTTCAGAACTGCGCAATCAAAAGTATGTTTTAACTCTGTTAGCTTAATGAACATATCAGAAATAAGTTTCACACAATGCTTCTGTGTAGTTTTTATTTGAAGATATTATTTTTCCCAATATAGGCCTCTTAGCGCTCAGAATGTCCAATTGCAGTTTCTACAGAAAGAGTGTTTCAGAAAGTCTCAATCAAAAGTAAGGTTCAACCCTGTTAGTTGAATGCACAGAACAGAAAGAAGTTTCATACAATGCTTCTGTGTAGTTTATATTTGAACATATTCTTTTTTCCACTATTACCCACTTAGCGCTACGAATGTCCAGTTGCATTTTCTACAGACAGAGTGTTTCAAAACTGCTCAATCAAAAGTGTGGTTTAACTCTGTTAGCTGAATGCTCAGATCAGAAAGAAGTTTCACAGAATGCTTCTGTGTAGTTTATATTTGAATATATTCCTTTTTCCACTACTACTCTCTTAGCGCTCCAAATGTCCAGTTGCATTTTCTACAGAAAGAGTGTTCAGATCTGCTCAATCAAAAGTATGGTTTAACTCTGTTAGCTGAATGCACAGATCAGAAAGAAGTTTCACAGAATGATTCTGTGTAGTTTATATTTGGAGACATTCCTTTTTCCACTATTACCCTCTTAGCGCTCCGAATCTCCACTTGCATTTTCTACAGAAAGAGTGTTTCAGAACGGCTCAATCAAAACTAAGGTTCAACTCTTTTAGTTGAACAAACAGAACAGAAAGAAGTTTCACACAATTCTTCTGTGTAGTTTTTATTTGTAGACATTCTTTTTCCCAATATCGGCCTCTTAGCGCTCAGAATGTCCAATTGCAGTTTCTACAGAAAGAGTGTTTCAAAACGGCTCAATCAAAAGTAAGGTTCAACTCTGTTAGTTGAATGCATAGAACAGAAAGAAGTTTCATACAATGCTTCTGTGTAGTTTCTATTTGAACATATTCTTTTTTCCACTATTACCCACTTAGCGCTACGAATGTCCAGTTGCATTTTCTACAGACAGAGTGTTTCAAAACTGCTCAATCAAAAGTATGGTTTTACTCTGTTAGCTGAGTGCTCAGATCAGAAAGAAGTTTCACAGAATGCTTCTGTGTAGTTTATATTTGAATATATTCCTTTTTCCACTACTACGCTCTTAGCGCTCCAAATGTCCAGTTGCATTTTCTACAGAAAGAGTGTTCAGATCTGCTCAATCAAAAGTATGGTTTAACTCTGTTAGCTGAATGCACAGATCAGAAAGAAATTTCACCGAATGATTCTGTGTAGTTTATATTTGAAGACATTCCTTTTTGCACTATTACCCTCTTTGCGCTCCGAATCTCCACTTGCATTTTCTACAAAAAGAGTGTTTCATAACTGCTCAATCAAAAATATGTTTTATCTCTGTTAACTGAATTTACAGATCAGAAATAAGTTTCACAGAATGCATCTGTGTAGTTTTTATTTGAAGATATTCTTTTTCCCAATGTAGACCTCTTAGCGCTTAGCATGTCCAATTGCAGTTTCTACAGAAAGAGTGTTTCAGAACGGCTCAATCAAAAGTAAGGTTCAACTCTGTTAGTTGAATGCACAGAACAGAAAGAATTTTCACAGAATGCTACTGTGTAGTTTATATTTGAATATATTCCTTTTTCCACCATTACCCTCTTAGCGCTCCGAATGTCCACTTGCATTTTCTACAGAAAGTGTGTTCAGAACTGCGCAATCAAAAGTATGGTTTAACTCTGTTAGCTTAATGAACATATCAGAAATATGTTTCACACAATGCTTCTGTGTAGTTTTTATTTGAAGATATTATTTTTCCCAATATAGGCCTCTTAGCGCTCAGAATGTCCAATTGCAGTTTCTACAGAAAGAGTGTTTCAGAACGGCTCAATCAAAATTAAGGTTCAACTCTGTTAGTTGAATGCACAGAACAGAAAGAATTTTCATACAATGCTTCTGTGTAGTTTATATTTGAACATATTCTTTTTTCCACTATTACCCACTTAGCGCTACGAATGTCCAGTTGCATTTTCTACAGACAGAGTGTTTCAAAACTGCTCAATCAAAAGTATGGTTTAACTCTGTTAGCTGAATGCTCAGATCAGAAAGAAGTTTCACAGAATGCTTCTGTGTACTTTATATTTGAATATATTCCTTTTTCCACTACTACTCTCTTAGCGCTCCAAATGTCCAGTTGCATTTTCTACAGAAAGAGTGTTCAGATCTGCTCAATCAAAAGTATGGTTTAACTCTGTTAGCTGAATGCACAGATCAGAGAGAAGTTTCACAGAATGATTCTGTGTAGTTTATATTTGGAGACATTCCTTTTTCCACTATTACCCTCTTAGCGCTCCGAATCTCCACTTGCATTTTCTGCAGAAAGAGTGTTTCAGAACGGCTCAATCAAAACTAAGGTTCAACTCTTTTAGTTGAACAAACAGAACAGAAAGAAGTTTCACACAATTCTTCTGTGTAGTTTTTATTTGTAGACATTCTTTTTCCCAATATATGCCTCTTAGCGCTCAGAATGTCCAATTGCAGTTTCTACAGAAAGAGTGTTTCAGAACGGCTCAATCAAAAGTAAGGTTCAACTCTGTTAGTTGAATGCACAGAACAGAAAGAAGTTTCATACAATGCTTCTGTGTAGTTTATATTTGAACATATTCTTTTTTCCACTATTACCCACTTAGCGCTACGAATGTCCAGTTGCATTTTCAACAGACAGAGTGTTTCAAAACTGCTCAATCAAAAGTATGGTTTAACTCTGTTAGCTGAATGCTCAGATCAGAAAGAAGTTTCACAGAATGCTTCTGTGTAGTTTATATTTGAATATATTCCTTTTTCCACTATTACCCTCTTAGCGCTCCGAATGTCCACTTGCATTTTCTTCAGAAAGAGTGTTCAGAACTGCGCAATCAAAAGTATGTTTTAACTCTGTTAGCTTAATGAACATATCAGAAATAAGTTTCACACAATGCTTCTGTGTAGTTTTTATTTGAAGATATTATTTTTCCCAATATAGGCCTCTTAGCGCTCAGAATGTCCAATTGCAGTTTCTACAGAAAGAGTGTTTCAGAAAGTCTCAATCAAAAGTAAGGTTCAACCCTGTTAGTTGAATGCACAGAACAGAAAGAAGTTTCATACAATGCTTCTGTGTAGTTTATATTTGAACATATTCTTTTTTCCACTATTACCCACTTAGCGCTACGAATGTCCAGTTGCATTTTCTACAGACAGAGTGTTTCAAAACTGCTCAATCAAAAGTGTGGTTTAACTCTGTTAGCTGAATGCTCAGATCAGAAAGAAGTTTCACAGAATGCTTCTGTGTAGTTTATATTTGAATATATTCCTTTTTCCACTACTACTCTCTTAGCGCTCCAAATGTCCAGTTGCATTTTCTACAGAAAGAGTGTTCAGATCTGCTCAATCAAAAGTATGGTTTAACTCTGTTAGCTGAATGCACAGATCAGAAAGAAGTTTCACAGAATGATTCTGTGTAGTTTATATTTGGAGACATTCCTTTTTCCACTATTACCCTCTTAGCGCTCCGAATCTCCACTTGCATTTTCTACAGAAAGAGTGTTTCAGAACGGCTCAATCAAAACTAAGGTTCAACTCTTTTAGTTGAACAAACAGAACAGAAAGAAGTTTCACACAATTCTTCTGTGTAGTTTTTATTTGTAGACATTCTTTTTCCCAATATCGGCCTCTTAGCGCTCAGAATGTCCAATTGCAGTTTCTACAGAAAGAGTGTTTCAAAACGGCTCAATCAAAAGTAAGGTTCAACTCTGTTAGTTGAATGCATAGAACAGAAAGAAGTTTCATACAATGCTTCTGTGTAGTTTCTATTTGAACATATTCTTTTTTCCACTATTACCCACTTAGCGCTACGAATGTCCAGTTGCATTTTCTACAGACAGAGTGTTTCAAAACTGCTCAATCAAAAGTATGGTTTTACTCTGTTAGCTGAGTGCTCAGATCAGAAAGAAGTTTCACAGAATGCTTCTGTGTAGTTTATATTTGAATATATTCCTTTTTCCACTACTACGCTCTTAGCGCTCCAAATGTCCAGTTGCATTTTCTACAGAAAGAGTGTTCAGATCTGCTCAATCAAAAGTATGGTTTAACTCTGTTAGCTGAATGCACAGATCAGAAAGAAATTTCACCGAATGATTCTGTGTAGTTTATATTTGAAGACATTCCTTTTTGCACTATTACCCTCTTTGCGCTCCGAATCTCCACTTGCATTTTCTACAAAAAGAGTGTTTCATAACTGCTCAATCAAAAATATGTTTTATCTCTGTTAACTGAATTTACAGATCAGAAATAAGTTTCACAGAATGCATCTGTGTAGTTTTTATTTGAAGATATTCTTTTTCCCAATGTAGACCTCTTAGCGCTTAGCATGTCCAATTGCAGTTTCTACAGAAAGAGTGTTTCAGAACGGCTCAATCAAAAGTAAGGTTCAACTCTGTTAGTTGAATGCACAGAACAGAAAGAATTTTCACAGAATGCTACTGTGTAGTTTATATTTGAATATATTCCTTTTTCCACCATTACCCTCTTAGCGCTCCGAATGTCCACTTGCATTTTCTACAGAAAGTGTGTTCAGAACTGCGCAATCAAAAGTATGGTTTAACTCTGTTAGCTTAATGAACATATCAGAAATATGTTTCACACAATGCTTCTGTGTAGTTTTTATTTGAAGATATTATTTTTCCCAATATAGGCCTCTTAGCGCTCAGAATGTCCAATTGCAGTTTCTACAGAAAGAGTGTTTCAGAAAGGCTCAATCAAAAGTAAGGTTCAACCCTGTTAGTTGAATGCACAGAACAGAAAGAAGTTTCATACAATGCTTCTGTGTAGTTTATATTTGAACATATTCTTTTTTCCACTATTACCCACTTAGCGCTACGAATGTCCAGTTGCATTTTCTACAGACAGAGTGTTTCAAAACTGCTCAATCAAAAGTATGGTTTAACTCTGTTAGCTGAATGCTCAGATCAGAAAGAAGTTTCACAGAATGCTTCTGTGCAGTTTATATTTGAATATATTCCTTTTTCCACTACTACGCTCTTAGCGCTCCAAATGTCCAGTTGCATTTTCTACAGAAAGAGTGTTCAGATCTGCTCAATCAAAAGTATGGTTTAACTCTGTTAGCTGAATGCACAGATCAGAAAGAAGTTTCACCGAATGATTCTGTATAGTTTATATTTGAAGACATTCCTTTTTCCACTATTACCCTCTTAGCGCTCCGAATCTCCACTTGCATTTTCTACAAAAAGAGTGTTTCATAACTGCTCAATCAAAAATATGTTTTATCTCTGTTAACTGAATTTACAGATCAGAAATAAGTTTCACAGAATGCATCTGTGTAGTTTTTATTTGAAGATATTATTTTTCCCAATGTAGGCCTCTTAGCGCTTAGCATGTCCAATTGCAGTTTCTACAGAAAGAGTGTTTCAGAACGGCTCAATCAAAAGTAAGGTTCAACTCTGTTAGTTGAATGCACAGAACAGAAAGTATTTTCACAGAATGCTACTGTGTAGTTTATATTTGAATATATTCCTTTTTCCACTATTACCCTCTTAGCGCTCCGAATGTCCACTTGCATTTTCTACAGAAAGAGTGTTCAGAACTGCGCAATCAAAAGTATGGTTTAACTCTGTTAGCTTAATGAACATATCAGAAATAAGTTTCACACAATGCTTCTGTGTAGTTTTTATTTGAAGATATTATATTTCCCAATATAGGCCTCTTAGCGCTCAGAATGTCCAATTGCAGTTTCTACAGAAAGAGTGTTTCAGAAATTCTCAATCAAAAGTCAGGTTCAACTCTGTTAGTTGAATGCACAGAACAGAAAGAAGTTTCATACAATGCTTCTGTGTAGTTTATATTTGAACATATTCTTTTTTCCACTATTACCAACTTAGCGCTACGAATGTCCAGTTGCATTTTCTACAGACAGAGTGTTTCAAAACTGCTCAATCAAAAGTATGGTTTAACTCTCTTAGCTGAATGCTCAGATCAGAAAGAAGTTTCACAGAATGCTTCTGTGTAGTTTATATTTGAATATATTCCTTTTTCCACTACTACTCTCTTAGCGCTCCAAATGTCCAGTTGCATTTTCTACAGAAAGAGTGTTCAGATCTGCTCAATAAAAAGTATGGTTTAACTCTGTTAGCTGAATGCACAGATCAGAAAGAAGTTTCACAGAATGATTCTGTGTAGTTTATATTTGGAGACATTCCTTTTTCCAATATTACCCTCTTAGCGCTCCGCATCTCCACTTGCATTTTCTACAGAAAGAGTGTTTCAGAACGGCTCAATCAAAACTAAGGTTCAACTCTTTTAGTTGAACAAACAGAACAGAAAGAAGTTTCACACAATTCTTCTGTGTAGTTTTTATTTGTAGACATCCTTTTTCCCAATATAGGCCTCTTAGCGCTCAGAATGTCCAATTGCAGTTTCTACAGAAAGAGTGTTTCAGAACGGCTCAATCAAAAGTAAGGTTCAACTCTGTTAGTTGAATGCACAGAACAGAAAGAAGTTTCATACAATGCTTCTGTGTAGTTTATATTTGAACATATTTTTTTTTCCACTATTAATCACTTAGCGCTACGAATGTCCAGTTGCATTTTCTACAGACAGAGTGTTTCAAAACTGCTCAATCAAAAGTATGGTTTAACTCTCTTAGCTGAATGCTCAGATCAGAAAGAAGTTTCACAGAATGCTTCTGTGTAGTTTTTATTTGAAGATATTCTTTTTCCCAATGTAGGCCTCTTAGCGCTTAGCATGTCCAATTGCAGTTTCTACAGAAAGAGTGTTTCAGAACGGCTCAATCAAAAGTAAGGTTCAACTCTGTTAGTTGAATGCACAGAACAGAAAGAATTTTCACAGAATGCTACTGTGTAGTTCATATTTGAATATATTCCTTTTTCCACTATTACCCTCTTAGCGCTCCGAATGTCCACTTGCATTTTCTACAGAAAGAGTGTTCAGAACTGCGCAATCAAAAGTATGGTTTAACTCTGTTAGCTTAATGAACATATCAGAAATAAGTTTCACACAATGCTTCTGTGTAGTTTTTATTTGAAGATATTATTTTTCCCAATAGAGTCCTCTTAGCGCTCAGAATGTCCAATTGCAGTTTCTACAGAAAGAGTGTTTCAGAAAGGCTCAATCAAAAGTCAGGTTCAACTCTGTTAGTTGAATGCACAGAACAGAAAGAAGTTTCATACAATGATTCTGTGTAGTTTATATTTGAACATATTCTTTTTTCCACTATTACCCACTTAGCGCTACGAATGTCCAGTTGCATTTTCTACAGACAGAGTGTTTCAAAACTGCTCAATCAAAAGTATGGTTTAACTCTGTTAGCTGAATGCTCAGATCAGTAAGAAGTTTCACAGAATGCTTCTGTGTAGTTTATATTTGAATATATTCCTTTTTCCACTACTACTCTCTTAGCGCTCCAAATGTCCAGTTGCATTTTCTACAGAAAGAGTGTTCAGATCTGCTCAATCAAAAGTATGGTTTAACTCTGTTATCTGAATGCACAGATCAGAAAGAAGTTTCACAGAATGATTCTGTGTAGTTTATATTTGGAGACATTCCTTTTTCCACTATTTCCCTCTTAGCGCTCCGAATCTCCACTTGCATTTTCTACAGAAAGAGTGATTCAGAATGGCTCAATCAAAACTAAGGTTCAACTCTTTTAGTTGAACAAACAGAACAGAAAGAAGTTTCACACAATTCTTCTGTGTAGTTTTTATTTGTAGACATTCTTTTTCCCAATATAGGCCTCCTAGCGCTCAGAATGTCCAATTGCAGTTTCTACAGAAAGAGTGTTTCAGAACGGCTCAATCAAAAGTAAGGTTCAACTCTGTTAGTTGAATGCACAGAACAGAAAGAAGTTTCATACAATGCTTCTGTGTAGTTTATATTTGAACATATTCTTTTTTCCACTATTACCCACTCAGCGCTACGAATGTCCAGTTGCATTTTCTACAGACAGAGTGTTTCAAAACTGCTCAATCAAAAGTATGGTTTAACTCTGTTAGCTGAATGCTCAGATCAGAAAGAAGTTTCACAGAATGCTTCTGTGTAGTTTATATTTGAATATATTCCTTTTTCCACTACTACGCTCTTAGCGCTCCAAATGTCCAGTTGCATTTTCTACAGAAAGAGTGTTCAGATCTGCTCAATCAAAAGTATGGTTTAACTCTGTTAGCTGAATGCACAGATCAGAAAGAAGTTTCACCGAATGATTCTGTGTAGTTTATATTTGAAGACATTCTTTTTCCACTATTACCCTCTTAGCGCTCCGAATCTCCACTTGCATTTTCTACAAAAAGAGTGTTTCATAACTGCTCAATCAAAAATATGTTTTATCTCTGTTAACTGAATTTACAGATCAGAAATGAGTTTCACAGAATGCATCTGTGTAGTTTTTACTTGAAGATATTCTTTTTTCCAATGTAGGCCTCTTAGCGCTTAGCATGTCCAATAGCAGTTTCTACAGAAAGAGTGTTTCAGAACGGCTCAATCAAAAGTAAGGTTCAACTCAGTTAGTTGAATGCACAGAACAGAAAGAATTTTCACAGAATGCTACTGTGTAGTTTATATTTGAATATATTCCTTTTTCCACTATTACCCTCTTAGCGCTCCGAATGTCCACTTGCATTTTCTACAGAAAGAGTGTTCAGAACTGCGCAATCAAAAGTATGGTTTAACTCTGTTAGCTTAATGAACATATCAGAAGTAAGTTTCACACAATGCTTCTGTGTAGTTTTTATTTGAAGATATTATTTTTCCCAATAGAGGCCTCTTAGCGCTCAGAATGTCCAATTGCAGTTTCTACAGAAAGAGTGTTTCAGAAAGGCTCAATCAAAAGTAAGGTTCTACTCTGTTAGTTGAATGCACAGAACAGAAAGAAATTTCATACAATGCTTCTGTGTAGTTTATATTTGAACATATTCTTTTTTCCACTATTACCCACTCAGCGCTACGAATGTCCAGTTGCATTTGCTACAGACAGAGTGTTTCAAAACTGCTCAATCAAAATTATGGTTTAACTCTGTTAGCTGAATGCTCAGATCAGAAAGAAGTTTCACAGAATGCTTCTGTGTAGTTTATATTTGAATATATTCCTTTTTCCACTACTACTCTCTTAGCGCTCCAAATGTCCAGTTGCATTTTCTACAGAAAGAATGTTCAGATCTGCTCAATCAAAAGTATGGTTTAACTCTGTTAGCTGAATGCACAGATCAGAAAGAAGTTTCACAGAATGATTCTGTGTAGTTTATATTTGGAGACATTCCATTTTGCACTATTACCCTCTTAGCGCTCCGAATCTCCACTTGCATTTTCTACAGAAAGAGTGTTTCAGAACGGCTCAATCAAAACTAAGGTTCAACTCTTTTAGTTGAACAAACAGAACAGAAAGAAGTTTCACACAATTCTTCTGTGTAGTTTTTATTTGTAGACATTCTTTTTCCCAATATAGGCCTCTTAGCGCTCAGAATGTCCAATTGCAGTTTCTACAGAAAGAGTGTTTCAGAACGGCTCAATCAAAAGTACGGTTCAACTCTGTTAGTTGAATGCACAGAACAGAAAGAAGTTTCATACAATGCTTCTGTGTAGTTCCTATTTGAACATATTCTTTTTTCCACTATTACCCACTTAGCGATACGAATGTCCAGTTGCATTTTCTACAGACAGAGTGTTTCAAAACTGCTCAATCAAAAGTATGGTTTAACTCTGTTAGCTGAATGCTCAGATCAGAAAGAAGTTTCACAGAATGCTTCTGTGTAGTTTATATTTGAATATATTCCTTTTTCCACTACTACGCTCTTAGCGCTCCAAATGTCCAGTTGCATTTTCTACAGAAAGTGTGTTCAGATCTGCTCAATCAAAAGTATGGTTTAACTCTGTTAGTTGAATGCACAGATCAGAAAGAAGTTTCACAGAATGATTCTGTGTAGTTTATATTTGGAGACATTCCTTTTTCCACTATTTCCCTCTTAGCGCTCCGAATCTCCACTTGCATTTTCTACAGAAAGAGTGATTCAGAATGGCTCAATCAAAACTAAGGTTCAACTCTTTTAGTTGAACAAACAGAACAGAAAGAAGTTTCACACAATTCTTCTGTGTAGTTTTTATTTGTAGACATTCTTTTTCCCAATATAGGCCTCCTAGCGCTCAGAATGTCCAATTGCAGTTTCTACAGAAAGAGTGTTTCAGAACGGCTCAATCAAAAGTAAGGTTCAACTCTGTTAGTTGAATGCACAGAACAGAAAGAAGTTTCATACAATGCTTCTGTGTAGTTTATATTTGAACATATTCTTTTTTCCACTATTACCCACTCAGCGCTACGAATGTCCAGTTGCATTTTCTACAGACAGAGTGTTTCAAATCTGCTCAATCAAAAGTATGGTTTAACTCTGTTAGCTGAATGCTCAGATCAGAAAGAAGTTTCACAGAATGCTTCTGTGTAGTTTATATTTGAATATATTCCTTTTTCCACTACTACGCTCTTAGCGCTCCAAATGTCCAGTTGCATTTTCTACAGAAAGAGTGTTCAGATCTGCTCAATCAAAAGTATGGTTTAACTCTGTTAGCTGAATGCACAGATCAGAAAGAAGTTTCACCGAATGATTCTGTGTAGTTTATATTTGAAGACATTCTTTTTCCACTATTACCCTCTTAGCGCTCCGAATCTCCACTTGCATTTTCTACAAAAAGAGTGTTTCATAACTGCTCAATCAAAAATATGTTTTATCTCTGTTAACTGAATTTACAGATCAGAAATGAGTTTCACAGAATGCATCTGTGTAGTTTTTATTTGAAGATATTCTTTTTCCCAATGTAGGCCTCTTAGCGCTTAGCATGTCCAATTGCAGTTTCTACAGAAAGAGTGTTTCAGAAAGGCTCAATCAAAAGTAAGGTTCAACTCAGTTAGTTGAATGCACAGAACAGAAAGAATTTTCACAGAATGCTACTGTGTAGTTTATATTTGAATATATTCCTTTTTCCACTATTACCCTCTTAGCGCTCCGAACGTCCACTTGCATTTTCTACAGAAAGAGTGTTCAGAACTGCGCAATCAAAAGTATGGTTTAACTCTGTTAGCTTAATGAACATATCAGAAATAAGTTTCACACAATGCTTCTGTGTAGTTTTTATTTGAAGATATTATTTTTCCCAATAGAGGCCTCTTAGCGCTCAGAATGTCCAATTGCAGTTTCTACAGAAAGAGTGTTTCAGAAAGGCTCAATCAAAATTAAGGTTCAACTCTGTTAGTTGAATGCACAGAACAGAAAGAAATTTCATACAATGCTTCTGTGTAGTTTATATTGGAACATATTCTTTTTTCCACTATTACCCACTCAGCGCTACGAATGTCCAGTTGCATTTGCTACAGACAGAGTGTTTCAAAACTGCTCAATCAAAATTATGGTTTAACTCTGTTAGCTGAATGCTCAGATCAGAAAGAAGTTTCACAGAATGCTTCTGTGTAGTTTATATTTGAATATATTCCTTTTTCCACTACTACTCTCTTAGCGCTCCAAATGTCCAGTTGCATTTTCTACAGAAAGAGTGTTCAGATCTGCTCAATCAAAAGTATGGTTTAACTCTGTTAGCTGAATGCACAGATCAGAAAGAAGTTTCACAGAATGATTCTGTGTAGTTTATATTTGGAGACATTCCTTTTTCCACTATTTCCCTCTTAGCGCTCCGAATCTCCACTTACATTTTCTACAGAAAGAGTGATTCAGAACGGCTCAATCAAAACTAAGGTTCAACTCTTTTAGTTGAACAAACAGAACAGAAAGAAGTTTCACACAATTCTTCTGTGTAGTTTTTATTAGTAGACATTCTTTTTCCCAATATAGGCCTCCTAGCGCTCAGAATGTCCAATTGCAGTTTCTAGAGAAAGAGTGTTTCAGAACGGCTCAATCAAAAGTAAGGTTCAACTCTGTTAGTTGAATGCACAGAACAGAAAGAAGTTTCATACAATGCTTCTGTGTAGTTTATATATGAACATATTCTTTTTTCCACTATTACCCACTTAGCGCTACGAATGTCCAGTTGCATTTTCTACAGACAGAGTGTTTCAAAACTGCTCAATCAAAAGTATGGTTTAACTCTGTTAGCTGAAAGCTCAGATCAGAAAGAAGTTTCACAGAATGCTTCTGTGTAGTTTATATTAGAATATATTCCCTTTACCACTACTACGCTCTTAGCGCTCCAAATGTCCAGTTGCATTTTCTACAGAAAGAGTGTTCAGATCTGCTCAATCAAAAGTATGGTTTAATTCTGTTAGCTGAATGCACAGATCAGAAAGAAGTTTCACCGAATGATTCTGTGTAGTTTGTATTTGAAGACATTCCTTTTTCCACTATTACCCTCTTAGCGCTCCGAATCTCCACTTGCATTTTCTACAAAAAGAGTGTTTCATAACTGCTCAATCAAAAATATGTTTTATCTCTGTTAACTGAATTTACAGATCAGAAATAAGTTTCACAGAATGCATCTGTGTAGTTTTTATTTGAAGATATTCTTTTTCCCAATGTAGGCCTCTTAGCGCTTAGCATGTCCAATTGCAGTTTCTACAGAAAGAGTGTTTCAGAACGGCTCAATCAAAAGTAAGGTTCAACTCTGTTAGTTGAATGCACAGAACAGAAAGAATTTTCACAGAATGCTACTGTGTAGTTTATATTTGAATATATTCCTTTTTCCACTATTACCCTCTTAGCGCTCCGAATGTCCACTTGCATTTTCTACAGAAAGAGTGTTCAGAACTGCGCAATCAAAAGTATGGTTTAACTCTGTTAGCTTAATGAACATATCAGAAATAAGTTTCACACAATGCTTCTGTGTAGTTTTTATTTGAAGATATTATATTTCCCAATATAGGCCTCTTAGCGCTCAGAATGTCCAATTGCAGTTTCTACAGAAAGAGTGTTTCAGAAATTCTCAATCAAAAGTCAGGTTCAACTCTGTTAGTTGAATGCACAGAACAGAAAGAAGTTTCATACAATGCTTCTGTGTAGTTTATATTTGAACATATTCTTTTTTCCACTATTACCAACTTAGCGCTACGAATGTCCAGTTGCATTTTCTACAGACAGAGTGTTTCAAAACTGCTCAATCAAAAGTATGGTTTAACTCTCTTAGCTGAATGCTCAGATCAGAAAGAAGTTTCACAGAATGCTTCTGTGTAGTTTATATTTGAATATATTCCTTTTTCCACTACTACTCTCTTAGCGCTCCAAATGTCCAGTTGCATTTTCTACAGAAAGAGTGTTCAGATCTGCTCAATAAAAAGTATGGTTTAACTCTGTTAGCTGAATGCACAGATCAGAAAGAAGTTTCACAGAATGATTCTGTGTAGTTTATATTTGGAGACATTCCTTTTTCCAATATTACCCTCTTAGCGCTCCGCATCTCCACTTGCATTTTCTACAGAAAGAGTGTTTCAGAACGGCTCAATCAAAACTAAGGTTCAACTCTTTTAGTTGAACAAACAGAACAGAAAGAAGTTTCACACAATTCTTCTGTGTAGTTTTTATTTGTAGACATCCTTTTTCCCAATATAGGCCTCTTAGCGCTCAGAATGTCCAATTGCAGTTTCTACAGAAAGAGTGTTTCAGAACGGCTCAATCAAAAGTAAGGTTCAACTCTGTTAGTTGAATGCACAGAACAGAAAGAAGTTTCATACAATGCTTCTGTGTAGTTTATATTTGAACATATTTTTTTTTCCACTATTAATCACTTAGCGCTACGAATGTCCAGTTGCATTTTCTACAGACAGAGTGTTTCAAAACTGCTCAATCAAAAGTATGGTTTAACTCTCTTAGCTGAATGCTCAGATCAGAAAGAAGTTTCACAGAATGCTTCTGTGTAGTTTTTATTTGAAGATATTCTTTTTCCCAATGTAGGCCTCTTAGCGCTTAGCATGTCCAATTGCAGTTTCTACAGAAAGAGTGTTTCAGAACGGCTCAATCAAAAGTAAGGTTCAACTCTGTTAGTTGAATGCACAGAACAGAAAGAATTTTCACAGAATGCTACTGTGTAGTTCATATTTGAATATATTCCTTTTTCCACTATTACCCTCTTAGCGCTCCAAATGTCCACTTGCATTTTCTACAGAAAGAGTGTTCAGAACTGCGCAATCAAAAGTATGGTTTAACTCTGTTAGCTTAATGAACATATCAGAAATAAGTTTCACACAATGCTTCTGTGTAGTTTTTATTTGAAGATATTATTTTTCCCAATAGAGTCCTCTTAGCGCTCAGAATGTCCAATTGCAGTTTCTACAGAAAGAGTGTTTCAGAAAGGCTCAATCAAAAGTCAGGTTCAACTCTGTTAGTTGAATGCACAGAACAGAAAGAAGTTTCATACAATGATTCTGTGTAGTTTATATTTGAACATATTCTTTTTTCCACTATTACCCACTTAGCGCTACGAATGTCCAGTTGCATTTTCTACAGACAGAGTGTTTCAAAACTGCTCAATCAAAAGTATGGTTTAACTCTGTTAGCTGAATGCTCAGATCAGTAAGAAGTTTCACAGAATGCTTCTGTGTAGTTTATATTTGAATATATTCCTTTTTCCACTACTACTCTCTTAGCGCTCCAAATGTCCAGTTGCATTTTCTACAGAAAGAGTGTTCAGATCTGCTCAATCAAAAGTATGGTTTAACTCTGTTATCTGAATGCACAGATCAGAAAGAAGTTTCACAGAATGATTCTGTGTAGTTTATATTTGGAGACATTCCTTTTTCCACTATTTCCCTCTTAGCGCTCCGAATCTCCACTTGCATTTTCTACAGAAAGAGTGATTCAGAATGGCTCAATCAAAACTAAGGTTCAACTCTTTTAGTTGAACAAACAGAACAGAAAGAAGTTTCACACAATTCTTCTGTGTAGTTTTTATTTGTAGACATTCTTTTTCCCAATATAGGCCTCCTAGCGCTCAGAATGTCCAATTGCAGTTTCTACAGAAAGAGTGTTTCAGAACGGCTCAATCAAAAGTAAGGTTCAACTCTGTTAGTTGAATGCACAGAACAGAAAGAAGTTTCATACAATGCTTCTGTGTAGTTTATATTTGAACATATTCTTTTTTCCACTATTACCCACTCAGCGCTACGAATGTCCAGTTGCATTTTCTACAGACAGAGTGTTTCAAAACTGCTCAATCAAAAGTATGGTTTAACTCTGTTAGCTGAATGCTCAGATCAGAAAGAAGTTTCACAGAATGCTTCTGTGTAGTTTATATTTGAATATATTCCTTTTTCCACTACTACGCTCTTAGCGCTCCAAATGTCCAGTTGCATTTTCTACAGAAAGAGTGTTCAGATCTGCTCAATCAAAAGTATGGTTTAACTCTGTTAGCTGAATGCACAGATCAGAAAGAAGTTTCACCGAATGATTCTGTGTAGTTTATATTTGAAGACATTCTTTTTCCACTATTACCCTCTTAGCGCTCCGAATCTCCACTTGCATTTTCTACAAAAAGAGTGTTTCATAACTGCTCAATCAAAAATATGTTTTATCTCTGTTAACTGAATTTACAGATCAGAAATGAGTTTCACAGAATGCATCTGTGTAGTTTTTACTTGAAGATATTCTTTTTTCCAATGTAGGCCTCTTAGCGCTTAGCATGTCCAATAGCAGTTTCTACAGAAAGAGTGTTTCAGAACGGCTCAATCAAAAGTAAGGTTCAACTCAGTTAGTTGAATGCACAGAACAGAAAGAATTTTCACAGAATGCTACTGTGTAGTTTATATTTGAATATATTCCTTTTTCCACTATTACCCTCTTAGCGCTCCGAATGTCCACTTGCATTTTCTACAGAAAGAGTGTTCAGAACTGCGCAATCAAAAGTATGGTTTAACTCTGTTAGCTTAATGAACATATCAGAAGTAAGTTTCACACAATGCTTCTGTGTAGTTTTTATTTGAAGATATTATTTTTCCCAATAGAGGCCTCTTAGCGCTCAGAATGTCCAATTGCAGTTTCTACAGAAAGAGTGTTTCAGAAAGGCTCAATCAAAAGTAAGGTTCTACTCTGTTAGTTGAATGCACAGAACAGAAAGAAATTTCATACAATGCTTCTGTGTAGTTTATATTTGAACATATTCTTTTTTCCACTATTACCCACTCAGCGCTACGAATGTCCAGTTGCATTTGCTACAGACAGAGTGTTTCAAAACTGCTCAATCAAAATTATGGTTTAACTCTGTTAGCTGAATGCTCAGATCAGAAAGAAGTTTCACAGAATGCTTCTGTGTAGTTTATATTTGAATATATTCCTTTTTCCACTACTACTCTCTTAGCGCTCCAAATGTCCAGTTGCATTTTCTACAGAAAGAATGTTCAGATCTGCTCAATCAAAAGTATGGTTTAACTCTGTTAGCTGAATGCACAGATCAGAAAGAAGTTTCACAGAATGATTCTGTGTAGTTTATATTTGGAGACATTCCATTTTCCACTATTACCCTCTTAGCGCTCCGAATCTCCACTTGCATTTTCTACAGAAAGAGTGTTTCAGAACGGCTCAATCAAAACTAAGGTTCAACTCTTTTAGTTGAACAAACAGAACAGAAAGAAGTTTCACACAATTCTTCTGTGTAGTTTTTATTTGTAGACATTCTTTTTCCCAATATAGGCCTCTTAGCGCTCAGAATGTCCAATTGCAGTTTCTACAGAAAGAGTGTTTCAGAACGGCTCAATCAAAAGTACGGTTCAACTCTGTTAGTTGAATGCACAGAACAGAAAGAAGTTTCATACAATGCTTCTGTGTAGTTCCTATTTGAACATATTCTTTTTTCCACTATTACCCACTTAGCGATACGAATGTCCAGTTGCATTTTCTACAGACAGAGTGTTTCAAAACTGCTCAATCAAAAGTATGGTTTAACTCTGTTAGCTGAATGCTCAGATCAGAAAGAAGTTTCACAGAATGCTTCTGTGTAGTTTATATTTGAATATATTCCTTTTTCCACTACTACGCTCTTAGCGCTCCAAATGTCCAGTTGCATTTTCTACAGAAAGTGTGTTCAGATCTGCTCAATCAAAAGTATGGTTTAACTCTGTTAGTTGAATGCACAGATCAGAAAGAAGTTTCACAGAATGATTCTGTGTAGTTTATATTTGGAGACATTCCTTTTTCCACTATTTCCCTCTTAGCGCTCCGAATCTCCACTTGCATTTTCTACAGAAAGAGTGATTCAGAATGGCTCAATCAAAACTAAGGTTCAACTCTTTTAGTTGAACAAACAGAACAGAAAGAAGTTTCACACAATTCTTCTGTGTAGTTTTTATTTGTAGACATTCTTTTTCCCAATATAGGCCTCCTAGCGCTCAGAATGTCCAATTGCAGTTTCTACAGAAAGAGTGTTTCAGAACGGCTCAATCAAAAGTAAGGTTCAACTCTGTTAGTTGAATGCACAGAACAGAAAGAAGTTTCATACAATGCTTCTGTGTAGTTTATATTTGAACATATTCTTTTTTCCACTATTACCCACTCAGCGCTACGAATGTCCAGTTGCATTTTCTACAGACAGAGTGTTTCAAATCTGCTCAATCAAAAGTATGGTTTAACTCTGTTAGCTGAATGCTCAGATCAGAAAGAAGTTTCACAGAATGCTTCTGTGTAGTTTATATTTGAATATATTCCTTTTTCCACTACTACGCTCTTAGCGCTCCAAATGTCCAGTTGCATTTTCTACAGAAAGAGTGTTCAGATCTGCTCAATCAAAAGTATGGTTTAACTCTGTTAGCTGAATGCACAGATCAGAAAGAAGTTTCACCGAATGATTCTGTGTAGTTTATATTTGAAGACATTCTTTTTCCACTATTACCCTCTTAGCGCTCCGAATCTCCACTTGCATTTTCTACAAAAAGAGTGTTTCATAACTGCTCAATCAAAAATATGTTTTATCTCTGTTAACTGAATTTACAGATCAGAAATGAGTTTCACAGAATGCATCTGTGTAGTTTTTATTTGAAGATATTCTTTTTCCCAATGTAGGCCTCTTAGCGCTTAGCATGTCCAATTGCAGTTTCTACAGAAAGAGTGTTTCAGAAAGGCTCAATCAAAAGTAAGGTTCAACTCAGTTAGTTGAATGCACAGAACAGAAAGAATTTTCACAGAATGCTACTGTGTAGTTTATATTTGAATATATTCCTTTTTCCACTATTACCCTCTTAGCGCTCCGAACGTCCACTTGCATTTTCTACAGAAAGAGTGTTCAGAACTGCGCAATCAAAAGTATGGTTTAACTCTGTTAGCTTAATGAACATATCAGAAATAAGTTTCACACAATGCTTCTGTGTAGTTTTTATTTGAAGATATTATTTTTCCCAATAGAGGCCTCTTAGCGCTCAGAATGTCCAATTGCAGTTTCTACAGAAAGAGTGTTTCAGAAAGGCTCAATCAAAATTAAGGTTCAACTCTGTTAGTTGAATGCACAGAACAGAAAGAAATTTCATACAATGCTTCTGTGTAGTTTATATTGGAACATATTCTTTTTTCCACTATTACCCACTCAGCGCTACGAATGTCCAGTTGCATTTGCTACAGACAGAGTGTTTCAAAACTGCTCAATCAAAATTATGGTTTAACTCTGTTAGCTGAATGCTCAGATCAGAAAGAAGTTTCACAGAATGCTTCTGTGTAGTTTATATTTGAATATATTCCTTTTTCCACTACTACTCTCTTAGCGCTCCAAATGTCCAGTTGCATTTTCTACAGAAAGAGTGTTCAGATCTGCTCAATCAAAAGTATGGTTTAACTCTGTTAGCTGAATGCACAGATCAGAAAGAAGTTTCACAGAATGATTCTGTGTAGTTTATATTTGGAGACATTCCTTTTTCCACTAATTCCCTCTTAGCGCTCCGAATCTCCACTTACATTTTCTACAGAAAGAGTGATTCAGAACGGCTCAATCAAAACTAAGGTTCAACTCTTTTAGTTGAACAAACAGAACAGAAAGAAGTTTCACACAATTCTTCTGTGTAGTTTTTATTAGTAGACATTCTTTTTCCCAATATAGGCCTCCTAGCGCTCAGAATGTCCAATTGCAGTTTCTAGAGAAAGAGTGTTTCAGAACGGCTCAATCAAAAGTAAGGTTCAACTCTGTTAGTTGAATGCACAGAACAGAAAGAAGTTTCATACAATGCTTCTGTGTAGTTTATATATGAACATATTCTTTTTTCCACTATTACCCACTTAGCGCTACGAATGTCCAGTTGCATTTTCTACAGACAGAGTGTTTCAAAACTGCTCAATCAAAAGTATGGTTTAACTCTGTTAGCTGAAAGCTCAGATCAGAAAGAAGTTTCACAGAATGCTTCTGTGTAGTTTATATTAGAATATATTCCCTTTACCACTACTACGCTCTTAGCGCTCCAAATGTCCAGTTGCATTTTCTACAGAAAGAGTGTTCAGATCTGCTCAATCAAAAGTATGGTTTAATTCTGTTAGCTGAATGCACAGATCAGAAAGAAGTTTCACCGAATGATTCTGTGTAGTTTGTATTTGAAGACATTCCTTTTTCCACTATTACCCTCTTAGCGCTCCGAATCTCCACTTGCATTTTCTACAAAAAGAGTGTTTCATAACTGCTCAATCAAAAATATGTTTTATCTCTGTTAACTGAATTTACAGATCAGAAATAAGTTTCACAGAATGCATCTGTGTAGTTTTTATTTGAAGATATTCTTTTTCCCAATGTAGGCCTCTTAGCGCTTAGCATGTCCAATAGCAGTTTCTACAGAAAGAGTGTTTCAGAACGGCTCAATCAAAAGTAAGGTTCAACTCAGTTAGTTGAATGCACAGAACAGAAAGAATTTTCACAGAATGCTACTGTGTAGTTTATATTTGAATATATTCCTTTTTCCACTATTACCCTCTTAGCGCTCCGAATGTCCACTTGCATTTTCTACAGAAAGAGTGTTCAGAACTGCGCAATCAAAAGTATGGTTTAACTCTGTTAGCTTAATGAACATATCAGAAATAAGTTTCACACAATGCTTCTGTGTAGTTTTTATTTGAAGATATTATTTTTCCCAATAGAGGCCTCTTAGCGCTCAGAATGTCCAATTGCAGTTTCTACAGAAAGAGTGTTTCAGAAAGGCTCAATCAAAAGTAAGGTTCAACTCTGTTAGTTGAATGCACAGAACAGAAAGGAATTTCATACAATGCTTCTGTGTAGTTTATATTTGAACATATTCTTTTTTCCACTATTACCCACTCAGCGCTACGAATGTCCAGTTGCATTTGCTACAGACAGAGTGTTTCAAAACTGCTCAATCAAAATTATGGTTTAACTCTGTTAGCTGAATGCTCAGATCAGAAAGAAGTTTCACAGAATGCTTCTGTGTAGTTTATATTTGAATATATTCCTTTTTCCACTACTACTCTCTTAGCGCTCCAAATGTCCAGTTGCATTTTCTACAGAAAGAGTGTTCAGATCTGCTCAATCAAAAGTATGGTTTAACTCTGTTAGCTGAATGCACAGATCAGAAAGAAGTTTCACAGAATGATTCTGTGTAGTTTATATTTGGAGACATTCCTTTTTCCACTATTTCCCTCTTAGCGTTCCGAATCTCCACTTGCATTTTCTACAGAAAGAGTGATTCAGAACGGCTCAATCAAAACTAAGGTTCAACTCTTTTAGTTGAACAAACAGAACAGAAAGAAGTTTCACACAATTGTTCTGTGTAGTTTTTATTTGTAGACATTCTTTTTCCCAATATAGGCCTCCTAGCGCTCAGAATGTCCAATTGCAGTTTCTACAGAAAGAGTGTTTCAGAACGGCTCAATCAAAAGTAAGGTTCAACTCTGTTAGTTGAATGCACAGAACAGAAAGAAGTTTCATACAATGCTTCTGTGTAGTTTATATTTGAACATATTCTTTTACCACTATTACCCACTCAGCGCTACGAATGTCCAGTTGCATTTGCTACAGACAGAGTGTTTCAAAACTGCTCAATCAAAATTATGGTTTAACTCTGTTAGCTGAATGCTCAGATCAGAAAGAAGTTTCACAGAATGCTTCTGTGTAGTTTATATTTGAATATATTCCCTTTTCCACTACTACTCTCTTAGCGCTCCAAATGTCCAGTTGCATTTTCTACAGAAAGAGTGTTCAGATCTGCTCAATCAAAAGTATGGTTTAACTCTGTTAGCTGAATGCACAGATCAGAAAGAAGTTTCACAGAATGATTCTGTGTAGTTTATATTTGGAGACATTCCTTTTTCCACTATTACACTCTTAGCGCTCCGAATCTCCACTTGCATTTTCTACAGAAAGAGTGTTTCAGAACGGCTCAATCAAAACTAAGGTTCAACTCTTTTAGTTGAACAAACAGAACAGAAAGAAGTTTCACACAATTCTTCTGTGTAGTTTTTATTTGTAGACATTCTTTTTCCCAATATAGGCCTCTTAGCGCTCAGAATGTCCAATTGCAGTTTCTACAGAAAGAGTGTTTCAGAACGGCTCAATCAAAAGTAAGGTTCAACTCTGTTAGTTGAATGCACAGAACAGAAAGTAGTTTCATACAATGCTTCTGTGTAGTTTCTATTTGAACATATACTTTTTTCCACTATTACCCACTTAGCGCTACGAATGTCCAGTTGCATTTTCTACAGACAGAGTGTTTCAAAACTGCTCAATCAAAAGTATGGTTTAACTCTGTTAGCTGAATGCTCAGACCAGAAAGAAGTTTCACAGAATGCTTCTGTGTAGTTTATATTTGAATATATTCCTTTTTCCACTACTACGCTCTTAGCGCTCCAAATGTCCAGTTGCATTTTCTACAGAAAGAGTGTTCAGATCTGCTCAATCAAAAGTATGGTTTAACTCTGTTAGCTGAATGCACAGATCAGAAAGAAGTTTCACCGAATGATTCTGTGTAGTTTATATTTGAAGACATTCTTTTTCCACTATTACCCTCTTAGCGCTCCGAAACTCCACTTGCATTTTCTACAAAAAGAGTGTTTCATAACTGCTCAATCAAAAATATGTTTTATCTCTGTTAACTGAATTTACAGATCAGAAATAAGTTTCACAGAATGCATCTGTGTAGTTTTTATTTGAAGATATTCTTTTTCCCAATGTAGGCCTCTTAGCGCTTAGCATGTCCAATTGCAGTTTCTACAGAAAGAGTGTTTAAGAACGGCTCAATCAAAAGTAAGGTTCAACTCTGTTAGTTGAATGCACAGAACAGAAAGAATTTTCACAGAATGCTACTGTGTAGTTCATATTTGAATATATTCCTTTTTCCACTATTACCCTCTTAGCGCTCCGAATGTCCACTTGCATTTTCTACAGAAAGAGTGTTCAGAACTGCGCAATCAAAAGTATGGTTTAACTCTGTTAGCTTAATGAACATATCAGAAATAAGTTTCACACAATGCTTCTGTGTAGTTTTTATTTGAAGATATTATTTTTCCCAATAGAGTCCTCTTAGCGCTCAGAATGTTCAATTGCAATTTCTACAGAAAGAGTGTTTCAGAAAGGCTCAATAAAAAGTCAGGTTCAACTCTGTTAGTTGAATGCACAGAACAGAAAGAAGATTCATACAATGATTCTGTGTAGTTTATATTTGAACATATTCTTTTTTCCACTATTACCCACTTAGCGCTACGAATGTCCAGTTGCATTTTCTACAGACAGAGTGTTTCAAAACTGCTCAATCAAAAGTATGGTTTAACTCTGTTAGCTGAATGCTCAGATCAGAAAGAAATTTCACAGAATGCTTCTGTGTAGTTTATATTTGAATATATTCCTTTTTCCACTACTACTCTCTTAGCGCTCCAAATGTTTAGTTGCATTTTCTACAGAAAGAGTGTTCAGATCTGCTCAATCAAAAGTATGGTTTAACTCTGTTATCTGAATGCACAGATCAGAAAGAAGTTTCACAGAATGATTCTGTGTAGTTTATATTTGGAGACATTCCTTTTTCCACTATTTCCCTCTTAGCGCTCCGAATCTCCACTTGCATTTTCTACAGAAAGAGTGATTCAGAACGGCTCAATCAAAACTAAGGTTCAACTCTTTTAGTTGAACAAACAGAACAGAAAGAAGTTTCACACAATTCTTCTGTGTAGTTTTTATTTGTAGACATTCTTTTTCCCAATATAGGCCTCCTAGCGCTCAGAATGTCCAATTGCAGTTTCTACAGAAAGAGTGTTTCAGAACGGCTCAATCAAAAGTAAGGTTCAACTCTGTTAGTTGAATGCACAGAACAGAAAGTAGTTTCATACAATGCTTCTGTGTAGTTTATATTTGAACATATTATTTTTTCCACTATTACCCACTTAGTGCTACGAATGTCCAGTTGCATTTTCTACAGACAGAGTGTTTCAAAACTGCTCAATCAAAAGTATGGTTTAACTCTGTTAGCTGAATGCTCAGATCAGAAAGAAGTTTCACAGAATGCTTCTGTGTAGTTTATATTAGAATATATTCCCTTTACCACTACTACGCTCTTAGCGCTCCAAATGTCCAGTTGCCTTTTCTACAGAAAGAGTGTTCAGATCTGCTCAATCAAAAGTATGTTTTAACTCTGTTAGCTGAATACACAGATCAGAAAGAAGTTTCACCGAATGATTCTGTGTAGTTTATATTTGAAGACATTCCTTTTTCCACTATTACCCTCTTAGCGCTCCGAATCTCCACTTGCATTTTCTAGAAAAAGAGTGTTTTATAACTGCTCAATCAAAAATATGTTTTATCTCTGTTAACTGAATTTACAGATCAGAAATAAGTTTCACAGAATGCATCTGTGTAGTTTTTATTTGAAGATATTCTTTTTCCCAATATAGGCCTCTTAGCGCTTAGCATGTCCAATTGCAGTTTCTACAGAAAGAGTGTTTCAGAACGGCTCAATCAAAAGTAAGGTTCAACTCTGTTAGTTGAATGCACAGAACAGAAAGAATTTTCACAGAATGCTACTGTGTAGTTTATATTTGAATATATTCCTTTTTCCACTATTACCCTCTTAGCGCTCCGAATGTCCACTTGCATTTTCTACAGAAAGTGTGTTCAGAACTGCGAAATCAAAAGTATGGTTTAACTCTGTTAGCTTAATGAACATATCAGAAATAAGTTTCACACAATGCTTCTGTGTAGTTTTTATTTGAAGATATTATTTTTCCCAATAGAGGCCTCTTAGCGCTCAGAATGTCCAATTGCAGTTTCTACAGAAAGAGTGTTTCAGAAGGGCTCAATCAAAAGTAAGGTTCAACTCTGTTAGTTGAATGCACAGAACAGAAAGAAATTTCATACAATGCTTCTGTGTAGTTTATATTTGAACATATTCTTTTTTCCACTATTACCCCCTTAGCGCTACGAATGTCCAGTTGCATTTTCTACAGACAGAGTGTTTCAAAACTGCTCAATCAAAATTATGGTTTAACTCTGTTAGCTGAATGCTCAGATCAGAAAGAAGTTTCACAGAATGCTTCTGTGTAGTTTATATTTGAATATATTCGTTTTTCCACTACTACTCTCTTAGCGCTCCAAATGTCCAGTTGCATTTTCTACAGAAAGAGTGTTCAGATCTGCTCAATCAAAAGTATGTTTTAACTCTGTTAGCTGAATGCACAGATCAGAAAGAAGTTTCACAGAATGATTCTGTGTAGTTTATATTTGGAGACATTCCTTTTTCCACTATTACCCTCTTAGCGCTCCGAATCTCCACTTGCATTTTCTACAGAAAGAGTGTTTCAGAACGGCTCAATCAAAACTAAGGTTCAACTCTTTTAGTTGAACAAACAGAAGAGAAAGAAGTTTCACACAATTCTTCTGTGTAGTTTTTATTTGTAGACATTCTTTTTCCCAATATAGGCCTCTTAGCGCTCAGAATGTCCAATTGCAGTTTCTAGAGAAAGAGTGTTTCAGAACGGCTCAATCAAAAGTAAGGTTCAACTCTGTTAGTTGAATGCACAGAACAGAAAGAAGTTTCATACAATGCTTCTGTGTAGTTTATATTTGAACATATTGTTTTTTCCACTATTACCCACTTAGCGCTACGAATGTCCAGTTGCATATTCTACAGACGGAGTGTTTCAAAACTGCTCAATCAAAAGTATGGTTTAACTCTGTTAGCTGAATGCTCAGATCAGAAAGAAGTTTCACAGAATGCTTCTGTGTAGTTTATATTTGAATATATTCCTTTTTCCACTACTACGCTCTTAGCGCTCCAAATGTCCAGTTGCATTTTCTACAGAAAGAGTGTTCAGATCTGCTCAATCAAAAGTATGGTTTAATTCTGTTAGCTGAATGCACAGATCAGAAAGAAGTTTCACAGAATGATTCTGTGTAGTTTATATTTGGAGACATTCCTTTTTCCACTATTACCCTCTTAGCGCTCCGAATCTCCACTTGCATTTTCTACAAAAAGAGTGTTTCATAACTGCTCAATAAAAAATATGTTTTATCTCTGTTAACTGAATTTACAGATCAGAAATAAGTTTCACAGAATGCATCTGTGTAGTTTTTCTTTGAAGATATTCTTTTTCCCAATGTAGGCCTCTTAGCGCTTAGCATGTCCAATTGCAGTTTCTACAGAAAGAGTGTTTCAGAACGGCTCAATCAAAAGTAAGGTTCAACTCTGTTAGTTGAATGCACAGAACAGAAAGAATTTTCACAGAATGCTACTGTGTAGTTTATGTTTGAATATATTCCTTTTTCCACTATTACCCTCTTAGCGCTCCGAATGTCCACTTGCATTTTCTACAGAAAGAGTGTTCAGAACTGCGCAATCAAAAGTATGGTTTAACTCTGTTAGCTTAATGAACATATCAGAAATAAGTTTCACACAATGCTTCTGTGTAGTTTTTATTTGAAGATATTATTTTTCCCAATATAGGCCTCTTAGCGCTCCGAATCTCCACTTGCATTTTCTACAGAAAGAGTGTTTCAGAACGGCTCAATCAAATCTAAGGTTCAACTCTTTTAGTTGAACAAACAGAACAGAAAGAAGTTTCACACAATTCTTCTGTGTAGTTTTTATTTGTAGACATTCTTTTTCCCAATATAGGCCTCTTAGCGCTCAGAATGTCCAATTGCAGTTTCTACAGAAAGAGTGTTTCAGAACGGCTCAATCAAAAGTAAGGTTCAACTCTGTTAGTTGAATGCACAGAACAGAAAGAAGTTTCATACAATGCTTCTGTGTAGTTTATATTTGAACATATTCTTTTTTCCACTATTACCCACTTAGTGCTACGAATGTCCAGTTGCATTTTCTACAGACAGAGTGTTTCAAAACTGCTCAATCAAAAGTATGGTTTAACTCTGTTAGCTGAATGCTCAGATCAGAAAGAAGTTTCACAGAATGCTTCTGTGTAGTTTATATTTGAATATATTCCTTTTTCCACTACTACGCTCTTAGCGCTCCAAATGTCCAGTTGCATTTTCTACAGAAAGAGTGTTCAGATCTGCTCAATCAAAAGTATGGTTTAACTCTGTTAGCTGAATGCACAGATCAGAAAGAAGTTTCACCGAATGATTCTGTGTAGTTTATATTTGAAGACATTCCTTTTTCCACTATTACCCTCTTAGCGCTCCGAATCTCCACTTGCATTTTCTACAAAAAGAGTGTTTCATAACTGCTCAATCAAAAATATGTTTTATCTCTGTTAACTGAATTTACAGATCAGAAATAAGTTTCACAGAATGCATCTGTGTAGTTTTAATTTGAAGATATTCTTTTTCCCAATATAGGCCTCTTAGCGCTTAGCATGTCCAATTGCAGTTTCTACAGAAAGAGTGTTTCAGAACGGCTCAATCAAATGTAAGGTTCAACTCTGTTAGTTGAATGCACAGAACAGAAAGAATTTTCACAGAATGCTACTGTGTAGTTTATATTTGAATATATTCCTTTTTCCACTATTACCCTCTTAGCGCTCCGAATGTCCACTTGCATTTTCTACAGAAAGAGTGTTCAGAACTGCGAAATCAAAAGTATGGTTTAACTCTGTTAGCTTAATGAACATATCAGAAATAAGTTTCACACAATGCTTCTGTGTAGTTTTTATTTGAAGATATTATTTTTCCCAATAGAGGCCTCTTAGCGCTCAGAATGTCCAATTGCAGTTTCTACAGAAAGAGTGTTTCAGAAGGGCTCAATCAAAAGTAAGGTTCAACTCTGTTAGTTGAATGCACAGAACAGAAAGAAATTTCATACAATGCTTCTGTGTAGTTTATATTTGAACATATTCTTTTTTCCACTATTACCCACTTATCGCTACGAATGTCCAGTTGCATTTTCTACAGACAGAGTGTTTCAAAACTGCTCAATCAAAATTATGGTTTAACTCTGTTAGCTGAATGCTCAGATCAGAAAGAAGTTTCACAGAATGCTTCTGTGTAGTTTATATTTGAATATATTCGTTTTTCCACTACTACTTTCTTAGCGCTCCAAATGTCCAGTTGCATTTTCTACAGAAAGAGTGTTCAGATCTGCTCAATCAAAAGTATGGTTTAACTCTGTTAGCTGAATGCACAGATCAGAAAGAAGTTTCACAGAATGATTCTGTGTAGTTTATATTTGGAGACATTCCTTTTTCCACTATTACCCTCTTAGCGCTCCGAATCTCCACTTGCATTTTCTACAGAAAGAGTGTTTCAGAACGGCTCAATCAAAACTAAGGTTCAACTCTTTTAGTTGAACAAACAGAAGAGAAAGAAGTTTCACACAATTCTTCTGTGTAGTTTTTATTTGTAGACATTCTTTTTCCCAATATAGGCCTCTTAGCGCTCAGAATGTCCAATTGCAGTTTCTAGAGAAAGAGTGTTTCAGAACGGCTCAATCAAAAGTAAGGTTCAACTCTGTTAGTTGAATGCACAAAACAGAAAGAAGTTTCATACAATGCTTCTGTGTAGTTTATATTTGAACATATTTTTTTTTCCACTATTACCCACTTAGCGCTACGAATGTCCAGTTGCATATTCTACAGACGGAGTGTTTCAAAACTGCTCAATCAAATGTATGGTTTAACTCTGTTAGCTGAATGCTCAGATCAGAAAGAAGTTTCACAGAATGCTTCTGTGTAGTTTATATTTGAATATATTCCTTTTTCCACTACTACGCTCTTAGCGCTCCAAATGTCCAGTTGCATTTTCTACAGAAAGAGTGTTCAGATCTGCTCAATCAAAAGTATTGTTTAATTCTGTTAGCTGAATGCACAGATCAGAAAGAAGTTTCACAGAATGATTCTGTGTAGTTTATATTTGGAGACATTCCTTTTTCCACTATTACCCTCTTAGCGCTCCGAATCTCCACTTGCATTTTCTACAAAAAGAGTGTTTCATAACTGCTCAATAAAAAATATGTTTTATCTCTGTTAACTGAATTTACAGATCAGAAATAAGTTTCACAGAATGCATCTGTGTAGTTTTTCTTTGAAGATATTCTTTTTCCCAATGAAGGCCTCTTAGCGCTTAGCATGTCCAATTGCAGTTTCTACAGAAAGAGTGTTTCAGAACGGCTCAATCAAAAGTAAGGTTCAACTCTGTTAGTTGAATGCACAGAACAGAAAGAATTTTCACAGAATGCTACTGTGTAGTTTATGTTTGAATATATTCCTTTTTCCACTATTACCCTCTTAGCGCTCCGAATGTCCACTTGCATTTTCTACAGAAAGAGTGTTCAGAACTGCGCAATCAAAAGTATGGTTTAACTCTGTTAGCTTAATGAACATATCAGAAATAAGTTTCACACAATGCTTCTGTGTAGTTTTTATTTGAAGATATTATTTTTCCCAATATAGGCCTCTTAGCGCTCCGAATCTCCACTTGCATTTTCTACAGAAAGAGTGTTTCAGAACGGCTCAATCAAATCTAAGGTTCAACTCTTTTAGTTGAACAAACAGAACAGAAAGAAGTTTCACACAATTCTTCTGTGTAGTTTTTATTTGTAGACATTCTTTTTCCCAATATAGGCCTCTTAGCGCTCAGAATGTCCAATTGCAGTTTCTACAGAAAGAGTGTTTCAGAACGGCTCAATCAAAAGTAAGGTTCAACTCTGTTAGTTGAATGCACAGAACAGAAAGAAGTTTCATACAATGCTTCTGTGTAGTTTATATTTGAACATATTCTTTTTTCCACTATTAACCACTTAGTGCTACGAATGTCCAGTTGCATTTTCTACAGACAGAGTGTTTCAAAACTGCTCAATCAAAAGTATGGTTTAACTCTGTTAGCTGAATGCTCAGATCAGAAAGAAGTTTCACAGAATGCTTCTGTGTAGTTTATATTTGAATATATTCCTTTTTCCACTACTAAGCTCTTAGCGCTCCAAATGTCCAGTTGCATTTTCTACAGAAAGAGTGTTCAGATCTGCTCAATCAAAAGTATGGTTTAACTCTGTTAGCTGAATGCACAGATCAGAAAGAAGTTTCACCGAATGATTCTGTGTAGTTTATATTTGGAGACATTCCTTTTTCCACTATTACCCTCTTAGCGCTCCGAATCTCAACTTGCATTTTCTACAAAAAGTGTGTTTCATAACTGCTCAATCAAAAATATGTTTTATCTCTGTTAACTGAATATACAGATCAGAAATAAGTTTCACAGAATGCATCTGTGTAGTTTTTATTTGAAGATATTCTTTTTCCCAATGTAGGCCTCTTAGCGCTTAGCATGTCCAATTGCAGTTTCTACAGAAAGAGTGTTTCAGAACGGCTCAATCAAAAGTAAGGTTCAACTCTGTTAGTTGAATGCACAGAACAGAAAGAATTTTCACAGAATGCTACTGTGTAGTTCATATTTGAATATATTCCTTTTTCCACTATTACCCTCTTAGCGCTCCGAATGTCCACTTGCATTTTCTACAGAAAGAGTGTTCAGAACTGCGCAATCAAAAGTATGGTTTAACTCTGTTAGCTTAATGAACATATCAGAAATAAGTTTCACACAATGCTTCTGTGTAGTTTTTATTTGAAGATATTATTTTTCCCAATAGAGGCCTCTTAGCGCTCAGAATGTCCAATTGCAGTTTCTACAGAAAGAGTGTTTCAGAAAGGCTCAATCAAAAGTCAGGTTCAACTCTGTTAGTTGAATGCACAGAACAGAAAGAAGTTTCATACAATGCTTCTGTGTAGTTTATATTTGAACATATTATTTTTTCCACTATTACCCACTTAGCGCTACGAATGTCCAGTTGCATTTTCTACAGACAGAGTGTTTCAAAACTGCTCAATCAAAGTATGGTTTAACTCTGTTAGCTGAATGCTCAGATCAGAAAGAAGTTTCACAGAATGCTTCTGTGTAGTTTATATTTGAATATATTCCTTTTTCCACTACTACTCTCTTAGCGATCCAAATGTCCAGTTGCATTTTCTACAGAAAGAGTGTTCAGATCTGCTCAATCAAAAGTATGGTTTAACTCTGTTAGCTGAATGCACAGATCAGAAAGAAGTTTCACAGAATGATTCTGTGTAGTTTATATTTGGAGACATTCCTTTTTACACTATTTCCCTCTTAGCGCTCCGAATCTCCACTGGCATTTTCTACAGAAAGAGTGATTCAGAACGGTTCAATCAAAACTAAGGTTCAACTCTTTTAGTTGAACAAACAAAACAGAAAGAAGTTTCACACAATTCTTCTGTGTAGTTTTTATTTGTAGACATTCATTTTCCCAATATAGGCCTCCTAGCGCTCAGAATGTCCAATTGCAGTTTCTACAGAAAGAGTGTTTCAGAACGGCTCAATCAAAAGTAAGGTTCAACTCTGTTAGTTGAATGCACAGAACAGAAAGAAGTTTCATACAATGCTTCTGTGTAGTTTATATTTGAAAATATTCTTTTTTCCACTATTACCCACTTAGCGCTACGAATGTCCAGTTGCATTTTCTACAGACAGAGTGTTTCAAAACTGCTCAATCAAAAGTATGGTTTAACTCTGTTAGCTGAATGCTCAGATCAGAAAGAAGTTTCACAGAATGCTTCTGTGTAGTTTATATTTGAATATATTCCTTTTTCCACTACTACGCTCTTAGCGCTCCAAATGTCCAGTTGCATTTTCTACAGAAAGAGTGTTCAGATCTGCTCAATCAAAAGTATGGTTTAACTCTGTTAGCTGAATGCACAGATCAGAAAGAAGTTTCAGCGAATGATTCTGTGTAGTTTATATTTGAAGACATTCCTTTTTCCACTATTACCCTCTTAGCGCTCCGAATCTCCACTTGCATTTTCTACAAAAAGAGTGTTTCATAACTGCTCAATCAAAAATATGTTTTATCACTGTTAACTGAATTTACAGAACAGAAATAAGTTTCACAGAATGCATCTGTGTAGTTTTTATTTGAAGATATTCTTTTTCCCAATGTAGGCCTCTTAGCGCTTAGCATGTCCAATTGCAGTTTCTCCAGAAAGAGTGTTTCAGAACGGCGCAATCAAAAGTAAGGTTCAACTCTGTTAGTTGAATGCACAGAACAGAAAGAATTTTCACAGAATGCTACTGTGTAGTTTATATTTGAATATATTCCTTTTTCCACTATTACCCTCTTAGCGCTCCGAATGTCCACTTGCATTTTCTACAGAAAGAGTGTTCAGAACTGCGCAATCAAAAGTATGGTTTAACTCTGTTAGCTTAATGAACATATCAGAAATAAGTTTCACACAATGCTTCTGTGTAGTTTTTATTTGAAGATATTATTTTTCCCAATAGAGGCCTCTTAGCGCTCAGAATGTCCAATTGCAGTTTCGACAGAAAGAGTGTTTCAGAAAGGCTCAATCAAAAGTAAGGTTCAACTCTGTTAGTTGAATGCACAGAACAGAAAGAAGTTTCATACAATGCTTCTGTGTAGTTTATATTTGAACATATTCTTTTTTCCACTATTACCCACTTAGCGCTACGAATGTCCAGTTGCATTTTCTACAGACAGAGTGTTTCAAAACTGCTCAATCAAAAGTATGGTTTAACTCTGTTAGCTGAATGCTCAGATCAGAAAGAAGTTTCACAGAATGCTTCTGTGTAGTTTATATTTGAATATATTCCTTTTTCCACTACTACTCTCTTAGCGCTCCAAATGTCCAGTTGCATTTTCTACAGAAAGAGTGTTCAGATCTGCTCAATCAAAAGTATGGTTTAACTCTGTTAGCTGAATGCACAGATCAGAAAGAAGTTTCACAGAATGATTCTGTGTAGTTTATATTTGGAGACATTCCTTTTTCCACTATTACCCTCTTAGCGCTCCGAATCTCCACTTGCATTTTCTACAGAAAGAGTGTTTCAGAACGGCTCAATCAAAACTAAGGTTCAACTCCTTTAGTTGAACAAACAGAACAGAAAGAAGTTTCACACAATTCTTCTGTGTAGTTTTTATTTGTAGACATTCTTTTTCCCAATATAGGCCTCTTAGCGCTCAGAATGTCCAATTGCAGTTTCTACAGAAAGAGTGTTTCAGAACGGCTCAATCAAAAGTAAGGTTCAACTCTGATAGTTGAATGCACAGAACAGAAAGTAGTTTCATACAATGCTTCTGTGTAGTTTATATTTGAACATATTCTTTTTTCCACTATTACCCACTTAGTGCTACGAATGTCCAGTTGCATTTTCTACAGACAGAGTGTTTCAAAACTGCTCAATCAAAAGTATGGTTTAACTCTGTTAGCTGAATGCTCAGATCAGAAAGAAGTTTCACAGAATGCTTCTGTGTAGTTTATATTAGAATATATTCCCTTTACCACTACTACGCTCTTAGCGCTCCAAATGTCCAGTTGAATTTCTACAGAAAGAGTGTTCAGATCTGCTCAATCAAAAGTATGTTTTAACTCTGTTAGCTGAATACACAGATCAGAAAGAAGTTTCACCGAATGATTCTGTGTAGTTTATATTTGAAGACATTCCTTTTTCCAATATTACCCTCTTAGCGCTCCGAATCTCCACTTGCATTTTCTACAAAAAGAGTGTTTCATAACTGCTCAATCAAAAATATGTTTTATCTCTGTTAACTGAATTTACAGATCAGAAATAAGTTTCACAGAATGCATCTGTGTAGTTTTTATTTGAAGATATTCATTTTCCCAATATAGGCCTCTTAGCGCTTAGCATGTCCAATTGCAGTTTCTACAGAAAGAGTGTTTCAGAACGGCTCAATCAAAAGTAAGGTTCAACTCTGTTAGTTGAATGCACAGAACAGAAAGAATTTTCACAGAATGCTACTGTGTAGTTTATATTTGAATATATTCCTTTTTCCACTATTACCCTCTTAGCGCTCCGAATGTCCACTTGCATTTTCTACAGAAAGAGTGTTCAGAACTGCGAAATCAAAAGTATGGTTTAACTCTGTTAGCTTAATGAACATATCAGAAATAAGTTTCACACAATGCTTCTGTGTAGTTTTTATTTGAAGATATTATTTTTCCCAATAGAGGCCTCTTAGCGCTCAGAATGTCCAATTGCAGTTTCTACAGAAAGAGTGTTTCAGAAGGGCTCAATCAAAAGTAAGGTTCAACTCTGTTAGTTGAATGCACAGAACAGAAAGAAATTTCATACAATGCTTCTGTGTAGTTTATATTTGAACATATTCTTTTTTCCACTATTACCCACTTAGCGCTACGAATGTCCAGTTGCATTTTCTACAGACAGAGTGTTTCAAAACTGCTCAATCAAAATTATGGTTTAACTCTGTTAGCTGAATGCTCAGATCAGAAAGAAGTTTCACAGAATGCTTCTGTGTAGTTTATATTTGAATATATTCGTTTTTCCACTACTACTCTCTTAGCGCTCCAAATGTCCAGTTGCATTTTCTACAGAAAGAGTGTTCAGATCTGCTCAATCAAAAGTATGGTTTAACTCTGTTAGCTGAATGCACAGATCAGAAAGAAGTTTCACAGAATGATTCTGTGTAGTTTATATTTGGAGACATTCCTTTTTCCACTATTACCCTCTTAGCGCTCCGAATCTCCACTTGCATTTTCTACAGAAAGAGTGTTTCAGAACGGCTCAATCAAAACTAAGGTTCAACTCTTTTAGTTGAACAAACAGAAGAGAAAGAAGTTTCACACAATTCTTCTGTGTAGTTTTTATTTGTAGACATTCTTTTTCCCAATATAGGCCTCTTAGCGCTCAGAATGTCCAATTGCAGTTTCTAGAGAAAGAGTGTTTCAGAACGGCTCAATCAAAAGTAAGGTTCAACTCTGTTAGTTGAATGCACAAAACAGAAAGAAGTTTCATACAATGCTTCTGTGTAGTTTATATTTGAACATATTGTTTTTTCCACTATTACCCACTTAGCGCTACGAATGTCCAGTTGCATATTCTACAGACGGAGTGTTTCAAAACTGCTCAATCAAAATTATGGTTTAACTCTGTTAGCTGAATGCTCAGATCAGAAAGAAGTTTCACAGAATGCTTCTGTGTAGTTTATATTTGAATATATTCCTTTTTCCACTACTACGCTCTTAGCGCTCCAAATGTCCAGTTGCATTTTCTACAGAAAGAGTGTTCAGATCTGCTCAATCAAAAGTATGGTTTAATTCTGTTAGCTGAATGCACAGATCAGAAAGAAGTTTCACAGAATGATTCTGTGTAGTTTATATTTGGAGACATTCCTTTTTCCACTATTACCCTCTTAGCGCTCCGAATCTCCACTTGCATTTTCTACAAAAAGAGTGTTTCATAACTGCTCAATAAAAAATATGTTTTATCTCTGTTAACTGAATTTACAGATCAGAAATAAGTTTCACAGAATGCATCTGTGTAGTTTTTCTTTGAAGATATTCTTTTTCCCAATGTAGGCCTCTTAGCGCTTAGCATGTCCAATTGCAGTTTCTACAGAAAGAGTGTTTCAGAACGGCTCAATCAAAAGTAAGGTTCAACTCTGTTAGTTGAATGCACAGAACAGAAAGAATTTTCACAGAATGCTACTGTGTAGTTTATGTTTGAATATATTCCTTTTTCCACTATTACCCTCTTAGCGCTCCGAATGTCCACTTGCATTTTCTACAGAAAGAGTGTTCGGAACTGCGCAATCAAAAGTATGGTTTAACTCTGTTAGCTTAATGAACATATCAGAAATAAGTTTCACACAATGCTTCTGTGTAGTTTTTATTTGAAGATATTATTTTTCCAATATAGGCCTCTTAGCGCTCCGAATCTCCACTTGCATTTTCTACAGAAAGAGTGTTTCAGAACGGCTCAATCAAATCTAAGGTTCAACTCTTTTAGTTGAACAAACAGAACAGAAAGAAGTTTCACACAATTCTTCTGTGTAGTTTTTATTTGTAGACATTCTTTTTCCCAATATAGGCCTCTTAGCGCTCAGAATGTCCAATTGCAGTTTCTACAGAAAGAGTGTTTCAGAACGGCTCAATCAAAAGTAAGGTTCAACTCTGTTAGTTGAATGCACAGAACAGAAAGAAGTTTCATACAATGCTTCTGTGTAGTTTATATTTGAACATATTCGTTTTTCCACTATTACCCACTTAGCGCTACGAATGTCCAGTTGCATTTTCTACAGACAGAGTGTTTCAAAACTGCTCAATCAAAGTATGGTTTAACTCTGTTAGCTGAATGCTCAGATCAGAAAGAAGTTTCACAGAATGCTTCTGTGTAGTTTATATTTGAATATATTCCTTTTTCCACTACTACTCTCTTAGCGATCCAAATGTCCAGTTGCATTTTCTACAGAAAGAGTGTTCAGATCTGCTCAATCAAAAGTATGGTTTAACTCTGTTAGCTGAATGCACAGATCAGAAAGAAGTTTCACAGAATGATTCTGTGTAGTTTATATTTGGAGACATTCCTTTTTACACTATTTCCCTCTTAGCGCTCCGAATCTCCACTGGCATTTTCTACAGAAAGAGTGATTCAGAACGGCTCAATCAAAACTAAGGTTCAACTCTTTTAGTTGAACAAACAGAAGAGAAAGAAGTTTCACACAATTCTTCTGTGTAGTTTTTATTTGTAGACATTCTTTTTCCCAATATAGGCCTCCTAGCGCTCAGAATGTCCAATTGCAGTTTCTACAGAAAGAGTGTTTCAGAACGGCTCAATCAAAAGTATGGTTCAACTCTGTTAGTTGAATGCACAGAACAGAAAGAAGTTTCATACAATGCTTCTGTGTAGTTTCTATTAGAACATATTCTTTTTTCCACTATTACCCACTTAGCGCTACGAATGTCCAGTTGCATTTTCTACAGACAGAGTGTTTCAAAACTGCTCAATCAAAAGTATGGTTTAACTCTGTTAGCTGAATGCTCAGATCAGAAAGAAGTTTCACAGAATGCTTCTGTGTAGTTTATATTTGAATATATTCCTTTTTCCACTACTACGCTCTTAGCGCTCCAAATGTCCAGTTGCATTTTCTACAGAAAGAGTGTTCAGATCTGCTCAATCAAAAGTATGGTTTAACTCTGTTAGCTGAATGCACAGATCAGAAAGAAGTTTCACCGAATGATTCTGTGTAGTTTATATTTGAAGACATTCCTTTTTCCACTATTACCCCCTTAGCGCTCCGAATCTCCACTTGCACTTTCTACAAAAAGAGTGTTTCATAACTGCTCAATCAAAAATATATTTTATCTCTGTTAACTGAATTTACAGATCAGAAATAAGTTTCACAGAATGCATCTGTGTAGTTTTTATTTGAAGATATTCTTTTTCCCAATGTAGGCCTCTTAGCGCTTAGCATGTCCAATTGCAGTTTCTACAGAAAGAGTGTTTCAGAACGGCTCAATCAAAAGTAAGGTTCAACTCTGTTAGTTGAATGCACAGAACAGAAAGAATTTTCACAGAATGCTACTGTGTAGTTTATATTTGAATATATTCCTTTTTCCACTATTACCCTCTTAGCGCTCCGAATGTCCACTTGCATTTTCTACAGAAAGAGTGTTCAGAACTGCGCAATCAAAAGTATGGTTTAACTCTGTTAGCTTAATGAACATATCAGAAATAAGTTTCACACAATGCTTCTGTGTAGTTTTTATTTGAAGATATTATTTTTCCCAATAGAGTCCTCTTAGCGCTCAGAATGTCCAATTGCAGTTTCTACAGAAAGAGTGTTTCAGAAAGGCTCAATAAAAAGTCAGGTTCAACTCTGTTAGTTGAATGCACAGAACAGAAAGAAGTTTCATACAATGCTTCTGTGTAGTTTATATTTGAACATATTCTTTTTTCCACTATTACCCACTTAGCGCTACGAATGTCCAGTTGCATTTTCTACAGACAGAGTGTTTCAAAACTGCTCAATCAAAAGTATGGTTTAACTCTGTTAGCTGAATGCTCAGATCAGAAAGAAGTTTCACAGAATGCTTCTGTGTAGTTTATATTTGAATATATTCCTTTTTCCACTACTACTCTCTTAGCGATCCAAATGTCCAGTTGCATTTTCTACAGAAAGAGTGTTCAGATCTGCTCAATCAAAAGTATGGTTTAACTCTGTTAGCTGAATGCACAGATCAGAAAGAAGTTTCACAGAATGATTCTGTGTAGTTTATATTTGGAGACATTCCTTTTTACACTATTTCCCTCTTAGCGCTCCGAATCTCCACTGGCATTTTCTACAGAAAGAGTGATTCAGAACGGCTCAATCAAAACTAAGGTTCAACTCTTTTAGTTGAACAAACAGAACAGAAAGAAGTTTCACACAATTCTTCTGTGTAGTTTTTATTTGTAGACATTCATTTTCCCAATATAGGCCTCCTAGCGCTCAGAATGTCCAATTGCAGTTTCTACAGAAAGAGTGTTTCAGAACGGCTCAATCAAAAGTAAGGTTCAACTCTGTTAGTTGAATGCACAGAACAGAAAGAAGTTTCATACAATGCTTCTGTGTAGTTTATATTTGAACATATTCTTTTTTCCACTATTACCCACTTAGCGCTACGAATGTCCAGTTGCATTTTCTACAGACAGAGTGTTTCAAAACTGCTCAATCAAAAGTATGGTTTAACTCTGTTAGCTGAATGCTCAGATCAGAAAGAAGTTTCACAGAATGCTTCTGTGTAGTTTATATTTGAATATATTCCTTTTTCCACTACTACGCTCTTAGCGCTCCAAATGTCCAGTTGCATTTTCTACAGAAAGAGTGTTCAGATCTGCTCAATCAAAAGTATGGTTTAAATCTGTTAGCTGAATGCACAGATCAGAAAGAAGTTTCACAGAATGATTCTGTGTAGTTTATATTTGGAGACATTCCTTTTTCCACTATTACCCTCTTAGCGCTCCGAATCTCCACTTGCATTTTTTACAAAAAGAGTGTTTCATAACTGCTCAATCAAAAATATGTTTTATCTCTGTTAACTGAATTTACAGATCAGAAATAAGTTTCACAGAATGCATCTGTGTAGTTTTTATTTGAAGATATTCTTTTTCCCAATGTAGGCCTCTTAGCGCTTAGCATGTCCAATTGCAGTTTCTACAGAAAGAGTGTTTCAGAACGGCTCAATCAAAAGTAAGGTTCAACTCTGTTAGTTGAATGCACAGTACAGAAAGAATTTTCACAGAATGCTACTGTGTAGTTTATATTTGAATATATTCCTTTTTCCACCATTACCCTCTTAGCGCTCCGAATGTCCACTTGCATTTTCTACAGAAAGAGTGTTCAGAACTGCGCAATCAAAAGTATGGTTTAACTCTGTTAGCTTAATGAACATATCAGAAATAAGTTTCACACAATGCTTCTGTGTAGTTTTTATTTGAAGATATTATTTTTCCCAATAGAGGCCTCTTAGCGCTCAGAATGTCCAATTGCAGTTTCTACAGAAAGAGTGTTTCAGAAAGGCTCAATCAAAAGTCAGGTTCAACTCAGTTAGTTGAATGCACAGAACAGAAAGAAGTTTCATACAATTCTTCTGTGTAGTTTATATTTGAACATATTCTTTTTTCCACTATTACCCACTTAGCGCTACGAATGTCCAGTTGCATTTTCTACAGACAGAGTGTTTCAAAACTGCTCAATCAAAGTATGGTTTAACTCTGTTAGCTGAATGCTCAGATCAGAAAGAAGTTTCACAGAATGCTTCTGTGTAGTTTATATTTGAATATATTCCTTTTTCCACTACTACTCTCTTAGCGATCCAAATGTCCAGTTGCATTTTCTACAGAAAGAGTGTTCAGATCTGCTCAATCAAAAGTATGGTTTAACTCTGTTAGCTGAATGCACAGATCAGAAAGAAGTTTCACAGAATGATTCTGTGTAGTTTATATTTGGAGACATTCCTTTTTACACTATTTCCCTCTTAGCGCTCCGAATCTGAACTGGCATTTTCTACAGAAAGAGTGATTCAGAACGGCTCAATCAAAACTAAGGTTCAACTCTTTTAGTTGAACAAACAGAAGAGAAAGAAGTTTCACACAATTCTTCTGTGTAGTTTTTATTTGTAGACATTCTTTTTCCCAATATAGGCCTCCTAGCGCTCAGAATGTCCAATTGCAGTTTCTACAGAAAGAGTGTTTCAGAAAGGCTCAATCAAAAGTCAGGTTCAACTCTGTTAGTTGAATGCACAGAAGAGAAAGAAGTTTCATACAATGCTTCTGTGTAGTTTATATTTGCACATATTCTTTTTTCCACTATTACCCACTTAGCGCTACGAACGTCCAGTTGCATTTTCTACAGACAGAGTGTTTCAAAACTGCTCAATCAAAAGTATGTTTTAACTCTGTTAGCTGAATGCTCAGATCAGAAACAAGTTTCACAGAATGCTTCTGTGTAGTTTATATTTGAATATATTCCTTTTTCCACTACTACTCTCTTAGCGCTCCAAATGTCCAGTTGCATTATCTACAGAAAGAGTGTTCAGATCTGCTCAATCAAAAGTATGGTTTAACTCTGTTAGCTGAATGCACAGATCAGAAAGAAGTTTCACAGAATGATTCTGTGTAGTTTATATTTGGAGACATTCCTTTTTCCACTATTACCCTCTTAGCGCTCCGAATCTCCACTTGCATTTTCTACAGAAAGAGTGTTTCAGAACGGCTCAATCAAAACTGAGGTTCAACTCTTTTAGTTGAACAAACAGAAGAGAAAGAAGTTTCACACAATTCTTCTGTGTAGTTTTTATTTGTAGACATTCTTTTTCCCAATATAGGCCTCTTAGCCCTCAGAATGTCCAATTGCAGTTTCTACAGAAAGAGTGTTTCAGAACGGCTCAATCAAAAGTAAGGTTCAACTCTGTTAGTTGAATGCACAGAACAGAAAGTAGTTTCATACAATGCTTCTGTGTAGTTTCTATTTGAACATATTCTTTTTTCCACTATTACCCACTTAGCGATACGAATGTCCAGTTGCATTTTCTACAGACAGAGTGTTTCAAAACTGCTCAATCAAAAGTATGGTTTAACTCTGTTAGCTGAATGCTCAGATCAGAAAGAAGTTTCACAGAATGCTTCTGTGTAGTTTATATTTGAATATATTCCTTTTTCCACTACTACGCTCTTAGCGCTCCAAATGTCCAGTTGCATTTTCTACAGAAAGAGTGTTCAGATCTGCTCAATCAAAAGTATGGTTTAACTCTGTTAGCTGAATGCACAGATCAGAAAGAAGTTTCACCGAATGATTCTGTGTAGTTTATATTTGAAGACATTCCTTTTTCCACTATTACCCCCTTAGCGCTCCGAATCTCCACTTGCACTTTCTACAAAAAGAGTGTTTCATAACTGCTCAATCAAAAATATGTTTTATCTCTGTTAACTGAATTTACAGATCAGAAATAAGTTTCACAGAATGCATCTGTGTAGTTTTTATTTGAAGATATTCATTTTCCCAATATAGGCCTCTTAGCGCTTAGCATGTCCAATTGCAGTTTCTACAGAAAGAGTGTTTCAGAACGGCTCAATCAAAAGTAAGGTTCAACTCTGTTAGTTGAATGCACAGAACAGAAAGAATTTTCACAGAATGCTACTGTGTAGTTTATATTTGAATATATTCCTTTTTCCACTATTACCCTCTTAGCGCTCCGAATGTCCACTTGCATTTTCTACAGAAAGAGTGTTCAGAACTGCGAAATCAAAAGTATGGTTTAACTCTGTTAGCTTAATGAACATATCAGAAATAAGTTTCACACAATGCTTCTGTGTAGTTTTTATTTGAAGATATTATTTTTCCCAATAGAGGCCTCTTAGCGCTCAGAATGTCCAATTGCAGTTTCTACAGAAAGAGTGTTTCAGAAGGGCTCAATCAAAAGTAAGGTTCAACTCTGTTAGTTGAATGCACAGAACAGAAAGAAATTTCATACAATGCTTCTGTGTAGTTTATATTTGAACATATTCTTTTTTCCACTATTACCCACTTAGCGCTACGAATGTCCAGTTGCATTTTCTACAGACAGAGTGTTTCAAAACTGCTCAATCAAAATTATGGTTTAACTCTGTTAGCTGAATGCTCAGATCAGAAAGAAGTTTCACAGAATGCTTCTGTGTAGTTTATATTTGAATATATTCGTTTTTCCACTACTACTCTCTTAGCGCTCCAAATGTCCAGTTGCATTTTCTACAGAAAGAGTGTTCAGATCTGCTCAATCAAAAGTATGGTTTAACTCTGTTAGCTGAATGCACAGATCAGAAAGAAGTTTCACAGAATGATTCTGTGTAGTTTATATTTGGAGACATTCCTTTTTCCACTATTACCCTCTTAGCGCTCCGAATCTCCACTTGCATTTTCTACAGAAAGAGTGTTTCAGAACGGCTCAATCAAAACTAAGGTTCAACTCTTTTAGTTGAACAAACAGAAGAGAAAGAAGTTTCACACAATTCTTCTGTGTAGTTTTTATTTGTAGACATTCTTTTTCCCAATATAGGCCTCTTAGCGCTCAGAATGTCCAATTGCAGTTTCTAGAGAAAGAGTGTTTCAGAACGGCTCAATCAAAAGTAAGGTTCAACTCTGTTAGTTGAATGCACAAAACAGAAAGAAGTTTCATACAATGCTTCTGTGTAGTTTATATTTGAACATATTGTTTTTTCCACTATTACCCACTTAGCGCTACGAATGTCCAGTTGCATATTCTACAGACGGAGTGTTTCAAAACTGCTCAATCAAAATTATGGTTTAACTCTGTTAGCTGAATGCTCAGATCAGAAAGAAGTTTCACAGAATGCTTCTGTGTAGTTTATATTTGAATATATTCCTTTTTCCACTACTACGCTCTTAGCGCTCCAAATGTCCAGTTGCATTTTCTACAGAAAGAGTGTTCAGATCTGCTCAATCAAAAGTATGGTTTAATTCTGTTAGCTGAATGCACAGATCAGAAAGAAGTTTCACAGAATGATTCTGTGTAGTTTATATTTGGAGACATTCCTTTTTCCACTATTACCCTCTTAGCGCTCCGAATCTCCACTTGCATTTTCTACAAAAAGAGTGTTTCATAACTGCTCAATAAAAAATATGTTTTATCTCTGTTAACTGAATTTACAGATCAGAAATAAGTTTCACAGAATGCATCTGTGTAGTTTTTCTTTGAAGATATTCTTTTTCCCAATGTAGGCCTCTTAGCGCTTAGCATGTCCAATTGCAGTTTCTACAGAAAGAGTGTTTCAGAACGGCTCAATCAAAAGTAAGGTTCAACTCTGTTAGTTGAATGCACAGAACAGAAAGAATTTTCACAGAATGCTACTGTGTAGTTTATGTTTGAATATATTCCTTTTTCCACTATTACCCTCTTAGCGCTCCGAATGTCCACTTGCATTTTCTACAGAAAGAGTGTTCGGAACTGCGCAATCAAAAGTATGGTTTAACTCTGTTAGCTTAATGAACATATCAGAAATAAGTTTCACACAATGCTTCTGTGTAGTTTTTATTTGAAGATATTATTTTTCCCAATATAGGCCTCTTAGCGCTCCGAATCTCCACTTGCATTTTCTACAGAAAGAGTGTTTCAGAACGGCTCAATCAAATCTAAGGTTCAACTCTTTTAGTTGAACAAACAGAACAGAAAGAAGTTTCACACAATTCTTCTGTGTAGTTTTTATTTGTAGACATTCTTTTTCCCAATATAGGCCTCTTAGCGCTCAGAATGTCCAATTGCAGTTTCTACAGAAAGAGTGTTTCAGAACGGCTCAATCAAAAGTAAGGTTCAACTCTGTTAGTTGAATGCACAGAACAGAAAGAAGTTTCATACAATGCTTCTGTGTAGTTTATATTTGAACATATTCGTTTTTCCACTATTACCCACTTAGCGCTACGAATGTCCAGTTGCATTTTCTACAGACAGAGTGTTTCAAAACTGCTCAATCAAAGTATGGTTTAACTCTGTTAGCTGAATGCTCAGATCAGAAAGAAGTTTCACAGAATGCTTCTGTGTAGTTTATATTTGAATATATTCCTTTTTCCACTACTACTCTCTTAGCGATCCAAATGTCCAGTTGCATTTTCTACAGAAAGAGTGTTCAGATCTGCTCAATCAAAAGTATGGTTTAACTCTGTTAGCTGAATGCACAGATCAGAAAGAAGTTTCACAGAATGATTCTGTGTAGTTTATATTTGGAGACATTCCTTTTTACACTATTTCCCTCTTAGCGCTCCGAATCTCCACTGGCATTTTCTACAGAAAGAGTGATTCAGAACGGCTCAATCAAAACTAAGGTTCAACTCTTTTAGTTGAACAAACAGAAGAGAAAGAAGTTTCACACAATTCTTCTGTGTAGTTTTTATTTGTAGACATTCTTTTTCCCAATATAGGCCTCCTAGCGCTCAGAATGTCCAATTGCAGTTTCTACAGAAAGAGTGTTTCAGAACGGCTCAATCAAAAGTATGGTTCAACTCTGTTAGTTGAATGCACAGAACAGAAAGAAGTTTCATACAATGCTTCTGTGTAGTTTCTATTAGAACATATTCTTTTTTCCACTATTACCCACTTAGCGCTACGAATGTCCAGTTGCATTTTCTACAGACAGAGTGTTTCAAAACTGCTCAATCAAAAGTATGGTTTAACTCTGTTAGCTGAATGCTCAGATCAGAAAGAAGTTTCACAGAATGCTTCTGTGTAGTTTATATTTGAATATATTCCTTTTTCCACTACTACGCTCTTAGCGCTCCAAATGTCCAGTTGCATTTTCTACAGAAAGAGTGTTCAGATCTGCTCAATCAAAAGTATGGTTTAACTCTGTTAGCTGAATGCACAGATCAGAAAGAAGTTTCACCGAATGATTCTGTGTAGTTTATATTTGAAGACATTCCTTTTTCCACTATTACCCCCTTAGCGCTCCGAATCTCCACTTGCACTTTCTACAAAAAGAGTGTTTCATAACTGCTCAATCAAAAATATATTTTATCTCTGTTAACTGAATTTACAGATCAGAAATAAGTTTCACAGAATGCATCTGTGTAGTTTTTATTTGAAGATATTCTTTTTCCCAATGTAGGCCTCTTAGCGCTTAGCATGTCCAATTGCAGTTTCTACAGAAAGAGTGTTTCAGAACGGCTCAATCAAAAGTAAGGTTCAACTCTGTTAGTTGAATGCACAGAACAGAAAGAATTTTCACAGAATGCTACTGTGTAGTTTATATTTGAATATATTCCTTTTTCCACTATTACCCTCTTAGCGCTCCGAATGTCCACTTGCATTTTCTACAGAAAGAGTGTTCAGAACTGCGCAATCAAAAGTATGGTTTAACTCTGTTAGCTTAATGAACATATCAGAAATAAGTTTCACACAATGCTTCTGTGTAGTTTTTATTTGAAGATATTATTTTTCCCAATAGAGTCCTCTTAGCGCTCAGAATGTCCAATTGCAGTTTCTACAGAAAGAGTGTTTCAGAAAGGCTCAATAAAAAGTCAGGTTCAACTCTGTTAGTTGAATGCACAGAACAGAAAGAAGTTTCATACAATGCTTCTGTGTAGTTTATATTTGAACATATTCTTTTTTCCACTATTACCCACTTAGCGCTACGAATGTCCAGTTGCATTTTCTACAGACAGAGTGTTTCAAAACTGCTCAATCAAAAGTATGGTTTAACTCTGTTAGCTGAATGCTCAGATCAGAAAGAAGTTTCACAGAATGCTTCTGTGTAGTTTATATTTGAATATATTCCTTTTTCCACTACTACTCTCTTAGCGATCCAAATGTCCAGTTGCATTTTCTACAGAAAGAGTGTTCAGATCTGCTCAATCAAAAGTATGGTTTAACTCTGTTAGCTGAATGCACAGATCAGAAAGAAGTTTCACAGAATGATTCTGTGTAGTTTATATTTGGAGACATTCCTTTTTACACTATTTCCCTCTTAGCGCTCCGAATCTCCACTGGCATTTTCTACAGAAAGAGTGATTCAGAACGGCTCAATCAAAACTAAGGTTCAACTCTTTTAGTTGAACAAACAGAACAGAAAGAAGTTTCACACAATTCTTCTGTGTAGTTTTTATTTGTAGACATTCATTTTCCCAATATAGGCCTCCTAGCGCTCAGAATGTCCAATTGCAGTTTCTAAAGAAAGAGTGTTTCAGAACGGCTCAATCAAAAGTAAGGTTCAACTCTGTTAGTTGAATGCACAGAACAGAAAGAAGTTTCATACAATGCTTCTGTGTAGTTTATATTTGAACATATTCTTTTTTCCACTATTACCCACTTAGCGCTACGAATGTCCAGTTGCATTTTCTACAGACAGAGTGTTTCAAAACTGCTCAATCAAAAGTATGGTTTAACTCTGTTAGCTGAATGCTCAGATCAGAAAGAAGTTTCACAGAATGCTTCTGTGTAGTTTATATTTGAATATATTCCTTTTTCCACTACTACGCTCTTAGCGCTCCAAATGTCCAGTTGCATTTTCTACAGAAAGAGTGTTCAGATCTGCTCAATCAAAAGTATGGTTTAAATCTGTTAGCTGAATGCACAGATCAGAAAGAAGTTTCACAGAATGATTCTGTGTAGTTTATATTTGGAGACATTCCTTTTTCCACTATTACCCTCTTAGCGCTCCGAATCTCCACTTGCATTTTCTACAAAAAGAGTGTTTCATAACTGCTCAATCAAAAATATGTTTTATCTCTGTTAACTGAATTTACAGATCAGAAATAAGTTTCACAGAATGCATCTGTGTAGTTTTTATTTGAAGATATTCTTTTTCCCAATGTAGGCCTCTTAGCGCTTAGCATGTCCAATTGCAGTTTCTACAGAAAGAGTGTTTCAGAACGGCTCAATCAAAAGTAAGGTTCAACTCTGTTAGTTGAATGCACAGTACAGAAAGAATTTTCACAGAATGCTACTGTGTAGTTTATATTTGAATATATTCCTTTTTCCACCATTACCCTCTTAGCGCTCCGAATGTCCACTTGCATTTTCTACAGAAAGAGTGTTCAGAACTGCGCAATCAAAAGTATGGTTTAACTCTGTTAGCTTAATGAACATATCAGAAATAAGTTTCACACAATGCTTCTGTGTAGTTTTTATTTGAAGATATTATTTTTCCCAATAGAGGCCTCTTAGCGCTCAGAATGTCCAATTGCAGTTTCTACAGAAAGAGTGTTTCAGAAAGGCTCAATCAAAAGTCAGGTTCAACTCAGTTAGTTGAATGCACAGAACAGAAAGAAGTTTCATACAATTCTTCTGTGTAGTTTATATTTGAACATATTCTTTTTTCCACTATTACCCACTTAGCGCTACGAATGTCCAGTTGCATTTTCTACAGACAGAGTGTTTCAAAACTGCTCAATCAAAGTATGGTTTAACTCTGTTAGCTGAATGCTCAGATCAGAAAGAAGTTTCACAGAATGCTTCTGTGTAGTTTATATTTGAATATATTCCTTTTTCCACTACTACTCTCTTAGCGATCCAAATGTCCAGTTGCATTTTCTACAGAAAGAGTGTTCAGATCTGCTCAATCAAAAGTATGGTTTAACTCTGTTAGCTGAATGCACAGATCAGAAAGAAGTTTCACAGAATGATTCTGTGTAGTTTATATTTGGAGACATTCCTTTTTACACTATTTCCCTCTTAGCGCTCCGAATCTGAACTGGCATTTTCTACAGAAAGAGTGATTCAGAACGGCTCAATCAAAACTAAGGTTCAACTCTTTTAGTTGAACAAACAGAAGAGAAAGAAGTTTCACACAATTCTTCTGTGTAGTTTTTATTTGTAGACATTCTTTTTCCCAATATAGGCCTCCTAGCGCTCAGAATGTCCAATTGCAGTTTCTACAGAAAGAGTGTTTCAGAACGGCTCAATCAAAAGTATGGTTCAACTCTGTTAGTTGAATGCACAGAACAGAAAGAAGTTTCATACAATGCTTCTGTGTAGTTTCTATTAGAACATATTCTTTTTTCCACTATTACCCACTTAGCGCTACGAATGTCCAGTTGCATTTTCTACAGACAGAGTGTTTCAAAACTGCTCAATCAAAAGTATGGTTTAACTCTGTTAGCTGAATGCTCAGATCAGAAAGAAGTTTCACAGAATGCTTCTGTGTAGTTTATATTTGAATATATTCCTTTTTCCACTACTACGCTCTTAGCGCTCCAAATGTCCAGTTGCATTTTCTACAGAAAGAGTGTTCAGATCTGCTCAATCAAAAGTATGGTTTAACTCTGTTAGCTGAATGCACAGATCAGAAAGAAGTTTCACCGAATGATTCTGTGTAGTTTATATTTGAAGACATTCCTTTTTCCACTATTACCCCCTTAGCGCTCCGAATCTCCACTTGCACTTTCTACAAAAAGAGTGTTTCATAACTGCTCAATCAAAAATATATTTTATCTCTGTTAACTGAATTTACAGATCAGAAATAAGTTTCACAGAATGCATCTGTGTAGTTTTTATTTGAAGATATTCTTTTTCCCAATGTAGGCCTCTTAGCGCTTAGCATGTCCAATTGCAGTTTCTACAGAAAGAGTGTTTCAGAACGGCTCAATCAAAAGTAAGGTTCAACTCTGTTAGTTGAATGCACAGAACAGAAAGAATTTTCACAGAATGCTACTGTGTAGTTTATATTTGAATATATTCCTTTTTCCACTATTACCCTCTTAGCGCTCCGAATGTCCACTTGCATTTTCTACAGAAAGAGTGTTCAGAACTGCGCAATCAAAAGTATGGTTTAACTCTGTTAGCTTAATGAACATATCAGAAATAAGTTTCACACAATGCTTCTGTGTAGTTTTTATTTGAAGATATTATTTTTCCCAATAGAGTCCTCTTAGCGCTCAGAATGTCCAATTGCAGTTTCTACAGAAAGAGTGTTTCAGAAAGGCTCAATAAAAAGTCAGGTTCAACTCTGTTAGTTGAATGCACAGAACAGAAAGAAGTTTCATACAATGCTTCTGTGTAGTTTATATTTGAACATATTCTTTTTTCCACTATTACCCACTTAGCGCTACGAATGTCCAGTTGCATTTTCTACAGACAGAGTGTTTCAAAGCTGCTCAATCAAAAGTATGGTTTAACTCTGTTAGCTGAATGCTCAGATCAGAAAGAAGTTTCACAGAATGCTTCTGTGTAGTTTATATTTGAATATATTCCTTTTTCCACTACTACTCTCTTAGCGCTCCAAATGTCCAGTTGCATTTTCTGCAGAAAGAGTGTTCAGATCTGCTCAATCAAAAGTATGATTTAACTCTGTTAGCTGAATGCACAGATCAGAAATAAGTTTCACAGAATGATTCTGTGTAGTTTATATTTGGAGACATTCCTTTTTACACTATTTCCCTCTTAGCACTCCGAATCTCCACTTGCATTTTCTACAGAAAGAGTGATTCAGAACGGCTCAATCAAAACTAAGGTCCAACTCTTTTAGTTGAACAAACAGAACAGAAAGAAGTTTCACACAATTCTTCTGTGTAGTTTTTATTTGTAGACATTCTTTTTCCCAATATAGGCCTCCTAGCGCTCAGAATGTCCAATTGCAGTTTCTACAGATAGAGTTTTTCAGAACGGCTCAATCAAAAGTAAGGTTCAACTCTGTTAGTTGAATGCACAGAACAGAAAGAAGTTTCATACAATGCTTCTGTGTAGTTTATATTTGAACATATTCTTTTTTCCACTACTACCCACTCAGCGCTACGAATGTCCAGTTGCATTTTCTACAGACAGAGGGTTTCAAAACTGCTCAATCAAAAGTATGGTTTAACTCTGTTAGCTGAATGCTCAGATCAGAAAGAAGTTTCACAGAATGCTTCTGTGTAGTTTATATTTGAATATATTCCTTTTTCCACTACTACGCTCTTAGCGCTCCAAATGTCCAGTTGCATTTTCTACAGAAAGAGTGTTCAGATCTGCTCAATCAAAAGTATGGTTTAACTCTGTTAGCTGAATGCACAGATCAGAAAGAAGTTTCACCGAATGATTCTGTGTAGTTTATATTTGAAGACATTCCTTTTTCCACTATTACCCTCTTAGCGCTCCGAATCTCCACTTGCATTTTCTACAAAAAGAGTGTTTCATAACTGCTCAATCAAAAATATGTTTTATCTCTGTTAACTGAATTTACAGATCAGAAATAAGTTTCACAGAATGCATCTGTGTAGTTTTTATTTGAAGATATTCTTTTTCCCAATGTAGGCCTCTTAGCGCTTAGCATGTCCATTTGCAGTTTCTACAGAAAGAGTGTTTCAGAACGGCTCAATCAAAAGTAAGGTTCAACTCTGTTAGTTGAATGCACAGAACAGAAAGAATTTTCACAGAATGCTACTGTGTAGTTTATATTTGAATATATTCCTTTTTCCACTATTACCCTCTTAGCGCTCCGAATGTCCACTTGCATTTTCTACAGAAAGAGTGTTCAGAACTGCGCAATCAAAAGTATGGTTTAACTCTGTTAGCTTAATGAACATATCAGAAATAAGTTTCACACAATGCTTCTGTGTAGTTTTTATTTGAAGATATTATTTTTCCCAATAGAGGCCTCTTAGCGCTCAGAATGTCCAATTGCAGTTTCTACAGAAAGAGTGTTTCAGAAAGGCTCAATCAAAAGTCAGGTTCAACTCTGTTAGTTGAATGCACAGAAGAGAAAGAAGTTTCATACAATGCTTCTGTGTAGTTTATATTTGCACATATTCTTTTTTCCACTATTACCCACTTAGCGCTACGAACGTCCAGTTGCATTTTCTACAGACAGAGTGTTTCAAAACTGCTCAATCAAAAGTATGTTTTAACTCTGTTAGCTGAATGCTCAGATCAGAAACAAGTTTCACAGAATGCTTCTGTGTAGTTTATATTTGAATATATTCCTTTTTCCACTACTACTCTCTTAGCGCTCCAAATGTCCAGTTGCATTATCTACAGAAAGAGTGTTCAGATCTGCTCAATCAAAAGTATGGTTTAACTCTGTTAGCTGAATGCACAGATCAGAAAGAAGTTTCACAGAATGATTCTGTGTAGTTTATATTTGGAGACATTCCTTTTTCCACTATTACCCTCTTAGCGCTCCGAATCTCCACTTGCATTTTCTACAGAAAGAGTGTTTCAGAACGGCTCAATCAAAACTGAGGTTCAACTCTTTTAGTTGAACAAACAGAAGAGAAAGAAGTTTCACACAATTCTTCTGTGTAGTTTTTATTTGTAGACATTCTTTTTCCCAATATAGGCCTCTTAGCCCTCAGAATGTCCAATTGCAGTTTCTACAGAAAGAGTGTTTCAGAACGGCTCAATCAAAAGTAAGGTTCAACTCTGTTAGTTGAATGCACAGAACAGAAAGTAGTTTCATACAATGCTTCTGTGTAGTTTCTATTTGAACATATTCTTTTTTCCACTATTACCCACTTAGCGATACGAATGTCCAGTTGCATTTTCTACAGACAGAGTGTTTCAAAACTGCTCAATCAAAAGTATGGTTTAACTCTGTTAGCTGAATGCTCAGATCAGAAAGAAGTTTCACAGAATGCTTCTGTGTAGTTTATATTTGAATATATTCCTTTTTCCACTACTACGCTCTTAGCGCTCCAAATGTCCAGTTGCATTTTCTACAGAAAGAGTGTTCAGATCTGCTCAATCAAAAGTATGGTTTAACTCTGTTAGCTGAATGCACAGATCAGAAAGAAGTTTCACCGAATGATTCTGTGTAGTTTATATTTGAAGACATTCCTTTTTCCACTATTACCCCCTTAGCGCTCCGAATCTCCACTTGCACTTTCTACAAAAAGAGTGTTTCATAACTGCTCAATCAAAAATATATTTTATCTCTGTTAACTGAATTTACAGATCAGAAATAAGTTTCACAGAATGCATCTGTGTAGTTTTTATTTGAAGATATTCTTTTTCCCAATGTAGGCCTCTTAGCGCTTAGCATGTCCAATTGCAGTTTCTACAGAAAGAGTGTTTCAGAACGGCTCAATCAAAAGTAAGGTTCAACTCTGTTAGTTGAATGCACAGAACAGAAAGAATTTTCACAGAATGCTACTGTGTAGTTTATATTTGAATATATTCCTTTTTCCACTATTACCCTCTTAGCGCTCCGAATGTCCACTTGCATTTTCTACAGAAAGAGTGTTCAGAACTGCGCAATCAAAAGTATGGTTTAACTCTGTTAGCTTAATGAACATATCAGAAATAAGTTTCACACAATGCTTCTGTGTAGTTTTTATTTGAAGATATTATTTTTCCCAATAGAGTCCTCTTAGCGCTCAGAATGTCCAATTGCAGTTTCTACAGAAAGAGTGTTTCAGAAAGGCTCAATAAAAAGTCAGGTTCAACTCTGTTAGTTGAATGCACAGAACAGAAAGAAGTTTCATACAATGCTTCTGTGTAGTTTATATTTGAACATATTCTTTTTTCCACTATTACCCACTTAGCGCTACGAATGTCCAGTTGCATTTTCTACAGACAGAGTGTTTCAAAGCTGCTCAATCAAAAGTATGGTTTAACTCTGTTAGCTGAATGCTCAGATCAGAAAGAAGTTTCACAGAATGCTTCTGTGTAGTTTATATTTGAATATATTCCTTTTTCCACTACTACTCTCTTAGCGCTCCAAATGTCCAGTTGCATTTTCTGCAGAAAGAGTGTTCAGATCTGCTCAATCAAAAGTATGATTTAACTCTGTTAGCTGAATGCACAGATCAGAACTAAGTTTCACAGAATGATTCTGTGTAGTTTATATTTGGAGACATTCCTTTTTACACTATTTCCCTCTTAGCACTCCGAATCTCCACTTGCATTTTCTACAGAAAGAGTGATTCAGAACGGCTCAATCAAAACTAAGGTTCAACTCTTTTAGTTGAACAAACAGAACAGAAAGAAGTTTCACACAATTCTTCTGTGTAGTTTTTATTTGTAGACATTCTTTTTCCCAATATAGGCCTCCTAGCGCTCAGAATGTCCAATTGCAGTTTCTACAGATAGAGTTTTTCAGAACGGCTCAATCAAAAGTAAGGTTCAACTCTGTTAGTTGAATGCACAGAACAGAAAGAAGTTTCATACAATGCTTCTGTGTAGTTTATATTTGAACATATTCTTTTTTCCACTACTACCCACTCAGCGCTACGAATGTCCAGTTGCATTTTCTACAGACAGAGGGTTTCAAAACTGCTCAATCAAAAGTATGGTTTAACTCTGTTAGCTGAATGCTCAGATCAGAAAGAAGTTTCACAGAATGCTTCTGTGTAGTTTATATTTGAATATATTCCTTTTTCCACTACTACGCTCTTAGCGCTCCAAATGTCCAGTTGCATTTTCTACAGAAAGAGTGTTCAGATCTGCTCAATCAAAAGTATGGTTTAACTCTGTTAGCTGAATGCACAGATCAGAAAGAAGTTTCACCGAATGATTCTGTGTAGTTTATATTTGAAGACATTCCTTTTTCCACTATTACCCTCTTAGCGCTCCGAATCTCCACTTGCATTTTCTACAAAAAGAGTGTTTCATAACTGCTCAATCAAAAATATGTTTTATCTCTGTTAACTGAATTTACAGATCAGAAATAAGTTTCACAGAATGCATCTGTGTAGTTTTTATTTGAAGATATTCTTTTTCCCAATGTAGGCCTCTTAGCGCTTAGCATGTCCATTTGCAGTTTCTACAGAAAGAGTGTTTCAGAACGGCTCAATCAAAAGTAAGGTTCAACTCTGTTAGTTGAATGCACAGAACAGAAAGAATTTTCACAGAATGCTACTGTGTAGTTTATATTTGAATATATTCCTTTTTCCACTATTACCCTCTTAGCGCTCCGAATGTCCACTTGCATTTTCTACAGAAAGAGTGTTCAGAACTGCGCAATCAAAAGTATGGTTTAACTCTGTTAGCTTAATGAACATATCAGAAATAAGTTTCACACAATGCTTCTGTGTAGTTTTTATTTGAAGATATTATTTTTCCCAATAGAGGCCTCTTAGCGCTCAGAATGTCCAATTGCAGTTTCTACAGAAAGAGTGTTTCAGAAAGGCTCAATCAAAAGTCAGGTTCAACTCTGTTAGTTGAATGCACAGAAGAGAAAGAAGTTTCATACAATGCTTCTGTGTAGTTTATATTTGCACATATTCTTTTTTCCACTATTACCCACTTAGCGCTACGAACGTCCAGTTGCATTTTCTACAGACAGAGTGTTTCAAAACTGCTCAATCAAAAGTATGTTTTAACTCTGTTAGCTGAATGCTCAGATCAGAAACAAGTTTCACAGAATGCTTCTGTGTAGTTTATATTTGAATATATTCCTTTTTCCACTACTACTCTCTTAGCGCTCCAAATGTCCAGTTGCATTATCTACAGAAAGAGTGTTCAGATCTGCTCAATCAAAAGTATGGTTTAACTCTGTTAGCTGAATGCACAGATCAGAAAGAAGTTTCACAGAATGATTCTGTGTAGTTTATATTTGGAGACATTCCTTTTTCCACTATTACCCTCTTAGCGCTCCGAATCTCCACTTGCATTTTCTACAGAAAGAGTGTTTCAGAACGGCTCAATCAAAACTGAGGTTCAACTCTTTTAGTTGAACAAACAGAAGAGAAAGAAGTTTCACACAATTCTTCTGTGTAGTTTTTATTTGTAGACATTCTTTTTCCCAATATAGGCCTCTTAGCCCTCAGAATGTCCAATTGCAGTTTCTACAGAAAGAGTGTTTCAGAACGGCTCAATCAAAAGTAAGGTTCAACTCTGTTAGTTGAATGCACAGAACAGAAAGTAGTTTCATACAATGCTTCTGTGTAGTTTCTATTTGAACATATTCTTTTTTCCACTATTACCCACTTAGCGATACGAATGTCCAGTTGCATTTTCTACAGACAGAGTGTTTCAAAACTGCTCAATCAAAAGTATGGTTTAACTCTGTTAGCTGAATGCTCAGATCAGAAAGAAGTTTCACAGAATGCTTCTGTGTAGTTTATATTTGAATATATTCCTTTTTCCACTACTACGCTCTTAGCGCTCCAAATGTCCAGTTGCATTTTCTACAGAAAGTGTGTTCAGATCTGCTCAATCAAAAGTATGGTTTAACTCTGTTAGCTGAATGCACAGATCAGAAAGAAGTTTCACAGAATGATTCTGTGTAGTTTATATTTGGAGACATTCCTTTTTCCACTATTTCCCTCTTAGCGCTCCGAATCTCCACTTGCATTTTCTACAGAAAGAGTGATTCAGAACGGCTCAATCAAAACTAAGGTTCAACTCTTTTAGTTGAACAAACAGAACAGAAAGAAGTTTCACACAATTCTTCTGTGTAGTTTTTATTTGTAGACATTCTTTTTCCCAATATAGGCCTCCTAGCGCTCAGAATATCCAATTGCAGTTTCTACAGATAGAGTGTTTCAGAACGGCTCAATCAAAAGTAAGGTTCAACTCTGTTAGTTGAATGCACAGAACAGAAAGAAGTTTCATACAATGCTTCTGTGTAGTTTATATTTGAACATATTCTTTTTTCCACTATTACCCACTCAGCGCTACGAATGTCCAGTTGCATTTTCTACAGACAGAGTGTTTCAAAACTGCTCAATCAAAAGTATGGTTTAACTCTGTTAGCTGAATGCTCAGATCAGAAAGAAGTTTCACAGAATGCTTCTGTGTAGTTTATATTTGAATATATTCCTTTTTCCACTACTACGCTCTTAGCGCTCCAAATGTCCAGTTGCATTTTCTACAGAAAGAGTGTTCAGATCTGCTCAATCAAAAGTATGGTTTAACTCTGTTTGCTGAATGCACAGATCAGAAAGAAGTTTCACCGAATGATTCTGTGTAGTTTATATTTGAAGACATTCCTTTTTCCACTATTACCCTCTTAGCGCTCCGAATCTCCACTTGCATTTTCTACAAAAAGAGTGTTTCATAACTGCTCAATAAAAAATATGTTTTATCTCTGTTAACTGAATTTACAGATCAGAAATAAGTTTCACAGAATGCATCTGTGTAGTTTTTCTTTGAAGATATTCTTTTTCCCAATGTAGGCCTCTTAGCGCTTAGCATGTCCAAATGCAGTTTCTACAGAAAGAGTGTTTCAGAACGGCTCAATCAAAAGTAAGGTTCAACTCTGTTAGTTGAATGCACAGAACAGAAAGAATTTTCACAGAATGCTACTGTGTAGTTTATGTTTGAATATATTCCTTTTTCCACTATTACCCTCTTAGCGCTCCGAATGTCCACTTGCATTTTCTACAGAAAGAGTGTTCAGAACTGCGCAATCAAAAGTATGGTTTAACTCTGTTAGCTTAATGAACATATCAGAAATAAGTTTCACACAATGCTTCTGTGTAGTTTTTATTTGAAGATATTATTTTTCCCAATATAGGCCTCTTAGCGCTCCGAATCTCCACTTGCATTTTCTACAGAAAGAGTGTTTCAGAACGGCTCAATCAAATCTAAGGTTCAACTCTTTTAGTTGAACAAACAGAAGAGAAAGAAGTTTCACACAATTCTTCTGTGTAGTTTTTATTTGTAGACATTCTTTTTCCCAATATAGGCCTCTTAGCGCTCAGAATGTCCAATTGCAGTTTCTACAGAAAGAGTGTTTCAGAACGGCTCAATCAAAAGTAAGGTTCAACTCTGTTAGTTGAATGCACAGAACAGAAAGAAGTTTCATACAATGCTTCTGTGTAGTTTATATTTGAACATATTCTTTTTTCCACTATTACCCACTTAGTGCTACGAATGTCCAGTTGCATTTTCTACAGACAGAGTGTTTCAAAACTGCTCAATCAAGAGTATGGTTTAACTCTGTTAGCTGAATGCTCAGATCAGAAAGAAGTTTCACAGAATGCTTCTGTGTAGTTTATATTTGAATATATTCCTTTTTCCACTACTACGCTCTTAGCGCTCCAAATGTCCAGTTGCATTTTCTACAGAAAGAGTGTTCAGATCTGCTCAATCAAAAGTATGGTTTAACTCTGTTAGCTGAATGCACAGATCAGAAAGAAGTTTCACCGAATGATTCTGTGTAGTTTATATTTGAAGACATTCCTTTTTCCACTATTACCCTCTTAGCGCTCCGAATCTCCACTTGCATTTTCTACAAAAAGAGTGTTTCATAACTGCTCAATCAAAAATATGTTTTATGTCTGTTAACTGAATTTACAGATCAGAAATAAGTTTCACAGAATGCATCTGTGTAGTTTTTATTTGAAGATATTCTTTTTCCCAATATAGGCCTCTTAGCGCTTAGCATGTCCAATTGCAGTTTCTACAGAAAGAGTGTTTCAGAACGGCTCAATCAAAAGTAAGGTTCAACTCTGTTAGTTGAGTGCACAGAACAGAAAGGATTTTCACAGAATGCTACTGTGTAGTTTATATTTGAATATATTCCTTTTTCCACTATTACCCTCTTAGCGCTCCGAATGTCCACTTGCATTTTCTACAGAAAGAGTGTTCAGAACTGCGCAATCAAAAGTATGGTTTAACTCTGTTAGCTTAATGAACATATCAGAAATAAGTTTCACACAATGCTTCTGTGTAGTTTTTATTTGAAGATATTATTTTTCCCAATAGAGGCCTCTTAGCGCTCAGAATGTCCAATTGCAGTTTCTACAGAAAGAGTGTTTCAGAAAGGCTCAATCAAAAGTAAGGTTCAACTCTGTTAGTTGAATGCACAGAACAGAAAGTAATTTCATAAAATGCTTCTGTGTAGTTTATATTTGAACATATTCTTTTTTCCACTATTACCCACTTAGCGCTACGAATGTCCAATTGCATTTTCTACAGAGTGTTTCAAAACTGCTCAATCAAAATTATGGTTTAACTCTGTTAGCTGAATGCTCAGATCAGAAAGAAGTTTCACAGAATGCTTCTGTGTAGTTTATATTTGAATATATTCCTTTTTCCACTACTACGCTCTTAGCGCTCCAAATGTCCAGTTGCATTTTCTACAGAAAGAGTGTTCAGATCTGCTCAATCAAAAGTATGGTTTAACTCTGTTAGCTGAATGCACAGATCAGAAAGAAGTTTCACCGAATGATTCTGTGTAGTTTATATTTGAAGACATTCCTTTTTCCACTATTACCCTCTTAGCGCTCCGAATCTCCACTTGCACTTTCTACAAAAAGAGTGTTTCATAACTGCTCAATCAAAAATATGTTTTATCTCTGTTAACTGAATTTACAGATCAGAAATAAGTTTCACAGAATGCATCTGTGTAGTTTTTATTTGAAGATATTCTTTTTCCCAATGTAGGCCTCTTAGCGCTTAGCATGTCCATTTGCAGTTTCTACAGAAAGAGTGTTTCAGAACGGCTCAATCAAAAGTAAGGTTCAACTCTGTTAGTTGAATGCACAGAACAGAAAGAATTTTCACAGAATGCTACTGTGTAGTTTATATTTGAATATATTCCTTTTTCCACTATTACCCTCTTAGCGCTCCGAATGTCCACTTGCATTTCCTACAGAAAGAGTGTTCAGAACTGCGCAATCAAAAGTATGGTTTAACTCTGTTAGCTTAATGAACATATCAGAAATAAGTTTCACACAATGCTTCTGTGTAGTTTTTATTTGAAGATATTATTTTTCCCAATAGAGGCCTCTTAGCGCTCAGAATGTCCAATTGCAGTTTCTACAGAAAGAGTGTTTCAGAAAGGCTCAATCAAAAGTCAGGTTCAACTCTGTTAGTTGAATGCACAGAAGAGAAAGAAGTTTCATACAATGCTTCTGTGTAGTTTATATTTGAACATATTCTTTTTTCCACTATTACCCACTTAGCGCTACGAATGTCCAGTTGCATTTTCTACAGACAGAGTGTTTCAAAACTGCTCAATCAAAAGTATGTTTTAACTCTGTTAGCTGAATGCTCAGATCAGAAACAAGTTTCACAGAATGCTTCTGTGTAGTTTATATTTGAATATATTCCTTTTTCCACTACTACTCTCTTAGCGCTCCAAATGTCCAGTTGCATTATCTACAGAAAGAGTGTTCAGATCTGCTCAATCAAAAGTATGGTTTAACTCTGTTAGCTGAATGCACAGATCAGAAAGAAGTTTCACAGAATGATTCTGTGTAGTTTATATTTGGAGACATTCCTTTTTCCACTATTACCCTCTTAGCGCTCCGAATCTCCACTTGCATTTTCTACAGAAAGAGTGTTTCAGAACGGCTCAATCAAAACTGAGGTTCAACTCTTTTAGTTGAACAAACAGAAGAGAAAGAAGTTTCACACAATTCTTCTGTGTAGTTTTTATTTGTAGACATTCTTTTTCCCAATATAGGCCTCTTAGCCCTCAGAATGTCCAATTGCAGTTTCTACAGAAAGAGTGTTTCAGAACGGCTCAATCAAAAGTAAGGTTCAACTCTGTTAGTTGAATGCACAGAACAGAAAGTAGTTTCATACAATGCTTCTGTGTAGTTTCTATTTGAACATATTCTTTTTTCCACTATTACCCACTTAGCGATACGAATGTCCAGTTGCATTTTCTACAGACAGAGTGTTTCAAAACTGCTCAATCAAAAGTATGGTTTAACTCTGTTAGCTGAATGCTCAGATCAGAAAGAAGTTTCACAGAATGCTTCTGTGTAGTTTATATTTGAATATATTCCTTTTTCCACTACTACGCTCTTAGCGCTCCAAATGTCCACTTGCATTTTCTACAGAAAGTGTGTTCAGATCTGCTCAATCAAAAGTATGGTTTAACTCTGTTAGCTGAATGCACAGATCAGAAAGAAGTTTCACAGAATGATTCTGTGTAGTTTATATTTGGAGACATTCCTTTTTCCACTATTTCCCTCTTAGCGCTCCGAATCTCCACTTGCATTTTCTACAGAAAGAGTGATTCAGAACGGCTCAATCAAAACTAAGCTTCAACTCTTTTAGTTGAACAAACAGAACAGAAAGAAGTTTCACACAATTCTTCTGTGTAGTTTTTATTTGTAGACATTCTTTTTCCCAATATAGGCCTCCTAGCGCTCAGAATGTCCAATTGCAGTTTCTACAGATAGAGTGTTTCAGAACGGCTCAATCAAAAGTAAGGTTCAACTCTGTTAGTTGAATGCACAGAACAGAAAGAAGTTTCATACAATGCTTCTGTGTAGTTTATATTTGAACATATTCTTTTTTCCACTATTACCCACTCAGCGCTACGAATGTCCAGTTGCATTTTCTACAGACAGTGTGTTTCAAAACTGCTCAATCAAAAGTATGGTTTAACTCTGTTAGCTGAATGCTCAGATCAGAAAGAAGTTTCACAGAATGCTTCTGTGTAGTTTATATTTGAATATATTACTTTTTCCACTACTACGCTCTTAGCGCTCCAAATGTCCAGTTGCATTTTCTACAGAAAGAGTGTTCAGATCTGCTCAATCAAAAGTATGGTTTAACTCTGTTAGCTGAATGCACAGATCAGAAAGAAGTTTCACCGAATGATTCTGTGTAGTTTATATTTGAAGACATTCCTTTTTCCACTATTACCCTCTTAGCGCTCCGAATCTCCACTTGCATTTTCTACAAAAAGAGTGTTTCATAACTGCTCAATAAAAAATATGTTTTATCTCTGTTAACTGAATTTACAGATCAGAAATAAGTTTCACAGAATGCATCTGTGTAGTTTTTCTTTGAAGATATTCTTTTTCCCAATGTAGGCCTCTTAGCGCTTAGCATGTCCAATTGCAGTTTCTACAGAAAGAGTGTTTCAGAACGGCTCAATCAAAAGTAAGGTTCAACTCTGTTAGTTGAATGCACAGAACAGAAAGAATTTTCACAGAATGCTACTGTGTAGTTTATGTTTGAATATATTCCTTTTTCCACTATTACCCTCTTAGCGCTCCGAATGTCCACTTGCATTTTCTACAGAAAGAGTGTTCAGAACTGCGCAATCAAAAGTATGGTTTAACTCTGTTAGCTTAATGAACATATCAGAAATAAGTTTCACACAATGCTTCTGTGTAGTTTTTATTTGAAGATATTATTTTTCCCAATATAGGCCTCTTAGCGCTCCGAATCTCCACTTGCATTTTCTACAGAAAGAGTGTTTCAGAACGGCTCAATCAAATCTAAGGTTCAACTCTTTTAGTTGAACAAACAGAACAGAAAGAAGTTTCACACAATTCTTCTGTGTAGTTTTTATTTGTAGACATTCTTTTTCCCAATATAGGCCTCTTAGCGCTCAGAATGTCCAATTGCAGTTTCTACAGAAAGAGTGTTTCAGAACGGCTCAATCAAAAGTAAGGTTCAACTCTGTTAGTTGAATGCACAGAACAGAAAGAAGTTTCATACAATGCTTCTGTGTAGTTTATATTTGAACATATTCTTTTTTCCACTATTACCCACTTAGTGCTACGAATGTCCAGTTGCATTTTCTACAGACAGAGTGTTTCAAAACTGCTCAATCAAGAGTATGGTTTAACTCTGTTAGCTGAATGCTCAGATCAGAAAGAAGTTTCACAGAATGCTTCTGTGTAGTTTATATTTGAATATATTCCTTTTTCCACTACTACGCTCTTAGCGCTCCAAATGTCCAGTTGCATTTTCTACAGAAAGAGTGTTCAGATCTGCTCAATCAAAAGTATGGTTTAACTCTGTTAGCTGAATGCACAGATCAGAAAGAAGTTTCACCGAATGATTCTGTGTAGTTTATATTTGAAGACATTCCTTTTTCCACTATTACCCTCTTAGCGCTCCGAATCTCCACTTGCATTTTCTACAAAAAGAGTGTTTCATAACTGCTCAATCAAAAATATGTTTTATGTCTGTTAACTGAATTTACAGATCAGAAATAAGTTTCACAGAATGCATCTGTGTAGTTTTTATTTGAAGATATTCTTTTTCCCAATATAGGCCTCTTAGCGCTTAGCATGTCCAATTGCAGTTTCTACAGAAAGAGTGTTTCAGAACGGCTCAATCAAAAGTAAGGTTCAACTCTGTTAGTTGAGTGCACAGAACAGAAAGGATTTTCACAGAATGCTACTGTGTAGTTTATATTTGAATATATTCCTTTTTCCACTATTACCCTCTTAGCGCTCCGAATGTCCACTTGCATTTTCTACAGAAAGAGTGTTCAGAACTGCGCAATCAAAAGTATGGTTTAACTCTGTTAGCTTAATGAACATATCAGAAATAAGTTTCACACAATGCTTCTGTGTAGTTTTTATTTGAAGATATTATTTTTCCCAATAGAGGCCTCTTAGCGCTCAGAATGTCCAATTGCAGTTTCTACAGAAAGAGTGTTTCAGAAAGGCTCAATCAAAAGTAAGGTTCAACTCTGTTAGTTGAATGCACAGAACAGAAAGAAATTTCATACAATGCTTCTGTGTAGTTTATATTTGAACATATTCTTTTTTCCACTATTACCCACTTAGCGCTACGAATATCCAGTTGCATTTTCTACAGACAGAGTGTTTCAAAACTGCTCAATCAAAATTATGGTTTAACTCTGTTAGCTGAATGCTCAGATCAGAAAGAAGTTTCACAGAATGCTTCTGTGTAGTTTATATTTGAATATATTCCTTTTTCCACTACTACTCTCTTAGCGCTCCAAATGTCCAGTTGCATTTTCTACAGAAAGAGTGTTCAGATCTGCTCAATCAAAAGTATGGTTTAACTCTGTTAGCTGAATGCACAGATCAGAAAGAAGTTTCACAGAATGATTCTGTGTAGTTTATATTTGGAGACATTCCTTTTTCCACTATTACCTTCTTAGCGCTCCGAATCTCCACTTGCATTTTCTACAGAAAGAGTGTTTCAGAACGGCTCAATCAAAACTAAGGTTCAACTCTTTTATTTGAACAAACAGAACAGAAAGAAGTCTCACACAATTCTTCTGTGTAGTTTTTATTTGTAGACATTCTTTTTCCCAATATAGGCCTCTTAGCGCTCAGAATGTCCAATTGCAGTTTCTACAGAAAGAGTGTTTCAGAACGGCTCAATCAAAAGTAAGGTTCAACTCTGTTAGTTGAATGCACAGAACAGAAAGAAGTTTCATACAATGCTTCTGTGTAGTTTATATTTGAACATATTCTTTTTTCCACTATTACCCACTTAGCGCTACGAATGTCCAGTTGCATTTTCTACAGACAGAGTGTTTCAAAACTGCTCAATCAAAAGTATGGTTTAACTCTGTTAGCTGAATGCTCAGATCAGAAAGAAGTTTCACAGAATGCTTCTGTGTAGTTTATATTTGAATATATTCCTTTTTCCACTACTACGCTCTTAGCGCTCCAAATGTCCAGTTGCATTTTCTACAGAAAGAGTGTTGAGATCTGCTCAATCAAAAGTATGGTTTAACTCTGTTAGCTGAATGCACAGATCAGAAAGAAGTTTCACCGAATGATTCTGTGTAGTTTATATTTGGAGACATTCCTTTTTCCACTATTACCCTCTTAGCGCTCCGAATCTCCACTTGCATTTTCTACAAAAAGTGTGTTTCATAACTGCTCAATCAAAAATATGTTTCATCTCTGTTAACTGAATATACAGATCAGAAATAAGTTTCACAGAATGCATCTGTGTAGTTTTTATTTGAAGATATTCTTTTTCCCAATGTAGGCCTCTTAGCGCTTAGCATGTCCAATTGCAGTTTCTACAGAAAGAGTGTTTCAGAACGGCTCAATCAAAAGTAAGGTTCAACTCTGTTAGTTGAATGCACAGAACAGAAAGAATTTTCACAGAATGCTACTGTGTAGCTCATATTTGAATATATTCCTTTTTCCACTATTACCCTCTTAGCGCTCCGAATGTCCACTTGCATTTTCTACAGAAAGAGTGTTCAGAACTGCGCAATCAAAAGTATGGTTTAACTCTGTTAGCTTAATGAACATATCAGAAATAAGTTTCACACAATGCTTCTGTGTAGTTTTTATTTGAAGATATTATTTTTCCCAATAGAGTCCTCTTAGCGCTCAGAATGTCCAATTGCAGTTTCTACAGAAAGAGTGTTTCAGAAAGGCTCAATCAAAAGTCAGGTTCAACTCTGTTAGTTGAATGCACCGAACAGAAAGAAGTTTCATACAATGCATCTGTGTAGTTTATATTTGAACATATTCTTTTTTCCACTATTACCCACTTAGCGCTACGAATGTCCAGTTGCATTTTCTACAGACAGAGTGTTTCAAAACTGCTCAATCAAAAGTATGGTTTAACTATGTTAGCTGAATGCTCAGATCAGAAAGAAGTTTCACAGAATGCTTCTGTGTAGTTTATATTTGAATATATTCCTTTTTCCACTACTACTCTCTTAGCGCTCCAAATGTCCAGTTGCATTTTCTACAGAAAGAGCGTTCAGATCTGCTCAATCAAAAGTATGGTTTAACTCTGTTAGCTGAATGCACAGATCAGAAAGAAGTTTCACAGAATGATTCTGTGTAGTTTATATTTGGAGACATTCCTTTTTCCACTATTACCTTCTTAGCGCTCCGAATCTCCACTTGCATTTTCTACAGAAAGAGTGTTTCAGAACGGCTCAATCAAAACTAAGGTTCAACTCTTTTATTTGAACAAACAGAACAGAAAGAAGTCTCACACAATTCTTCTGTGTAGTTTTTATTTGTAGACATTCTTTTTCTCAATATAGGCCTCTTAGCGCTCAGAATGTCCAATTGCAGTTTCTACAGAAAGAGTGTTTCAGAACGGCTCAATCAAAAGTAAGGTTCAACTCCGTTAGTTGAATGCACAGAACAGAAAAGTTTCATACAATGCTTCTGTGTAGTTTATATTTGAACATATTCTTTTTTCCACTATTACCCACTTAGCGCTACGAATGTCCAGTTGCATTTTCTACAGACAGAGTGTTTCAAAACTGCTCAATCAAAAGTATGGTTTAACTCTGTTAGCTGAATGCTCAGATCAGAAAGAAGTTTCACAGAATGCTTCTGTGTAGTTTATATTTGAATATATTCCTTTTTCCACTACTACGCTCTTAGCGCTCCAAATTTCCAGTTGCATTTTCTACAGAAAGAGTGTTCAGATCTGCTCAATCAAAAGTGTGGTTTAACTCTGTTAGCTGAATGCACAGATCAGAAAGAAGTTTCACCGAATGATTCTGTGTAGTTTATATTTGGAGAAATTCCTTTTTCCACTATTACCCTCTTAGCGCTCCGAATCTCCACTTGCATTTTCTACAAAAAGTGTGTTTCATAACTGCTCAATCTAAAATATGTTTTATCTCTGTTAACTGAATATACAGATCAGAAATAAGTTTCACAGAATGCATCTGTGTAGTTTTTATTTGAAGATATTCTTTTTCCCAATGTAGGCCTCTTAGCGCTTAGCATGTCCAATTGCAGTTTCTACAGAAAGAGTGTTTCAGAACGGCTCAATCAAAAGTAAGGTTCAACTCTGTTAGTTGAATGCACAGAACAGAAAGAATTTTCACAGAATGCTACTGTGTAGTTCATATTTGAATATATTCCTTTTTCCACTATTACCCTCTTAGCGCTCCGAATGTCCACTTGCATTTTCTACAGAAAGAGTGTTCAGAACTGCGCAATCAAAAGTATGGTTTAACTCTGTTAGCTTAATGAACATATCAGAAATAAGTTTCACACAATGCTTCTGTGTGGTTTTTATTTGAAGATATTATTTTTCCCAATAGAGGCCTCTTAGCGCTCAGAATGTCCAATTGCAGTTTCTACAGAAAGAGTGTTTCAGAAAGGCTCAATCAAAAGTCAGGTTCAACTCTGTTAGTTGAATGCACCGAACAGAAAGAAGTTTCATACAATGCATCTGTGTAGTTTATATTTGAACATATTCTTTTTTCCACTATTACCCACTTAGCGCTACGAATATCCAGTTGCATTTTCTACAGACAGAGTGTTTCAAAACTGCTCAATCAAAAGTATGGTTTAAGTATGTTAGCTGAATGCTCAGATCAGAAAGTAGTTTCACAGAATGCTTCTGTGTAGTTTATATTTGAATATATTACTTTTTCCACTACTACTCTCTTAGCGCTCCAAATGTCCAGTTGCATTTTCTACAGAAAGAGTGTTCAGATCTGCTCAATCAAAAGTATGTTTTAACTCTGTTAGCTGAATGCACAGATCAGAAAGAAGTTTCACAGAATGATTCTGTGTAGTTTATATTTGGAGACATTCCTTTTTCCACTATTTCCCTCTTAGCGCTCCGAATCTCCACTTGCATTTTCTACAGAAATAGTGATTCAGAACGGCTCAATCAAACTAAGGTTCAACTCCTTTAGTTGAACAAACAGAACAGAAAGAAGTTTCACACAATTCTTCTGTGTAGTTTTTATTAGTAGACATTCTTTTTCCCAATATAGGCCTCCTAGCGCTCAGAATGTCCAATTGCAGTTTCTAGAGAAAGAGTGTTTCAGAACGGCTCAATCAAAAGTAAGGTTCAACTCTGTTAGTTGAATGCACAGAACAGAAAGAAGTTTCATACAATGCTTCTGTGTAGTTTATATTTGAACATATTCTTTTTTCCACTATTACCCACTTAGCGCTACGAATGTCCAGTTGCATTTTCTACAGACAGAGTGTTTCAAAACTGCTCAATCAAAAGTATGGTTTAACTCTGTTAGCTGAATGCTCAGATCAGAAAGAAGTTTCACAGAATGCTTCTGTGTAGTTTATATTTGAATATATTCCTTTTTCCACTACTACGCTCTTAGAGCTCCAAATGTCCAGTTGCATTTTCTACAGAAAGAGTGTTCAGATCTGCTCAATCAAAAGTATGGTTTAACTCTGTTAGCTGAATGCTCAGATCAGAAAGAAGTTTCACAGAATGCTTCTGTGTAGTTTATATTTGAATATATTCCTTTTTCCACTACTACGCTCTTAGAGCTCCAAATGTCCAGTTGCATTTTCTACAGAAAGAGTGTTCAGATCTGCTCAATCAAAAGTATGGTTTAACTCTGTTAGCTGAATGCACAGATCAGGAAGAAGTTTCACAGAATGATTCTGTGTAGTTTATATTTGGAGACATTCCTTTTTCCACTATTACCCTCTTAGCGCTCCGAATCTCCACTTGCATTTTCTACAAAAAGAGTGTTTCATAACTGCTCAATCAAAAATATGTTTTATCTCTGTTAACTGAATTTACAGATCAGAAATAAGTTTCACAGAATGCATCTGTGTAGTTTTTATTTGAAGATATTCTTTTTCCCAATGTAGGCCTCTTAGCGCTTAGCATGTCCAATTGCAGTTTCTACAGAAAGAGTGTTTCAGAACGGCTCAATCAAAAGTAAGGTTCAACTCTGTTAGTTGAATGCACAGAACAGAAAGTATTTTCACAGAATGCTACTGTGTAGTTTATATTTGAATATATTCCTTTTTCCACCATTACCCTCTTAGCGCTCCGAATGTCCACTTGCATTTTCTACAGAAAGAGTGTTCAGAACTGCGCAATCAAAAGTATGGTTTCACTCTGTTAGCTTAATGAACATATCAGAAATAAGTTTCACACAATGCTTCTGTGTAGTTTTTATTTGAAGATATTATTTTTCCCAATAGAGGCCTCTTAGCGCTCAGAATGTCCAATTGCAGTTTCTACAGAAAGAGTGTTTCAGAAAGGCTCAATCAAAAGTCAGGTTCAACTCTGTTAGTTGAATGCACAGAACAGAAAGAAGTTTCATACAATGCTTCTGTGTAGTTTATATTTGAACATATTCTTTTTTCCACTATTACCCACTTAGCGCTACGAATGTCCAGTTGCATTTTCTACAGACAGAGTGTTTCAAAACTGCTCAATCAAAAGTATCGTTTAACTCTGTTAGCTGAATGCTCAGATCAGAAAGAAGTTTCACAGAATGCTTCTGTGTAGTTTATATTTGAATATATTCCTTTTTCCACTACTACTCTCTTAGCGATCCAAATGTCCAGTTGCATTTTCTACAGAAAGAGTGTTCAGATCTGCTCAATCAAAAGTATGGTTTAACTCTGTTAGCTGAATGCACAGATCAGAAAGAAGTTTCACAGAATGATTCTGTGTAGTTTATATTTGGAGACATTCCTTTTTACAATATTTCCCTCTTAGCGCTCCGAATCTCCACTGGCATTTTCTACAGAAAGAGTGATTCAGAACGGCTCAATCAAAACTAAGGTTCAACTCTTTTAGTTGAACAAACAGAACAGAAAGAAGTTTCACACAATTCTTCTGTGTAGTTTTTATTTGTAGACATTCATTTTCCCAATATAGGCCTCCTAGCGCTCAGAATGTCCAATTGCAGTTTCTACAGAAAGAGTGTTTCAGAACGGCTCAATCAAAAGTAAGGTTCAACTCTGTTAGTTGAATGCACAGAACAGAAAGTAGTTTCATACAATGCTTCTGTGTAGTTTATATTTGAACATATTCTTTTATCCACTATTACCCACTTAGCGCTACGAATGTCCAGTTGCATTTTCTACAGACAGAGTGTTTCAAAACTGCTCAATCAAAAGTATGGTTTAACTCTGTTAGCTGAATGCTCAGATCAGAAAGAAGTTTCACAGAATGCTTCTGTGTAGTTTATATTTGAATATATTCCTTTTTCCACTACTACGCACTTAGCGCTCCAAATGTCCAGTTGCATTTTCTACAGAAAGAGTGTTCAGATCTGCTCAATCAAAAGTATGGTTTAAATCTGTTAGCTGAATGCACAGATCAGAAAGAAGTTTCACAGAATGATTCTGTGTAGTTTATATTTGGAGACATTCCTTTTTCCACTATTACCCTCTTAGCGCTCCGAATCTCCACTTGCATTTTCTACAAAAAGAGTGTTTCATAACTGCTCAATCAAAAATATGTTTTATCTCTGTTAACTGAATTTACAGATCAGAAATAAGTTTCACAGAATGCATCTGTGTAGTTTTTATTTGAAGATATTCTTTTTCCCAATGTAAGCCTCTTAGCGCTTAGCATGTCCAATTGCAGTTTCTACAGAAAGAGTGTTTCAGAACGGCTCAATCAAAAGTAAGGTTCAACTCTGTTAGTTGAATGCACAGAACAGAAAGAATTTTCACAGAATGCTACTGTGTAGTTTATATTTGAATATATTCCTTTTTCCACCATTACCCTATTAGCGCTCCGAATGTCCACTTGCATTTTCTACATAAAGAGTGTTCAGAACTGCGCAATCAAAAGTATGGTTTAACTCTGTTAGCTTAATGAACATATCAGAAATAAGTTTCACACAATGCTTCTGTGTAGTTTTTATTTGAAGATATTATTTTTCCCAATAGAGGCCTCTTAGCGCTCAGAATGTCCAATTGCAGTTTCTACAGAAAGAGTGTTTCAGAAAGGCTCATTAAAAAGTCAGGTTCAACTCTGTTAGTTGAATGCACAGAACAGAAAGAAGTTTCATACAATGCTTCTGTGTAGTTTATATTTGAACATATTCTTTTTTCCACTATTACCCACTTAGCGCTACGAATGTCCAGTTGCATTTTCTACAGACAGAGTGTTTCAAAACTGCTCAATCAAAAGTATGGTTTAACTCTGTTAGCTGAATGCTCAGATCAGAAAGAAGTTTCACAGAATGCTTCTGTGTAGTTTATATTTGAATATATTCCTTTTTCCACTACTACTCTCTTAGCGCTCCAAATGTCCAGTTGTATTTTCTACAGATAGAGTGTTCAGATCTGCTCAATCAAAAGTATGGATTAACTCTGTTAGCTGAATTCACAGATCAGAAAGAAGTTTCACAGAATGATTCTGTGTAGTTTATATTTGGAGACATTCCTTTTTCCACTATTTCCCTCTTAGCGCTCCGAATCTCCACTTGCATTTTCTACAGAAAGAGTGATTCAGAACGGCTCAATCAAAACTAAGGTTCAACTCTTTTAGTTGAACAAACAGAACAGAAAGAAGTTTCACACAATTCTTCTGTGTAGTTTTTATTTGTAGACATTCTTTTTCCCAATATAGGCCTCTTAGCGCTCAGAATGTCCAATTGCAGTTTCTACAGAAAGAGTGTTTCAGAACGGCTCAATCAAAAGTAAGGTTCAACTCTGTTAGTTGAATGCACAGAACAGAAAGAAGTTTCATACAATGCTTCTGTGTAGTTTATATTTGAACATATTCCTTTTTCCACTATTACCCACTCAGCGCTACGAATGTCCAGTTGCATTTTCTACAGACAGAGTGTTTCAAAACTGCTCAATCAAAAGTATGGTTTAACTCTGTTAGCTGAATGCTCAGATCAGAAAGAAGTTCCACAGAATGCTTCTGTGTAGTTTATATTTGAATATATTCCTTTTTCCACTACTACGCTCTTAGAGCTCCAAATGTCCAGTTGCATTTTCTACAGAAAGAGTGTTCAGATCTGCTCAATCAAAAGTATGGTTTAACTCTGTTAGCTGAATGCACAGATCAGAAAGAAGTTTCACAGAATGATTCTGTGTAGTTTATATTTGGAGACATTCCTTTTTCCACTATTACCCTCTTAGCGCTCCGAATCTCCACTTGCATTTTCTACAAAAAGAGTGTTTCATAACTGCTCAATCAAAAATATGTTTTATCTCTGTTAACTGAATTTACAGAGCAGAAATAAGTTTCACAGAATGCATCTGTGTAGTTTTTATTTCAAGATATTCTTTTTCCCAATGTAGGCCTCTTAGCGCTTAGCATGTCCAATTGCAGTTTCTACAGAAAGAGTGTTTCAGAACGGCTCAATCAAAAGTAAGGTTGAACTCTGTTAGTTGAATGCACAGAACAGAAAGAATTTTCACAGAATGCTACTGTGTAGTTCATATTTGAATATATTCCTTTTTCCACCATTACCCTCTTAGCGCTCCGAATGTCCACTTGCATTTTCTACAGAAAGAGTGTTCAGAACTGCGCAATCAAAAGTATGGTTTAACTCTGTTGGCTTAATGAACATATCAGAAATATGTTTCACACAATGCTTCTGTGTAGTTTTATTTGAAGATATTATTTTTCCCAATAGAGGCCTCTTAGCGCTCAGAATGTCCAATTGCAGTTTCTACAGAAAGAGTGTTTCAGAAAGGCTCAATCAAAAGTCAGGTTCAACTCTGTTAGTTGAATGCACATAACAGAAAGAAGTTTCATACAATGCTTCTGTGTAGTTTATATTTGAACATATTCTTTTTTCCACTATTACCCACTTAGCGCTACGAATGTCCAGTTGCATTTTCTACAGACAGAGTGTTTCAAAACTGCTCAATCAAAAGTATGGTTTAACTCTGTTAGCTGAATGCTCAGATCAGAAAGAAGTTTCACAGAATGCTTCTGTGTAGTTTATATTTGAATATATTCCTTTTTCCACTACTACTCTCTTAGCGCTCCAAATGTCCAGTTGCATTTTCTACAGAAAGAGTGTTCAGATCTGCTCAATCAAAAGTATGGTTTAACTCTGTTAGCTGAATGCACAGATCAGAAAGAAGTTTCACCGAATGATTCTGTGTAGTTTATATTTGGAGACATTCCTTTTTCCACTATTTCCCTCTTAGCGCTCCGAATCTCCACTTGCATTTTCTACAGAAAGAGTGCTTCAGAACGGCTCAATCAAAACTAAGGTTCAACTCTTTTAGTTGAACAAACAGAACAGAAAGAAGTTTCACACAATTCTTCTGTGTAGTTTTTATTTGTAGACATTCTTTTTCCCAATATAGGCCTCTTAGCGCTCAGAATGTCCAATTGCAGTTTCTACAGAAAGAGTGTTTCAGAACGGCTCAATCAAAAGTAAGGTTCAACTCTGTTAGTTGAATGCACAGAACAGAAAGAAGTTTCATACAATGCTTCTGTGTAGTTTCTATTTGAACATATTCTTTTTTCCACTATTACCCACTTAGCGCTACGAATGTCCAGTTGCATTTTCTACAGACAGAGTGTTTCAAAACTGCTCAATCAAAAGTATGGTTTAACTCTGTTAGCTGAATGCTCAGATCAGAAAGAAGTTTCACAGAATGCTTCTGTGTAGTTTATATTTGAATATATTCCTTTTTCCACTACTACGCTCTTAGCGCTCCAAATGTCCAGTTGCATTTTCTACAGAAAGAGTGTTCAGATCTGCTCAATCAAAAGTATGGTTTAACTCTGTTAGCTGAATGCACAGATCAGGAAGAAGTTTCACAGAATGATTCTGTGTAGTTTATATTTGGAGACATTCCTTTTTCCACTATTACCCTCTTAGCGCTCCGAATCTCCACTTGCATTTTCTACAAAAAGAGTGTTTCATAACTGCTCAATCAAAAATATGTTTTATCTCTGTTAACTGAATTTACAGATCAGAAATAAGTTTCACAGAATGCATCTGTGTAGTTTTTATTTGAAGATATTCTTTTTCCCAATGTAGGCCTCTTAGCGCTTAGCATGTCCAATTGCAGTTTCTACAGAAAGAGTGTTTCAGAACGGCTCAATCAAAAGTAAGGTTCAACTCTGTTAGTTGAATGCACAGAACAGAAAGAATTTTCACAGAATGCTACTGTGTAGTTTATATTTGAATATATTCCTTTTTCCACCATTACCCTATTAGCGCTCCGAATGTCCACTTGCATTTTCTACAGAAAGAGTGTTCAGAACTGCGCAATCAAAAGTATGGTTTAACTCTGTTAGCTTAATGAACATATCAGAAATAAGTTTCACACAATGCTTCTGTGTAGTTTTTATTTGAAGATATTATTTTTCCCAATAGAGGCCTCTTAGCGCTCAGAATGTCCAATTGCAGTTTCTACAGAAAGAGTGTTTCAGAAAGGCTCAATCAAAAGTCAGGTTCAACTCTGTTAGTTGAATGCACAGAAGAGAAAGAAGTTTCATACAATGCTTCTGTGTAGTTTATATTTGAACATATTCTTTTTTCCACTATTACCCACTTAGCGCTACGAATGTCCAGTTGCATTTTCTACAGACAGAGTGTTTCAAAACTGCTCAATCAAAAGTATCGTTTAACTCTGTTAGCTGAATGCTCAGATCAGAAAGAAGTTTCACAGAATGCTTCTGTGTAGTTTATATTTGAATATATTCCTTTTTCCACTACTACTCTCTTAGCGATCCAAATGTCCAGTTGCATTTTCTACAGAAAGAGTGTTCAGATCTGCTCAATCAAAAGTATGGTTTAACTCTGTTAGCTGAATGCACAGATCAGAAAGAAGTTTCACAGAATGATTCTGTGTAGTTTATATTTGGAGACATTCCTTTTTCCACTATTACCCTCTTAGCGCTCCGAATCTCCACTTGCATTTTCTACAAAAAGAGTGTTTCATAACTGCTCAATCAAAAATATGTTTTATCTCTGTTAACTGAATTTACAGATCAGAAATAAGTTTCACAGAATGCATCTGTGTAGTTTTTATTTCAAGATATTCTTTTTCCCAATGTAGGCCTCTTAGCGCTTAGCATGTCCAATTGCAGTTTCTACAGAAAGAGTGTTTCAGAACGGCTCAATCAAAAGTAAGGTTGAACTCTGTTAGTTGAATGCACAGAACAGAAAGAATTTTCACAGAATGCTACTGTGTAGTTCATATTTGAATATATTCCTTTTTCCACCATTACCCTCTTAGCGCTCCGAATGTCCACTTGCATTTTCTACAGAAAGAGTGTTCAGAACTGCGCAATCAAAAGTATGGTTTAACTCTGTTGGCTTAATGAACATATCAGAAATAAGTTTCACACAATGCTTCTGTGTAGTTTTTATTTGAAGATATTATTTTTCCCAATAGAGGCCTCTTAGCGCTCAGAATGTCCAATTGCAGTTTCTACAGAAAGAGTGTTTCAGAAAGGCTCAATCAAAAGTCAGGTTCAACTCTGTTAGTTGAATGCACAGAACAGAAAGAAGTTTCATACAATGCTTCTGTGTAGTTTATATTTGAACATATTCTTTTTTCCACTATTACCCACTTAGCGCTACGAATGTCCAGTTGCATTTTCTACAGACAGAGTGTTTCAAAACTGCTCAATCAAAAGTATGGTTTAACTCTGTTAGCTGAATGCTCAGATCAGAAAGAAGTTTCACAGAATGCTTCTGTGTAGTTTATATTTGAATATATTCCTTTTTCCACTACTACTCTCTTAGCGCTCCAAATGTCCAGTTGCATTTTCTACAGAAAGAGTGTTCAGATCTGCTCAATCAAAAGTATGGTTTAACTCTGTTAGCTGAATGCACAGATCAGAAAGAAGTTTCACCGAATGATTCTGTGTAGTTTATATATGGAGACATTCCTTTTTCCACTATTTCCCTCTTAGCGCTCCGAATCTCCACTTGCATTTTCTACAGAAAGAGTGCTTCAGAACGGCTCAATCAAAACTAAGGTTCAACTCTTTTAGTTGAACAAACAGAACAGAAAGAAGTTTCACACAATTCTTCTGTGTAGTTTTTATTTGTAGACATTCTTTTCCCCAATATAGGCCTCTTAGCGCTCAGAATGTCCAATTGCAGTTTCTACAGAAAGAGTGTTTCAGAACGGCTCAATCAAAAGTAAGGTTCAACTCTGTTAGTTGAATGCACAGAACAGAAAGAAGTTTCATACAATGCTTCTGTGTAGTTTCTATTTGAACATATTCTTTTTTCCACTATTACCCACTTAGCGCTACGAATGTCCAGTTGCATTTTCTACAGACAGAGTGTTTCAAAACTGCTCAATCAAAAGTATGGTTTAACTCTGTTAGCTGAATGCTCAGATCAGAAAGAAGTTTCACAGAATGCTTCTGTGTAGTTTATATTTGAATATATTCCTTTTTCCACTACTACGCTCTTAGCGCTCCAAATGTCCAGTTGCATTTTCTACAGAAAGAGTGTTCAGATCTGCTCAATCAAAAGTATGGTTTAACTCTGTTAGCTGAATGCACAGATCAGGAAGAAGTTTCACAGAATGATTCTGTGTAGTTTATATTTGGAGACATTCCTTTTTCCACTATTACCCTCTTAGCGCTCCGAATCTCCACTTGCATTTTCTACAAAAAGAGTGTTTCATAACTGCTCAATCAAAAATATGTTTTATCTCTGTTAACTGAATTTACAGATCAGAAATAAGTTTCACAGAATGCATCTGTGTAGTTTTTATTTGAAGATATTCTTTTTCCCAATGTAGGCCTCTTAGCGCTTAGCATGTCCAATTGCAGTTTCTACAGAAAGAGTGTTTCAGAACGGCTCAATCAAAAGTAAGGTTCAACTCTGTTAGTTGAATGCACAGAACAGAAAGAATTTTCACAGAATGCTACTGTGTAGTTTATATTTGAATATATTCCTTTTTCCACCATTACCCTCTTAGCGCTCCGAATGTCCACTTGCATTTTCTACAGAAAGAGTGTTCAGAACTGCGCAATCAAAAGTATGGTTTCACTCTGTTAGCTTAATGAACATATCAGAAATAAGTTTCACACAATGCTTCTGTGTAGTTTTTATTTGAAGATATTATTTTTCCCAATAGAGGCCTCTTAGCGCTCAGAATGTCCAATTGCAGTTTCTACAGAAAGAGTGTTTCAGAAAGGCTCAATCAAATGTCAGGTTCAACTCTGTTAGTTGAATGCACAGAACAGAAAGAAGTTTCATACAATGCTTCTGTGTAGTTTATATTTGAACATATTCTTTTTTCCACTATTACCCACTTAGTGCTACGAATGTCCAGTTGCATTTTCTACAGACAGAGTGTTTCAAAACTGCTCAATCAAAAGTATCGTTTAACTCTGTTAGCTGAATGCTCAGATCAGAAAGAAGTTTCACAGAATGCTTCTGTGTAGTTTATATTTGAATATATTCCTTTTTCCACTACTACTCTCTTAGCGATCCAAATGTCCAGTTGCATTTTCTACAGAAAGAGTGTTCAGATCTGCTCAATCAAAAGTATGGTTTAACTCTGTTAGCTGAATGCACAGATCAGAACGAAGTTTCACAGAATGATTCTGTGTAGTTTATATTTGGAGACAATCCTTTTTACACTATTTCCCTCTTAGCGCTCCGAATCTCCACTGGCATTTTCTACAGAAAGAGTGATTCAGAACGGCTCAATCAAAACTAAGGTTCAACTCTTTTAGTTGAACAAACAGAACAGAAAGAAGTTTCACACAATTCTTCTGTGTAGTTTTTATTTGTAGACATTCATTTTCCCAATATAGGCCTCCTAGCGCTCAGAATGTCCAATTGCAGTTTCTACAGAAAGAGTGTTTCAGAACGGCTCAATCAAAAGTAAGGTTCAACTCTGTTAGTTGAATGCACAGAACAGAAAGAAGTTTCATACAATGCTTCTGTGTAGTTTATATTTGAACATATTTTTTTATCCACTATTACCCACTTAGCGCTACGAATGTCCAGTTGCATTTTCTACAGACAGAGTGTTTCAAAACTGCTCAATCAAAAGTATGGTTTAACTCTGTTAGCTGAATGCTCAGATCAGAAAGAAGTTTCACAGAATGCTTCTGTGTAGTTTATATTTGAATATATTCCTTTTTCCACTACTACGCTCTTAGCGCTCCAAATGTCCAGTTGCATTTTCTACAGAAAGAGTGTTCAGATCTGCTCAATCAAACGTATGGTTTAAATCTGTTAGCTGAATGCACAGATCAGAAAGAAGTTTCACAGAATGATTCTGTGTAGTTTATATTTGGAGACATTCCTTTTTCCACTATTACCCTCTTAGCGCTCCGAATCTCCACTTGCATTTTCTTCAAAAAGAGTGTTTCATAACTGCTCAATCAAAAATATGTTTTATCTCTGTTAACTGAATTTACAGATCAGAAATAAGTTTCACAGAATGCATCTGTGTAGTTTTTATTTGAAGATATTCTTTTTCCCAATGTAGGCCTCTTAGCGCTTAGCATGTCCAATTGCAGTTTCTACAGAAAGAGTGTTTCAGAACGGCTCAATCAAAAGTAAGGTTCAACTCTGTTAGTTGAATGCACAGAACAGAAAGAATTTTCACAGAATGCTACTGTGTAGTTTATATTTGAATATATTCCTTTTTCCACCATTACCCTATTAGCGCTCCGAATGTCCACTTGCATTTTCTACAGAAAGAGTGTTCAGAACTGCGCAATCAAAAGTATGGTTTAACTCTGTTAGCTTAATGAACATATCAGAAATAAGTTTCACACAATGCTTCTGTGTAGTTTTTATTTGAAGATATTTTTTTTCCCAATAGAGGCCTCTTAGCGCTCAGAATGTCCAATTGCAGTTTCTACAGAAAGAGTGTTTCAGAAAGGCTCAATCAAAAGTCAGGTTCAACTCTGTTAGTTGAATGCACAGAACAGAAAGAAGTTTCATACAATGCTTCTGTGTAGTTTATATTTGAACATATTCTTTTTTCCACTATTACCCACTTAGCGCTACGAATGTCCAGTTGCATTTTCTACAGACAGAGTGTTTCAAAACTGCTCAATCAAAAGTATCGTTTAACTCTGTTAGCTGAATGCTCAGATCAGAAAGAAGTTTCACAGAATGCTTCTGTGTAGTTTATATTTGAATATATTCCTTTTTCCACTACTACTCTCTTAGCGATCCAAATGTCCAGTTGCATTTTCTACAGAAAGAGTGTTCAGATCTGCTCAATCAAAAGTATGGTTTAACTCTGTTAGCTGAATGCACAGATCAGAAAGAAGTTTCACAGAATGATTCTGTGTAGTTTATATTTGGAGACATTCCTTTTTACACTATTTCCCTCTTAGCGCTCCGAATCTCCACTGGCATTTTCTACAGAAAGAGTGATTCAGAACGGCTCAATCAAAACTAAGGTTCAACTCTTTTAGTTGAACAAACAGAACAGAAAGAAGTTTCACACAATTCTTCTGTGTAGTTTTTATTTGTAGACATTCTTTTTCCCAATATAGGCCTCCTAGCGCTCAGAATGTCCAATTGCAGTTTCTACAGAAAGAGTGTTTCAGAACGGCTCAATCAAAAGTAAGGTTCAACTCTGTTAGTTGAATGCACAGAACAGAAAGAAGTTTCATACAATGCTTCTGTGTAGTTTCTATTTGAACATATTCTTTTTTCCACTATTACCCACTTAGCGCTACGAATGTCCAGTTGCATTTTCTACAGACAGAGTGTTTCAAAACTGCTCAATCAAAAGTATGGTTTAACTCTGTTAGCTGAATGCTCAGATCAGAAAGAAGTTTCACAGAATGCTTCTGTGTAGTTTATATTTGAATATATTCCTTTTTCCACTACTACGCTCTTAGCGCTCCAAATGTCCAGTTGCATTTTCCACAGAAAGAGTGTTCAGATCTGCTCAATCAAAAGTATGGTTTAACTCTGTTAGCTGAATGCACAGATCAGAAAGAAGTTTCACCGAATGATTCTGTGTAGTTTATATTTGAAGACATTCCTTTTTCCACTATTACCCTCTTAGCGCTCCGAATCTCCACTTGCATTTTCTACAAAAAGAGTGTTTCATAACTGCTCAATCAAAAATATGTTTTATCTCTGTTAACTGAATTTACAGATCAGAAATAAGTTTCACAGAATGCATCTGTGTAGTTTTTATTTGAAGATATTCTTTTTCCCAATGTAGGCCTCTTAGCGCTTAGCATGTCCAATTGCAGTTTCTACAGAAAGAGTGTTTCAGAACGGCTCAATCAAAAGTAAGGTTCAACTCTGTTAGTTGAATGCACAGAACAGAAAGAATTTTCACAGAATGCTACTGTGTAGTTTATATTTGAATATATTCCTTTTTCCACTATTACCCTCTTAGCGCTCCGAATGTCCACTTGCATTTTCTACAGAAAGAGTGTTCAGAACTGCGCAATCAAAAGTATGGTTTAACTCTGTTAGCTTAATGAACATATCAGAAATAAGTTTCACACAATGCTTCTGTGTAGTTTTTATTTGAAGATATTATTTTTCCGAATAGAGGCCTCTTAGCGCTCAGAATGTCCAATTGCAGTTTCTACAGAAAGAGTGTTTCAGAAAGGCTCAATCAAAAGTCAGGTTCAACTCTGTTAGTTGAATGCACAGAAGTGAAAGAAGTTTCATACAATGCTTCTGTGTAGTTTATATTTGAACATATTCTTTTTTCCACTATTACCCACTTAGCGCTACGAATGTCCAGTTGCATTTTCTACAGACAGAGTGTTTCAAAACTGCTCAATCAAAAGTATGGTTTAACTCTGTTAGCTGAATGATCAGATCAGAAAGAAGTTTCACAGAATGCTTCTGTGTAGTTTATATTTGAATATATTCCTTTTTCCACTACTACTCTCTTAGCGCTGCAAATGTCCAGTTGCATTTTCTACAGAAAGAGTGTTCAGATCTGCTCAATCAAAAGTATGGTTTAACTCTGTTAGCTGAATGCACAGATCAGAAAGAAGTTTCACCGAATGATTCTGTGTAGTTTATATTTGGAGACATTCCTTTTTCCACTATTTTCCTCTTAGCGCTCCGAATCTCCACTTGCATTTTCTACAGAAAGAGTGCTTCAGAACGGCTCAATCAAAACTAAGGTTCAACTCTTTTAGTTGAACAAACAGGACAGAAAGAAGTTTCACACAATTCTTCTGTGTAGTTTTTATTTGTAGACATTCTTTTTCCCAATATAGGCCTCTTAGCGCTCAGAATGTCCAATTGTAGTTTCTACAGAAAGAGTGTTTCAGAACGGCTCAATCAAAAGTAAGGTTCAACTCTGTTAGTTGAATGCACAGAACAGAAAGAAGTTTCATACAATGCTTCTGTGTAGTTTCTATTTGAACATATTCTTTTTTCCACTATTACCCACTTAGCGCTACGAATGTCCAGTTGCATTTTCTACAGACAGAGTGTTTCAAAACTGCTCAATCAAAAGTATGGTTTAACTCTGTTAGCTGAATGCTCAGATCAGAAAGAAGTTTCACAGAATGCTTCTGTGTAGTTTATATTTGAATATATTCCTTTTTCCACTACTACGCTCTTAGCGCTCCAAATGTCCAGTTGCATTTTCTACAGAAAGAGTGTTCAGATCTGCTCAATTAAAAGTATGGTTTAACTCTGTTAGCTGAATGCACAGATCAGAAAGAAGTTTCACAGAATGATTCTGTGTAGTTTATATTTGGAGACATTCCTTTTTCCACTATTACCCTCTTAGCGCTCCGAATCTCCACTTGCATTTTCTACAAAAAGAGTGTTTCATAACTGCTCAATCAAAAATATGTTTTATCTCTGTTAACTGAATTTACAGATCAGAAATAAGTTTCACAGAATGCATCTGTGTAGTTTTTATTTGAAGATATTCTTTTTCCCAATGTAGGCCTCTTAGCGCTTAGCATGTCCAATTGCAGTTTCTACAGAAAGAGTGTTTCAGAACGGCTCAATCAAAAGTAAGGTTCAACTCTGTTAGTTGAATGCACAGAACAGAAAGAATTTTCACAGAATGCTACTGTGTAGTTTATATTTGAATATATTCCTTTTTCCACCATTACCCTCTTAGCGCTCCGAATGTCCATTTGCATTTTCTACAGAAAGAGTGTTCAGAACTGCGCAATCAAAAGTATGGTTTCACTCTGTTAGCTTAATGAACATATCAGAAATAAGTTTCACACAATGCTTCTGTGTAGTTTTTATTTGAAGATATTATTTTTCCCAATAGAGGCCTCTTAGCGCTCAGAATGTCCAATTGCAGTTTCTACAGAAAGAGTGTTTCAGAAAGGCTCAATCAAAAGTCAGGTTCAACTCTGTTAGTTGAATGCACAGAACAGAAAGAAGTTTCATACAATGCTTCTGTGTAGTTTATATTTGAACATATTCTTTTTTCCACTATTACCCACTTAGCGCTACGAATGTCCAGTTGCATTTTCTACAGACAGAGTGTTTCAAAACTGCTCAATCAAAAGTATGGTTTAACTCTGTTAGCTGAATGCTCAGATCAGAAAGAAGTTTCACAGAATGCTTCTGTGTAGTTTATATTTGAATATATTCCTTTTTCCACTACTACTCTCTTAGCGCTCCAAATGTCCAGTTGTATTTTCTACAGAAAGAGTGTTCAGATCTGCTCAATCAAAAGTATGGATTAACTCTGTTAGCTGAATGCACAGATCAGAAAGAAGTTTCACAGAATGATTCTGTGTAGTTTATATTTGGAGACATTCCTTTTTCCACTATTTCCCTCTTAGCGCTCCGAATCTCCACTTGCATTTTCTACAGAAAGAGTGATTCAGAACGGCTCAATCAAAACTAAGGTTCAACTCTTTTAGTTGAACAAACAGAACAGAAAGAAGTTTCACACAATTCTTCTGTGTAGTTTTTATTTGTAGACATTCTTTTTCCCAATATAGGCCTCCTAGCGCTCAGAATGTCCAATTGCAGTTTCTACAGAAAGAGTGTTTCAGAACGGCTCAATCAAAAGTAAGGTTCAACTCTGTTAGTTGAATGCACAGAACAGAAAGAAGTTTCATACAATGCTTCTGTGTAGTTTATATTTGAACATATCCCTTTTTCCACTATTACCCACTCAGCGCTACGAATGTCCAGTTGCATTTTCTACAGACAGAGTGTTTCAAAACTGCTCAATCAAAAGTATGGTTTAACTCTGTTAGCTGAATGCTCAGATCAGAAAGAAGTTTCACGGAATGCTTCTGTGTAGTTTATATTTGAATATATTCCTTTTTCCACTACTACGCTCTTAGCGCTCCAAATGTCCAGTTGCATTTTCTACAGAAAGAGTGTTCAGATCTGCTCAATCAAAAGTATGGTTTAACTCTGTTAGCTGAATGCACAGATCAGAAAAAGTTTCACCGAATGATTCTGTGTAGTTTATATTTGAAGACATTCCTTTTTCCACTATTACCCTCTTAGCGCTCCGAATCTCCACTTGCATTTTCTACAAAAAGAGTGTTTCATAACTGCTCAATCAAAAATATGTTTTATCTCTGTTAACTGAATTTACAGATCAGAAATAAGTTTCACAGAATGCATCTGTGTAGTTTTTATTTGAAGATATTCTTTTTCCCAATGTAGGCCTCTTAGCGCTTAGCATGTCCAATTGCAGTTTCTACAGAAAGAGTGTTTCAGAACGGCTCAATCAAAAGTAAGGTTCAACTCTGTTAGTTGAATGCACAGAACAGAAAGAATTTTCACAGAATGCTACTGTGTAGTTTATATTTGAATATATTCCTTTTTCCACTATTACCCTCTTAGCGCTCCGAATGTCCACTTGCATTTTCTACAGAAAGAGTGTTCAGAACTGCGCAATCAAAAGTATGGTTTAACTCTGTTAGCTTAATGAACATATCAGAAATAAGTTTCACACAATGCTTCTGTGTAGTTTTTATTTGAAGATATTATTTTTCCCAATAGAGGCCTCTTAGCGCTCAGAATGTCCAATTGCAGTTTCTACAGAAAGAGTGTTTCAGAAAGGCTCAATCAAAAGTCAGGTTCAACTCTGTTAGTTGAATGCACAGAAGAGAAAGAAGTTTCATACAATGCTTCTGTGTAGTTTATATTTGAACATATTCTTTTTTCCACTATTACCCACTTAGCGCTACGAATGTCCAGTTGCATTTTCTACAGACAGAGTGTTTCAAAACTGCTCAATCAAAAGTATGGTTTAACTCTGTTAGCTGAATGATCAGATCAGAAAGAAGTTTCACAGAATGCTTCTGTGTAGTTTATATTTGAATATATTCCTTTTTCCACTACTACTCTCTTAGCGCTCCAAATGTCCAGTTGCATTTTCTACAGAAAGAGTGTTCAGATCTGCTCAATCAATAGTATGGTTTAACTCTGTTAGCTGAATGCACAGATCAGAAAGAAGTTTCACCGAATGATTCTGTGTAGTTTATATTTGGAGACATTCCTTTTTCCACTATTTTCCTCTTAGCGCTCCGAATCTCCACTTGCATTTTCTACAGAAAGAGTGCTTCAGAACGGCTCAATCAAAACTAAGGTTCAACTCTTTTAGTTGAACAAACAGAACAGAAAGAAGTTTCACACAATTATTCTGTGTAGTTTTTATTTGTAGACATTCTTTTTCCCAATATAGGCCTCTTAGCGCTCAGAATGTCCAATTGCAGTTTCTACAGAAAGAGTGTTTCAGAACGGCTCAATCAAAAGTAAGGTTCAACTCTGTTAGTTGAATGCACAGAACAGAAAGAAGTTTCATACAATGCTTCTGTGTAGTTTCTATTTGAACATATTCTTTTTTCCACTATTACCCACTTAGCGCTACGAATGTCCAGTTGCATTTTCTACAGACAGAGTGTTTCAAAACTGCTCAATCAAAAGTATGGTTTAACTCTGTTAGCTGAATGCTCAGATCAGAAAGAAGTTTCACAGAATGCTTCTGTGTAGTTTATATTTGAATATATTCCTTTTTCCACTACTACGCTCTTAGCGCTCCAAATGTCCAGTTGCATTTTCTACAGAAAGAGTGTTCAGATCTGCTCAATCAAAAGTATGGTTTAACTCTGTTAGCTGAATGCACAGATCAGAAAGAAGTTTCACAGAATGATTCTGTGTAGTTTATATTTGGAGACATTCCTTTTTCCACTATTACCCTCTTAGCGCTCCGAATCTCCACTTGCATTTTCTACAAAAAGAGTGTTTCATAACTGCTCAATCAAAAATATGTTTTATCTCTGTTAACTGAATTTACAGATCAGAAATAAGTTTCACAGAATGCATCTGTGTAGTTTTTATTTGAAGATATTCTTTTTCCCAATGTAGGCCTCTTAGCGCTTAGCATGTCCAATTGCAGTTTCTACAGAAAGAGTGTTTCAGAACGGCTCAATCAAAAGTAAGGTTCAACTCTGTTAGTTGAATGCACAGAACAGAAAGAATTTTCACAGAATGCTACTGTGTAGTTTATATTTGAATATATTCCTTTTTCCACCATTACCCTCTTAGCGCTCCGAATGTCCAGTTGCATTTTCTACAGAAAGAGTGTTCAGAACTGTGCAATCAAAAGTATGGTTTCACTCTGTTAGCTTAATGAATATATCAGAAATAAGTTTCACACAATGCTTCTGTGTAGTTTTTATTTGAAGATATTATTTTTCCCAATAGAGGCCTCTTAGCGCTCAGAATGTCCAATTGCAGTTTCTACAGAAAGAGTGTTTCAGAAAGGCTCAATCAAAAGTCAGGTTCAACTCTGTTAGTTGAATGCACAGAACAGAAAGTAGTTTCATACAATGCTTCTGTGTAGTTTATATTTGAACATATTCTTTTTTCAACTATTACCCACTTAGCGCTACGAATGTCCAGTTGCATTTTCTACAGACAGAGTGTTTCAAAACTGCTCAATCAAAAGTATGGTTTAACTCTGTTAGCTGAATGCTCAGATCAGAAAGAAGTTTCACAGAATGCTTCTGTGTAGTTTATATTTGAATATATTCCTTTTTCCACTACTACTCTCTTAGCGCTCCAAATGTCCAGTTGTATTTTCTACAGAAAGAGTGTTCAGATCTGCTCAATCAAAAGTATGGATTAACTCTGTTAGCTGAATGCACAGATCAGAAAGAAGTTTCACAGAATGATTCTGTGTAGTTTATATTTGGAGACATTCCTTTTTCCACTATTTCCCTCTTAGCGCTCCGAATCTCCACTTGCATTTTCTACAGAAAGAGTGATTCAGAACGGCTCAATCAAAACTAAGGTTCAACTTTTTTAGTTGAACAAACAGAACAGAAAGAAGTTTCACACAATTCTTCTGTGTAGTTTTTATTTGTAGACATTCTTTTTCCCAATATAGGCCTCCTAGCGCTCAGAATGTCCAATTGCAGTTTCTACAGAAGGAGTGTTTCAGAACGGCTCAATCAAAAGTAAGGTTCAACTCTGTTAGTTGGATGCACAGAACAGAAAGAAGTTTCATACAATGCTTCTGTGTAGTTTATATTTGAACATATCCCTTTTTCCACTATTACCCACTCAGCGCTACGAATGTCCAGTTGCATTTTATACAGACAGAGTGTTTCAAAACTGCTCAATCAAAGGTATGGTTTAACTCTGTTAGCTGAATGCTCAGATCAGAAAGAAGTTTCACAGAATGCTTCTGTGTAGTTTATATTAGAATATATTCCTTTTTCCACTACTACGCTCTTAGCGCTCCAAATGTCCAGTTGCATTTTCTACAGAAAGAGTGTTCAGATCTGCTCAATCAAAAGTATGGTTTAACTCTGTTAGCTGAATGCACAGATCAGAAAAAGTTTCACAGAATGATTCTGTGTAGTTTATATTTGAAGACATTCCTTTTTCCACTATTACCCTCTTAGCGCTCCGAATCTCCACTTGCATTTTCTACAAAAAGAGTGTTTCATAACTGCTCAATCAAAAATATGTTTTATCTCTGTTAACTGAATTTACAGATCAGAAATAAGTTTCACAGAATGCATCTGTGTAGTTTTTATTTGAAGATATTCTTTTTCCCAATGTAGGCCTCTTAGCGCTTAGCATGTCCAATTGCAGTTTCTACAGAAAGAGTGTTTCAGAACGGCTCAATCAAAAGTAAGGTTCAACTCTGTTAGTTGAATGCACAGAACAGAAAGTATTTTCACAGAATGCTACTGTGTAGTTTATATTTGAATATATTCCTTTTTCCACTATTACCCTCTTAGCGCTCCGAATGTCCACTTGCATTTTCTACAGAAAGAGTGTTCAGAACTGCGCAATCAAAAGTATGGTTTAACTCTGTTAGCTTAATGAACATATCAGAAATAAGTTTCACACAATGCTTCTGTGTAGTTTTTATTTGAAGATATTATTTTTCCCAATAGAGGCCTCTTAGCGCTCAAAATGTCCAATTGCAGTTTCTACAGAAAGAGTGTTTCAGAAAGGCTCAATCAAAAGTCAGGTTCTACTCTGTTAGTTGAATGCACAGAAGAGAAAGAAGTTTCATACAATGCTTCTGTGTAGTTTATATTTGAACATATTCTTTTTTCCACTATTACCCACTTAGCGCTACGAATGTCCAGTTGCATTTTCTACAGACAGAGTGTTTCAAAACTGCTCAATCAAAAGTATGGTTTAACTCTGTTAGCTGAATGCTCAGATCAGAAATAAGTTTCACAGAATGCTTCTGTGTAGTTTATATTTGAATATATTCCTTTTTCCACTACTACTCTCTTAGCGCTCCAAATGTCCAGTTGCATTTTCTACAGAAAGAGTGTTCAGATCTGCTCAATCAAAAGTATGGTTTAACTCTGTTAGCTGAATGCACAGATCAGAAAGAAGTTTCACCGAATGATTCTGTGTAGTTTATATTTGGAGACATTCCTTTTTCCACTATTACCCTCTTAGCGCTCCGAATCTCCACTTGCATTTTCTACAAAAAGTGTGTTTCATAACTGCTCAATCAAAAATATGTTTTATCTCTGTTAACTGAATATTCAGATCAGAAATAAGTTTCACAGAATGCATCTGTGTAGTTTTTATTTGAAGATATTCTTTTTCCCAATGTAGGCCTCTTAGCGCTTAGCATGTCCAATTGCAGTTTCTACAGAAAGAGTGTTTCAGAACGGCTCAATCAAAAGTAAGGTTCAATTCTGTTAGTTGAATGCACAGAACAGAAAGAATTTTCACAGAATGCTACTGTGTAGTTCATATTTGAATATATTCCTTTTTCCACTATTACCCTCTTAGCGCTCCGAATGTCCACTTGCATTTTCTACAGAAAGAGTGTTCAGAACTGCGCAATCAAAAGTATGGTTTAACTCTGTTAGCTTAATGAACATATCAGAAATAAGTTTCACACAATGCTTCTGTGTAGTTTTTATTTGAAGATATTATTTTTCCCAATAGAGGCCTCTTAGCGCTCAGAATGTCCAATTGCAGTTTCTACAGAAAGAGTGTTTCAGAAAGGCTCAATCAAAAGTCAGGTTCAACTCTGTTAGTTGAATGCACAGAACAGAAAGAAGTTTCATACAATGCTTCTGTGTAGTTTATATTTGAACATATTCTTTTTTCCACTATTACCCACTTAGCGCTACGAATGTCCAGTTGCATTTTCTACAGACAGAGTGTTTCAAAACTGCTCAATCAAAAGTATGGTTTAACTCTGTTAGCTGAATGCTCAGATCAGAAAGAAGTTTCACAGAATGCTTCTGTGTAGTTTATATTTGAACATATTCCTTTTTCCACTACTACTCTCTTAGCGCTCCAAATGTCCAGTTGCATTTTCTACAGAAAGAGTGTTCAGATCTGCTCAATCAAAAGTATGGTTTAACTCTGTTAGCTGAATGCACAGATCAGAAAGAAGTTTCACCGAATGATTCTGTGTAGTTTATATTTGGAGACATTCCTTTTTCCACTATTACCCTCTTAGCGCTCCGAATCTCCACTTGCATTTTCTACAAAAAGTGTGTTTCATAACTGCTCAATCAAAAATATGTTTTATCTCTGTTAACTGAATATTCAGATCAGAAATAAGTTTCACAGAATGCATCTGTGTAGTTTTTATTTGAAGATATTCTTTTTCCCAATGTAGGCCTCTTAGCGCTTAGCATGTCCAATTGCAGTTTCTACAGAAAGAGTGTTTCAGAACGGCTCAATCAAAAGTAAGGTTCAATTCTGTTAGTTGAATGCACAGAACAGAAAGAATTTTCACAGAATGCTACTGTGTAGTTCATATTTGAATATATTCCTTTTTCCACTATTACCCTCTTAGCGCTCCGAATGTCCACTTGCATTTTCTACAGAAAGAGTGTTCAGAACTGCGCAATCAAAAGTATGGTTTAACTCTGTTAGCTTAATGAACATATCAGAAATAAGTTTCACACAATGCTTCTGTGTAGTTTTTATTTGAAGATATTATTTTTCCCAATAGAGGCCTCTTAGCGCTCAGAATGTCCAATTGCAGTTTCTACAGAAAGAGTGTTTCAGAAAGGCTCAATCAAAAGTCAGGTTCAACTCTGTTAGTTGAATGCACAGAAAAGAAAGAAGTTTCATACAATGCTTCTGTGTAGTTTATATTTGAACATATTCTTTTTTCCACTATTACCCACTTAGCGCTACGAATGTCCAGTTGCATTTTCTACAGACAGAGTGTTTCAAAACTGCTCAATCAAAAGTTTGGTTTAACTCTGTTAGCTGAATGCTCAGATCAGAAAGAAGTTTCACAGAATTCTTCTGTGTAGTTTATATTTGAATATATTCCTTTTTCCACTACTACTCTCTTAGCGCTCCAAATGTCCAGTTGCATTTTCTACAGAAAGAGTGTTCAGATCTGCTCAATCAAAAGTATGGTTTAACTCTGTTAGCTGAATGCACAGATCAGAAAGAAGTTTCACAGAATGTTTCTGTGTAGTTTATATTTGGAGACATTCCTTTTTCCACTATTTCCCTCTTAGCGCTCCGAATCTCCACTTGCATTTTCTACAGAAAGAGTGATTCAGAACGGCTCAATCAAAAATATGTTTTATCTCTGTTAACTGAATTTACAGATCAGAAATAAGTTTCACAGAATGCATCTGTGTTGTTTTTATTTGAAGATATTGTTTTTCCCAATATAGGCCTCTTAGCGCTTAGCATGTCCAATTGCAGTTTCTACAGAAAGAGTGTTTCAGAACGGCTCAATCAAAAGTAAGGTTCAACTCTGTTAGTTGAATGCACAGAACAGAAAGGATTTTCACAGAATGCTACTGTGTAGTTTATATTTTAATATATTCCTTTTTCCACTATTACCCTCATAGCGCTCCGAATGTCCACTTGCATTTTCTACAGAAAGAGTGTTCAGAACTGCGAAATCAAAAGTATGGTTTAACTCTGTTAGCTTAATGAACATATCAGAAATAAGTTTCACACAATGCTTCTGTGTAGTTTTTATTTGAAGATATTATTTTTCCCAATAGAGGCCTCTTAGCGCTCAGAATGTCCAATTGCAGTTTCTACAGAAAGAGTGTTTCAGAAGGGCTCAATCAAAAGTAAGGTTCAACTCTGTTAGTTGAATGCACAGAAAAGAAAGAAATTTCATACAATGCTTCTGTGTAGTTTATATTTGAACATATTCTTTTTTCCACTATTACCCACTTAGCGCTACGAATGTCCAGTTGCATTTTCTACAGACAGAGTGTTTCAAAACTGCTCAATCAAAATTATGGTTTAACTCTGTTAGCTGAATGCTCAGATCAGAAAGTAGTTTCACAGAATGCTTCTGTGTAGTTTATATTTGAATATATTCGTTTTTCCACTACTACTCTCTTAGCGCTCCAAATGTCCAGTTGCATTTTCTACAGAAAGAGTGTTCAGATCTGCTCAATCAGAAGTATGGTTTAACTCTGTTAGCTGAATGCACAGATCAGAAAGAAGTTTCACAGAATGATTCTGTGTAGTTTATATTTGGAGACATTCCTTTTTCCACTATTACCCTCTTAGCGCTCCGAATCTCCACTTGCAATTTCTACAGAAAGAGTGTTTCAGAACGGCTCAATCAAAACTAAGGTTCAACTCTTTTAGTTGAACAAACAGAAGAGCAAGAAGTTTCACACAATTCTTCTGTGTAGTTTTTATTTGTAGACATTCTTTTTCCCAATATAGGCCTCTTAGCGCTCAGAATGTCCAATTGCAGTTTCTACAGAAAGAGTGTTTCAGAACGGCTCAATCAAAAGTAAGGTTCAACTCTGTTAGTTGAATGCACAGAACAGAAAGAAGTTTCATACAATGCTTCTGTGTAGTTTATATTTGAACATATTCTTTTTTCCACTATTACCCACTTAGCGCTACGAATGTCCAGTTGCATATTCTACGGACGGAGTGTTTCAAAACTGTTCAATCAAAAGTATGGTTTAACTCTGTTAGCTGAATGCTCAGATCAGAAAGAAGTTTCACAGAATGCTTCTGTGTAGTTTATATTTGAATATATTCCTTTTTCCACTACTACTCTCTTAGCGCTCCAAATGTCCAGTTGCATTTTCTACAGAAAGAGTGTTCAGATCTGCTCAATCAAAAGTATGGTTTAACTCTGTTAGCTGAATGCACAGATCAGAAAGAAGTTTCACCGAATGATTCTGTGTAGTTTATATTTGGAGACATTCCTTTTTCCACTATTACCCTCTTAGCGCTCCGAATCTCCACTTGCATTTTCTACAAAAAGTGTGTTTCATAACTGCTCAATCAAAAATATGTTTTATCTCTGTTAACTGAATATTCAGATCAGAAATAAGTTTCACAGAATGCATCTGTGTAGTTTTTATTTGAAGATATTCTTTTTCCCAATGTAGGCCTCTTAGCGCTTAGCATGTCCAATTGCAGTTTCTACAGAAAGAGTGTTTCAGAACGGCTCAATCAAAAGTAAGGTTCAATTCTGTTAGTTGAATGCACAGAACAGAAAGAATTTTCACAGAATGCTACTGTGTAGTTCATATTTGAATATATTCCTTTTTCCACTATTACCCTCTTAGCGCTCCGAATGTCCACTTGCATTTTCTACAGAAAGAGTGTTCAGAACTGCGCAATCAAAAGTATGGTTTAACTCTGTTAGCTTAATGAACATATCAGAAATAAGTTTCACACAATGCTTCTGTGTAGTTTTTATTTGAAGATATTATTTTTCCCAATAGAGGCCTCTTAGCGCTCAGAATGTCCAATTGCAGTTTCTACAGAAAGAGTGTTTCAGAAAGGCTCAATCAAAAGTCAGGTTCAACTCTGTTAGTTGAATGCACAGAACAGAAAGAAGTTTCATACAATGCTTCTGTGTAGTTTATATTTGAACATATTCTTTTTTCCACTATTACCCACTTAGCGCTACGAATGTCCAGTTGCATTTTCTACAGACAGAGTGTTTCAAAACTGCTCAATCAAAAGTTTGGTTTAACTCTGTTAGCTGAATGCTCAGATCAGAAAGAAGTTTCACAGAATTCTTCTGTGTAGTTTATATTTGAATATATTACTTTTTCCACTACTACTCTCTTAGCGCTCCAAATGTCCAGTTGCATTTTCTACAGAAAGAGTGTTCAGATCTGCTCAATCAAAAGTATGGTTTAACTCTGTTAGCTGAATGCACAGATCAGAAAGAAGTTTCACAGAATGTTTCTGTGTAGTTTATATTTGGAGACATTCCTTTTTCCACTATTTCCCTCTTAGCGCTCCGAATCTCCACTTGCATTTTCTACAGAAAGAGTGATTCAGAACGGCTCAATCAAAAATATGTTTTATCTCTGTTAACTGAATTTACAGATCAGAAATAAGTTTCACAGAATGCATCTGTGTTGTTTTTATTTGAAGATATTGTTTTTCCCAATATAGGCCTCTTAGCGCTTAGCATGTCCAATTGCAGTTTCTACAGAAAGAGTGTTTCAGAACGGCTCAATCAAAAGTAAGGTTCAACTCTGTTAGTTGAATGCACAGAACAGAAAGGATTTTCACAGAATGCTACTGTGTAGTTTATATTTTAATATATTCCTTTTTCCACTATTACCCTCATAGCGCTCCGAATGTCCACTTGCATTTTCTACAGAAAGAGTGTTCAGAACTGCGAAATCAAAAGTATGGTTTAACTCTGTTAGCTTAATGAACATATCAGAAATAAGTTTCACACAATGCTTCTGTGTAGTTTTTATTTGAAGATATTATTTTTCCCAATAGAGGCCTCTTAGCGCTCAGAATGTCCAATTGCAGTTTCTACAGAAAGAGTGTTTCAGAAGGGCTCAATCAAAAGTAAGGTTCAACTCTGTTAGTTGAATGCACAGAAAAGAAAGAAATTTCATACAATGCTTCTGTGTAGTTTATATTTGAACATATTCTTTTTTCCACTATTACCCACTTAGCGCTACGAATGTCCAGTTGCATTTTCTACAGACAGAGTGTTTCAAAACTGCTCAATCAAAATTATGGTTTAACTCTGTTAGCTGAATGCTCAGATCAGAAAGTAGTTTCACAGAATGCTTCTGTGTAGTTTATATTTGAATATATTCGTTTTTCCACTACTACTCTCTTAGCGCTCCAAATGTCCAGTTGCATTTTCTACAGAAAGAGTGTTCAGATCTGCTCAATCAGAAGTATGGTTTAACTCTGTTAGCTGAATGCACAGATCAGAAAGAAGTTTCACAGAATGATTCTGTGTAGTTTATATTTGGAGACATTCCTTTTTCCACTATTACCCTCTTAGCGCTCCGAATCTCCACTTGCAATTTCTACAGAAAGAGTGTTTCAGAACGGCTCAATCAAAACTAAGGTTCAACTCTTTTAGTTGAACAAACAGAAGAGAAAGAAGTTTCACACAATTCTTCTGTGTAGTTTTTATTTGTAGACATTCTTTTTCCCAATATAGGCCTCTTAGCGCTCAGAATGTCCAATTGCAGTTTCTACAGAAAGAGTGTTTCAGAACGGCTCAATCAAAAGTAAGGTTCAACTCTGTTAGTTGAATGCACAGAACAGAAAGAAGTTTCATACAATGCTTCTGTGTAGTTTATATTTGAACATATTCTTTTTTCCACTATTACCCACTTAGCGCTACGAATGTCCAGTTGCATATTCTACGGACGGAGTGTTTCAAAACTGTTCAATCAAAAGTATGGTTTAACTCTGTTAGCTGAATGCTCAGATCAGAAAGAAGTTTCACAGAATGCTTCTGTGTAGTTTATATTTGAATATATTCCTTTTTCCACTACTACGCTCTTAGCGCTCCAAATGTCCAGTTGCATTTTCTACAGAAAGAGTGTTCAGATCTGCTCAATCAAAAGTATGGTTTAATTCTGTTAGCTGAATGCTCAGATCAGAAAGAAGTTTCACAGAATGATTCTGTGTAGTTTATATTTGGAGACATTCCTTTTTCCACTATTACCCTCTTAGCGCTCCGAATCTCCACTTGCATTTTCAACAAAAAGAGTGTTTCATAACTGCTCAATAAAAAATATGTTTTATCTCTGTTAACTGAATTTACAGATCAGAAATAAGTTTCACAGAATGCATCTGTGTAGTTTTTCTTTGAAGATATTCTTTTCCCAATGTAGGCCTCTTAGCGCTTAGCATGTCCAATTGCAGTTTCTACAGAAAGAGTGTTTCAGAACGGCTCAATCAAAAGTAAGGTTCAACTCTGTTAGTTGAATGCACAGAACAGAAAGAATTTTCACAGAATGCTACTGTGTAGTTTATGTTTGACTATATTCCTTTTTCCACTATTAACCTCTTAGCGCTCCGAATGTCCACTTGCATTTTCTACAGAAAGAGTGTTCAGAACTGCGCAATCAAAAATATGGTTTAACTCTGTTAGCTTAATGAACATATCAGAAATAAGTTTCATACAATGCTTCTGTGTAGTTTTTATTTGAAGATATTATTTTTCCCAATATAGGCCTTTTAGCGCTCCGAATCTCCACTTGCATTTTCTACAGAAATAGTGTTTCAGAACGGCTCAATCAAATCTAAGGTTCAAATCTTTTAGTTGAACAAACACAACAGAAAGAAGTTTCACACAATTCTTCTGTGTAGTTTTTATTTGTAGACATTCTTTTTCCCAATATAGGCCTCTTAGCGCTCAGAATGTCCAATTGCAGTTTCTACAGAAAGAGTGTTTCAGAACGGCTCAATCAAAAGTAAGGTTCAACTCTGTTAGTTGAATGCACAGAACAGAAAGGAGTTTCATACAATGCTTCTGTGTAGTTTATATTTGAACATATTCTTTTTTCCACTATTACCCACTTAGTGCTACGAATGTCCAGTTGCATTTTCTACAGACAGAGTGTTTCAAAACTGCTCAATCAAAAGTATGGTTTAACTCTGTTAGCTGAATGCTCAGATCAGAAAGAAGTTTCACAGAATGCTTCTGTGTAGTTTATATTTGAATATATTCCTTTTTCCACTACTACGCTCTTAGCGCTCCAAATGTCCAGTTGCATTTTCTACAGAAAGAGTGTTCAGATCTGCTCAATCAAAAGTATGGTTTAACTCTGTTAGCTGAATGCACAGATCAGAAAGAAGTTTCACCGAATGATTCTGTGTAGTTTATATTTGAAGACATTCCTTTTTCCACTATTACCCTCTTAGCGCTCCGAATCTCCACTTGCATTTTCTACAAAAAGAGTGTTTCATAACTGCTCAATCAAAAATATGTTTTATCTCTGTTAACTGAATTTACAGATCAGAAATAAGTTTCACAGAATGCATCTGTGTAGTTTTTATTTGAAGATATTCTTTTTCCCAATATTGGCCTCTTAGCGCTTAGCATGTCCAATAGCATTTTCTACAGAAAGAGTGTTTCAGAACGGCTCAATCAAAAGTAAGTTTCAAATCTGTTAGTTGAGTGCACAGAACAGAAAGGATTTTCACAGAATGCTACTGTGTAGTTTATATTTGAATATATTCCTTTTTCCACTATTACCCTCTTAGCGCTCCGAATGTCCACTTGCATTTTCTACAGAAAGAGTGTTCAGAACTGCGCAATCAAAAGTATGGTTTAACTCTGTTAGCTTAATGAACATATCAGAAATAAGTTTCACACAATGCTTCTGTGTAGTTTTTATTTGAAGATATTATTTTTCCCAATAGAGGCCTCTTAGCGCTCAGAATGTCCAATTGCAGTTTCTACAGAAAGAGAGTTTCAGAAAGGCTCAATCAAAAGTAAGGTTCAACTCTGTTAGTTGAATGCACAGAACAGAAAGAAATTTCATACAATGCTTCTGTGTAGTTTATATTGGAACATATTCTTTTTTCCACTATTACCCACTTAGCGCTACGAATATCCAGTTGCATTTTCTACAGACAGAGTGTTTCAAAACTGCTCAATCAAAATTATGGTTTAACTCTGTTAGCTGAATGCTCAGATCAGAAAGAAGTTTCACAGAATGCTTCTGTGTAGTTTATATTTGAATATATTCCTTTTTCCACTACTACTCTCTTAGCGCTCCAAATGTCCAGTTGCATTTTCTACAGAAAGAGTGTTCAGATCTGCTCAATCAAAAGTATTTTTTAACTCTGTTAGCTGAATGCACAGATCAGAAAGAAGTTTCACAGAATGATTCTGTGTAGTTTATATTTGGAGACATTCCTTTTTCCACTATTACCTTCTTAGCGCTCCGAATATCCACTTGCATTTTCTACAGAAAGAGTGTTTCAGAACGGCTCAATCAAAACTAAGGTTCAACTCTTTTAGTTGAACAAACAGAACAGAAAGAAGTTTCACACAATTCTTCTGTGTAGTTTTTATTTGTAGACATTCTTTTTCCCAATATAGGCCTCTTAGCGCTCAGAATGTCCAATTGCAGTTTCTACAGAAAGAGTGTTTCAGAACGGCTCAATCAAAAGTAAGGTTCAACTCTGTTAGTTGAATGCACAGAACAGAAAGAAGTTTCATACAATGCTTCTGTGTAGTTTCTATTTGAACATATTCTTTTTTCCACTATTACCCACTTAGCGCTACGAATGTCCAGTTGCATTTTCTACAGACAGAGTGTTTCAAAACTGCTCAATCAAAAGTATGGTTTAACTCTGTTAGCTGAATGCTCAGATCAGAAAGAAGTTTCACAGAATGCTTCTGTGTAGTTTATATTTGAATATATTCCTTTTTTTACTACTACGCTCTTAGCGCTCCAAATGTCCAGTTGCATTTTCTACAGAAAGAGTGTTGAGATCTGCTCAATCAAATGTATGGTTTAACTCTGTTAGCTGAATGCACAGATCAGAAAGAAGTTTCACCGAATGATTCTGTGTAGTTTATATTTGGAGACATTCCTTTTTCCACTATTACCCTCTTAGCGCTCCGAATCTCCACTTGCATTTTCTACAAAAAGTGTGTTTCATAACTGCTCAATCAAAAATATGTTTTATCTCTGTTAACTGAATATACAGATCAGAAATAAGTTTCACAGAATGCATCTGTGTAGTTTTTATTTGAAGATATTCTTTTTCCCAATGTAGGCCTCTTAGCGCTTAGCATGTCCAATTGCAGTTTCTACAGAAAGAGTGTTTCAGAACGGCTCAATCAAAAGTAAGGTTCAATTCTGTTAGTTGAATGCACAGAACAGAAAGAATTTTCACAGAATGCTACTGTGTAGTACATATTTGAATATATTCCTTTTTCCACTATTACCCTCTTAGCGCTCCGAATGTCCACTTGCATTTTCTACAGAAAGAGTGTTCAGAACTGCGCAATCAAAAGTATGGTTTAACTCTGTTAGCTTAATGAACATATCAGAAATAAGTTTCACACAATACTTCTGTGTAGTTTTTATTTGAAGATATTATTTTTCCCAATAGAGGCCTCTCAGCGCTCAGAATGTCCAATTGCAGTTTCTACAGAAAGAGTGTTTCAGAAAGGCTCAATCAAAAGTCAGGTTCAACTCTGTTAGTTGAATGCACAGAACAGAAAGAAGTTTCATTCAATGCTTCTGTGTAGTTTATATTTGAACATATTATTTTTTCCACTATTACCCACTTAGCGCTACGAATGTCCAGTTGCATTTTCTACAGACAGAGGGTTTCAAAACTGCTCAATCAAAAGTTTGGTATAACTCTGTTAGCTGAATGCTCAGATCAGAAAGAAGTTTCACAGAATTCTTCTGTGTAGTTTATATTTGAATATATTCCTTTTTCCACTACTACTCTCTTAGCGCTCCAAATGTCCAGTTGCATTTTCTACAGAAAGAGTGTTCAGATCTGCTCAATCAAAAGTATGGTTTAACTCTGTTAGCTGAATGCACAGATCAGAAAGAAGTTTCACAGAATGTTTCTGTGTAGTTTATATTTGGAGACATTCCTTTTTCCACTATTTCCCTCTTAGCGCTCCGAATCTCCACTTGCATTTTCTACAGAAAGAGTGATTCAGAACGGCTCAATCAAAAATATGTTTTATCGCTGTTAACTGAATTTACAGATCAGAAATAAGTTTCACAGAATGCATCTGTGTAGTTTTTATTTGAAGATATTCTTTTTCCCAATATAGGCCTCTTAGCGCTTAGCATGTCCAATTGCAGTTTCTACAGAAAGAGTGTTTCAGAACGGCTCAATCAAAAGTAAGGTTCAACTCTGTTAGTTGAATGCACAGAACAGAAAGTATTTTCACAGAATGCTACTGTGTAGTTTATATTTGAATATATTCCTTTTTCCACTATTACCCTCTTAGCACTCCGAATGTCCACTTGCATTTTCTACAGAAAGAGTGTTCAGAACTGCGAAATCAAAAGTATGGTTTAACTCTGTTAGCTTAATGAACATATCAGAAATAAGTTTCACACAATGCTTCTGTGTAGTTTTTATTTGAAGATATTATTTTTCCCAATAGAGGCCTCTTAGCGCTCAGAATGTCCAATTGCAGTTTCTACAGAAAGAGTGTTTCAGAAGGGCTCAATCAAAAGTAAGGTTCAACTCTGTTAGTTGAATGCACAGAACAGAAAGAAATTTCATACAATGCTTCTGTGTAGTTTATATTTGAAAATATTCTTTTTTCCACTATTACCCACTTAGCGCTACGAATGTCCAGTTGCATTTTCTACAGACAGAGTGTTTCAAAACTGCTCAATCAAAATTATGGTTTAACTCTGTTAGCTGAATGCTCAGATCAGAAAGAAGTTTCACAGAATGCTTCTGTGTAGTTTATATTTGAATATATTCGTTTTTCCACTACTACTCTCTTAGCGCTCCAAATGTCCAGTTGCATTTTCTACAGAAAGAGTGTTCAGATCTTCTCAATCAAAAGTATGGTTTAACTCTGTTAGCTGAATGCACAGATCAGAAAGAAGTTTCACAGAGTGATTCTGTGTAGTTTATATTTGGAGACATTCCTTTTTCCACTATTACCCTCTTAGCGCTCCGAATCTCCACTTGCATTTTCTACAGAAAGAGTGTTTCAGAACGGCTTAATCAAAACAAAGGTTCAACTCTTTTAGTTGAACAAACAGAAGAGAAAGAAGTTTCACACAATTCTTCTGTGTAGTTTTTATTTGTAGACATTCTTTTTCCCAATATAGGCCTCTTAGCGCTCAGAATGTCCAATTGCAGTTTCTACAGAAAGAGTGTTTCAGAACGGCTCAATCAAAAGTAAGGTTCAACTCTGTTAGTTGAATGCACAGAACAGAAAGAAGTTTCATACAATGCTTCTGTGTAGTTTATATTTGAACATATTCTTTTTTCCACTATTACCCACTTAGCGCTACGAATGTCCAGTTGCATATTCTACAGACGGAGTGTTTCAAAACTGCTCAATCTAAAGTATGGTTTAACTCTGTTAGCTGAATGCTCAGATCAGAAAGAAGTTTCACAGAATGCTTCTGTGTAGTTTATATTAGAATATATTCCTTTTTCCACTACTACGCTCTTAGCGCTCCAAATGTCCAGTTGCATTTTCTACAGAAAGAGTGTTCAGATCTGCTCAATCAAAAGTATGGTTTAATTCTGTTAGCTGAATGCACAGATCAGAAAGAAGTTTCACAGAATTATTCTGTGTAGTTTATATTTGGAGACATTCCTTTTTCCCCTATTACCCTCTTAGCGCTCCGAATCTCCACTTGCATTTTCTACAAAAAGAGTGTTTCATAACTGCTCAATAAAAAATATGTTTTATCTATGTTAACTGAATTTACAGATCAGAAATAAGTTTCACAGAATGCATCTGTGTAGTTTTTATTTGAAGATATTCTTTTTCCCAATGTAGGCCTCTTAGCGCTTAGCATGTCCAATTGCAGTTTCTACAGAAAGAGTGTTTCAGAACGGCTCAATCAAAAGTAAGGTTCAACTCTGTTAGTTGAATGCACAGAACAGAAAGAATTTTCACAGAATTCTACTGTGTAGTTTATGTTTGAATATATTCCTTTTTCCACTATTACCCTCTTAGCGCTCCGAATGTCCACTTGCATTTTCTACAGAAAGAGTGTTCAGAACTGCGCAATCAAAAGTATGGTTTAACTCTGTTAGCTTAATTAACATATCAGAAATAAGTTTCACACAATGCTTCTGTGTAGTTTTTATTTGAAGATATTATTTTTCCCAATATAGGCCTCTTAGCGCTCCGAATCTCCACTTGCATTTTCTACAGAAAGAGTGTTTCAGAACGGCTCAATCAAATCTAAGGTTCAACTCTTTTAGTTGAACAAACAGAACAGAAAGAAGTTTCACACAATTCTTCTGTGTAGTTTTTATTTGTAGACATTCTTTTTCCCAATATATGCCTCTTAGCGCTCAGAATGTCCAATTGCAGTTTCTACAGAAAGAGTGTTTCAGAAAGGCTCAATCAAAAGTCAGGTTCAACTCTGTTAGTTGAATGCACAGAACAGAAAGAAGTTTCATACAATGCTTCTGTGTAGTTTATATTTGAACATATTCTTTTTTCCACTATTACCCACTTAGCGCTACGAAAGTCCAGTTGCATTTTCTACAGACAGAGTGTTTCAAAACTGCTCAATCAAAAGTATGGTTTAACTCTGTTAGCTGAATGCTCAGATCAGAAAGAAGTTTCACAGAATGCTTCTGTGTAGTTTATATTGGAATATATTCCTTTTTCCACTACTACTCTCTTAGCGATCCAAATGTCCAGTTGCATTTTCTACAGAAAGAGTGTTCAGATCTGCTCAATCAAAAGTATGGTTTAACTCTGTTAGCTGAATGCACAGATCAGAAAGAAGTTTCACAGAATGATTCTGTGTAGTTTATATTTGGAGACATTCCTTTTTCCACTATTACCCTCTTAGCGCTCCGAATCTCCACTTGCATTTTCTACAGAAAGAGTGTTTCAGAACGGCTCAATCAAAACTAAGGTTCAACTCTTTTAGTTGAACAAACAGAAGAGAAAGAAGTTTCACACAATTCTTCTGTGTAGTTTTTATTTGTAGACATTCTTTTTCCCAATATAGGCCTCTTAGCGCTCAGAATGTCCAATTGCAGTTTCTACAGAAAGAGTGTTTCAGAACGGCTCAATCAAAAGTAAGGTTCAACTCTGTTAGTTGAATGCACAGAACAGAAAGAAGTTTCATACAATGCTTCTGTGTAGTTTATATTTGAACATATTCTTTTTTCCACTATTACCCACTTAGCGCTACGAATGTCCAGTTGCATATTCTACAGACGGAGTGTTTCAAAACTGCTCAATCTAAAGTATGGTTTAACTCTGTTAGCTGAATGCTCAGATCAGAAAGAAGTTTCACAGAATGCTTCTGTGTAGTTTATATTTGAATATATTCCTTTTTCCACTACTACGCTCTTAGCGCTCCAAATGTCCAGTTGCATTTTCTACAGAAAGAGTGTTCAGATCTGCTCAATCAAAAGTATGGTTTAATTCTGTTAGCTGAATGCACAGATCAGAAAGAAGTTTCACAGAATGATTCTGTGTAGTTTATATTTGGAGACATTCCTTTTTCCACTATTACCCTCTTAGCGCTCCGAATCTCCACTTGCATTTTCTACAAAAAGAGTGTTTCATAACTGCTCAATAAAAAATATGTTTTATCTCTGTTAACTGAATTTACAGATCAGAAATAAGTTTCACAGAATGCATCTGTGTAGTTTTTCTTTGAAGATATTCTTTTTCCCAATGTAGGCCTCTTAGCGCTTAGCATGTCCAATTGCAGTTTCTACAGAAAGAGTGTTTCAGAACGGCTCAATCAAAAGTAAGGTTCAACTCTGTTAGTTGAATGCACAGAACAGAAAGAATTTTCACAGAATTCTACTGTGTAGTTTATGTTTGAATATATTCCTTTTTCCACTATTACCCTCTTAGCGCTCCGAATGTCCACTTACATTTTCTACAGAAAGAGTGTTCAGAACTGCGCAATCAAAAGTATGGTTTAACTCTGTTAGCTTAATGAACATATCAGAAATATGTTTCACACAATGCTTCTGTGTAGTTTTTATTTGAAGATATTATTTTTCCCAATAGAGGCCTCTTAGCGCTCAGAATGTCCAATTGCAGTTTCTACAGAAAGAGTGTTTCAGAAAGGCTCAATCAAAAGTCAGGTTCAACTCTGTTTGTTGAATGTACAGAACAGAAAGAAGTTTCATACAATGCTTCTGTGTAGTTTATATTTGAACATATTCTTTTTTCCACTATTACCCACTTAGCGCTACGAATGTCCAGTTGCATTTTCTACAGACAGAGTGTTTCAAAACTGCTCAATCAAAAGTATGGTTTAACTCTGTTAGCTGAATGCTCAGATCAGAAAGAAGTTTCACAGAATGCTTCTGTGTAGTTTATATTTGAATATATTCCTTTTTCCACTACTACTCTCTTAGCGCTCCAAATGTCCAGTTGCATTTTCTACAGAAAGAGTGTTCAGATCTGCTCAATCAAAAGTATGGTTTAACCCTGTTAGCTGAATGCACAGATCAGAAAGAAGTTTCACAGAATGATTCTGTGTAGTTTATATTTGGAGACATTCCTTTTTCCACTATTACCCTCTTAGCGCTCCGAATCTCCACTTGCATTTTCTACAGAAAGAGAGTTTCAGAACGGCTCCATCAAAACTAAGGTTCAACTCTTTTAGTTGAACAAACAGAACAGAAAGAAGTTTCACACAATTCTTCTGTGTAGTTTTTATTTTTAGACATTCATTTTCCCAATATAGGCCTCCTAGCGCTCAGAATGTCCAATTGCAGTTTCTACAGAAAGAGTGTTTCATAACGGCTCAATCAAAAGTAAGGTTCAACTCTGTTAGTTGAATGCACAGAACAGAAAGTAGTTTCATACAATGCTTCTGTGTAGTTTATATTTGAACATATTCTTTTTTCCACTATTACCCACTTAGCGCTACGAATGTCCAGTTGCATTTTCTACAGACAGAGTGTTTCAAAACTGCTCAATCAAAAGTATGGTTTAACTCTGTTAGCTGAATGCTCAGATCAGAAAGAAGTTTCACAGAATGCTTCTGTGTAGTTTATATTTGAATATATTCCTTTTTCCACTACTACGCTCTTAGCGCTCCAAATGTCCAGTTGCATTTTCTACAGAAAGAGTGTTCAGATCTGCTCAATCAAAAGTATGGTTTAACTCTGTTAGCTGAATGCACAGATCAGAAAGAAGTTTCACAGAATGATTCTGTGTAGTGTATATTTGGAGACATTCCTTTTTCCACTATTACCCTCTTAGCGCTCCGAATCTCTACTTGCATTTTCTACAAAAAGTGTGTTTCATAACTGCTCAATCAAAAATATGTTTTATCTCTGTTAACTGAATATACAGATCAGAAATAAGTTTCACAGAATGCATCTGTGTAGTTTTTATTTGAAGATATTCTTTTTCCCAATGTAGGCCTCTTAGCGCTTAGCATGTCCAATTGCAGTTTCTACAGAAAGAGTGTTTCAGAACGGCTCAATCAAAAGTAAGGTTCAATTCTGTTAGTTGAATGCACAGAACAGAAAGAATTTTCACAGAATGCTACTGTGTAGTTCATATTTGAATATATTCCTTTTTCCACTATTACCCTCTTAGCGCTCCGAATGTCCACTTGCATTTTCTACAGAAAGAGTGTTCAGAACTGCGCAATCAAAAGTATGGTTTAACTCTGTTAGCTTAATGAACATATCAGAAATAAGTTTCACACAATGCTTCTGTGTAGTTTTTATTTGAAGATATTATTTTTCCCAATAGAGGCCTCTTAGCGCTCAGAATGTCCAATTGCAGTTTCTACAGAAAGAGTGTTTCAGAAAGGCTCAATCAAAAGTCAGGTTCAACTCTGTTAGTTGAATGCACAGAACAGAAAGAAGTTTCATACAATGCTTCTGTGTAGTTTATATTTGAACATATTCTTTTTTCCACTATTACCCACTTAGCGCTACGAATGTCCAGTTGCATTTTCTACAGACAGAGTGTTTCAAAACTGCTCAATCAAAAGTATGGTTTAACTCTGTTAGCTGAATGCTCAGATCAGAAAGAAGTTTCACAGAATGCTTCTGTGTAGTTTATATTTGAATATATTCCTTTTTCCACTACTACTCTCTTAGCGCTCCAAATGTCCAGTTGCATTTTCTACAGAAAGAGTGTTCAGATCTGCTCAATCAAAAGTATGGTTTAACTCTGTTAGCTGAATGCACAGATCAGAAAGAAGTTTCACAGAATGTTTCTGTGTAGTTTATATTTGGAGACATTCCTTTTTCCACTATTTCCCTCTTAGCGCTCCGAATCTCCACATGCATTTTCTACAGAAAGAGTGATTCAGAACGGCTCAATCAAAAATATGTTTTATCTCTGTTAACTGAATTTACACATCAGAAATAAGTTTCACAGAATGCATCTGTGTAGTTTTTATTTGAAGATATTCTTTTTCCCAATATAGGCCTCTTAGCGCTTAGCATGTCCAATTGCAGTTTCTACAGAAAGAGTGTTTCAGAACGGCTCAATCAAAAGTAAGGTTCAACTCTGTTAGTTGAATGCACAGAACAGAAAGAATTTTCACAGAATGCTACTGTGTAGTTTATATTTGAATATATTCCTTTTTCCACTATTACCCTCTTAGCGCTCCGAATGTCCACTTGCATTTTCTACAGAAAGAGTGTTCAGAACTGCGAAATCAAAAGTATGGTTTAACTCTGTTAGCTTAATGAACATATCAGAAATAAGTTTCACACAATGCTTCTGTGTAGTTTTTATTTGAAGATATTATTTTTCCCAATAGAGGCCTCTTAGCGCTCAGAATGTCCAATTGCAGTTTCTACAGAAAGAGTGTTTCAGAAGGGCTCAATCAAAAGTAAGGTTCAACTCTGTTAGTTGAATGCACAGAACAGAAAGAACTTTCATACAATGCTTCTGTGTAGTTTATATTTGAACATATTTTTTTTTCCACTATTACCCACTTAGCGCTACGAATGTCCAGTTGCATTTTCTACAGACAGAGTGTTTCAAAACTGCTCAATCAAAATTATGGTTTAACTCTGTTAGCTGAATGCTCAGATCAGAAAGAAGTTTCACAGAATGCTTCTGTGTAGTTTATATTTGAATATATTCGTTTTTCCACTACTACTCTCTTAGCGCTCTAAATGTCCAGTTGCATTTTCTACAGAAAGAGTGTTCAGATCTGCTCAATCAAAAGTATGGTTTAACTCTGTTAGCTGAATGCACAGATCAGAAAGAAGTTTCACAGAGTGATTCTGTGTAGTTTATATTTGGAGACATTCCTTTTTCCACTATTACCCTCTTAGCGCTCCGAATCTCCACTTGCATTTTCTACAGAAAGAGTGTTTCAGAACGGCTTAATCAAAACTAAGGTTCAACTCTTTTAGTTGAACAAACAGAAGAGAAAGAAGTTTCACACAATTCTTCTGTGTAGTTTTTATTTGTAGACATTCTTTTTCCCAATATAGGCCTCTTAGCGCTCAGAATGTCCAATTGCAGTTTCTACAGAAAGAGTGTTTCAGAACGGTTCAATCAAAAGTAAGGTTCAACTCTGTTAGTTGAATGCACAGAACAGAAAGAAGTTTCATACAATGCTTCTGTGTAGTTTATATTTGAACATATTCTTTTTTCCACTATTACCCACTTAGCGCTACGAATGTCCAGTTGCATATTCTACAGACGGAGTGTTTCAAAACTGCTCAATCTAAAGTATGGTTTAACTCTGTTAGCTGAATTCTCAGATCAGAAAGAAGTTTCACAGAATGCTTCTGTGTAGTTTATATTTGAATATATTCCTTTTTCCACTACTACGCTCTTAGCGCTCCAAATGTCCAGTTGCATTTTCTACAGAAAGAGTGTTCAGATCTGCTCAATCAAAAGTATGGTTTAATTCTGTTAGCTGAATGCACAGATCAGAAAGAAGTTTCACAGAATGATTCTGTGTAGTTTATATTTGGAGACATTCCTTTTTCCACTATTACCCTCTTAGCGCTCCGAATCTCCACTTGCATTTTCTACAAAAAGAGTGTTTCATAACTGCTCAATAAAAAATATGTTTTATCTCTGTTAACTGAATTTACAGATCAGAAATAAGTTTCACAGAATGCATCTGTGTAGTTTTTCTTTGAAGATATTCTTTTTCCCAATGTAGGCCTCTTAGCGCTTAGCATGTCCAATTGCAGTTTCTACAGAAAGAGTGTTTCAGAACGGCTCAATCAAAAGTAAGGTTCAACTCTGTTAGTTGAATGCACAGAACAGAAAGAATTTTCACAGAATTCTACTGTGTAGTTTATGTTTGAATATATTCCTTTTTCCACTATTACCCTCTTAGCGCTCCGAATGTACACTTGCATTTTCTACAGAAAGAGTGTTCAGAACTGCGCAATCAAAAGTATGGTTTAACTCTGTTAGCTTAATGAACATATCAGAAATAAGTTTCACACAATGCTTCTGTGTAGTTTTTATTTGAAGATATTATTTTTCCCAATATAGGCCTCTTAGCGCTCCGAATCTCCACTTGCATTTTCTACAGAAAGAGTGTTTCAGAACGGCTCAATCAAATCTAAGGTTCAACTCTTTTAGTTGAACAAACAGAACAGAAAGAATTTTCACACAATTCTTCTGTGTAGTTTTTATTTGTAGACATTCTTTTTCCCAATATAGGCCTCCTGGCGCTCAGAATGTCCAATTGCAGTTTCTACAGAAAGAGTGTTTCAGAACGGCTCAATCAAAAGTAAGGTTCAACTCTGTTAGTTGAATGCACAGAACAGAAAGAAGTTTCATACAATGCTTCTGTGTAGTTTATATTTGAACATATTCTTTTTTCCACTATTACCCACTTAGTGCTACGAATGTCCAGTTGCATTTTCTACAGACAGAGTGTTTCAAAACTGCTCAATCAAAAGCATGGTTTAACTCTGTTAGCTGAATGCTCAGATCAGAAAGAAGTTTCACAGAATGATTCTGTGTAGTTTATATTTGAATATATTCCTTTTTCCACTACTACGCTCTTAGCGCTCCAAATGTCCAGTTGCATTTTCTACAGAAAGAGTGTTCAGATCTGCTCAATCAAAAGTATGGTTTAACTCTGTTAGCTGAATGCACAGATCAGAAAGAAGTTTCACCGAATGATTCTGTGTAGTTTATATTTGAAGACATTCCTTTTTCCACTATTACCCTCTTAGCGCTCCGAATCTCCACTTGCATTTTCTACAAAAAGAGTGTTTCATAACTGCTCAATCAAAAATATGTTTTATCTCTGTTAACTGAATTTACAGATCAGAAATAAGTTTCACAGAATGCATCTGTGTAGTTTTTATTTTAAGATATTCTTTTTCCCAATATTGGCCTCTTAGCGCTTAGCATGTCCAATTGCAGTTTCTACAGAAAGAGTGTTTCAGAACGGCTCAATCAAAAGTAAGGTTCAACTCTGTTAGTTGAGTGCACAGAACAGAAAGGATTTTCACAGAATGCTACTGTGTAGTTTATATTTGAATATATTCCTTTTTCCACTATTACCCTCTTAGCGCTCCGAATGTCCACTTGCATTTTCTACAGAAAGAGTGTTCAGAACTGCGCAATCAAAAGTATGGTTTAACTCTGTTAGCTTAATGAACATATCAGAAATAAGTTTCACACAATGCTTCTGTGTAGTTTTTATTTGAAGATATTATTTTTCCCAATAGAGGCCTCTTAGCGCTCAGAATGTCCAATTGCAGTTTCTACAGAAAGAGTTTTTCAGAAAGGCTCAATCAAAAGTAAGGTTCAACTCTGTTAGTTGAATGCACAGAACAGAAAGAAATTTCATACAATGCTTCTGTGTAGTTTATATTTGAACATATTCTTTTTTCCACTATTACCCAATTAGCGCTACGAATATCCTGTTGCATTTTCTACAGACAGAGTGTTTCAAAACTGCTCAATCAAAATTATGGTTTAACTCTGTTAGCTGAATGCTCAGATCAGAAAGAAGTTTCACAGAATGCTTCTGTGTAGTTTATATTTGAATATATTCCTTTTTCCACTACTACTCTCTTAGCGCTCCAAATGTCCAGTTGCATTTTCTACAGAAAGAGTGTTCAGATCTGCTCAATCAAAAGTATGGTTTAACTCTGTTAGCTGAATGCACAGATCAGAAAGAAGTTTCACAGAATGATTCTGTGTAGTTTATATTTGGAGACATTCCTTTTTCCACTATTACCTTCTTAGCGCTCCGAATCTCCACTTGCATTTTCTACAGAAAGAGTGTTTCAGAACGGCTCAATCAAAACTAAGGTTCAACTCTTTTAGTTGAACAAACAGAACAGAAAGAAGTTTCACACAATTCTTCTGTGTAGTTTTTATTTGTAGACATTCTTTTTCCCAATATAGGCCTCTTAGCGCTCAGAATGTCCAATTGCAGTTTCTACAGAAAGAGTGTTTCAGAACGGCTCAATCAAAAGTAAGGTTCAACTCTGTTAGTTGAATGCACAGAACAGAAAGAAGTTTCATACAATGCTTCTGTGTAGTTTCTATTTGAACATATTCTTTTTTCCACTATTACCCACTTAGCGCTACGAATGTCCAGTTGCATTTTCTACAGACAGAGTGTTTCAAAACTGCTCAATCAAAAGTATGGTTTAACTCTGTTAGCTGAATGCTCAGATCAGAAAGAAGTTTCACAGAATGCTTCTGTGTAGTTTATATTTGAATATATTCCTTTTTCCACTACTACGATCTTAGCGCTCCAAATGTTCAGTTGCATTTTCTACAGAAAGAGTGTTCAGATCTGCTCAATCAAAAGTATGGTTTAACTCTGTTAGCTGAATGCACAGATCAGAAAGAAGTTTCACAGAATGATTCTGTGTAGTTTATATTTGGAGACATTCCTTTTTCCACTATTACCCTCTTAGCGCTCCGAATCTCCACTTGCATTTTCTACAAAAAGAGTGTTTCATAACTGCTCAATCAAAAATATGTTTTATCTCTGTTATCTGAATTTACAGATCAGAATTAAGTTTCACAGAATGCATCTGTGTAGTTTTTATTTGAAGATATTCTTTTTCCCAATGTAGGCCTCTTAGCGCTTAGCATGTCCAATTGCAGTTTCTACAGAAAGAGTGTTTCAGAACGGCTCAATCAAAAGTAAGGTTCAACTCTGTTAGTTGAATGCACAGAACAGAAAGAATTTTCACAGAATGCTACTGTGTAGTTTATATTTGAATATATTCCTTTTTCCACCATTACCCTCTTAGCGCTCCGAATGTCCACTTGCATTTTCTTCAGAAAGAGTGTTCAGAAATGCGCAATCAAAAGTATGGTTTAACTCTGTTAGCTTAATGAACATATCAGAAATATGTTTCACACAATGCTTCTGTGTAGTTTTTATTTGAAGATATTATTTTTCCCAATAGAGGCCTCTTAGCGCTCAGAATGTCCAATTGCAGTTTCTACAGAAAGAGTGTTTCAGAAAGGCTCAATCAAAAGTCAGGTTCAACTCTGTTAGTTGAATGTACAGAACAGAAAGAAGTTTCATACAATGCTTCTGTGTAGTTTATATTTGAACATATTCTTTTTTCCACTATTACCCACTTAGCGCTACGAATGTCCAGTTGCATTTTCTACAGACAGAGTGTTTCAAAACTGCTCAATCAAAAGTATGGTTTAACTCTGTTAGCTGAATGCTCAGATCAGAAAGAAGTTTCACAGAATGCTTCTGTGTAGTTTATATTTGAATATAGTCCTTTTTCAACTACTACTCTCTTAGCGCTCCAAATGTCCAGTTGCATTTTCTACAGAAAGAGTGTTCAGATCTGCTCAATCAAAAGTATGGTTTAACCCTGTTAGCTGAATGCACAGATCAGAAAGAAGTTTCACAGAATGATTCTGTGTAGTTTATATTTGGAGACATTCCTTTTTCCACTATTACCCTCTTAGCGCTCCGAATCTCCACTTGCATTTTCTACAGAAAGAGAGTTTCAGAACGGCTCAATCAAAACTAAGGTTCAACTCTTTTAGTTGAACAAACAGAACAGAAAGAAGTTTCACACAATTCTTCTGTGTAGTTTTTATTTTTAGACATTCATTTTCCCAATATAGGCCTCCTAGCGCTCAGAATGTCCAATTGCAGTTTCTACAGAAAGAGTGTTTCAGAACGGCTCAATCAAAAGTAAGGTTCAACTCTGTTAGTTGAATGCACAGAACAGAAAGTAGTTTCATACAATGCTTCTGTGTAGTTTATATTTGAACATATTCTTTTTTCCACTATTACCCACTTAGCGCTACGAATGTCCAGTTGCATTTTCTACAGACAGAGTGTTTCAAAACTGCTCAATCAAAAGTATGGTTTAACTCTGTTAGCTGAATGCTCAGATCAGAAAGAAGTTTCACAGAATGCTTCTGTGTAGTTTATATTTGAATATATTCCTTTTTCCACTACTACGCTCTTAGCGCTCCAAATGTCCAGTTGCATTTTCTACAGAAAGAGTGTTCAGATCTGCTCAATCAAAAGTATGGTTTAACTCTGTTAGCTGAATGCACAGATCAGAAAGAAGTTTCACAGAATGATTCTGTGTAGTTTATATTTGGAGACATTCCTTTTTCCACTATTACCCTCTTAGCGCTCCGAATCTCCACTTGCATTTTCTACAAAAAGAGTGTTTCATAACTGCTCAATCAAAAATATGTTTTATCTCTGTTAACTGAATTTACAGATCAGAAATAAGTTTCACAGAATGCATCTGTGTAGTTTTTATTTGAAGATATTCTTTTTCCCAATGTAGGCCTCTTAGCGCTTAGCATGTCCAATTGCAGTTTCTACAGAAAGAGTGTTTCAGAACGGCTCAATCAAAAGTAAGGTTCAACTCTGTTAGTTGAATGCACAGAACAGAAAGAATTTTCACAGAATGCTACTGTGTAGTTTATATTTGAATATATTACTTTTTCCACCATTACCCTCTTAGCGCTCCGAATGTCCACTTGCATTTTCTACAGAAAGAGTGTTCAGAACTGCGCAATCAAAAGTATGGTTTAACTCTGTTAGCTTAATGAACATATCAGAAATAAGTTTCACACAATGCTTCTGTGTAGTTTTTATTTGAAGATATTATTTTTCCCAATAGAGGCCTGTTAGCGCTCAGAATGTCCAATTGCAGTTTCTACAGAAAGAGTGTTTCAGAAAGGCTCAATCAAAAGTCAGGTTCAACTCTGTTAGTTGAATGCACAGAACAGAAAGAAGTTACATACAATGCTTCTGTGTAGTTTATATTTGAACATATTCTTTTTTCCACTATTACCCACTTAGCGCTACGAAAGTCCAGTTGCATTTTCTACAGACAGAGTGTTTCAAAACTTCTCAATCAAAAGTATGGTTTAACTCTGTTAGCTGAATGCTCAGATCAGAAAGAAGTTTCACAGAATGCTTCTGTGTAGTTTATATTGGAATATATTCCTTTTTCCACTACTACTCTCTTAGCGATCCAAATGTCCAGTTGCATTTTCTACAGAAAGAGTGTTCAGATCTGCTCAATCAAAAGTATGGTTTAACTCTGTTAGCTGAATTCACAGATCAGAAAGAAGTTTAACAGAATGATTCTGTGTAGTTTATATTTGGAGATATTCCTTTTTCCACTATTACCCTCTTAGCGCTCCGAATCTCCACTTGCATTTTCTACAGAAAGAGTGTTTCAGAACGGCTCAATCAAAACTAAGGTTCAACTCTTTTAGTTGAACAAACAGAAGAGAAAGATGTTTCACACAATTCTTCTGTGTAGTTTTTATTTGTAGACATTCTTTTTCCCAATATAGGCCTCTTAGCGCTCAGAATGTCCAATTGCAGTTTCTACAGAAAGAGTGTTTCAGAACGGCTCAATCAAAAGTAAGGTTCAACTCTGTTAGTTGAATGCACAGAACAGAAAGAATTTTCACAGAATTCTACTGTGTAGTTTATGTTTGAATATATTCCTTTTTCCACTATTACCCTCTTAGCGCTCCGAATGTACACTTGCATTTTCTACAGAAAGAGTGTTCAGAACTGCGCAATCAAAAGTATGGTTTAACTCTGTTAGCTTAATGAACATATCAGAAATAAGTTTCACACAATGCTTCTGTGTAGTTTTTATTTGAAGATATTATTTTTCCCAATATAGGCCTCTTAGCGCTCCGAATCTCCACTTGCATTTTCTACAGAAAGAGTGTTTCAGAACGGCTCAATCAAATCTAAGGTTCAACTCTTTTAGTTGAACAAACAGAACAGAAAGAATTTTCACAAAATTCTTCTGTGTAGTTTTTATTTGTAGACATTCTTTTTCCCAATATAGGCCTCCTGGCGCTCAGAATGTCCAATTGCAGTTTCTACAGAAAGAGTGTTTCAGAACGGCTCAATCAAAAGTAAGGTTCAACTCTGTTAGTTGAATGCACAGAACAGAAAGAAGTTTCATACAATGCTTCTGTGTAGTTTATATTTGAACATATTCTTTTTTCCACTATTACCCACTTAGTGCTACGAATGTCCAGTTGCATTTTCTACAGACAGAGTGTTTCAAAACTGCTCATTCAAAAGCATGGTTTAACTCTGTTAGCTGAATGCTCAGATCAGAAAGAAGTTTCACAGAATGATTCTGTGTAGTTTATATTTGAATATATTCCTTTTTCCACTACTACGCTCTTAGCGCTCCAAATGTCCAGTTGCATTTTCTACAGAAAGAGTGTTCAGATCTGCTCAATCAAAAGTATGGTTTAACTCTGTTAGCTGAATGCACAGATCAGAAAGAAGTTTCACCGAATGATTCTGTGTAGTTTATATTTGAAGACATTCCTTTTTCCACTATTACCCTCTTAGCGCTCCGAATCTCCACTTGCATTTTCTACAAAAAGAGTGTTTCATAACTGCTCAATCAAAAATATGTTTTATCTCTGTTAACTGAATTTACAGATCAGAAATAAGTTTCACAGAATGCATCTGTGTAGTTTTTATTTTAAGATATTCTTTTTCCCAATATTGGCCTCTTAGCGCTTAGCATGTCCAATTGCAGTTTCTACAGAAAGAGTGTTTCAGAACGGCTCAATCAAAAGTAAGGTTCAACTCTGTTAGTTGAGTGCACAGAACAGAAAGGATTTTCACAGAATGCTACTGTGTAGTTTATATTTGAATATATTCCTTTTTCCACTATTACCCTCTTAGCGCTCCGAATGTCCACTTGCATTTTCTACAGAAAGAGTGTTCAGAACTGCGCAATCAAAAGTATGGTTTAACTCTGTTAGCTTAATGAACATATCAGAAATAAGTTTCACACAATGCTTCTGTGTAGTTTTTATTTGAAGATATTATTTTTCCCAATAGAGGCCTCTTAGCGCTCAGAATGTCCAATTGCAGTTTCTACAGAAAGAGTTTTTCAGAAAGGCTCAATCAAAAGTAAGGTTCAACTCTGTTAGTTGAATGCACAGAACAGAAAGAAATTTCATACAATGCTTCTGTGTAGTTTATATTTGAACATATTCTTTTTTCCACTATTACCCAATTAGCGCTACGAATATCCTGTTGCATTTTCTACAGACAGAGTGTTTCAAAACTGCTCAATCAAAATTATGGTTTAACTCTGTTAGCTGAATGCTCAGATCAGAAAGAAGTTTCACAGAATGCTTCTGTGTAGTTTATATTTGAATATATTCCTTTTTCCACTACTACTCTCTTAGCGCTCCAAATGTCCAGTTGCATTTTCTACAGAAAGAGTGTTCAGATCTGCTCAATCAAAAGTATGGTTTAACTCTGTTAGCTGAATGCACAGATCAGAAAGAAGTTTCACAGAATGATTCTGTGTAGTTTATATTTGGAGACATTCCTTTTTCCACTATTACCTTCTTAGCGCTCCGAATCTCCACTTGCATTTTCTACAGAAAGAGTGTTTCAGAACGGCTCAATCAAAACTAAGGTTCAACTCTTTTAGTTGAACAAACAGAACAGAAAGAAGTTTCACACAATTCTTCTGTGTAGTTTTTATTTGTAGACATTCTTTTTCCCAATATAGGCCTCTTAGCGCTCAGAATGTCCAATTGCAGTTTCTACAGAAAGAGTGTTTCAGAACGGCTCAATCAAAAGTAAGGTTCAACTCTGTTAGTTGAATGCACAGAACAGAAAGAAGTTTCATACAATGCTTCTGTGTAGTTTCTATTTGAACATATTCTTTTTTCCACTATTACCCACTTAGCGCTACGAATGTCCAGTTGCATTTTCTACAGACAGAGTGTTTCAAAACTGCTCAATCAAAAGTATGGTTTAACTCTGTTAGCTGAATGCTCAGATCAGAAAGAAGTTTCACAGAATGCTTCTGTGTAGTTTATATTTGAATATATTCCTTTTTCCACTACTACGATCTTAGCGCTCCAAATGTTCAGTTGCATTTTCTACAGAAAGAGTGTTCAGATCTGCTCAATCAAAAGTATGGTTTAACTCTGTTAGCTGAATGCACAGATCAGAAAGAAGTTTCACAGAATGATTCTGTGTAGTTTATATTTGGAGACATTCCTTTTTCCACTATTACCCTCTTAGCGCTCCGAATCTCCACTTGCATTTTCTACAAAAAGAGTGTTTCATAACTGCTCAATCAAAAATATGTTTTATCTCTGTTATCTGAATTTACAGATCAGAATTAAGTTTCACAGAATGCATCTGTGTAGTTTTTATTTGAAGATATTCTTTTTCCCAATGTAGGCCTCTTAGCGCTTAGCATGTCCAATTGCAGTTTCTACAGAAAGAGTGTTTCAGAACGGCTCAATCAAAAGTAAGGTTCAACTCTGTTAGTTGAATGCACAGAACAGAAAGAATTTTCACAGAATGCTACTGTGTAGTTTATATTTGAATATATTCCTTTTTCCACCATTACCCTCTTAGCGCTCCGAATGTCCACTTGCATTTTCTTCAGAAAGAGTGTTCAGAAATGCGCAATCAAAAGTATGGTTTAACTCTGTTAGCTTAATGAACATATCAGAAATATGTTTCACACAATGCTTCTGTGTAGTTTTTATTTGAAGATATTATTTTTCCCAATAGAGGCCTCTTAGCGCTCAGAATGTCCAATTGCAGTTTCTACAGAAAGAGTGTTTCAGAAAGGCTCAATCAAAAGTCAGGTTCAACTCTGTTAGTTGAATGTACAGAACAGAAAGAAGTTTCATACAATGCTTCTGTGTAGTTTATATTTGAACATATTCTTTTTTCCACTATTACCCACTTAGCGCTACGAATGTCCAGTTGCATTTTCTACAGACAGAGTGTTTCAAAACTGCTCAATCAAAAGTATGGTTTAACTCTGTTAGCTGAATGCTCAGATCAGAAAGAAGTTTCACAGAATGCTTCTGTGTAGTTTATATTTGAATATAGTCCTTTTTCAACTACTACTCTCTTAGCGCTCCAAATGTCCAGTTGCATTTTCTACAGAAAGAGTGTTCAGATCTGCTCAATCAAAAGTATGGTTTAACCCTGTTAGCTGAATGCACAGATCTGAAAGAAGTTTCACAGAATGATTCTGTGTAGTTTATATTTGGAGACATTCCTTTTTCCACTATTACCCTCTTAGCGCTCCGAATCTCCACTTGCATTTTCTACAGAAAGAGAGTTTCAGAACGGCTCAATCAAAACTAAGGTTCAACTCTTTTAGTTGAACAAACAGAACAGAAAGAAGTTTCACACAATTCTTCTGTGTAGTTTTTATTTTTAGACATTCATTTTCCCAATATAGGCCTCCTAGCGCTCAGAATGTCCAATTGCAGTTTCTACAGAAAGAGTGTTTCAGAACGGCTCAATCAAAAGTAAGGTTCAACTCTGTTAGTTGAATGCACAGAACAGAAAGTAGTTTCATACAATGCTTCTGTGTAGTTTATATTTGAACATATTCTTTTTTCCACTATTACCCACTTAGCGCTACGAATGTCCAGTTGCATTTTCTACAGACAGAGTGTTTCAAAACTGCTCAATCAAAAGTATGGTTTAACACTGTTAGCTGAATGCTCAGATCAGAAAGAAGTTTCACAGAATGCTTCTGTGTAGTTTATATTTGAATATATTCCTTTTTCCACTACTACGCTCTTAGCGCTCCAAATGTCCAGTTGCATTTTCTACAGAAAGAGTGTTCAGATCTGCTCAATCAAAAGTATGGTTTAACTCTGTTAGCTGAATGCACAGATCAGAAAGAAGTTTCACAGAATGATTCTGTGTAGTTTATATTTGGAGACATTCCTTTTTCCACTATTACCCTCTTAGCGCTCCGAATCTCCACTTGCATTTTCTACAAAAAGAGTGTTTCATAACTGCTCAATCAAAAATATGTTTTATCTCTGTTAACTGAATTTACAGATCAGAAATAAGTTTCACAGAATGCATCTGTGTAGTTTTTATTTGAAGATATTCTTTTTCCCAATGTAGGCCTCTTAGCGCTTAGCATGTCCAATTGCAGTTTCTACAGAAAGAGTGTTTCAGAACGGCTCAATCAAAAGTAAGGTTCAACTCTGTTAGTTGAATGCACAGAACAGAAAGAATTTTCACAGAATGCTACTGTGTAGTTTATATTTGAATATATTACTTTTTCCACCATTACCCTCTTAGCGCTCCGAATGTCCACTTGCATTTTCTACAGAAAGAGTGTTCAGAACTGCGCAATCAAAAGTATGGTTTAACTCTGTTAGCTTAATGAACATATCAGAAATAAGTTTCACACAATGCTTCTGTGTAGTTTTTATTTGAAGATATTATTTTTCCCAATAGAGGCCTGTTAGCGCTCAGAATGTCCAATTGCAGTTTCTACAGAAAGAGTGTTTCAGAAAGGCTCAATCAAAAGTCAGGTTCAACTCTGTTAGTTGAATGCACAGAACAGAAAGAAGTTACATACAATGCTTCTGTGTAGTTTATATTTGAACATATTCTTTTTTCCACTATTACCCACTTAGCGCTACGAAAGTCCAGTTGCATTTTCTACAGACAGAGTGTTTCAAAACTTCTCAATCAAAAGTATGGTTTAACTCTGTTAGCTGAATGCTCAGATCAGAAAGAAGTTTCACAGAATGCTTCTGTGTAGTTTATATTGGAATATATTCCTTTTTCCACTACTACTCTCTTAGCGATCCAAATGTCCAGTTGCATTTTCTACAGAAAGAGTGTTCAGATCTGCTCAATCAAAAGTATGGTTTAACTCTGTTAGCTGAATTCACAGAGCAGAAAGAAGTTTAACAGAATGATTCTGTGTAGTTTATATTTGGAGACATTCCTTTTTCCACTATTACCCTCTTAGCGCTCCGAATCTCCACTTGCATTTTCTACAGAAAGAGTGTTTCAGAACGGCTCAATCAAAACTAAGGTTCAACTCTTTTAGTTGAACAAACAGAAGAGAAAGATGTTTCACACAATTCTTCTGTGTAGTTTTTATTTGTAGACATTCTTTTTCCCAATATAGGCCTCTTAGCGCTCAGAATGTCCAATTGCAGTTTCTACAGAAAGAGTGTTTCAGAACGGCTCAATCAAAAGTAAGGTTCAACTCTGTTAGTTGAATGCACAGAACAGAAAGAAGTTTCGTACAATGCTTCTGTGTAGTTTATATTTGAACATATTCTTTTTTCCACTATTACCCACTTAGCGCTACGAATGTCCAGTTGCATATTCTACAGACGGAGTGTTTCAAAACTGCTCAATCTAAAGTATGGTTTAACTCTGTTAGCTGAATGCTCAGATCAGAAAGAAGTTTCACAGAATGCTTCTGTGTAGTTTATATTTGAATATATTCCTTTTTCCACTACTACGCTCTTAGCGCTCCAAATGTCCAGTTGCATTTTCTACAGAAAGAGTGTTCAGATCTGCTCAATCAAAAGTATGGTTTAATTCTGTTAGCTGAATGCACAGATCAGAAAGAAGTTTCACAGAATGATTCTGTGTAGTTTATATTTGGAGACATTCCTTTTTCCACTATTACCCTCTTAGCGCTCCGAATCTCCACTTGCATTTTCTACAAAAAGAGTGTTTCATAACTGCTCAATAAAAAATATGTTTTATCTCTGTTAACTGAATTTACAGATCAGAAATAAGTTTCACAGAATGCATCTGTGTAGTTTTTCTTTGAAGATATTCTTTTTCCCAATGTAGGCCTCTTAGCGCTTAGCATGTCCAATTGCAGTTTCTACAGAAAGAGTGTTTCAGAACGGCTCAATCAAAAGTAAGGTTCAACTCTGTTAGTTGAATGCACAGAACAGAAAGAATTTTCACAGAATTCTACTGTGTAGTTTATGTTTGAATATATTCCTTTTTCCACTATTACCCTCTTAGCTCTCCGAATGTCCACTTGCATTTTCTACAGAAAGAGTGTTCAGAACTGCGCAATCAAAAGTATGGTTTAACTCTGTTAGCTTAATGAACATATCAGAAATAAGTTTCACACAATGCTTCTGTGTAGTTTTTATTTGAAGATATTATTTTTCCCAATATAGGCCTCTTAGCGCTCCGAATCTCCTCTTGCATTTTCTACAGAAAGAGTGTTTCAGAACGGCTCAATCAAATCTAAGGTTCAACTCTTTTAGTTGAACAAACAGAACAGAAAGAAGTTTCACACAATTCTTCTGTGTAGTTTTTATTTGTAGACATTCTTTTTCCCAATATAGGCCTCTTAGCGCTCAGAATGTCCAATTGCAGTTTCTACAGAAAGAGTGTTTCAGAACGGCTCAATCAAAAGTAAGGTTCAACTCTGTTAGTTGAATGCACACAACAGAAAGAAGTTTCATACAATGCTTCTGTGTAGTTTATATTTGAACATATTCTTTTTTCCACTATTACCCACTTAGTGCTACGAATGTCCAGTTGCATTTTCTACAGACAGAGTGTTTCAAAACTGCTCAATCAAAAGCATGGTTTAACTCTGTTAGCTGAATGCTCAGATCAGAAAGAAGTTTCACAGAATGATTCTGTGTAGTTTATATTTGAATATATTCCTTTTTCCACTACTACGCTCTTAGCGCTCCAAATGTCCAGTTGCATTTTCTACAGAAAGAGTGTTCAGATCTGCTCAATCAAAAGTATGGTTTAACTCTGTTAGCTGAATGCACAGATCAGAAAGAAGTTTCACAGAATGATTCTGTGTAGTTTATATTTGAAGACATTCCTTTTTCCACTATTACCCTCTTAGCGCTCCGAATCTCCACTTGCATTTTCTACAAAAAGAGTGTTTCATAACTGCTCAATCAAAAATATGTTTTATCTCTGTTAACTGAATTTACAGATCAGAAATAAGTTTCACAGAATGCATCTGTGTAGTTTTAATTTGAAGATATTCTTTTTCCCAATATTGGCCTCATAGCGCTTAGCATGTCCAATTGCAGTTTCTACAGAAAGAGTGTTTCAGAACGGCTCAATCAAAAGTAAGGTTCAACTCTGTTAGTTGAGTGCACAGAACAGAAAGGATTTTCACAGAATGCTACTGTGTAGTTTATATTTGAATATATTCCTTTTTCCACTATTACCCTCTTAGCGCTCCGAATGTCCACTTGCATTTTCTACAGAAAGAGTGTTCAGAACTGCGCAATCAAAAGTATGGTTTAACTCTGTTAGCTTAATGAACATATCAGAAATAAGTTTCACACAATGCTTCTGTGTAGTTTTTATTTGAAGATATTATTTTTCCCAATAGAGGCCTCTTAGCGCTCAGAATGTCCAATTGCAGTTTCTACAGAAAGAGTTTTTCAGAAAGGCTCAATCAAAATTAAGGTTCAACTCTGTTAGTTGAATGCACAGAACAGAAAGAAATTTCATACAATGCTTCTGTGTAGTTTATATTTGAACATATTTTTTTTCCACTATTACCCACTTAGCGCTACGAATATCCAGTTGCATTTTCTACGGACAGAGTGTTTCAAAACTGCTCAATCAAAATTATGGTTTAACTCTGTTAGCTGAATGCTCAGATCAGAAAGAAGTTTCACAGAATGCTTCTGTGTAGTTTATATTTGAATATATTCCTTTTTCCACTACTACTCTCTTAGCGCTCCAAATGTCCAGTTGCATTTTCTACAGAAAGAGTGTTCAGATCTGCTCAATCAAAAGTATGGTTTAACTCTGTTAGCTGAATGCACAGATCAGAAAGAAGTTTCACAGAATGATTCTGTGTAGTTTATATTTGGAGACATTCCTTTTTCCACTATTACCTTCTTAGCGCTCCGAATCTCCACTTGCATTTTCTACAGAAAGAGTGTTTCAGAACGGCTCAATCAAAACTAAGGTTCAACTCTTTTAGTTGAACAAACAGAACAGAAAGAAGTTTCACACAATTCTTCTGTGTAGTTTTTATTTGTAGACATTCTTTTTCCCAATATAGGCCTCTTAGCGCTCAGAATGTCCAATTGCAGTTTCTACAGAAAGAGTGTTTCAGAACGGCTCAATCAAAAGTAAGGTTCAACTCTGTTAGTTGAATGCACAGAACAGAAAGAAGTTTCATACAATGCTTCTGTGTAGTTTCTATTTGAACATATTCTTTTTTCCACTATTACCCACTTAGCACTACGAATGTCCAGTTGCATTTTCTACAGACAGAGTGTTTCAAAACTGCTCAATCAAAAGTATGGTTTAACTCTGTTAGCTGAATGCTCAGATCAGAAAGAAGTTTCACAGAATGCTTCTGTGTAGTTTATATTTGAATATATTCCTTTTTCCACTACTACGATCTTAGCGCTCCAAATGCTCAGTTGCATTTTCTACAGAAAGAGTGTTCAGATCTGCTCAATCAAAAGTATGTTTTAACTCTGTTAGCTGAATGCACAGATCAGAAAGAAGTTTCACAGAATGATTCTGTGTAGTTTATATTTGGAGACATTCCTTTTTCCACTATTAACCTCTTAGCGCTCCGAATCTCCACTTGCATTTTCTACAAAAAGAGTGTTTCAAAACTGCTCAATCAAAAATATGTTTTATCTCTGTTAACTGAATTTACAGATCAGAAATAAGTTTCACAGAATGCATCTGTGTAGTTTTTATTTGAAGATATTCTTTTTCCCAATATAGGCCTCTTAGCGCTTAGCATGTCCAATTGCAGTTTCTACAGAAAGAGTGTTTCAGAACGGCTCAATCAAAAGTAAGGTTCAACTCTGTTAGTTGAATGCACAGAACAGAAAGAATTTTCACAGAATGCTACTGTGTAGTTTATATTTGAATATATTACTTTTTCCCCATTACCCTCTTAGCGCTCCGAATGTCCACCTGCATTTTCTACAGAAAGAGTGTTCAGAACTGCGCAATCAAAGGTATGGTTTAACTCTGTTAGCTTAATGAACATATCAGAAATAAGTTTCACACAATGCTTCTGTGTAGTTTTTATTTGAAGATATTCTTTTTCCCAATATAGGCCTCTTAGCGCTTAGCATGTCCAATTGCAGTTTCTACAGAAAGAGTGTTTCAGAACGGCTCAATCAAAAGTAAGGTTCAACTCTGTTAGTTGAGTGCACAGAACAGAAAGGATTTTCACAGAATGCTACTGTGTAGTTTATATTTGAATATATTCCTTTTTCCACTATTACCCTCTTAGCGCTCCGAATGTCCACTTGCATTTTCTACAGAAAGAGTGTTCAGAACTGCGCAATCAAAAGTATGGTTTAACTCTGTTTGCTTAATGAACATATCAGAAATAAGTTTCACCCAATGCTTCTGGGTAGTTTTTATTTGAAGATATTATTTTTCCCAATAGAGGCCTCTTAGCGCTCAGAATGTCCAATTGCAGTTTCTACAGAAAGAGTTTTTCAGAAAGGCTCAATCAAAAGTAAGGTTCAACTCTGTTAGTTGAATGCACAGAACAGAAAGAAATTTCATACAATGCTTCTGTGTAGTTTATATTTGAACATATTTTTTTTCCACTATTACCCACTTAGCGCTGCGAATATCCAGTTGCATTTTCTACAGACAGAGTGTTTCAAAACTGCTCAATCAAAATTATGGTTTAACTCTGTTAGCTGAATGCTCAGATCAGAAAGAAGTTTCACAGAATGCTTCTGTGTAGTTTATATTTGAATATATTCCTTTTTCCACTACTACTCTCTTAGCGCTCCAAATGTCCAGTGGCATTTTCTACAGAAAGAGTGTTCAGATCTGCTCAATCAAAAGTATGGTTTAACTCTGTTAGCTGAATGCACAGATCAGAAAGAAGTGTCACAGAATGATTCTGTGTAGTTTAGATTTGGAGACATTCCTTTTTCCACTATTACCTTCTTAGCGCTCCGAATCTCCACTTGCATTTTCTACAGAAAGAGTGTTTCAGAACGGCTCAATCAAAACTAAGGTTCAACTCTTTTAGTTGAACAAACAGAACAGAAAGAAGTTTCACACAATTCTTCTGTGTAGTTTTTATTTGTAGACATTCTTTTTCCCAATATAGGCCTCTTAGCGCTCAGAATGTCCAATTGCAGTTTCTACAGAAAGAGTGTTTCAGAACGGCTCAATCAAAAGTAAGGTTCAACTCTGTTAGTTGAATGCACAGAACAGAAAGAAGTTTCATACAATGCTTCTGTGTAGTTTCTATTTGAACATATTCTTTTTTCCACTATTACCCACTTAGCGCTACGAATGTCCAGTTGCATTTTCTACAGACAGAGTGTTTCAAAACTGCTCAATCAAAAGTATGGTTTAACTCTGTTAGCTGAATGCTCAGATCAGAAAGAAGTTTCACAGAATGCTTCTGTGTAGTTTATATTTGAATATATTCCTTTTTCCACTACTACGATCTTAGCGCTCCAAATGTTCAGTTGCATTTTCTACAGAAAGAGTGTTCAGATCTGCTCAATCCAAAGTATGGTTTAACTCTGTTAGCTGAATGCACAGATCAGAAAGAAGTTTCACAGAATGATTCTGTGTAGTTTATATTTGGAGACATTCCTTTTTCCACTATTACCCTCTTAGCGCTCCGAATCTCCACTTGCATTTTCTACAAAAAGAGTGTTTCAAAACTGCTCAATCAAAAATATGTTTTATCTCTGTTAACTGAATTTACAGATCAGAAATAAGTTTCACAGAATGCATCTGTGTAGTTTTTATTTGAAGATATTCTTTTTCCCAATGTAGGCCTCTTAGCGCTTAGCATGTCCAATTGCAGTTTCTACAGAAAGAGTGTTTCAGAACGGCTCAATCAAAAGTAAGGTTCAACTCTGTTAGTTGAATGCACAGAACAGAAAGAATTTTCACAGAATGCTACTGTGTAGTTTATATTTGAATATATTACTTTTTCCACCATTACCCTCTTAGCGCTCCGAATGTCCACTTGCATTTTCTACAGAAAGAGTGTTCAGAACTGCGCAATCAAAAGTATGGTTTAACTCTGTTAGCTTAATGAACATATCAGAAATAAGTTTCACACTATGCGTCTGTGTAGTTTTTATTTGAAGATATTATTTTTCCCAATAGAGGCCTGTTAGCGCTCAGAATGTCCAATTGCAGTTTCTACAGAAAGAGTGTTTCAGAAAGGCTCAATCAAAAGTCAGGTTCAACTCTGTTAGTTGAATGCACAGAACAGAAAGAAGTTTCATACAATGCTTCTGTGTAGTTTATATTTGAACATATTCTTTTTTCCACTATTACCCACTTAGCGCTACGAAAGTCCAGTTGCATTTTCTACAGACAGAGTGTTTCAAAACTGCTCAATCAAAAGTATGGTTTAACTCTGTTAGCTGAATGCTCAGATCAGAAAGAAGTTTCACAGAATGCTTCTGTGTAGTTTATATTGGAATATATTCCTTTTTCCACTACTACTCTCTTAGCGATCCAAATGTCCAGTTGCATTTTCTACAGAAAGAGTGTTCAGATCTGCTCAATCAAAAGTATGGTTTAACTCTGTTAGCTGAATGCACAGATCAGAAAGAAGTTTCACAGAATGATTCTGTGTAGTTTATATTTGGAGACATTCCTTTTTCCACTATTACCCTCTTAGCGCTCCGAATCTCCACTTGCATTTTCTACAGAAAGAGTGTTTCAGAACGGCTCAATCAAAACTAAGGTTCAACTCTTTTAGTTGAACAAACAGAAGAGAAAGAAGTTTCACAAAATTCTTCTGTGTAGTTTTTATTTGTAGACATTCTTTTTCCCAATATAGGCCTCTTAGCGCTCAGAATGTCCAATTGCAGTTTCTACAGAAAGAGTGTTTCAGAACGGCTCAATCAAAAGTAAGGTTCAACTCTGTTAGTTGAATGCACAGAACAGAAAGAAGTTTCATACAATGCTTCTGTGTAGTTTATATTTGAACATATTCTTTTTTCCACTATTACCCACTTAGCGCTACGAATGTCCAGTTGCATATTCTACAGACGGAGTGTTTCAAAACTGCTCAATCTAAAGTATGGTTTAACTCTGTTAGCTGAATGCTCAGATCAGAAAGAAGTTTCACAGAATGATTCTGTGTAGTTTATATTTGAATATATTCCTTTTTCCACTACTACGATCTTAGCGCTCCAAATGCTCAGTTGCATTTTCTACAGAAAGAGTGTTCAGATCTGCTCAATCAAAAGTATGTTTTAACTCTGTTAGCTGAATGCACAGATCAGAAAGAAGTTTCACAGAATGATTCTGTGTAGTTTATATTTGGAGACATTCCTTTTTCCACTATTAACCTCTTAGCGCTCCGAATCTCCACTTGCATTTTCTACAAAAAGAGTGTTTCAAAACTGCTCAATCAAAAATATGTTTTATCTCTGTTAACTGAATTTACAGATCAGAAATAAGTTTCACAGAATGCATCTGTGTAGATTTTATTTGAAGATATTCTTTTTCCCAATGTAGGCCTCTTAGCGCTTAGCATGTCCAATTGCAGTTTCTACAGAAAGAGTGTTTCAGAACGGCTCAATCAAAAGTAAGGTTCAACTCTGTTAGTTGAATGCACAGAACAGAAAGAATTTTCACAGAATGCTACTGTGTAGTTTATATTTGAATATATTACTTTTTCCACCATTACCCTCTTAGCGCTCCGAATGTCCACCTGCATTTTCTACAGAAAGAGTGTTCAGAACTGCGCAATCAAAGTATGGTTTAACTCTGTTAGCTTAATGAACATATCAGAAATAAGTTTCACACAATGCTTCTGTGTAGTTTTTATTTGAAGATATTCTTTTTCCCAATATAGGCCTCTTAGCGCTTAGCATGTCCAATTGCAGTTTCTACAGAAAGAGTGTTTCAGAACGGCTCAATCAAAAGTAAGGTTCAACTCTGTTAGTTGAGTGCACAGAACAGAAAGGATTTTCACAGAATGCTACTGTGTAGTTTATATTTGAATATATTCCTTTTTCCACTATTACCCTCTTAGCGCTCCGAATGTCCACTTGCATTTTCTACAGAAAGAGTGTTCAGAACTGCGCAATCAAAAGTATGGTTTAACTCTGTTAGCTTAATGAACATATCAGAAATAAGTTTCACACAATGCTTCTGTGTAGTTTTTATTTGAAGATATTATTTTTCCCAATAGAGGCCTCTTAGCGCTCAGAATGTCCAATTGCAGTTTCTACAGAAAGAGTTTTTCAGAAAGGCTCAATCAAAAGTAAGGTTCAACTCTGTTAGTTGAATGCACAGAACAGAAAGAAATTTCATACAATGCTTCTGTGTAGTTTATATTTGAACATATTTTTTTTCCACTATTACCCACTTAGCGCTACGAATATCCAGTTGCATTTTCTACAGACAGAGTGTTTCAAAACTGCTCAATCAAAATTTTGGTTTAACTCTGTTAGCTGAATGCTCAGATCAGAAAGAAGTTTCACAGAATGCTTCTGTGTAGTTTATATTTGAATATATTCCTTTTTCCACTACTACTCTCTTAGCGCTCCAAATGTCCAGTTGCATTTTCTACAGAAAGAGTGTTCAGATCTGCTCAATCAAAAGTATGGTTTAACTCTGTTAGCTGAATGCACAGATCAGAAAGAAGTGTCACAGAATGATTCTGTGTAGTTTAGATTTGGAGACATTCCTTTTTCCACTATTACCTTCTTAGCGCTCCGAATCTCCACTTGCATTTTCTACAGAAAGAGTGTTTCAGAACGGCTCAATCAAAACTAAGGTTCAACTCTTTTAGTTGAACAAACAGAACAGAAAGAAGTTTCACACAATTCTTCTGTGTAGTTTTTATTTGTAGACATTCTTTTTCCCAATATAGGCCTCTTAGCGCTCAGAATGTCCAATTGCAGTTTCTACAGAAAGAGTGTTTCAGAACGGCTCAATCAAAAGTAAGGTTCAACTCTGTTAGTTGAATGCACAGAACAGAAAGAAGTTTCATACAATGCTTCTGTGTAGTTTCTATTTGAACATATTCTTTTTTCCACTATTACCCACTTAGCGCTACGAATGTCCAGTTGCATTTTCTACAGACAGAGTGTTTCAAAACTGCTCAATCAAAAGTATGGTTTAACTCTGTTAGCTGAATGCTCAGATCAGAAAGAAGTTTCACAGAATGCTTCTGTGTAGTTTATATTTGAATATATTCCTTTTTCCACTACTACGATCTTAGCGCTCCAAATGTTCAGTTGCATTTTCTACAGAAAGAGTGTTCAGATCTGCTCAATCAAAAGTATGGTTTAACTCTGTTAGCTGAATGCACAGATCAGAAAGAAGTTTCACAGAATGATTCTGTGTAGTTTATATTTGGAGACATTCCTTTTTCCACTATTACCCTCTTAGCGCTCCGAATCTCCACTTGCATTTTCTACAAAAAGAGTGTTTCAAAACTGCTCAATCAAAAATATGTTTTATCTCTGTTAACTGAATTTACAGATCAGAAATAAGTTTCACAGAATGCATCTGTGTAGTTTTTATTTGAAGATATTCTTTTTCCCAATGTAGGCCTCTTAGCGCTTAGCATGTCCAATTGCAGTTTCTACAGAAAGAGTGTTTCAGAACGGCTCAATCAAAAGTAAGGTTCAACTCTGTTAGTTGAATGCACAGAACAGAAAGAATTTTCACAGAATGCTACTGTGTAGTTTATATTTGAATATATTACTTTTTCCACCATTACCCTCTTAGCGCTCCGAATGTCCACTTGCATTTTCTACAGAAAGAGTGTTCAGAACTGCGCAATCAAAAGTATGGTTTAACTCTGTTAGCTTAATGAACATATCAGAAATAAGTTTCACACTATGCGTCTGTGTAGTTTTTATTTGAAGATATTATTTTTCCCAATAGAGGCCTGTTAGCGCTCAGAATGTCCAATTGCAGTTTCTACAGAAAGAGTGTTTCAGAAAGGCTCAATCAAAAGTCAGGTTCAACTCTGTTAGTTGAATGCACAGAACAGAAAGAAGTTTCATACAATGCTTCTGTGTAGTTTATATTTGAACATATTCTTTTTTCCACTATTACCCACTTAGCGCTACGAAAGTCCAGTTGCATTTTCTACAGACAGAGTGTTTCAAAACTGCTCAATCAAAAGTATGGTTTAACTCTGTTAGCTGAATGCTCAGATCAGAAAGAAGTTTCACAGAATGCTTCTGTGTAGTTTATATTGGAATATATTCCTTTTTCCACTACTACTCTCTTAGCGATCCAAATGTCCAGTTGCATTTTCTACAGAAAGAGTGTTCAGATCTGCTCAATCAAAAGTATGGTTTAACTCTGTTAGCTGAATGCACAGATCAGAAAGAAGTTTCACAGAATGATTCTGTGTAGTTTATATTTGGAGACATTCCTTTTTCCACTATTACCCTCTTAGCGCTCCGAATCTCCACTTGCATTTTCTACAGAAAGAGTGTTTCAGAACGGCTCAATCAAAACTAAGGTTCAACTCTTTTAGTTGAACAAACAGAAGAGAAAGAAGTTTCACAAAATTCTTCTGTGTCGTTTATATTTGTAGACATTCTTTTTCCCAATATAGGCCTCTTAGCGCTCAGAATGTCCAATTGCAGTTTCTACAGAAAGAGTGTTTCAGAACGGCTCAATCAAAAGTAAGTTTCAACTCTGTTAGTTGAATGCACAGAACAGAAAGAAGTTTCATACAATGCTTCTGTGTAGTTTATATTTGAACATATTCTTTTTTCCACTATTACCCACTTAGCGCTACGAATGTCCAGTTGCATATTCTACAGACGGAGTGTTTCAAAACTGCTCAATCTAAAGTATGGTTTAACTCTGTTAGCTGAATGCTCAGATCAGAAAGAAGTTTCACAGAATGCTTCTGTGTAGTTTATATTTGAATATATTCCTTTTTCCACTACTACGCACTTAGCGCTCCAAATGTCCAGTTGCATTTTCTACAGAAAGAGTGTTCAGATCTGCTCAATCAAAAGTATGGTTTAATTCTGTTAGCTGAATGCACAGATCAGAAAGAAGTTTCACAGAATGATTCTGTGTAGTTTATATTTGGAGACATTCCTTTTTCCACTATTACCCTCTTAGCGCTCCGAATCTCCACTTGCATTTTCTACAAAAAGAGTGTTTCATAACTGCTCAATAAAAAATATGTTTTATCTCTGTTAACTGAATTTACAGATCAGAAATAAGTTTCACAGAATGCATCTGTGTAGTTTTTCTTTGAAGATATTCTTTTTCCCAATGTAGGCCTCTTAGCGCTTAGCATGTCCAATTGCAGTTTCTACAGAAAGAGTGTTTCAGAACGGCTCAATCAAAAGTAAGGTTCAACTCTGTTAGTTGAATGCACAGAACAGAAAGAATTTTCACAGAATTCTACTGTGTAGTTTATGTTTGAATATATTCCTTTTTCCACTATTACCCTCTTAGCGCTCCGAATGTCCACTTGCATTTTCTACAGAAAGTGTTCAGAACTGCGCAATCAAAAGTATGGTTTAACACTGTTAGCTTAATGAACATATCAGAAATAAGTTTCACACAATGCTTCTGTGTAGTTTTTATTTGAAGATATTATTTTTCCCAATATAGGCCTCTTAGCGCTCCGAATCTCCACTTGCATTTTCTACAGAAAGAGTGTTTCAGAACGGCTCAATCAAATCTAAGGTTCAACTCTTTTAGTTGAACAAACATAACAGAAAGAATTTTCACACAATTCTTCTGTGTAGTTTTTATTTGTAGACATTCTTTTTCCCAATATAGGCCTCTTAGCGCTCAGAATGTCCAATTGCAGTTTCTACAGAAAGAGTGTTTCAGAACGGCTCAATCAAAAGTAAGGTTCAACTCTGTTAGTTGAATGCACAGAACAGAAAGAAGTTTCATACAATGCTTCTGTGTAGTTTATATTTGAACATATTCTTTTTTCCACTATTACCCACTTAGTGCTACGAATGTCCAGTTGCATTTTCTACAGACAGAGTGTTTCAAAACTGCTCAATCAAAAGCATGGTTTAACTCTGTTAGCTGAATGCTCAGATCAGAAAGAAGTTTCACAGAATGATTCTGTGTAGTTTATATTTGAATATATTCCTTTTTCCACTACTACGCTCTTAGCGCTCCAAATGTCCAGTTGCATTTTCTACAGAAAGAGTGTTCAGATCTGCTCAATCAAAAGTATGGTTTAACTCTGTTAGCTGAATGCACAGATCAGAAAGAAGTTTCACCGAATGATTCTGTGTAGTTTATATTTGAAGACATTCCTTTTTCCACTATTACCCTCTTAGCGCTCCGAATCTCCACTTGCATTTTCTACAAAAAGAGTGTTTCATAACTGCTCAATCAAAAATATGTTTTATCTCTGTTAACTGAATTTACAGATCAGAAATAAGTTTCACAGAATGCATCTGTGTAGTTTTTATTTGAAGATATTCTTTTTCCCAATATTGGCCTCTTAGCGCTTAGCATGTCCAATTGCAGTTTCTACAGAAAGAGTGTTTCAGAACGGCTCAATCAAAAGTAAGGTTCAACTCTGTTAGTTGAGTGCACAGAACAGAAAGGATTTTCACAGAATGCTACTGTGTAGTTCATATTTGAATATATTCCTTTTTCCACTATTACCCTCTTAGCGCTCCGAATGTCCACTTGCATTTTCTACAGAAAGAGTGTTCAGAACTGCGCAATCAAAAGTATGGTTTAACTCTGTTAGCTTAATGAACATATCAGAAATAAGTTTCACACAATGCTTCTGTGTAGTTTTTATTTGAAGATATTATTTTTCCCAATAGAGGCCTCTTAGCGCTCAGAATGTCCAATTGCAGTTTCTACAGAAAGAGATTTTCAGAAAGGCTCAATCAAAATTAAGGTTCAACTCTGTTAGTTGAATGCACAGAACAGAAAGAAGTTTCATACAATGCTTCTGTGTAGTTTATATTTGAACATATTTTTTTTCCACTATTACCCACTTAGCGCTACGAATATCCAGTTGCATTTTCTACAGACAGAGTGTTTCAAAACTGCTCAATCAAAATTATGGTTTAACTCTGTTAGCTGAATGCTCAGATCAGAAAGAAGTTTCACAGAATGCTTCTGTGTAGTTTATATTTGAATATATTCCTTTTTCCACTACTACTCTCTTAGCGCTCCAAATGTCCAGTTGCATTTTCTACAGAAAGAGTGTTCAGATCTGCTCAATCAAAAGTATGGTTTAACTCTTTTAGCTGAATGCACAGATCAGAAAGAAGTTTCACAGAATGATTCTGTGTAGTTTATATTTGGAGACATTCCTTTTTACACTATTTCCCTCTTAGCGCTCCGAATCTCCACTGGCATTTTCTACAGAAAGAGTGATTCAGAACGGCTCAATCAAAACTAAGGTTGAACTCTTTTAGTTGAACATACAGAACAGAAAGAAGTTTCACACAATTCTTCTGTGTAGTTTTTATTTGTAGACATTCATTTTCCCAATATAGGCCTCCTAGCGCTCAGAATGTCCAATTGCAGTTTCTACAGAAAGAGTGTTTCAGAACGGCTCAATCAAAAGTAAGGTTCAACTCTGTTAGTTGAATGCACAGAACAGAAAGAAGTTTCATACAATGCTTCTGTGTAGTTTATATTTGAACATATTCTTTTTTCCACTATTACCCACTTAGCGCTACGAAAGTCCAGTTGCATTTTCTACAGACAGAGTGTTTCAAAACTGCTCAATCAAAAGTATGGTTTAACTCTGTTAGCTGAATGCTCAGATCAGAAAGAAGTTTCACAGAATGCTTCTGTGTAGTTTATATTTGAATATATTCCTTTTTCCACTACTACGCTCTTAGCGCTCCAAATGTCCAGTTGCATTTTCTACAGAAAGAGTGTTCAGATCTGCTCAATCAAAAGTATGGTTTAACTCTGTTAGCTGAATGCACAGATCAGAAAGAAGTTTCACAGAATGATTCTGTGTAGTTTATATTTGGAGACATTCCTTTTTCCACTATTACCCTCTTAGCGCTCCGAATCTCCACTTGCATTTTCTACAAAAAGAGTGTTTCATAACTGCTCAATCAAAAATATGTTTTATCTCTGTTAACTGAATTTACAGATCAGAAATAAGTTTCACAGAATGCATCTGTGTAGTTTTTATTTGAAGATATTCTTTTTCCCAATGTAGGCCTCTTAGCGCTTAGCATGTCCAATTGCAGTTTCTACAGAAAGAGTGTTTCAGAACGGCTCAATCAAAAGTAAGGTTCAACTCTGTTAGTTGAATGCACAGAACAGAAAGAATTTTCACAGAATGCTACTGTGTAGTTTATATTTGAATATATTACTTTTTCCACCATTACCCTCTTAGCGCTCCGAATGTCCACTTGCATTTTCTACAGAAAGTGTGTTCAGAACTGCGCAATCAAAAGTATGGTTTAACTCTGTTAGCTTAATGAACATATCAGAAATAAGTTTCACACAATGCTTCTGTGTAGTTTTTATTTGAAGATATTATTTTTCCCAATAGAGGCCTCTTAGCGCTCAGAATGTCCAATTGCAGTTTCTACAGAAAGAGTGTTTCAGAAAGGCTCAATCAAAAGTCAGGTTCAACTCTGTTAGTTGAATGCACAGAACAGAAAGAAGTTTCATACAATGCTTCTGTGTAGTTTATATTTGAACATATTCTTTTTTCCACTATTACCCACTTAGCGCTACAAATGTCCAGTTGCATTTTCTACAGACAGAGTGTTTCAAAACTGCTCAATCAAAAGTATGGTTTAACTCTGTTAGCTGAATGCTCAGATCAGAAAGAAGTTTCACAGAATGCTTCTGTGTAGTTTATATTGGAATATATTCCTTTTTCCACTACTACTCTCTTAGCGATCCAAATGTCCAGTTGCATTTTCTACAGAAAGAGTGTTCAGATCTGCTCAATCAAAAGTATGGTTTAACTCTGTTAGCTGAATGCACAGATCAGAAAGTATTTTCACAGAATGATTCTGTGTAGTTTATATTTGGAGACATTCCTTTTTACACTATTTTCCTCTTAGCGCTCCGAATCTCCACTGGCATTTTCTACAGAAAGAGTGATTCAGAACGGCTCAATCAAAACTAAGGTTCAACTCTTTTAGTTGAACAAACAGAACAGAAAGAAGTTTCACACAATTCTTCTGTGTAGTTTTTATTTGTAGACATTCATTTTCCCAATATAGGCCTCCTAGCGCTCAGAATGTCCAATTGCAGTTTCTACAGAAAGAGTGTTTCAGAACGGCTCAATCAAAAGTAAGGTTCAACTCTGTTAGTTGAATGCACAGAACAGAAAGAAGTTTCATACAATGCTTCTGTGTAGTTTATATTTGAACATATTCTTTTTTCCACTATTACCCACTTAGCGCTACGAATGTCCAGTTGCATTTTCTACACACAGAGTGTTTCAAAACTGCTCAATCAAAAGTATGGTTTAACTCTGTTAGCTGAATGCTCAGATCAGAAAGAAGTTTCACAGAATGCTTCTGTGTAGTTTATATTTGAATATATTCCTTTTTCCACTACTACGCTCTTAGCGCTCCAAATGTCCAGTTGCATTTTCTACAGAAAGAGTGTTCAGATCTGCTCAATCAAAAGTATGGTTTAACTCTGTTAGCTGAATGCACAGATCAGAAAGAAGTTTCACAGAATGATTCTGTGTAGTTTATATTTGGAGACATTCCTTTTTCCACTATTACCCTCTTAGCGCTCCGAATCTCCACTTGCATTTTCTACAAAAAGAGTGTTTCATAACTGCTCAATCAAAAATATGTTTTATCTCTGTTAACTGAATTTACAGATCAGAAATAAGTTTCACAGAATGCATCTGTGTAGTTTTTATTTGAAGATATTCTTTTTCCCAATGTAGGCCTCTTAGCGCTTAGCATGTCCAATTGCAGTTTCTACAGAAAGAGTGTTTCAGAACGGCTCAATCAAAAGTAAGGTTCAACTCGGTTAGTTGAATGCACAGAACAGAAAGAATTTTCACAGAATGCTACTGTGTAGTTTATATTTGAATATATTACTTTTTCCACCATTACCCTCTTAGCGCTCCGAATGTCCACTTGCATTTTCTACAGAAAGAGTGTTCAGAACTGCGCAATCAAAAGTATGGTTTAACTCTGTTAGCTTAATGAACATATCAGAAATAAGTTTCACACAATGCTTCTGTGTAGTTTTTATTTGAAGATATTATTTTTCCCAATAGAGGCCTCTTAGCGCTCAGAATGTCCAATTGCAGTTTCTACAGAAAGAGATTTTCAGAAAGGCTCAATCAAAATTAAGGTTCAACTCTGTTAGTTGAATGCACAGAACAGAAAGAAGTTTCATACAATGCTTCTGTGTAGTTTATATTTGAACATATTTTTTTTCCACTATTACCCACTTAGCGCTACGAATATCCAGTTGCATTTTCTACAGACAGAGTGTTTCAAAACTGCTCAATCAAAATTATGGTTTAACTCTGTTAGCTGAATGCTCAGATCAGAAAGAAGTTTCACAGAATGCTTCTGTGTAGTTTATATTTGAATATATTCCTTTTTCCACTACTACTCTCTTAGCGCTCCAAATGTCCAGTTGCATTTTCTACAGAAAGAGTGTTCAGATCTGCTCAATCAAAAGTATGGTTTAACTCTTTTAGCTGAATGCACAGATCAGAAAGAAGTTTCACAGAATGATTCTGTGTAGTTTATATTTGGAGACATTCCTTTTTACACTATTTCCCTCTTAGCGCTCCGAATCTCCACTGGCATTTTCTACAGAAAGAGTGATTCAGAACGGCTCAATCAAAACTAAGGTTGAACTCTTTTAGTTGAACATACAGAACAGAAAGAAGTTTCACACAATTCTTCTGTGTAGTTTTTATTTGTAGACATTCATTTTCCCAATATAGGCCTCCTAGCGCTCAGAATGTCCAATTGCAGTTTCTACAGAAAGAGTGTTTCAGAACGGCTCAATCAAAAGTAAGGTTCAACTCTGTTAGTTGAATGCACAGAACAGAAAGAAGTTTCATACAATGCTTCTGTGTAGTTTATATTTGAACATATTCTTTTTTCCACTATTACCCACTTAGCGCTACGAAAGTCCAGTTGCATTTTCTACAGACAGAGTGTTTCAAAACTGCTCAATCAAAAGTATGGTTTAACTCTGTTAGCTGAATGCTCAGATCAGAAAGAAGTTTCACAGAATGCTTCTGTGTAGTTTATATTTGAATATATTCCTTTTTCCACTACTACGCTCTTAGCGCTCCAAATGTCCAGTTGCATTTTCTACAGAAAGAGTGTTCAGATCTGCTCAATCAAAAGTATGGTTTAACTCTGTTAGCTGAATGCACAGATCAGAAAGAAGTTTCACAGAATGATTCTGTGTAGTTTATATTTGGAGACATTCCTTTTTCCACTATTACCCTCTTAGCGCTCCGAATCTCCACTTGCATTTTCTACAAAAAGAGTGTTTCATAACTGCTCAATCAAAAATATGTTTTATCTCTGTTAACTGAATTTACAGATCAGAAATAAGTTTCACAGAATGCATCTGTGTAGTTTTTATTTGAAGATATTCTTTTTCCCAATGTAGGCCTCTTAGCGCTTAGCATGTCCAATTGCAGTTTCTACAGAAAGAGTGTTTCAGAACGGCTCAATCAAAAGTAAGGTTCAACTCTGTTAGTTGAATGCACAGAACAGAAAGAATTTTCACAGAATGCTACTGTGTAGTTTATATTTGAATATATTACTTTTTCCACCATTACCCTCTTAGCGCTCCGAATGTCCACTTGCATTTTCTACAGAAAGTGTGTTCAGAACTGCGCAATCAAAAGTATGGTTTAACTCTGTTAGCTTAATGAACATATCAGAAATAAGTTTCACACAATGCTTCTGTGTAGTTTTTATTTGAAGATATTATTTTTCCCAATAGAGGCCTCTTAGCGCTCAGAATGTCCAATTGCAGTTTCTACAGAAAGAGTGTTTCAGAAAGGCTCAATCAAAAGTCAGGTTCAACTCTGTTAGTTGAATGCACAGAACAGAAAGAAGTTTCATACAATGCTTCTGTGTAGTTTATATTTGAACATATTCTTTTTTCCACTATTACCCACTTAGCGCTACGAATGTCCAGTTGCATTTTCTACAGACAGAGTGTTTCAAAACTGCTCAATCAAAAGTATGGTTTAACTCTGTTAGCTGAATGCTCAGATCAGAAAGAAGTTTCACAGAATGCTTCTGTGTAGTTTATATTGGAATATATTCCTTTTTCCACTACTACTCTCTTAGCGATCCAAATGTCCAGTTGCATTTTCTACAGAAAGAGTGTTCAGATCTGCTCAATCAAAAGTATGGTTTAACTCTGTTAGCTGAATGCACAGATCAGAAAGTATTTTCACAGAATGATTCTGTGTAGTTTATATTTGGAGACATTCCTTTTTACACTATTTTCCTCTTAGCGCTCCGAATCTCCACTGGCATTTTCTACAGAAAGAGTGATTCAGAACGGCTCAATCAAAACTAAGGTTCAACTCTTTTAGTTGAACAAACAGAACAGAAAGAAGTTTCACACAATTCTTCTGTGTAGTTTTTATTTGTAGACATTCATTTTCCCAATATAGGCCTCCTAGCGCTCAGAATGTCCAATTGCAGTTTCTACAGAAAGAGTGTTTCAGAACGGCTCAATCAAAAGTAAGGTTCAACTCTGTTAGTTGAATGCACAGAACAGAAAGAAGTTTCATACAATGCTTCTGTGTAGTTTATATTTGAACATATTCTTTTTTCCACTATTACCCACTTAGCGCTACGAATGTCCAGTTGCATTTTCTACACACAGAGTGTTTCAAAACTGCTCAATCAAAAGTATGGTTTAACTCTGTTAGCTGAATGCTCAGATCAGAAAGAAGTTTCACAGAATGCTTCTGTGTAGTTTATATTTGAATATATTCCTTTTTCCACTACTACGCTCTTAGCGCTCCAAATGTCCAGTTGCATTTTCTACAGAAAGAGTGTTCAGATCTGCTCAATCAAAAGTATGGTTTAACTCTGTTAGCTGAATGCACAGATCAGAAAGAAGTTTCACAGAATGATTCTGTGTAGTTTATATTTGGAGACATTCCTTTTTCCACTATTACCCTCTTAGCGCTCCGAATCTCCACTTGCATTTTCTACAAAAAGAGTGTTTCATAACTGCTCAATCAAAAATATGTTTTATCTCTGTTAACTGAATTTACAGATCAGAAATAAGTTTCACAGAATGCATCTGTGTAGTTTTTATTTGAAGATATTCTTTTTCCCAATGTAGGCCTCTTAGCGCTTAGCATGTCCAATTGCAGTTTCTACAGAAAGAGTGTTTCAGAACGGCTCAATCAAAAGTAAGGTTCAACTCGGTTAGTTGAATGCACAGAACAGAAAGAATTTTCACAGAATGCTACTGTGTAGTTTATATTTGAATATATTACTTTTTCCACCATTACCCTCTTAGCGCTCCGAATGTCCACTTGCATTTTCTACAGAAAGAGTGTTCAGAACTGCGCAATCAAAAGTATGGTTTACTCTGTTAGCTTAATGAACATATCAGAAATAAGTTTCACACAATGCTTCTGTGTAGTTTTTATTTGAAGATATTATTTTTCCCAATAGAGGCCTCTTAGCGCTCAGAATGTCCAATTGCAGTTTCTACAGAAAGAGTGTTTCAGAAAGGCTCAATCAAAAGTCAGGTTCAACTCTGTTAGTTGAATGCACAGAACAGAAAGAAGTTTCATACAATGCTTCTGTGTAGTTTATATTTGAACATATTCTTTTTTCCACTATTACCCACTTAGCGCTACGAATGTCCAGTTGCATTTTCTACAGACAGAGTGTTTCAAAACTGCTCAATCAAAAGTATGGTTTAACTCTGTTAGCTGAATGCTCAGATCAGAAAGAAGTTTCACAGAATGCTTCTGTGTAGTTTATATTGGAATATATTCCTTTTTCCACTACTACTCTCTTAGCGATCCAAATGTCCAGTTGCATTTTCTACAGAAAGAGTGTTCAGATCTGCTCAATCAAAAGTATGGTTTAACTCTGTTAGCTGAATGCACAGATCAGAAAGAAGTTTCACAGAATGATTCTGTGTAGTTTATATTTGGAGACATTCCTTTTTACACTATTTCCCTCTTAGCGCTCCGAATCTCCACTGGCATTTTCTACAGAAAGAGTGATCCAGAACGGCTCAATCAAAACTAAGGTTCAACTCTTTTAGTTGAACAAACAGAACAGAAAGAAGTTTCACACAATTCTTCTGTGTAGTTTTTATTTGTAGACATTCATTTTCCCAATATAGGCCTCCTAGCGCTCAGAATGTCCAATTGCAGTTTCTACAGAAAGAGTGTTTCAGAACGGCTCAATCAAAAGTAAGGTTCAACTCTGTTATTTGAATGCACAGAACAGAAAGAAGTTTCATACAATGCTTCTGTGTAGTTTATATTTGAACATATTCTTTTTTCCACTATTACCCACTTAGCGCTACGAATGTCCAGTTGCATTTTCTACAGACAGAGTGTTTCAAAACTGCTCAATCAAAAGTATGGTTTAACTCTGTTAGCTGAATGCTCAGATCAGAAAGAAGTTTCACAGAATGCTTCTGTGTAGTTTATATTTGAATATATTCCTTTTTCCACTACTACGCTCTTAGCGCTCCAAATGTCCAGTTGCATTATCTACAGAAAGAGTGTTCAGATCTGCTCAATCAAAAGTATGGTTTAACTCTGTTAGCTGAATGCACAGATCAGAAAGAAGTTTCACAGAATGATTCTGTGTAGTTTATATTTGGAGACATTCCTTTTTCCACTATTACCCTCTTAGCGCTCCGAATCTCCACTTGCATTTTCTACAAAAGGAGTGTTTCATAACTGCTCAATCAAAAATATGTTTTATCTCTGTTAACTGAATTTACAGATCAGAAATAAGTTTCACAGAATGCATCTGTGTAGTTTTTATTTGAAGATATTCTTTTTCCCAATGTAGGCCTCTTAGCGCTTAGCATGTCCAATTGCAGTTTCTACAGAAAGAGTGTTTCAGAACGGCTCAATCAAAAGTAAGGTTCAACTCTGTTAGTTGAATGCACAGAACAGAAAGAATTTTCACAGAATGCTACTGTGTAGTTTATATTTGAATATATTCCTTTTTCCACCATTACCCTCTTAGCGCTCCGAATGTCCACTTGCATTTTCTACAGAAAGAGTGTTCAGAACTGCGCAATCAAAAGTATGGTTTAACCCTGTTAGCTTAATGAACCTATCAGAAATAAGTTTCACACAATGCTTCTGTGTAGTTTTTATTTGAAGATATTATTTTTCCCAATAGAGGCCTCTTAGCGCTCAGAATGTCCAATTGCAGTTTCTACAGAAAGAGTGTTTCAGAAAGGCTCAATCAAAAGTCAGGTTCAACTCTGTTAGTTGAATGCACAGAACCGAAAGAAGTTTCATACAATGCTTCTGTGTAGTTTATATTTGAACATATTCTTTTTTCCACTATTACCCACTTAGCGCTACGAATGTCCAGTTGCATTTTCTACAGACAGAGTGTTTCAAAACTGCTCAATCAAAAGTATGGTTTAACTCTGTTAGCTGAATGCTCAGATCAGAAAGAAGTTTCACAGAATGCTTCTGTGTAGTTTATATTTGAATATATTCCTTTTTCCACTACTACTCTCTTAGCGATCCAAATGTCCAGTTGCATTTTCTACAGAAAGAGTGTTCAGATCTGCTCAATCAAAAGTATGGTTTAACTCTGTTAGCTGAATGCACAGATCAGAAAGAAGTTTCACAGAATGATTCTGTGTAGTTTATATTTGGAGACATTCCTTTTTCCACTATTACCCTCTTAGCGCTCCGAATCTCCACTTGCATTTTCTACAGAAAGAGTGTTTCAAAACGGCTCAATCAAAACTAAGATTCAACTCTTTTAGTTGAACAAACAGAACAGAAAGAAGTTTCACACAATTCTTCTGTGTAGTTTTTATTTGTAGACATTCTTTTTCCCAATATAGGCCTCCTAGCGCTCAGAATGTCCAATTGCAGTTTCTACAGAAAGAGTGTTTCAGAACGGCTCAATCAAAAGTAAGGTTCAACTCTGTTAGTTGAATGCACAGAACAGAAAGAAGTTTCATACAATGCTTCTGTGTAGTTTATATTTGAACATATTCTTTTTTCCACTATTACCCACTTAGCGCTACGAATGTCCAGTTGCATTTTCTACAGACAGAGTGTTTCAAAACTGCTCAATCAAAAGTATGGTTTAACTCTGTTAGCTGAATGCTCAGATCAGAAAGAAGTTTCACAGAATGCTTCTGTGTAGTGTATATTTGAATATATTCCTTTTTCCACTACTACGCTCTTGGCGCTCCAAATGTCCAGTTGCATTTTCTACAGAAAGAGTGTTCAGATCTGCTCAATCAAAAGTATGGTTTAACTCTGTTAGCTGAATGCACAGATCAGAAAGGAGTTTCACAGAATGATTCTGTGTAGTTTATATTTGGAGACATTCCTTTTTCCACTATTACCCTCTTAGCGCTCCGAATCTCCACTTGCATTTTCTACAGAAAGAGTGTTTCAGAACGGCTCAATCAAAACTAAGGTTCAACTCTTTTAGTTGAACAAACAGAACAGAAAGAAGTTTCACACAATTCTTCTGTGTAGTTTTTACTTGAAGATATTCTTTTTCCCAATGTAGGCCTCTTAGCGCTTAGCATGTCCAATTGTAGTTTCTACAGAAAGAGTGTTTCAGAACGGCTCAATCAAAATTAAGGTTCAACTCTGTTAGTTGAATGCACAGAACAGAAAGAATTTTCATACAATGCTTCTGTGTAGTTTATATTTGAACATATTCTTTTTTCCACTATTACCCACTTAGTGCTACGAATGTCCAGTTGCATTTTCTACAGACAGAGTGTTTCAAAACTGCTCAATCAAAAGTATGGTTTAACTCTGTTAGCTGAATGCTCAGATCAGAAAGAAGTTTCACAGAATGCTTCTGTGTAGTTTATATTTGAATATATTCCTTTTTCCACTACTACGCTCTTAGCGCTCCAAATGTCCAGTTGCATTTTCTACAGAAAGAGTGTTCAGATCTGCTCAATCAAAAGTATGGTTTAACTCTGTTAGCTGAATGCACAGATCAGAAAGAAGTTTCACCGAATGATTCTGTGTAGTTTATAATTGAAGACATTCCTTTTTTCCACTGTTACCCTCTTAGCGCTCCGAAACTCCACTTGCATTTTCTACAAAAAGAGTGTTTCATAACTGCTCAATCAAAAATATGTTTTATCTCTGTTAACTGAATTTACAGGTCAGAAATAAGTTTCGCAGAATGCATCTGTGTAGTTTTTATTTGAAGATATTCTTTTTCCCAATGTAGGCCTCTTAGCGCTTAGCATGTCCAATTGCAGTTTCTACAGAAAGAGTGTTTCAGAACGGCTCAATCAAAAGTAAGGTTCAACTCTGTTAGTTGAATGCACAGAACAGAAAGAATTTTCACAGAATGCTACTGTGTAGTTTATATTTGAATATATTCCTTTTTCCACTATTACCCTCTTAGCGCTCCGAATGTCCACTTGCATTTTCTACAGAAAGAGTGTTCAGAACTGCGCAATCAAAAGTATGGTTTAACTCTGTTAGCTTAATGAACATATCAGAAATAAGTTTCACACAATGCTTCTGTGTAGTTTTTATTTGAAGATATTATTTTTCCCAATAGAGGCCTCTTAGTGCTCAGAATGTCCAATTGCAGTTTCTACAGAAAGACTGTTTCAGAAAGGTTCAATCAAAAGTAAGGTTCAACTCTGTTAGTTGAATGCACGGAACAGAAAGAAGTTTCATACAATGCTTCTGTGTAGTTTATATTTGAACATATTCTTTTTTCCACTATTACCCACTTAGCGCTACGAATGTCCAGTTGCATTTTCTACAGACAGAGTGTTTCAAAACTGCTCAATCAAAAGTATGGTTTAACTCTGTTAGCTGAATGCTCAGATCAGAAAGAAGTTTCACAGAATGCTTCTGTGTAGTGTATATTTGAATATATTCCTTTTTCCACTACTACGCTCTTAGCGCTCCAAATGTCCAGTTGCATTTTCTACAGAAAGAGTGTTCAGATCTCAATCAAAAGTATGGTTTAACTCTGTTAGCTGAATGCACAGATCAGAAAGAAGTTTCACAGAATGATTCTGTGTAGTTTATATTTGGAGACATTCCTTTTTCCACTATTACCCTCTTAGCGCTCCGAATCTCCACTTGCATTTTCTACAGAAAGAGTGTTTCAGAACGGCTCAATCAAAACTAAGGTTCAACTCTTTTAGTTGAACAAACAGAACAGAAAGAAGTTTCACACAATTCTTCTGTGTAGTTTTTACTTGAAGATATTCTTTTTCCCAATGTAGGCCTCTTAGCGCTTAGCATGTCCAATTGTAGTTTCTACAGAAAGAGTGTTTCAGAACGGCTCAATCAAAAGTAAGGTTCAACTCTGTTAGTTGAATGCACAGAACAGAAAGAATTTTCATACAATGCTTCTGTGTAGTTTATATTTGAACATATTCTTTTTTCCACTATTACCCACTTAGTGCTACGAATGTCCAGTTGCATTTTCTACAGACAGAGTGTTTCAAAACTGCTCAATCAAAAGTATGGTTTAACTCTGTTAGCTGAATGCTCAGATCAGAAAGAAGTTTCACAGAATGCTTCTGTGTAGTTTATATTTGAATATATTCCTTTTTCCACTACTACGCTCTTAGCGCTCCAAATGTCCAGTTGCATTTTCTACAGAAAGAGTGTTCAGATCTGCTCAATCAAAAGTATGGTTTAACTCTGTTAGCTGAATGCACAGATCAGAAAGAAGTTTCACCGAATGATTCTGTGTAGTTTATATTTGAAGACATTCCTTTTTTCCACTGTTACCCTCTTAGCGCTCCGAATCTCCACTTGCATTTTCTACAAAAAGAGTGTTTCATAACTGCTCAATCAAAAATATGTTTTATCTCTGTTAACTGAATTTACAGATCAGAAATAAGTTTCGCAGAATGCATCTGTGTAGTTTTTATTTGAAGATATTCTTTTTCCCAATGTAGGCCTCTTAGCGCTTAGCATGTCCAATTGCAGTTTCTACAGAAAGAGTGTTTCAGAACGGCTCAATCAAAAGTAAGGTTCAACTCTGTTAGTTGAATGCACAGAACAGAAAGAATTTTCACAGAATGCTACTGTGTAGTTTATATTTGAATATATTCCTTTTTCCACTATTACCCTCTTAGCGCTCCGAATGTCCACTTGCATTTTCTACAGAAAGAGTGTTCAGAACTGCGCAATCAAAAGTATGGTTTAACTCTGTTAGCTTAATGAACATATCAGAAATAAGTTTCACACAATGCTTCTGTGTAGTTTTTATTTGAAGATATTATTTTTCCCAATAGAGGCCTCTTAGTGCTCAGAATGTCCAATTGCAGTTTCTACAGAAAGACTGTTTCAGAAAGGTTCAATCAAAAGTAAGGTTCAACTCTGTTAGTTGAATGCACGGAACAGAAAGAAGTTTCATACAATGCTTCTGTGTAGTTTATATTTGAACATATTCTTTTTTCCACTATTACCCACTTAGCGCTACGAATGTCCAGTTGCATTTTCTACAGACAGAGTGTTTCAAAACTGCTCAATCAAAAGTATGGTTTAACTCTGTTAGCTGAATGCTCAGATCAGAAAGAAGTTTCACAGAATGCTTCTGTGTAGTGTATATTTGAATATATTCCTTTTTCCACTACTACGCTCTTAGCGCTCCAAATGTCCAGTTGCATTTTCTACAGAAAGAGTGTTCAGATCTCAATCAAAAGTATGGTTTAACTCTGTTAGCTGAATGCACAGATCAGAAAGAAGTTTCACAGAATGATTCTGTGTAGTTTATATTTGGAGACATTCCTTTTTCCACTATTACCCTCTTAGCGCTCCGAATCTCCACTTGCATTTTCTACAGAAAGAGTGTTTCAGAACGGCTCAATCAAAACTAAGGTTCAACTCTTTTAGTTGAACAAACAGAACAGAAAGAAGTTTCACACAATTCTTCTGTGTAGTTTTTACTTGAAGATATTCTTTTTCCCAATGTAGGCCTCTTAGCGCTTAGCATGTCCAATTGTAGTTTCTACAGAAAGAGTGTTTCAGAACGGCTCAATCAAAAGTAAGGTTCAACTCTGTTAGTTGAATGCACAGAACAGAAAGAATTTTCATACAATGCTTCTGTGTAGTTTATATTTGAACATATTCTTTTTTCCACTATTACCCACTTAGTGCTACGAATGTCCAGTTGCATTTTCTACAGACAGAGTGTTTCAAAACTGCTCAATCAAAAGTATGGTTTAACTCTGTTAGCTGAATGCTCAGATCAGAAAGAAGTTTCACAGAATGCTTCTGTGTAGTTTATATTTGAATATATTCCTTTTTCCACTACTACGCTCTTAGCGCTCCAAATGTCCAGTTGCATTTTCTACAGAAAGAGTGTTCAGATCTGCTCAATCAAAAGTATGGTTTAACTCTGTTAGCTGAATGCACAGATCAGAAAGAAGTTTCACCGAATGATTCTGTGTAGTTTATATTTGAAGACATTCCTTTTTTCCACTGTTACCCTCTTAGCGCTCCGAAACTCCACTTGCATTTTCTACAAAAAGAGTGTTTCATAACTGCTCAATCAAAAATATGTTTTATCTCTGTTAACTGAATTTACAGGTCAGAAATAAGTTTCGCAGAATGCATCTGTGTAGTTTTTATTTGAAGATATTCTTTTTCCCAATGTAGGCCTCTTAGCGCTTAGCATGTCCAATTGCAGTTTCTACAGAAAGAGTGTTTCAGAACGGCTCAATCAAAAGTAAGGTTCAACTCTGTTAGTTGAATGCACAGAACAGAAAGAATTTTCACAGAATGCTACTGTGTAGTTTATATTTGAATATATTCCTTTTTCCACTATTACCCTCTTAGCGCTCCGAATGTCCACTTGCATTTTCTACAGAAAGAGTGTTCAGAACTGCGCAATCAAAGTATGGTTTAACTCTGTTAGCTTAATGAACATATCAGAAATAAGTTTCACACAATGCTTCTGTGTAGTTTTTATTTGAAGATATTATATTTCCCAATAGAGGCCTCTTAGTGCTCAGAATGTCCAATTGCAGTTTCTACAGAAAGACTGTTTCAGAAAGGTTCAATCAAAAGTAAGGTTCAACTCTGTTAGTTGAATGCACAGAACAGAAAGAAGTTTCATACAATGCTTCTGTGTAGTTTATATTTGAACATATTCTTTTTTCCACTATTACCCACTTAGCGCTACGAATGTCCAGTTGCATTTTCTACAAACAGAGTGTTTCAAAATTGCTCAATCAAAAGTATGGTTTAACTCTGTTAGCTGAATGCTCAGATCAGAAAGAAGTTTCACAGAATGCTTCTGTGTAGTGTATATTTGAATATATTCCTTTTTCCACTACTACGCTCTTAGCGCTCCAAATGTCCAGTTGCATTTTCTACAGAAAGAGTGTTCAGATCTGCTCAATCAAAAGTATGGTTTAACTCTGTTAGCTGAATGCACAGATCAGAAAGAAGTTTCACAGAATGATTCTGTGTAGTTTATATTTCGAGACATTCCTTTTTCCACTATTACCCTCTTAGCGCTCCGAATCTCCACTTGCATTTTCTACAGAAAGAGTGTTTCAGAACGGCTCAATCAAAACTAAGGTTCAACTCTTTTAGTTGAACAAACAGAACAGAAAGAAGTTTCACACAATTCTTCTGTGTAGTTTTTACTTGAAGATATTCTTTTTCCCAATGTAGGCCTCTTAGCGCTTAGCATGTCCAATTGTAGTTTCTACAGAAAGAGTGTTTCAGAACGGCTCAATCAAAAGTAAGGTTCAACTCTTTTAGTTGAATGCACAGAACAGAAAGAATTTTCATACAATGCTTCTGTGTAGTTTATATTTGAACATATTCTTTTTTCCACTATTACCCACTTAGTGCTACGAATGTCCAGTTGCATTTTCTACAGACAGAGTGTTTCAAAACTGCTCAATCAAAAGTATGGTTTAACTCTGTTAGCTGAATGCTCAGATCAGAAAGAAGTTTCACAGAATGCTTCTGTGTAGTGTATATTTGAATATATTCCTTTTTCCACTACTACGCTCTTAGCGCTCCAAATGTCCAGTTGCATTTTCTACAGAAAGAGTGTTCAGATCTGCTCAATCAAAAGTATGGTTTAACTCTGTTAGCTGAATGCACAGATCAGAAAGAAGTTTCACAGAATGATTCTGTGTAGTTTATATTTCGAGACATTCCTTTTTCCACTATTACCCTCTTAGCGCTCCGAATCTCCACTTGCATTTTCTACAGAAAGAGTGTTTCAGAATGGCTCAATCAAAACTAAGGTTCAACTCTTTTAGTTGAACAAACAGAACAGAAAGAAGTTTCACACAATTCTTCTGTGTAGTTTTTACTTGAAGATATTCTTTTTCCCAATGTAGGCCTCTTAGCGCTTAGCATGTCCAATTGTAGTTTCTACAGAAAGAGTGTTTCAGAACGGCTCAATCAAAAGTAAGGTTCAACTCTGTTAGTTGAATGCACAGAACAGAAAGAATTTTCATACAATGCTTCTGTGTAGTTTATATTTGAACATATTCTTTTTTCCACTATTACCCACTTAGTGCTACGAATGTCCAGTTGCATTTTCTACAGACAGAGTGTTTCAAAACTGCTCAATCAAAAGTATGGTTTAACTCTGTTAGCTGAATGCTCAGATCAGAAAGAAGTTTCACAGAATGCTTCTGTGTAGTTTATATTTGAATATATTCCTTTTTCCACTACTACGCTCTTAGCGCTCCAAATGTCCAGTTGCATTTTCTACAGAAAGAGTGTTCAGATCTGCTCAATCAAAAGTATGGTTTAACTCTGTTAGCTGAATGCACAGATCAGAAAGAAGTTTCACCGAATGATTCTGTGTAGTTTATATTTGAAGACATTCCTTTTTTCCACTGTTACCCTCTTAGCGCTCCGAATCTCCACTTGCATTTTCTACAAAAAGAGTGTTTCATAACTGCTCAATCAAAAATATGTTTTATCTCTGTTAACTGAATTTACAGATCAGAAATAAGTTTCGCAGAATGCATCTGTGTAGTTTTTATTTGAAGATATTCTTTTTCCCAATGTAGGCCTCTTAGCGCTTAGCATGTCCAATTGCACTTTCTACAGAAAGAGTGTTTCAGAACGGCTCAATCAAAAGTAAGGTTCAACTCTGTTAGTTGAATGCACAGAACAGAAAGAATTTTCACAGAATGCTACTGTGTAGTTTATATTTGAATATATTCCTTTTTCCACTATTACCCTCTTAGCGCTCCGAATGTCCACTTGCATTTTCTACAGAAAGAGTGTTCAGAACTGCGCAATCAAAAGTATGGTTTAACTCTGTTAGCTTAATGAACATATCAGAAATAAGTTTCACACAATGCTTCTGTGTAGTTTTTATTTGAAGATATTATTTTTCCCAATAGAGGCCTCTTAGTGCTCAGAATGTCCAATTGCAGTTTCTACAGAAAGACTGTTTCAGAAAGGTTCAATCAAAAGTAAGGTTCAACTCTGTTAGTTGAATGCACGGAACAGAAAGAAGTTTCATACAATGCTTCTGTGTAGTTTATATTTGAACATATTCTTTTTTCCACTATTACCCACTTAGCGCTACGAATGTCCAGTTGCATTTTCTACAGACAGAGTGTTTCAAAACTGCTCAATCAAAAGTATGGTTTAACTCTGTTAGCTGAATGCTCAGATCAGAAAGAAGTTTCACAGAATGCTTCTGTGTAGTGTATATTTGAATATATTCCTTTTTCCACTACTACGCTCTTAGCGCTCCAAATGTCCAGTTGCATTTTCTACAGAAAGAGTGTTCAGATCTCAATCAAAAGTATGGTTTAACTCTGTTAGCTGAATGCACAGATCAGAAAGAAGTTTCACAGAATGATTCTGTGTAGTTTATATTTGGAGACATTCCTTTTTCCACTATTACCCTCTTAGCGCTCCGAATCTCCACTTGCATTTTCTACAGAAAGAGTGTTTCAGAACGGCTCAATCAAAACTAAGGTTCAACTCTTTTAGTTGAACAAACAGAACAGAAAGAAGTTTCACACAATTCTTCTGTGTAGTTTTTACTTGAAGATATTCTTTTTCCCAATGTAGGCCTCTTAGCGCTTAGCATGTCCAATTGTAGTTTCTACAGAAAGAGTGTTTCAGAACGGCTCAATCAAAAGTAAGGTTCAACTCTGTTAGTTGAATGCACAGAACAGAAAGAATTTTCATACAATGCTTCTGTGTAGTTTATATTTGAACATATTCTTTTTTCCACTATTACCCACTTAGTGCTACGAATGTCCAGTTGCATTTTCTACAGACAGAGTGTTTCAAAACTGCTCAATCAAAAGTATGGTTTAACTCTGTTAGCTGAATGCTCAGATCAGAAAGAAGTTTCACAGAATGCTTCTGTGTAGTTTATATTTGAATATATTCCTTTTTCCACTACTACGCTCTTAGCGCTCCAAATGTCCAGTTGCATTTTCTACAGAAAGAGTGTTCAGATCTGCTCAATCAAAAGTATGGTTTAACTCTGTTAGCTGAATGCACAGATCAGAAAGAAGTTTCACCGAATGATTCTGTGTAGTTTATATTTGAAGACATTCCTTTTTTCCACTGTTACCCTCTTAGCGCTCCGAATCTCCACTTGCATTTTCTACAAAAAGAGTGTTTCATAACTGCTCAATCAAAAATATGTTTTATCTCTGTTAACTGAATTTACAGATCAGAAATAAGTTTCGCAGAATGCATCTGTGTAGTTTTTATTTGAAGATATTCTTTTTCCCAATGTAGGCCTCTTAGCGCTTAGCATGTCCAATTGCAGTTTCTACAGAAAGAGTGTTTCAGAACGGCTCAATCAAAAGTAAGGTTCAACTCTGTTAGTTGAATGCACAGAACAGAAAGAATTTTCACAGAATGCTACTGTGTAGTTTATATTTGAATATATTCCTTTTTCCACTATTACCCTCTTAGCGCTCCGAATGTCCACTTGCATTTTCTACAGAAAGAGTGTTCAGAACTGCGCAATCAAAAGTATGGTTTAACTCTGTTAGCTTAATGAACATATCAGAAATAAGTTTCACACAATGCTTCTGTGTAGTTTTTATTTGAAGATATTATTTTTCCCAATAGAGGCCTCTTAGTGCTCAGAATGTCCAATTGCAGTTTCTACAGAAAGACTGTTTCAGAAAGGTTCAATCAAAAGTAAGGTTCAACTCTGTTAGTTGAATGCACGGAACAGAAAGAAGTTTCATACAATGCTTCTGTGTAGTTTATATTTGAACATATTCTTTTTTCCACTATTACCCACTTAGCGCTACGAATGTCCAGTTGCATTTTCTACAGACAGAGTGTTTCAAAACTGCTCAATCAAAAGTATGGTTTAACTCTGTTAGCTGAATGCTCAGATCAGAAAGAAGTTTCACAGAATGCTTCTGTGTAGTGTATATTTGAATATATTCCTTTTTTCACTACTACGCTCTTAGCGCTCCAAATGTCCAGTTGCATTTTCTACAGAAAGAGTGTTCAGATCTCAATCAAAAGTATGGTTTAACTCTGTTAGCTGAATGCACAGATCAGAAAGAAGTTTCACAGAATGATTCTGTGTAGTTTATATTTGGAGACATTCCTTTTTCCACTATTACCCTCTTAGCGCTCCGAATCTCCACTTGCATTTTCTACAGAAAGAGTGTTTCAGAACGGCTCAATCAAAACTAAGGTTCAACTCTTTTAGTTGAACAAACAGAACAGAAAGAAGTTTCACACAATTCTTCTGTGTAGTTTTTACTTGAAGATATTCTTTTTCCCAATGTAGGCCTCTTAGCGCTTAGCATGTCCAATTGTAGTTTCTACAGAAAGAGTGTTTCAGAACGGCTCAATCAAAAGTAAGGTTCAACTCTGTTAGTTGAATGCACAGAACAGAAAGAATTTTCATACAATGCTTCTGTGTAGTTTATATTTGAACATATTCTTTTTTCCACTATTACCCACTTAGTGCTACGAATGTCCAGTTGCATTTTCTACAGACAGAGTGTTTCAAAACTGCTCAATCAAAAGTATGGTTTAACTCTGTTAGCTGAATGCTCAGATCAGAAAGAAGTTTCACAGAATGCTTCTGTGTAGTTTATATTTGAATATATTCCTTTTTCCACTACTACGCTCTTAGCGCTCCAAATGTCCAGTTGCATTTTCTACAGAAAGAGTGTTCAGATCTGCTCAATCAAAAGTATGGTTTAACTCTGTTAGCTGAATGCACAGATCAGAAAGAAGTTTCACCGAATGATTCTGTGTAGTTTATATTTGAAGACATTCCTTTTTTCCACTGTTACCCTCTTAGCGCTCCGAAACTCCACTTGCATTTTCTACAAAAAGAGTGTTTCATAACTGCTCAATCAAAAATATGTTTTATCTCTGTTAACTGAATTTACAGGTCAGAAATAAGTTTCGCAGAATGCATCTGTGTAGTTTTTATTTGAAGATATTCTTTTTCCCAATGTAGGCCTCTTAGCGCTTAGCATGTCCAATTGCAGTTTCTACAGAAAGAGTGTTTCAGAACGGCTCAATAAAAAGTAAGGTTCAACTCTGTTAGTTGAATGCACAGAACAGAAAGAATTTTCACAGAATGCTACTGTGTAGTTTATATTTGAATATATTCCTTTTTCCACTATTACCCTCTTAGCGCTCCGAATGTCCACTTGCATTTTCTACAGAAAGAGTGTTCAGAACTGCGCAATCAAAGTATGGTTTAACTCTGTTAGCTTAATGAACATATCAGAAATAAGTTTCACACAATGCTTCTGTGTAGTTTTTATTTGAAGATATTATATTTCCCAATAGAGGCCTCTTAGTGCTCAGAATGTCCAATTGCAGTTTCTACAGAAAGACTGTTTCAGAAAGGTTCAATCAAAAGTAAGGTTCAACTCTGTTAGTTGAATGCACCGAACAGAAAGAAGTTTCATACAATGCTTCTGTGTAGTTTATATTTGAACATATTCTTTTTTCCACTATTACCCACTTAGCGCTACGAATGTCCAGTTGCATTTTCTACAAACAGAGTGTTTCAAAACTGCTCAATCAAAAGTATGGTTTAACTCTGTTAGCTGAATGCTCAGATCAGAAAGAAGTTTCACAGAATGCTTCTGTGTAGTGTATATTTGAATATATTCCTTTTTCCACTACTACGCTCTTAGCGCTCCAAATGTCCAGTTGCATTTTCTACAGAAAGAGTGTTCAGATCTGCTCAATCAAAAGTATGGTTTAACTCTGTTAGCTGAATGCACAGATCAGAAAGAAGTTTCACCGAATGATTCTGTGTAGTTTATATTTGAAGACATTCCTTTTTTCCACTGTTACCCTCTTAGCGCTCCGAATCTCCACTTGCATTTTCTACAAAAAGAGTGTTTCATAACTGCTCAATCAAAAATATGTTTTATCTCTGTTAACTGAATTTACAGATCAGAAATAAGTTTCGCAGAATGCATCTGTGTAGTTTTTATTTGAAGATATTCTTTTTCCCAATGTAGGCCTCTTAGCGCTTAGCATGTCCAATTGCAGTTTCTACAGAAAGAGTGTTTCAGAACGGCTCAATCAAAAGTAAGGTTCAACTCTGTTAGTTGAATGCACAGAACAGAAAGAATTTTCACAGAATGCTACTGTGTAGTTTATATTTGAATATATTCCTTTTTCCACTATTACCCTCTTAGCGCTCCGAATGTCCACTTGCATTTTCTACAGAAAGAGTGTTCAGAACTGCGCAATCAAAAGTATGGTTTAACTCTGTTAGCTTAATGAACATATCAGAAATAAGTTTCACACAATGCTTCTGTGTAGTTTTTATTTGAAGATATTATTTTTCCCAATAGAGGCCTCTTAGTGCTCAGAATGTCCAATTGCAGTTTCTACAGAAAGACTGTTTCAGAAAGGTTCAATCAAAAGTAAGGTTCAACTCTGTTAGTTGAATGCACGGAACAGAAAGATGTTTCATACAATGCTTCTGTGTAGTTTATATTTGAACATATTCTTTTTTCCACTATTACCCACTTAGCGCTACGAATGTCCAGTTGCATTTTCTACAGACAGAGTGTTTCAAAACTGCTCAATCAAAAGTATGGTTTAACTCTGTTAGCTGAATGCTCAGATCAGAAAGAAGTTTCACAGAATGCTTCTGTGTAGTGTATATTTGAATATATTCCTTTTTTCACTACTACGCTCTTAGCGCTCCAAATGTCCAGTTGCATTTTCTACAGAAAGAGTGTTCAGATCTCAATCAAAAGTATGGTTTAACTCTGTTAGCTGAATGCACAGATCAGAAAGAAGTTTCACAGAATGATTCTGTGTAGTTTATATTTGGAGACATTCCTTTTTCCACTATTACCCTCTTAGCGCTCCGAATCTCCACTTGCATTTTCTACAGAAAGAGTGTTTCAGAACGGCTCAATCAAAACTAAGGTTCAACTCTTTTAGTTGAACAAACAGAACAGAAAGAAGTTTCACACAATTCTTCTGTGTAGTTTTTACTTGAAGATATTCTTTTTCCCAATGTAGGCCTCTTAGCGCTTAGCATGTCCAATTGTAGTTTCTACAGAAAGAGTGTTTCAGAACGGCTCAATCAAAAGTAAGGTTCAACTCTGTTAGTTGAATGCACAGAACAGAAAGAATTTTCATACAATGCTTCTGTGTAGTTTATATTTGAACATATTCTTTTTTCCACTATTACCCACTTAGTGCTACGAATGTCCAGTTGCATTTTCTACAGACAGAGTGTTTCAAAACTGCTCAATCAAAAGTATGGTTTAACTCTGTTAGCTGAATGCTCAGATCAGAAAGAAGTTTCACAGAATGCTTCTGTGTAGTTTATATTTGAATATATTCCTTTTTCCACTACTACGCTCTTAGCGCTCCAAATGTCCAGTTGCATTTTCTACAGAAAGAGTGTTCAGATCTGCTCAATCAAAAGTATGGTTTAACTCTGTTAGCTGAATGCACAGATCAGAAAGAAGTTTCACCGAATGATTCTGTGTAGTTTATATTTGAAGACATTCCTTTTTTCCACTGTTACCCTCTTAGCGCTCCGAAACTCCACTTGCATTTTCTACAAAAAGAGTGTTTCATAACTGCTCAATCAAAAATATGTTTTATCTCTGTTAACTGAATTTACAGGTCAGAAATAAGTTTCGCAGAATGCATCTGTGTAGTTTTTATTTGAAGATATTCTTTTTCCCAATGTAGGCCTCTTAGCGCTTAGCATGTCCAATTGCAGTTTCTACAGAAAGAGTGTTTCAGAACGGCTCAATAAAAAGTAAGGTTCAACTCTGTTAGTTGAATGCACAGAACAGAAAGAATTTTCACAGAATGCTACTGTGTAGTTTATATTTGAATATATTCCTTTTTCCACTATTACCCTCTTAGCGCTCCGAATGTCCACTTGCATTTTCTACAGAAAGAGTGTTCAGAACTGCGCAATCAAAGTATGGTTTACCTCTGTTAGCTTAATGAACATATCAGAAATAAGTTTCACACAATGCTTCTGTGTAGTTTTTATTTGAAGATATTATATTTCCCAATAGAGGCCTCTTAGTGCTCAGAATGTCCAATTGCAGTTTCTACAGAAAGACTGTTTCAGAAAGGTTCAATCAAAAGTAAGGTTCAACTCTGTTAGTTGAATGCACCGAACAGAAAGAAGTTTCATACAATGCTTCTGTGTAGTTTATATTTGAACATATTCTTTTTTCCACTATTACCCACTTAGCGCTACGAATGTCCAGTTGCATTTTCTACAAACAGAGTGTTTCAAAACTGCTCAATCAAAAGTATGGTTTAACTCTGTTAGCTGAATGCTCAGATCAGAAAGAAGTTTCACAGAATGCTTCTGTGTAGTGTATATTTGAATATATTCCTTTTTCCACTACTACGCTCTTAGCGCTCCAAATGTCCAGTTGCATTTTCTACAGAAAGAGTGTTCAGATCTGCTCAATCAAAAGTATGGTTTAACTCTGTTAGCTGAATGCACAGATCAGAAAGAAGTTTCACAGAATGATTCTGTGTAGTTTATATTTCGAGACATTCCTTTTTCCACTATTACCCTCTTAGCGCTCCGAATCTCCACTTGCATTTTCTACAGAAAGAGTGTTTCAGAACGGCTCAATCAAAACTAAGGTTCAACTCTTTTAGTTGAACAAACAGAACAGAAAGAAGTTTCACACAATTCTTCTGTGTAGTTTTTACTTGAAGATATTCTTTTTCCCAATGTAGGCCTCTTAGCGCTTAGCATGTCCAATTGTAGTTTCTACAGAAAGAGTGTTTCAGAACGGCTCAATCAAAAGTAAGGTTCAACTCTTTTAGTTGAATGCACAGAACAGAAAGAATTTTCATACAATGCTTCTGTGTAGTTTATATTTGAACATATTCTTTTTTCCACTATTACCCACTTAGTGCTACGAATGTCCAGTTGCATTTTCTACAGACAGAGTGTTTCAAAACTGCTCAATCAAAAGTATGGTTTAACTCTGTTAGCTGAATGCTCAGATCAGAAAGAAGTTTCACAGAATGCTTCTGTGTAGTTTATATTTGAATATATTCCTTTTTCCACTACTACGCTCTTAGCGCTCCAAATGTCCAGTTGCATTTTCTACAGAAAGAGTGTTCAGATCTGCTCAATCAAAAGTATGGTTTAACTCTGTTAGCTGAATGCACAGATCAGAAAGAAGTTTCACCGAATGATTCTGTGTAGTTTATATTTGAAGACATTCCTTTTTTCCACTGTTACCCTCTTAGCGCTCCGAATCTCCACTTGCATTTTCTACAAAAAGAGTGTTTCATAACTGCTCAATCAAAAATATGTTTTATCTCTGTTAACTGAATTTACAGATCAGAAATAAGTTTCGCAGAATGCATCTGTGTAGTTTTTATTTGAAGATATTCTTTTTCCCAATGTAGGCCTCTTAGCGCTTAGCATGTCCAATTGCAGTTTCTACAGAAAGAGTGTTTCAGAACGGCTCAATCAAAAGTAAGGTTCAACTCTGTTAGTTGAATGCACAGAACAGAAAGAATTTTCACAGAATGCTACTGTGTAGTTTATATTTGAATATATTCCTTTTTCCACTATTACCCTCTTAGCGCTCCGAATGTCCACTTGCATTTTCTACAGAAAGAGTGTTCAGAACTGCGCAATCAAAAGTATGGTTTAACTCTGTTAGCTTAATGAACATATCAGAAATAAGTTTCACACAATGCTTCTGTGTAGTTTTTATTTGAAGATATTATTTTTCCCAATAGAGGCCTCTTAGTGCTCAGAATGTCCAATTGCAGTTTCTACAGAAAGACTGTTTCAGAAAGGTTCAATCAAAAGTAAGGTTCAACTCTGTTAGTTGAATGCACCGAACAGAAAGAAGTTTCATACAATGCTTCTGTGTAGTTTATATTTGAACATATTCTTTTTTCCACTATTACCCACTTAGCGCTACGAATGTCCAGTTGCATTTTCTACAGACAGAGTGTTTCAAAACTGCTCAATCAAAAGTATGGTTTAACTCTGTTAGCTGAATGCTCAGATCAGAAAGAAGTTTCACAGAATGCTTCTGTGTAGTGTATATTTGAATATATTCCTTTTTCCACTACTACGCTCTTAGCGCTCCAAATGTCCAGTTGCATTTTCTACAGAAAGAGTGTTCAGATCTCAATCAAAAGTATGGTTTAACTCTGTTAGCTGAATGCACAGATCAGAAAGAAGTTTCACAGAATGATTCTGTGTAGTTTATATTTGGAGACATTCCTTTTTCCACTATTACCCTCTTAGCGCTCCGAATCTCCACTTGCATTTTCTACAGAAAGAGTGTTTCAGAACGGCTCAATCAAAACTAAGGTTCAACTCTTTTAGTTGAACAAACAGAACAGAAAGAAGTTTCACACAATTCTTCTGTGTAGTTTTTACTTGAAGATATTCTTTTTCCCAATGTAGGCCTCTTAGCGCTTAGCATGTCCAATTGTAGTTTCTACAGAAAGAGTGTTTCAGAACGGCTCAATCAAAAGTAAGGTTCAACTCTGTTAGTTGAATGCACAGAACAGAAAGAATTTTCATACAATGCTTCTGTGTAGTTTATATTTGAACATATTCTTTTTTCCACTATTACCCACTTAGTGCTACGAATGTCCAGTTGCATTTTCTACAGACAGAGTGTTTCAAAACTGCTCAATCAAAAGTATGGTTTAACTCTGTTAGCTGAATGCTCAGATCAGAAAGAAGTTTCACAGAATGCTTCTGTGTAGTTTATATTTGAATATATTCCTTTTTCCACTACTACGCTCTTAGCGCTCCAAATGTCCAGTTGCATTTTCTACAGAAAGAGTGTTCAGATCTGCTCAATCAAAAGTATGGTTTAACTCTGTTAGCTGAATGCACAGATCAGAAAGAAGTTTCACCGAATGATTCTGTGTAGTTTATATTTGAAGACATTCCTTTTTTCCACTGTTACCCTCTTAGCGCTCCGAATCTCCACTTGCATTTTCTACAAAAAGAGTGTTTCATAACTGCTCAATCAAAAATATGTTTTATCTCTGTTAACTGAATTTACAGATCAGAAATAAGTTTCGCAGAATGCATCTGTGTAGTTTTTATTTGAAGATATTCTTTTTCCCAATGTAGGCCTCTTAGCGCTTAGCATGTCCAATTGCAGTTTCTACAGAAAGAGTGTTTCAGAACGGCTCAATCAAAAGTAAGGTTCAACTCTGTTAGTTGAATGCACAGAACAGAAAGAATTTTCACAGAATGCTACTGTGTAGTTTATATTTGAATATATTCCTTTTTCCACTATTACCCTCTTAGCGCTCCGAATGTCCACTTGCATTTTCTACAGAAAGAGTGTTCAGAACTGCGCAATCAAAAGTATGGTTTAACTCTGTTAGCTTAATGAACATATCAGAAATAAGTTTCACACAATGCTTCTGTGTAGTTTTTATTTGAAGATATTATTTTTCCCAATAGAGGCCTCTTAGTGCTCAGAATGTCCAATTGCAGTTTCTACAGAAAGACTCTTTCAGAAAGGTTCAATCAAAAGTAAGGTTCAACTCTGTTAGTTGAATGCACCGAACAGAAAGAAGTTTCATACAATGCTTCTGTGTAGTTTATATTTGAACATATTATTTTTTCCACTATTACCCACTTAGCGCTACGAATGTCCAGTTGCATTTTCTACAGACAGAGTGTTTCAAAACTGCTCAATCAAAAGTATGGTTTAACTCTGTTAGCTGAATGCTCAGATCAGAAAGAAGTTTCACAGAATGCTTCTGTGTAGTGTATATTTGAATATATTCCTTTTTCCACTACTACGCTCTTAGCGCTCCAAATGTCCAGTTGCATTTTCTACAGAAAGAGTGTTCAGATCTCAATCAAAAGTATGGTTTAACTCTGTTAGCTGAATGCACAGATCAGAAAGAAGTTTCACAGAATGATTCTGTGTAGTTTATATTTGGAGACATTCCTTTTTCCACTATTACCCTCTTAGCGCTCCGAATCTCCACTTGCATTTTCTACAGAAAGAGTGTTTCAGAACGGCTCAATCAAAACTAAGGTTCAACTCTTTTAGTTGAACAAACAGAACAGAAAGAAGTTTCACACAATTCTTCTGTGTAGTTTTTACTTGAAGATATTCTTTTTCCCAATGTAGGCCTCTTAGCGCTTAGCATGTCCAATTGTAGTTTCTACAGAAAGAGTGTTTCAGAACGGCTCAATCAAAAGTAAGGTTCAACTCTGTTAGTTGAATGCACAGAACAGAAAGAATTTTCATACAATGCTTCTGTGTAGTTTATATTTGAACATATTCTTTTTTCCACTATTACCCACTTAGTGCTACGAATGTCCAGTTGCATTTTCTACAGACAGAGTGTTTCAAAACTGCTCAATCAAAAGTATGGTTTAACTCTGTTAGCTGAATGCTCAGATCAGAAAGAAGTTTCACAGAATGCTTCTGTGTAGTTTATATTTGAATATATTCCTTTTTCCACTACTACGCTCTTAGCGCTCCAAATGTCCAGTTGCATTTTCTACAGAAAGAGTGTTCAGATCTGCTCAATCAAAAGTATGGTTTAACTCTGTTAGCTGAATGCACAGATCAGAAAGAAGTTTCACCGAATGATTCTGTGTAGTTTATATTTGAAGACATTCCTTTTTTCCACTGTTACCCTCTTAGCGCTCCGAATCTCCACTTGCATTTTCTACAAAAAGAGTGTTTCATAACTGCTCAATCAAAAATATGTTTTATCTCTGTTAACTGAATTTACAGATCAGAAATAAGTTTCGCAGAATGCATCTGTGTAGTTTTTATTTGAAGATATTCTTTTTCCCAATGTAGGCCTCTTAGCGCTTAGCATGTCCAATTGCAGTTTCTACAGAAAGAGTGTTTCAGAACGGCTCAATCAAAAGTAAGGTTCAACTCTGTTAGTTGAATGCACAGAACAGAAAGAATTTTCACAAAATGCTACTGTGTAGTTTATATTTGAATATATTCCTTTTTCCACTATTACCCTCTTAGCGCTCCGAATGTCCACTTGCATTTTCTACAGAAAGAGTGTTCAGAACTGCGCAATCAAAAGTATGGTTTAACTCTGTTAGCTTAATGAACATATCAGAAATAAGTTTCACACAATGCTTCTGTGTAGTTTTTATTTGAAGATATTATTTTTCCCAATAGAGGCCTCTTAGTGCTCAGAATGTCCAATTGCAGTTTCTACAGAAAGACTGTTTCAGAAAGGTTCAATCAAAAGTAAGGTTCAACTCTGTTAGTTGAATGCACCGAACAGAAAGTAGTTTCATACAATGCTTCTGTGTAGTTTATATTTGAACATATTCTTTTTTCCACTATTACCCACTTAGCGCTACGAATGTCCAGTTGCATTTTCTACAGACAGAGTGTTTCAAAACTGCTCAATCAAAAGTATGGTTTAACTCTGTTAGCTGAATGCTCAGATCAGAAAGAAGTTTCACAGAATGCTTCTGTGTAGTTTATATTTGAATATATTTCTTTTTCCACTACTACCCTCTTAGCGCTCCAAATGTCCAGTTGCATTTTCTACAGAAAGAGTGTTCAGATCTGCTCAATCAAAAGTATGGTTTAACTCTGTTAGCTGAATGCACAGATCAGAAAGAAGTTTCACCGAATGATTCTGTGTAGTTTATATTTGAAGACATTCCTTTTTCCACTATTACCCTCTTAGCGCTCCGAATCTCCACTTGCATTTTCTACAGAAAGAGTGTTTCAGAACGGCTCAATCAAAACTAAGATTCAACTCTTTTAGTTGAACAAACAGAACAGAAAAAAGTTTCACACAATTCTTCTGTGTAGTTTTTATTTGTAGACATTCTTTTTCCCAATATAGGCCTCCTAGCGCTCAGAATGTCCAATTGCAGTTTCTACAGAAAGAGTGTTTCAGAACGGCTCAATCAAAAGTAAGGTTCAACTCTGTTAGTTGAATGCACAGAACAGAAAGTAGTTTCATACAATGCTCCTGTGTAGTTTATATTTGAACATATTCTTTTTTCCACTATTACCCACTTAGCGCTACGAATGTCCAGTTGCATTTTCTACAGACAGAGTGTTTCAAAACTGCTCAATCAAAAGTATGGTTTAACTCTGTTAGCTGAATGCTCAGATCAGAAAGAAGTTTCACAGAATGCTTCTGTGTAGTGTATATTTGAATATATTCCTTTTTCCACTACTACGCTCTTAGCGCTCCAAATGTCCAGTTGCATTTTCTACAGAAAGAGTGTTCAGATCTGCTCAATCAAAAGTATGGTTTAACTCTGTTAGCTGAATGCACAGATCAGAAAGAAGTTTCACAGAATGATTCTGTGTAGTTTATATTTCGAGACATTCCTTTTTCCACTATTACCCTCTTAGCGCTCCGAATCTCCACTTGCATTTTCTACAGAAAGAGTGTTTCAGAACGGCTCAATCAAAACTAAGGTTCAACTCTTTTAGTTGAACAAACAGAACAGAAAGAAGTTTCACACAATTCTTCCGTGTAGTTTTTACTTGAAGATATTCTTTTTCCCAATGTAGGCCTCTTAGCGCTTAGCATGTCCAATTGTAGTTTCTACAGAAAGAGTGTTTCAGAACGGCTCAATCAAAAGTAAGTTTCAACTCTGTTAGTTGAATGCACAGAACAGAAAGAATTTTCATACAATGCTTCTGTGTAGTTTATATTTGAACATATTCTTTTTTCCACTATTACCCACTTAGTGCTACGAATGTCCAGTTGCATTTTCTACAGACAGAGTGTTTCAAAACTGCTCAATCAAAAGTATGGTTTAACTCTGTTAGCTGAATGCTCAGATCAGAAAGAAGTTTCACAGAATGCTTCTGTGTAGTTTATATTTGAATATATTCCTTTTTCCACTACTACGCTCTTAGCGCTCCAAATGTCCAGTTGCATTTTCTACAGAAAGTGTGTTCAGATCTGCTCAATCAAAAGTATGGTTTAACTCTGTTAGCTGAATGCACAGATCAGAAAGAAGTTTCACCGAATGATTCTGTGTAGTTTATATTTGAAGACATTCCTTTTTTCCACTGTTACCCTCTTAGCGCTCCGAATCTCCACTTGCATTTTCTACAAAAAGAGTGTTTCATAACTGCTCAATCAAAAATATGTTTTATCTCTGTTAACTGAATTTACAGATCAGAAATAAGTTTCGCAGAATGCATCTGTGTAGTTTTTATTTGAAGATATTCTTTTTCCCAATGTAGGCCTCTTAGCGCTTAGCATGTCCAATTGCAGTTTCTACAGAAAGAGTGTTTCAGAACGGCTCAATCAAAAGTAAGGTTCAACTCTGTTAGTTGAATGCACAGAACAGAAAGAATTTTCACAGAATGCTACTGTGTAGTTTATATTTGAATATATTCCTTTTTCCACTATTACCCTCTTAGCGCTCCGAATGTCCACTTGCATTTTCTACAGAAAGAGTGTTCAGAACTGCGCAATCAAAAGTATGGTTTAACTCTGTTAGCTTAATGAACATATCAGAAATAAGTTTCACACAATGCTTCTGTGTAGTTTTTATTTGAAGATATTATTTTTCCCAATAGAGGCCTCTTAGTGCTCAGAATGTCCAATTGCAGTTTCTACAGAAAGACTGTTTCAGAAAGGTTCAATCAAAAGTAAGGTTCAACTCTGTTAGTTGAATGCACCGAACAGAAAGAAGTTTCATACAATGCTTCTGTGTAGTTTATATTTGAACATATTCTTTTTTCCACTATTACCCACTTAGCGCTACGAATGTCCAGTTGCATTTTCTACAGACAGAGTGTTTCAAAACTGCTCAATCAAAAGTATGGTTTAACTCTGTTAGCTGAATGCTCAGATCAGAAAGAAGTTTCACAGAATGCTTCTGTGTAGTGTATATTTGAATATATTCCTTTTTCCACTACTACGCTCTTAGCGCTCCAAATGTCCAGTTGCATTTTCTACAGAAAGAGTGTTCAGATCTCAATCAAAAGTATGGTTTAACTCTGTTAGCTGAATGCACAGATCAGAAAGAAGTTTCACAGAATGATTCTGTGTAGTTTATATTTGGAGACATTCCTTTTTCCACTATTACCCTCTTAGCGCTCCGAATCTCCACTTGCATTTTCTACAGAAAGAGTGTTTCAGAACGGCTCAATCAAAACTAAGGTTCAACTCTTTTAGTTGAACAAACAGAACAGAAAGAAGTTTCACACAATTCTTCTGTGTAGTTTTTACTTGAAGATATTCTTTTTCCCAATGTAGGCCTCTTAGCGCTTAGCATGTCCAATTGTAGTTTCTACAGAAAGAGTGTTTCAGAACGGCTCAATCAAAAGTAAGGTTCAACTCTGTTAGTTGAATGCACAGAACAGAAAGAATTTTCATACAATGCTTCTGTGTAGTTTATATTTGAACATATTCTTTTTTCCACTATTACCCACTTAGTGCTACGAATGTCCAGTTGCATTTTCTACAGACAGAGTGTTTCAAAACTGCTCAATCAAAAGTATGGTTTAACTCTGTTAGCTGAATGCTCAGATCAGAAAGAAGTTTCACAGAATGCTTCTGTGTAGTTTATATTTGAATATATTCCTTTTTCCACTACTACGCTCTTAGCGCTCCAAATGTCCAGTTGCATTTTCTACAGAAAGAGTGTTCAGATCTGCTCAATCAAAAGTATGGTTTAACTCTGTTAGCTGAATGCACAGATCAGAAAGAAGTTTCACCGAATGATTCTGTGTAGTTTATATTTGTAGACATTCCTTTTTTCCACTGTTACCCTCTTAGCGCTCCGAATCTCCACTTGCATTTTCTACAAAAAGAGTGTTTCATAACTGCTCAATCAAAAATATGTTTTATCTCTGTTAACTGAATTTACAGATCAGAAATAAGTTTCGCAGAATGCATCTGTGTAGTTTTTATTTGAAGATATTCTTTTTCCCAATGTAGGCCTCTTAGCGCTTAGCATGTCCAATTGCAGTTTCTACAGAAAGAGTGTTTCAGAACGGCTCAATCAAAAGTAAGGTTCAACTCTGTTAGTTGAATGCACAGAACAGAAAGAATTTTCACAGAATGCTACTGTGTAGTTTATATTTGAATATATTCCTTTTTCCACTATTACCCTCTTAGCGCTCCGAATGTCCACTTGCATTTTCTACAGAAAGAGTGTTCAGAACTGCGCAATCAAAAGTATGGTTTAACTCTGTTAGCTTAATGAACATATCAGAAATAAGTTTCACACAATGCTTCTGTGTAGTTTTTATTTGAAGATATTATTTTTCCCAATAGAGGCCTCTTAGTGCTCAGAATGTCCAATTGCAGTTTCTACAGAAAGACTGTTTCAGAAAGGTTCAATCAAAAGTAAGGTTCAACTCTGTTAGTTGAATGCACCGAACAGAAAGAAGTTTCATACAATGCTTCTGTGTAGTTTATATTTGAACATATTCTTTTTTCCACTATTACCCACTTAGCGCTACGAATGTCCAGTTGCATTTTCTACAGACAGAGTGTTTCAAAACTGCTCAATCAAAAGTATGGTTTAACTCTGTTAGCTGAATGCTCAGATCAGAAAGAAGTTTCACAGAATGCTTCTGTGTAGTGTATATTTGAATATATTCCTTTTTCCACTACTACGCTCTTAGCGCTCCAAATGTCCAGTTGCATTTTCTACAGAAAGAGTGTTCAGATCTCAATCAAAAGTATGGTTTAACTCTGTTAGCTGAATGCACAGATCAGAAAGAAGTTTCACAGAATGATTCTGTGTAGTTTATATTTGGAGACATTCCTTTTTCCACTATTACCCTCTTAGCGCTCCGAATCTCCACTTGCATTTTCTACAGAAAGAGTGTTTCAGAACGGCTCAATGAAAACTAAGGTTCAACTCTTTTAGTTGAACAAACAGAACAGAAAGAAGTTTCACACAATTCTTCTGTGTAGTTTTTACTTGAAGATATTCTTTTTCCCAATGTAGGCCTCTTAGCGCTTAGCATGTCCAATTGTAGTTTCTACAGAAAGAGTGTTTCAGAACGGCTCAATCAAAAGTAAGGTTCAACTCTGTTAGTTGAATGCACAGAACAGAAAGAATTTTCATACAATGCTTCTGTGTAGTTTATATTTGAACATATTCTTTTTTCCACTATTACCCACTTAGTGCTACGAATGTCCAGTTGCATTTTCTACAGACAGAGTGTTTCAAAACTGCTCAATCAAAAGTATGGTTTAACTCTGTTAGCTGAATGCTCAGATCAGAAAGAAGTTTCACAGAATGCTTCTGTGTAGTTTATATTTGAATATATTCCTTTTTCCACTACTACTCTCTTAGCGCTCCAAATCTCCAGTTGCATTTTCTACAGAAAGAGTGTTCAGATCTGCTCAATCAAAAGTATGGTTTAACTCTGTTAGCTGAATGCACAGATCAGAAAGAAGTTTCACCGAATGATTCTGTGTAGTTTATATTTGAAGACATTCCTTTTTTCCACTGTTACCCTCTTAGCGCTCCGAATGTCCACTTGCATTTTCTACAAAAAGAGTGTTTCATAACTGCTCAATCAAAAATATGTTTTATCTCTGTTAACTGAATTTACAGATCAGAAATAAGTTTCGCAGAATGCATCTGTGTAGTTTTTATTTGAAGATATTCTTTTTCCCAATGTAGGCCTCTTAGCGCTTAGCATGTCCAATTGCAGTTTCTACAGAAAGAGTGTTTCAGAACGGCTCAATCAAAAGTAAGGTTCAACTCTGTTAGTTGAATGCACAGAACAGAAAGAATTTTCACAGAATGCTACTGTGTAGTTTATATTTGAATATATTCCTTTTTCCACTATTACCCTCTTAGCGCTCCGAATGTCCACTTGCATTTTCTACAGAAAGAGTGTTCAGAACTGCGCAATCAAAAGTATGGTTTAACTCTGTTAGCTTAATGAACATATCAGAAATAAGTTTCACACAATGCTTCTGTGTAGTTTTTATTTGAAGATATTATTTTTCCCAATAGAGGCCTCTTAGTGCTCAGAATGTCCAATTGCAGTTTCTACAGAAAGACTGTTTCAGAAAGGTTCAATCAAAAGTAAGGTTCAACTCTGTTAGTTGAATGCACCGAACAGAAAGTAGTTTCATACAATGCTTCTGTGTAGTTTATATTTGAACATATTCTTTTTTCCACTATTACCCACTTAGCGCTACGAATGTCCAGTTGCATTTTCTACAGACAGAGTGTTTCAAAACTGCTCAATCAAAAGTATGGTTTAACTCTGTTAGCTGAATGCTCAGATCAGAAAGAAGTTTCACAGAATGCTTCTGTGTAGTGTATATTTGAATATATTCCTTTTTCCACTACTACGCTCTTAGCGCTCCAAATGTCCAGTTGCATTTTCTACAGAAAGAGTGTTCAGATCTCAATCAAAAGTATGGTTTAACTCTGTTAGCTGAATGCACAGATCAGAAAGAAGTTTCACAGAATGATTCTGTGTAGTTTATATTTGGAGACATTCCTTTTTCCACTATTACCCTCTTAGCGCTCCGAATCTCCACTTGCATTTTCTACAGAAAGAGTGTTTCAGAACGGCTCAATCAAAACTAAGGTTCAACTCTTTTAGTTGAACAAACAGAACAGAAAGAAGTTTCACACAATTCTTCTTTGTAGTTTTTACTTGAAGATATTCTTTTTCCCAATGTAGGCCTCTTAGCGCTTAGCATGTCCAATTGTAGTTTCTACAGAAAGAGTGTTTCAGAACGGCTCAATCAAAAGTAAGGTTCAACTCTGTTAGTTGAATGCACAGAACAGAAAGAATTTTCATACAATGCTTCTGTGTAGTTTATATTTGAACATATTCTTTTTTCCACTATTACCCACTTAGTGCTACGAATGTCCAGTTGCATTTTCTACAGACAGAGTGTTTCAAAACTGCTCAATCAAAAGTATGGTTTAACTCTGTTAGCTGAATGCTCAGATCAGAAAGAAGTTTCACAGAATGCTTCTGTGTAGTTTATATTTGAATATATTCCTTTTTCCACTACTACGCTCTTAGCGCTCCAAATGTCCAGTTGCATTTTCTACAGAAAGAGTGTTCAGATCTGCTCAATCAAAAGTATGGTTTAACTCTGTTAGCTGAATGCACAGATCAGAAAGAAGTTTCACCGAATGATTCTGTGTAGTTTATATTTGAAGACATTCCTTTTTTCCACTGTTACCCTCTTAGCGCTCCGAATCTCCACTTGCATTTTCTACAAAAAGAGTGTTTCATAACTGCTCAATCAAAAATATGTTTTATCTCTGTTAACTGAATTTACAGATCAGAAATAAGTTTCGCAGAATGCATCTGTGTAGTTTTTATTTGAAGATATTCTTTTTCCCAATGTAGGCCTCTTAGCGCTTAGCATGTCCAATTGCAGTTTCTACAGAAAGAGTGTTTCAGAACGGCTCAATCAAAAGTAAGGTTCAACTCTGTTAGTTGAATGCACAGAACAGAAAGTATTTTCACAGAATGCTACTGTGTAGTTTATATTTGAATATATTCCTTTTTCCACTATTACCCTCTTAGCGCTCCGAATGTCCACTTGCATTTTCTACAGAAAGAGTGTTCAGAACTGCGCAATCAAAAGTATGGTTTAACTCTGTTAGCTTAATGAACATATCAGAAATAAGTTTCACACAATGCTTCTGTGTAGTTTTTATTTGAAGATATTATTTTTCCCAATAGAGGCCTCTTAGTGCTCAGAATGTCCAATTGCAGTTTCTACAGAAAGACTGTTTCAGAAAGGTTCAATCAAAAGTAAGGTTCAACTCTGTTAGTTGAATGCACCGAACAGAAAGAAGTTTCATACAATGCTTCTGTGTAGTTTATATTTGAACATATTCTTTTTTCCACTATTACCCACTTAGCGCTACGAATGTCCAGTTGCATTTTCTACAGACAGAGTGTTTCAAAACTGCTCAATCAAAAGTATGGTTTAACTCTGTTAGCTGAATGCTCAGATCAGAAAGAAGTTTCACAGAATGCTTCTGTGTAGTGTATATTTGAATATATTCCTTTTTCCACTACTACGCTCTTAGCGCTCCAAATGTCCAGTTGCATTTTCTACAGAAAGAGTGTTCAGATCTGCTCAATCAAAAGTATGGTTTAACTCTGTTAGCTGAATGCACAGATCAGAAAGAAGTTTCACCGAATGATTCTGTGTAGTTTATATTTGAAGACATTCCTTTTTCCACTATTACCCTCTTAGCGCTCCGAATCTCCACTTGCATTTTCTACAGAAAGAGTGTTTCAGAACGGCTCAATCAAAACTAAGATTCAACTCTTTTAGTTGAACAAACAGAACAGAAAGAAGTTTCACACAATTCTTCTGTGTAGTTTTTATTTGTAGACATTCTTTTTCCCAATATAGGCCTCCTAGCGCTCAGAATGTCCAATTGCAGTTTCTACAGAAAGAGTGTTTCAGAACGGCTCAATCAAAAGTAAGGTTCAACTCTGTTAGTTGAATGCACAGAACAGAAAGTAGTTTCATACAATGCTTCTGTGTAGTTTATATTTGAACATATTCTTTTTTCCACTATTACCCACTTAGCGCTACGAATGTCCAGTTGCATTTTCTACAGACAGAGTGTTTCAAAACTGCTCAATCAAAAGTATGGTTTAACTCTGTTAGCTGAATGCTCAGATCAGAAAGAAGTTTCACAGAATGCTTCTGTGTAGTGTATATTTGAATATATTCCTTTTTCCACTACTACGCTCTTAGCGCTCCAAATGTCCAGTTGCATTTTCTACAGAAAGAGTGTTCAGATCTGCTCAATCAAAAGTATGGTTTAACTCTGTTAGCTGAATGCACAGATCAGAAAGCAGTTTCACAGAATGATTCTGTGTAGTTTATATTTGGAGACATTCCTTTTTCCACTATTACCCTCTTAGCGCTCCGAATCTCCACTTGCATTTTCTACAGAAAGAGTGTTTCAGAACGGCTCAATCAAAACTAAGGTTCAACTCTTTTAGTTGAACAAACAGAACAGAAAGAAGTTTCACACAATTCTTCTGTGTAGTTTTTACTTGAAGATATTCTTTTTCCCAATGTAGGCCTCTTAGCTCTTAGCATGTCCAATTGTAGTTTCTACAGAAAGAGTGTTTCAGAAGGGCTCAATCAAAATTAAGGTTCAACTCTGTTAGTTGAATGCACAGAACAGAAAGAATTTTCATACAATGCTTCTGTGTAGTTTATATTTGAACATATTCTTTTTTCCACTATTACCCACTTAGTGCTACGAATGTCCAGTTGCATTTTCCACAGACAGAGTGTTTCAAAACTGCTCAATCAAAAGTATGGTTTAACTCTGTTAGCTGAATGCTCAGATCAGAAAGAAGTTTCACAGAATGCTTCTGTGTAGTTTATATTTGAATATATTCCTTTTTCCACTACTACGCTCTTAGCGCTCCAAATGTCCAGTTGCATTTTCTACAGAAAGAGTGTTCAGATCTGCTCAATCAAAAGTATGGTTTAACTCTGTTAGCTGAATGCACAGATCAGAAAGAAGTTTCACCGAATGATTCTGTGTAGTTTATATTTGAAGACATTCCTTTTTTCCATTGTTACCCTCTTAGCGCTCCGAAACTCCACTTGCATTTTCTACAAAAAGAGTGTTTCATAACTGCTCAATCAAAAATATGTTTTATCTCTGTTAACTGAATTTACAGATCAGAAATAAGTTTCGCAGAATGCATCTGTGTAGTTTTTATTTGAAGATATTCTTTTTCCCAATGTAGGCCTCTTAGCGCTTAGCATGTCCAATTGCAGTTTCTACAGAAAGAGTGTTTCAGAACGGCTCAATCAAAAGTAAGGTTCAACTCTGTTAGTTGAATGCACAGAACAGAAAGAATTTTCACAGAATGCTACTGTGTAGTTTATATTTGAATATATTCCTTTTTCCACTATTACCCTCTTAGCGCTCCGAATGTCCACTTGCATTTTCTACAGAAAGAGTGTTCAGAACTGCGCAATCAAAAGTATGGTTTAACTCTGTTAGCTTAATGAACATATCAGAAATAAGTTTCACACAATGCTTCTGTGTAGTTTTTATTTGAAGATATTATTTTTCCCAATAGAGGCCTCTTAGTGCTCAGAATGTCCAATTGCAGTTTCTACAGAAAGACGGTTTCAGAAAGGTTCAATCAAAAGTAAGGTTCAACTCTGTTAGTTGAATGCACCGAACAGAAAGAAGTTTCATACAATGCTTCTGTGTAGTTTATATTTGAACATATTCTTTTTTCCACTATTACCCACTTAGCGCTACGAATGTCCAGTTGCATTTTCTACAGACAGAGTGTTTCAAAACTGCTCAATCAAAAGTATGGTTTAACTCTGTTAGCTGAATGCTCAGATCAGAAAGAAGTTTCACAGAATGCTTCTGTGTAGTGTATATTTGAATATATTCCTTTTTCCACTACTACGCTCTTAGCGCTCCAAATGTCCAGTTGCATTTTCTACAGAAAGAGTGTTCAGATCTGCTCAATCAAAAGTATGGTTTAACTCTGTTAGCTGAATGCACAGATCAGAAAGAAGTTTCACAGAATGATTCTGTGTAGTTTATATTTGGAGACATTCCTTTTTCCACTATTACCCTCTTAGCGCTCCGAATCTCCACTTGCATTTTCTACAGAAAGAGTGTTTCAGAACGGCTCAATCAAAACTAAAGTTCAACTCTTTTAGTTGAACAAACAGAACAGAAAGAAGTTTCACACAATTCTTCTGTGTAGTTTTTACTTGAAGATATTCTTTTTCCCAATGTAGGCCTCTTAGCGCTTAGCATGTCCAATTGTAGTTTCTACAGAAAGAGTGTTTCACAACGGCTCAATCAAAAGTAAGGTTCAACTCTGTTAGTTGAATGCACAGAACAGAAAGAATTTTCATACAATGCTTCTGTGTAGTTTATATTTGAACATATTCTTTTTTCCACTATTACCCACTTAGTGCTACGAATGTCCAGTTGCATTTTCTACAGACAGAGTGTTTCAAAACTGCTCAATCAAAAGTATGGTTTAACTCTGTTAGCTGAATGCTCAGATCAGAAAGAAGTTTCACAGAATGCTTCTGTGTAGTTTCTATTTGAATATATTCCTTTTTCCACTACTACGCTCTTAGCGCTCCAAATGTCCAGTTGCATTTTCTACAGAAAGAGTGTTCAGATCTGCTCAATCAAAAGTATGGTTTAACTCTGTTAGCTGAATGCACAGATCAGAAAGAAGTTTCACCGAATGATTCTGTGTAGTTTATATTTGAAGACATTCCTTTTTTCCACTGTTACCCTCTTAGCGCTCCGAATCTCCACTTGCATTTTCTACAAAAAGAGTGTTTCATAACTGCTCAATCAAAAATATGTTTTATCTCTGTTAACTGAATTTACAGATCAGAAATAAGTTTCGCAGAATGCATCTGTGTAGTTTTTATTTGAAGATATTCTTTTTCCCAATGTAGGCCTCTTAGCGCTTAGCATGTCCAATTGCAGTTTCTACAGAAAGAGTGTTTCAGAACGGCTCAATCAAAAGTAAGGTTCAACTCTGTTAGTTGAATGCACAGAACAGAAAGAATTTTCACAGAATGCTACTGTGTAGTTTATATTTGAATATATTCCTTTTTCCACTATTACCCTCTTAGCGCTCCGAATGTCCACTTGCATTTTCTACAGAAAGAGTGTTCAGAACTGCGCAATCAAAAGTATGGTTTAACTCTGTTAGCTTAATGAACATATCAGAAATAAGTTTCACACAATGCTTCTGTGTAGTTTTTATTTGAAGATATTATTTATCCCAATAGAGGCCTCTTAGTGCTCAGAATGTCCAATTGCAGTTTCTACAGAAAGACTGTTTCAGAAAGGTTCAATCAAAAGTAAGGTTCAACTCTGTTAGTTGAATGCACCGAACAGAAAGAAGTTTCATACAATGCTTCTGTGTAGTTTATATTTGAACATATTCTTTTTTCCACTATTACCCACTTAGCGCTACGAATGTCCAGTTGCATTTTCTACAGACAGAGTGTTTCAAAACTGCTCAATCAAAAGTATGGTTTAACTCTGTTAGCTGAATGCTCAGATCAGAAAGAAGTTTCACAGAATGCTTCTGTGTAGTGTATATTTGAATATATTCCTTTTTCCACTACTACGCTCTTAGCGCTCCAAATGTCCAGTTGCATTTTCTACAGAAAGAGTGTTCAGATCTGCTCAATCAAAAGTATGGTTTAACTCCGTTAGCTGAATGCACAGATCAGAAAGAAGTTTCACAGAATGATTCTGTGTAGTTTATATTTGGAGATATTCCTTTTTCCACTATTACCCTCTTAGCGCTCCGAATCTCCACTTGCATTTTCTACAGAAAGAGTGTTTCAGAACGGCTCAATCAAAACTAAGGTTCAACTCTTTTAGTTGAACAAACAGAACAGAAAGAAGTTTCACACAATTCTTCTGTGTAGTTTTTACTTGAAGATATTCTTTTTCCCAATGTAGGCCTCTTAGCCCTTAGCATGTCCAATTGTAGTTTCTACAGAAAGAGTGTTTCAGAACGGCTCAATCAAAAGTAAGGTTCAACTCTGTTAGTTGAATGCACAGAACAGAAAGAATTTTCATACAATGCTTCTGTGTAGTTTATATTTGAACATATTCTTTTTTCCACTATTACCCACTTAGTGCTACGAATGTCCAGTTGCATTTTCTACAGACAGAGTGTTTCAAAACTGCTCAATCAAAAGTATGGTTTAACTCTGTTAGCTGAATGCTCAGATCAGAAAGAAGTTTCACAGAATGCTTCTGTGTAGTTTATATTTGAATATATTCCTTTTTCCACTACTACGCTCTTAGCGCTCCAAATGTCCAGTTGCATTTTCTACAGAAAGAGTGTTCAGATCTGCTCAATCAAAAGTATGGTTTAACTCTGTTAGCTGAATGCACAGATCAGAAAGAAGTTTCACCGAATGATTCTGTGTAGTTTATATTTGAAGACATTGCTTTTTTCCACTGTTACCCTCTTAGCGCTCCGAATCTCCACTTGCATTTTCTACAAAAAGAGTGTTTCATAACTGCTCAATCAAAAATATGTTTTATCTCTGTTAACTGAATTTACAGATCAGAAATAAGTTTCGCAGAATGCATCTGTGTAGTTTTTATTTGAAGATATTCTTTTTCCCAATGTAGGCCTCTTAGCGCTTAGCATGTCCAATTGCAGTTTCTACAGAAAGAGTGTTTCAGAACGGCTCAATCAAAAGTAAGGTTCAACTCTGTTAGTTGAATGCACAGAACAGAAAGAATTTTCACAGAATGCTACTGTGTAGTTTTTATTTGAATATATTCCTTTTTCCACTATTACCCTCTTAGCGCTCCGAATGTCCACTTGCATTTTCTACAGAAAGAGTGTTCAGAACTGCGCAATCAAAAGTATGGTTTAACTCTGTTAGCTTAATGAACATATCAGAAATAAGTTTCACACAATGCTTCTGTGTAGTTTTTATTTGAAGATATTATTTTTCCCAATAGAGGCCTCTTAGTGCTCAGAATGTCCAATTGCAGTTTCTACAGAAAGAGTGTTTCAGAAAGGTTCAATCAAAAGTAAGGTTCAACTCTGTTAGTTGAATGCACCGAACAGAAAGAAGTTTCATACAATGCTTCTGTGTAGTTTATATTTGAACATATTCTTTTTTCCACTATTACCCACTTAGCGCTACGAATGTCCAGTTGCATTTTCTACAGACAGAGTGTTTCAAAACTGCTCAATCAAAAGTACGGTTTAACTCTGTTAGCTAAATGCTCAGATCAGAAAGAAGTTTCACAGAATGCTTCTGTGTAGTTTATATTTGAATATATTCCTTTTTCCACTACTACCCTCTTAGCGCTCCAAATGTCCAGTTGCATTTTCTACATAAAGAGTGTTCAGATCTGCTCAATCAAAAGTATGGTTTAACTCTGTTCGCTGAATGCACAGATCAGAAAGAAGTTTCACCGAATGATTCTGTGTAGTTTATATTTGAAGACATTCCTTTTTCCACTATTACCCTCTTAGCGCTCCGAATCTCCACTTGCATTTTCTACAAAAAGAGTGTTTCATAACTGCTCAATCAAAAATATGTTTTATCTCTGTTAACTGAATTTACAGATCAGAAATAAGTTTCACAGAATGCATCTGTGTAGTTTTTATTTGAAGATATTCTTTTTCCCAATGTAGGCCTCTTAGCGCTTAGCATGTCCAATTGCAGTTTCTACAGAAAGAGTGTTTCAGAACGGCTCAATCAAAAGTAAGTTTCAACTCTGTTAGTTGAGTGCACAGAACAGAAAGAATTTTCACAGAATGCTACTGTGTAGTTTATATTTGAATATATTCCTTTTTCCACTATTACCCTCTTAGCGCTCCGAATGTCCACTTGCATTTTCTACAGAAAGAGTGTTCAGAACTGCGCAATCAAAAGTATGGTTTAACTCTGTTAGCTTAATGAACATATCAGAAATAAGTTTCACACAATGCTTCTGTGTAGTTTTTATTTGAAGATATTATTTTTCCCAATAGAGGCCTCTTAGCGCTCAGAATGTCCAATTGCAGTTTCTAAAGAAACAGTGTTTCAGAAAGGCTCAATCAAAAGTAAGGTTCAACTCTGTTAGTTGAATGCACAGAACAGAAAGAAGTTTCTTACAATGCTTCTGTGTAGTTTATATTTGAACATATTCTTTTTTCCACTATTACCCACTTAGCGCTACGAATGTCCAGTTGCATTTTCTACAGACAGAGTGTTTCAAAACTGCTCAATCAAAAGTATGGTTTAACTCTGTTAGCTGAATGCTCAGATCAGAAAGAAGTTTCACAGAATGCTTCTGTGTAGTTTATATTTGAATATATTCCTTTTTCCACTACTACTCTCTTAGCGCTCCAAATGTCCAGTTGCATTTTCTACAGAAAGAGTGTTCAGATCTGCTCAATCAAAAGTATGGTTTAAATCTGTTAGCTGAATGCACAGATCAGAAAGAAGTTTCACAGAATGATTCTGTGTAGTTTATATTTGGAGACATTCCTTTTTCCACTATTACCCTCTTAGCGCTCCGAATCCACTTGCATTTTCTACAGAAAGAGTGTTTCAGAACGGCTCAATCAAAACTAAGATTCAACTCTTTTAGTTGAACAAACAGAACAGAAAGAAGTTTCACACAATTCTTCTGTGTAGTTTTTATTTGTAGACATTCTTTTTCCCAATATAGGCCTCCTAGCGCTAAGAATGTCCAATTGCAGTTTCTACAGAAAGAGTGTTTCAGAACGGCTCAATCAAAAGTAAGGTTCAACTCTGTTAGTTGAATGCACAGAACAGGAAGAAGTTTCATACAATGCTTCTGTGTAGTTTATATTTGAACATATTCTTTTTTCCACTATTACCCACTTAGCGCTACGAATGTCCAGTTGCATTTTCTACAGACAGAGTGTTTAAAAACTGCTCAATCAAAAGTATGGTTTAACTCTGTTAGCTGAATGCTCAGATCAGAAAGAAGTTTCACAGAATGCTTCTGTGTAGTGTATATTTGAATATATTCCTTTTTCCACTACTACGCTCTTAGCGCTCCAAATGTCCAGTTGCATTTTCTACAGAAAGAGTGTTCAGAGCTGCTCAATCAAAAGTATGGTTTAACTCTGTTAGCTGAATGCACAGATCAGAAAGAAGTTTCACCGAATGATTCTGTGTAGTTTATATTTGAAGACATTCCTTTTTCCACTGTTACCCTCTTAGCGCTCCGAATCTCCACTTGCATTTTCTACAAAAAGAGTGTTTCATAACTGCTCAATCAAAAATATGTTTTATCTCTGTTAACTGAATTTACAGATCAGAAATAAGTTTCGCAGAATGCATCTGTGTAGTTTTTATTTGAAGATATTCTTTTTCCCAATGTAGGCCTCTTAGCGCTTAGCATGTCCAATTGCAGTTTCTACAGAAAGAGTGTTTCAGAACGGCTCAATCAAAAGTAAGGTTCAACTCTGTTAGTTGAATGCACAGAACAGAAAGAATTTTCACAGAATGCTACTGTGTAGTTTATATTTGAATATATTCCTTTTTCCACTATTACCCTCTTAGCGCTCCGAATGTCCACTTGCATTTTCTACAGAAAGAGTGTTCAGAACTGCGCAATCAAAAGTATGGTTTAACTCTGTTAGCTTAATGAACATATCAGAAATAAGTTTCACACAATGCTTCTGTGTAGTTTTTATTTGAAGATATTATTTTTCCCAATAGAGGCCTCTTAGCGCTCAGAATGTCCAATTGCAGTTTCTAAAGAAACAGTGTTTCAGAAAGGCTCAATCAAAAGTAAGGTTCAACTCTGTTAGTTCAATGCACAGAACAGAAAGAAGTTTCTTACAATGCTTCTGTGTAGTTTATATTTGAACATATTCTTTTTTCCACTATTACCCACTTAGCGCTACGAATGTCCAGTTGCATTTTCTACAGACAGAGTGTTTCAAAACTGCTCAATCAAAAGTATGGTTTAACTCTGTTAGCTGAATGCTCAGATCAGAAAGAAGTTTCACAGAATGCTTCTGTGTAGTTTATATTTGAATATATTCCTTTTTCCACTACTACTCTCTTAGCGCTCCAAATGTCCAGTTGCATTTTCTACAGAAAGAGTGTTCAGATCTGCTCAATCAAAAGTATGGTTTAACTCTGTTAGCTGAATGCACAGATCAGAAAGAAGTTTCACAGAATGATTCTGTGTAGTTTATATTTGGAGACATTCCTTTTTCCACTATTACCCTCTTAGCGCTCCGAATCCACTTGCATTTTCTACAGAAAGAGTGTTTCAGAACGGCTCAATCAAAACTAAGATTCAACTCTTTTAGTTGAACAAACAGAACAGAAAGAAGTTTCACACAATTCTTCTGTGTAGTTTTTATTTGTAGACATTCTTTTTCCCAATATAGGCCTCCTAGCGCTAAGAATGTCCAATTGCAGTTTCTACAGAAAGAGTGTTTCAGAACGGCTCAATCAAAAGTAAGGTTCAACTCTGTTAGTTGAATGCACAGAACAGGAAGAAGTTTCATACAATGCTTCTGTGTAGTTTATATTTGAACATATTCTTTTTTCCACTATTACCCACTTAGCGCTACGAATGTCCAGTTGCATTTTCTACAGACAGAGCGTTTAAAAACTGCTCAATCAAAAGTATGGTTTAACTCTGTTAGCTGAATGCTCAGATCAGAAAGAAGTTTCACAGAATGCTTCTGTGTAGTGTATATTTGAATATATTCCTTTTTCCACTACTACGCTCTTAGCGCTCCAAATGTCCAGTTGCATTTTCTACAGAAAGAGTGTTCAGAGCTGCTCAATCAAAAGTATGGTTTAACTCTGTTAGCTGAATGCACAGATCAGAAAGAAGTTTCACCGAATGATTCTGTGCAGTTTATATTTGAAGACATTTCTTTTTCCACTATTACCCTCTTAGCGCTCCGAATCTCCACTTGCATTTTCTACAAAAAGAGTGTTTCACAACTGCTCAATCAAAAATATGTTTTATCTCTGTTAACTGAATTTACAGATCAGGAATAAGTTTCACAGAATGCATCTGTGTAGTTTTTATTTGAAGATATTCTTTTTCCCAATGTAGGCCTCTTAGCGCTTAGCATGTCCAATTGCAGTTTCTACAGAAAGAGTGTTTCAGAACGGCTCAATCAAAAGTAAGGTTCAACTCTGTTAGTTGAATGCACAGAACAGAAAGAATTTTCACAGAATGCTACTGTGTAGTTTATATTTGAATATATTCCTTTTTCCACTATTACCCTCTTAGCGTTCCGAATGTCCACTTGCATTTTCTACAGAAAGAGTGTTCAGAACTGCGCAATCAAAAGTATGGTTTAACTCTGTTAGCTTAATGAATATATCAGAAATACGTTTCACACAATGCTTCTGTGTAGTTTTTATTTGAAGATATTTTTTTTCCCAATAGAGGCCTCTTAGCGCTCAGAATGTCCAATTGCAGTTTCTACAGAAAGAGTGTTTCAGAAAGGCTCAATCATAAGTAAGGTTCAACTCTGTTAGTTGAATGCACAGAACAGAAAGAAGTTTCATACAATGCTTCTGTGTAGTTTATATTTGAACATATTCTTTTTTCCACTATTACCCACTTAGCGCTATGAATGTCAAGTTGCATTTTCTACAGACAGAGTGATTCAAAACTGCTCAATCAAAAGTATGGTTTAACTCTGTTAGCTGAATGCTCAGATCAGAAAGAAGTTTCACAGAATGCTTCTGTGTAGTTTATATTTGAATATATTCCTTTTTCCACTACTAATCTCTTAGCGCTCCAAATGTCCAGTTGCGTTTTCTACAGAAAGAGTGTTCAGATCTGCTCAATCAAAAGTATGGTTTAAGTCTGTTAGCTGAATGCACAGATCAGAAAAAAGTTTCACAGAATGATTCTGTGTAGTTTATATTTGGAGACATTCCTTTTTCCACTATTACCCTCTTAGGGCTCTGAATCTCCACTTGCATTTTCTACAGAAAGAGTGTTTCTGAACGGCTCAATCAAAACTAAGGTTCAACTCTTTTACTTGAACAAACAGAACAGAAAGAAGTTTCACACAATTCTTCTGTGTAGTTTTTATTTGTAGACATTCTTTTTCCCAATATAGGCCTCTTAGCGCTCAGAATGTCCAATTGCAGTTTCTACAGAAAGAGTGTTTCAGAACGGCTCAATCAAAAGTAAGGTTCAACTCTGTTAGTTGAATGCACAGAACAGAAAGAAGTTTCATACAATGCTTCTGTGTAGTTTATATTTGAACATATTCTTTTTTCCACTATTACCCACTTAGCGCTACGAATGTCCAGTTGCATTTTCTACAGACAGAGTGTTTCAAAACTGCTCAATCAAAAGTATGGTTTAACTCTGTTAGCTGAATGCTCAGATCAGAAAGTAGTTTCACAGAATGCTTCTGTGTAGTTTATATATGAATATATTCCTTTTTCCACTACTACGATCTTAGCGCTCCAAATGTCCAGTTGCATTTTCTACAGAAAGAGTGTTCAGATCTGCTCAATCAAAAATATGGTTTAACTCTGTTAGCTGAATGCACAGATCAGAAAGAAGTTTCACCGAATGATTCTGTGTAGTTTATATTTGAAGACATTCCTTTTTCCACTATTACCCTCTTAGCGCTCCGAATCTCCACTTGCATTTTCTACAAAAAGAGTGTTTCATAACTGCTCAATCAAAAATATGTTTTATCTCTGTTAACTGAATTTACAGATCAGAAATAAGTTTCACAGAATGCATCTGTGTAGTTTTTATTTGAAGATATTCTTTTTCCCAATGTAGGCCTCTTAGCGCTTAGCATGTCCAATTGCAGTTTCTACAGAAAGAGTGTTTCAGAACGGCTCAATCAAAAGTAAGGTTCAACTCTGTTAGTTGAGTGCACAGAACAGAAAGAATTTTCACAGAATGCTACTGTGTAGTTTATATTTGAATATATTCCTTTTTCCACTATTAGCCTCTTAGCGCTACGAATGTCCACTTGCATTTTCTACAGAAAGAGTGTTCAGAACTGCGCAATCAAAAGTATGGTTTAACTCTGTTAGCTTAATGAACATATCAGAAATATGTTTCACACAATGCTTCTGTGTAGTTTTTATTTGAAGATATTATTTTTCCCAATAGAGGCCTCTTAGCGCTCAGAATGTCCAATTGCAGTTTCTAAAGAAACAGTGTTTCAGAAAGGCTCAATGAAAAGTAAGGTTCAACTCTGTTAGTTGAATGCACAGAACAGAAAGAAGTTTCATACAATGCTTCTGTGTAGTTTATATTTGAACATATTCTTTTTTCCACTATTACCCACTTAGCGCTACGAATGTCCAGTTGCATTTTCTACAGACAGAGTGTTTCAAAACTGCTCAATCAAAAGTATGGTTTAACTCTGTTAGCTGAATGCTCAGATCAGAAAGAAGTTTCACAGAATGCTTCTGTGTAGTTTATAATTGAATATATTCCTTTTTCCACTACTACTCTCTTAGCGCTCCAAATGTCCAGTTGCATTTTCTACAGAAAGAGTGTTCAGATCTGCTCAATCAAAAGTATGGTTTAACTCTGTTAGCTGAATGCACAGATCAGAAAGAAGTTTCACAGAATGATTCTGTGTAGTTTATATTTGGAGACATTCCTTTTTCCACTATTACCCTCTTAGCGCTCCGAATCTCCACTTGCATTTTCTACAGAAAGAGTGTTTCAGAACGGCTCAATCAAAACTAAGATTCAATTCTTTTAGTTGAACAAACAGAACAGAAAGAAGTTTCACACAATTCTTCTGTGTAGTTTTTATTTGTAGACATTCTTTTTCCCAATATAGGCCTCCTAGCGCTCAGAATGTCCAATTGCAGTTTCTACAGAAAGAGTATTTCAGAACGGCTCAATCAAAAGTAAGGTTCAACTCTGTTAGTTGAATGCACAGAACAGAAAGAAGTTTCATACAATGCTTCTGTGTAGTTTATATTTGAACATATTCTTTTTTCCACTATTACCCACTTAGCGCTACGAATGTCCAGTTGCATTTTCTACAGACAGAGTGTTTCAAAACTGCTCAATCAAAAGTATGGTTTAACTCTTTTAGCTGAATGCTCAGATCAGAAAGAAGTTTCACAGAATGCTTCTGTGTAGTGTATATTTGAATATATTCCTTTTTCCACTACTACGCTCTTAGCGCTCCAAATGTCCAGTTGCATTTTCTACAGAAAGAGTGTTCAGATCTGCTCAACCAAAAGTATGGTTTAACTCTGTTAGCTGAATGCACAGATCAGAAAGAAGTTTCACAGAATGATTCTGTGTAGTTTATATTTGGAGACATTCCTTTTTCCACTATTACCCTCTTAGCGCTCCGAATCTCCACTTGCATTTTCTACAGAAAGAGTGTTTCAGAACGGCTCAATCAAAACTAAGGTTCAACTCTTTTAGTTGAACAAACAGAACAGAAAGAAGTTTCACACAATTCTTCTGTGTAGTTTTTACTTGAAGATATTCTTTTTCCCAATGTAGGCCTCTTAGCGCTTAGCATGTCCAATTGTAGTTTCTACAGAAAGAGTGTTTCAGAACGGCTCAATCAAAAGTAAGGTTCAACTCTGTTAGTTGAATGCACAGAACAGAAAGTATTTTCATACAATGCTTCTGTGTAGTTTATATTTGAACATATTCTTTTTTCCACTATTACCCACTTAGCGCTACGAATGTCCAGTTGCGTTTTCTACAGACAGAGTGTTTCAAAACTGCTCAATCAAAAGTATGGTTTAACTCTGTTAGCTGAATGCTCAGATCAGAAAGAAGTTTCACAGAATGCTTCTGTGTAGTTTATATTTGAATATATTCCTTTTTCCACTACTACGCTCTTAGCGCTCCAAATGTCCAGTTGCATTTTCTACAGAAAGAGTGTTCAGATCTGCTCTATCAAAAATATGGTTTAACTCTGTTAGCTGAATGCACAGATCAGAAAGAAGTTTCACCGAATGATTCTGTGTAGTTTATATTTGAAGACATTAATTTTTCCACTATTACCCTCTTAGCGCTCCTAATCTCCACTTGCATTTTCTACAAAAAGAGTGTTTCATAACTGCTCAATCAAAAATATGTTTTATCTCTGTTAACTGAATTTACAGATCAGAAATAAGTTTCACAGAATGCATCTGTGTAGTTTTTATTTGAAGATATTCTTTTTCCCAATGTAGGCCTCTTAGCGCTTAGCATGTCCAATTGCAGTTTCTACAGAAAGAGTGTTTCAGAACGGCTCAATCAAAAGTAAGGTTCAACTCTGTTAGTTGAATGCACAGAACAGAAAGAATTTTCACAGAATGCTACTGTGTAGTTTATATTTGAATATATTCCTTTTTCCACTATTACCCTCTTAGCGCTCCGAATGTCCACTTGCATTTTCTACAGAAAGAGTGTTCAGAACTGCGCAATCAAAAGTATGGTTTAACTCTGTTAGCTTAATGAACATATCAGAAATAAGTTTCACACAATGCTTCTGTGTAGTTTTTATTTGAAGATATTATTTTTCCCAATATAGGCCTCTTAGCGCTCAGAATGTCCAATTGCAGTTACTACAGAAAGAGTGTTTCAGAAAGGCTCAATCAAAAGTAAGGTTCAACTCTGTTAGTTGAATGCACAGAACAGAAAGAAGTTTCATACAATGCTTCTGTGTAGTTTATATTTGAACATATTCTTTTTTCGACTATTACCCACTTAGCGCTAGGAATGTCCAGTTGCATTTTCTACAGACAGAGTGTTTCAAAACTGCTCAATCAAAAGTATGGTTTAACTCTGTTAGCTGAATGCTCAGATCAGAAAGAAGTTTCACAGAATGCTTCTGTGTAGTTTATATTTGAATATATTCCTTTTTCCACTACTACTCTCTTAGCGCTCCAAATGTCCAGTTGCATTTTCTACAGAAAGAGTGTTCAGATCTGCTCAATCAAAAGTATGGTTTAACCCTGTTAGCTGAATGCACAGATCAGAAAGAAGTTTCACAGAATGATTCTGTGTAGTTTATATTTGGAGATATTCCTTTTTCCACTATTACCCTCTTAGCGCTCCGAATCTCCACTTGCATTTTCTACAGAAAGAGTGTTTCAGAACGGCTCAATCAAAACTAAGGTTCAACTAGTTTAGTTGAACAAACAGAACAGAAAGAAGTTTCACACAATTCTTCTGTGTAGTTTTTATTTGTAGACATTCTTTTTCCCAATATAGGCCTCCTAGCGCTCAGAATGTCCAATTGCAGTTTCTACAGAAAGAGTGTTTCAGAACGGCTCAATCAAAAGTAAGGTTCAACTCTGTTAGTTGAATGCACAGAACAGAAAGAAGTTTCATACAATGCTTCTGTGTAGTTTATATTTGAACATATTCTTTTTTCCACTATTACCCACTTAGTGCTACGAATGTCCAGTTGCATTTTCCACAGACAGAGTGTTTCAAAACTGCTCAATCAAAAGTATGGTTTAACTCTGTTAGCTGAATGCTCAGATCAGAAAGAAGTTTCACAGAATGCTTCTGTGTAGTTTATATTTGAATATATTCCTTTTTCCACTACTACGCTCTTAGCGCTCCAAATGTCCAGTTGCATTTTCTACAGAAAGTGTGTTCAGATCTGCTCAATCAAAAGTATGGTTTAACTATGTTAGCTGAATGCACAGATCAGAAAGAAGTTTCACCGAATGATTCTGTGTAGTTTATATTTGAAGACATTCCTTTTTCCACTGTTACCCTCTTAGCGCTCCGAATCTCCACTTGCATTTTCTACAAAAAGAGTGTTTCATAACTGCTCAATCAAAAATATGTTTTATCTCTGTTAACTGAATTTACAGATCAGAAATAAGTTTCGCAGAATGCATCTGTGTAGTTTTTATTTGAAGATATTCTTTTTCCCAATGTAGGCCTCTTAGCGCTTAGCATGTCCAATTGCAGTTTCTACAGAAAGAGTGTTTCAGAACGGCTCAATCAAAAGTAAGGTTCAACTCTGTTAGTTGAATGCACAGAACAGAAAGAATTTTCACAGAATGCTACTGTGTAGTTTATATTTGAATATATTCCTTTTTCCACTATTACCCTCTTAGCGCTCCGAATGTCCACTTGCATTTTCTACAGAAAGAGTGTTCAGAACTGCGCAATCAAAAGTATGGTTTAACTCTGTTAGCTTAATGAACATATCAGAAATAAGTTTCACACAATGCTTCTGTGTAGTTTTTATTTGAAGATATTTTTTTTCCCAATAGAGGCCTCTTGGTCCTCAGAATGTCCAATTGCAGTTTCTACAGAAAGAGTGTTTCAGAAAGGTTCAATCAAAAGTAAGGTTCAACTCTGTTAGTTGAATTCACCGAACAGAAAGAAGTTTCACACAATTCTTCTGTGTAGTTTTTACTTGAAGATATTCTTTTTCCCAATGTAGGCCTCTTAGCGCTTAGCATGTCCAATTGTAGTTTCTACAGAAAGAGTGTTTCAGAACGGCTCAATCAAAAGTAAGGTTCAACTCTGTTAGTTGAATGCACAGAACAGAAAGTATTTTCATACAATGCTTCTGTGTAGTTTATATTTGAACATATTCTTTTTTCCACTATTACCCACTTAGCGCTACGAATGTCCAGTTGCGTTTTCTACAGACAGAGTGTTTCAAAACTGCTCAATCAAAAGTATGGTTTAACTCTGTTAGCTGAATGCTCAGATCAGAAAGAAGTTTCACAGAATGCTTCTGTGTAGTTTATATTTGAATATATTCCTTTTTCCACTACTACGCTCTTAGCGCTCCAAATGTCCAGTTGCATTTTCTACAGAAAGAGTGTTCAGATCTGCTCTATCAAAAATATGGTTTAACTCTGTTAGCTGAATGCACAGATCAGAAAGAAGTTTCACCGAATGATTCTGTGTAGTTTATATTTGAAGACATTAATTTTTCCACTATTACCCTCTTAGCGCTCCTAATCTCCACTTGCATTTTCTACAAAAAGAGTGTTTCATAACTGCTCAATCAAAAATATGTTTTATCTCTGTTAACTGAATTTACAGATCAGAAATAAGTTTCACAGAATGCATCTGTGTAGTTTTTATTTGAAGATATTCTTTTTCCCAATGTAGGCCTCTTAGCGCTTAGCATGTCCAATTGCAGTTTCTACAGAAAGAGTGTTTCAGAACGGCTCAATCAAAAGTAAGGTTCAACTCTGTTAGTTGAATGCACAGAACAGAAAGAATTTTCACAGAATGCTACTGTGTAGTTTATATTTGAATATATTCCTTTTTCCACTATTACCCTCTTAGCGCTCCGAATGTCCACTTGCATTTTCTACAGAAAGAGTGTTCAGAACTGCGCAATCAAAAGTATGGTTTAACTCTGTTAGCTTAATGAACATATCAGAAATAAGTTTCACACAATGCTTCTGTGTAGTTTTTATTTGAAGATATTATTTTTCCCAATATAGGCCTCTTAGCGCTCAGAATGTCCAATTGCAGTTACTACAGAAAGAGTGTTTCAGAAAGGCTCAATCAAAAGTAAGGTTCAACTCTGTTAGTTGAATGCACAGAACAGAAAGAAGTTTCATACAATGCTTCTGTGTAGTTTATATTTGAACATATTCTTTTTTCGACTATTACCCACTTAGCGCTAGGAATGTCCAGTTGCATTTTCTACAGACAGAGTGTTTCAAAACTGCTCAATCAAAAGTATGGTTTAACTCTGTTAGCTGAATGCTCAGATCAGAAAGAAGTTTCACAGAATGCTTCTGTGTAGTTTATATTTGAATATATTCCTTTTTCCACTACTACTCTCTTAGCGCTCCAAATGTCCAGTTGCATTTTCTACAGAAAGAGTGTTCAGATCTGCTCAATCAAAAGTATGGTTTAACCCTGTTAGCTGAATGCACAGATCAGAAAGAAGTTTCACAGAATGATTCTGTGTAGTTTATATTTGGAGATATTCCTTTTTCCACTATTACCCTCTTAGCGCTCCGAATCTCCACTTGCATTTTCTACAGAAAGAGTGTTTCAGAACGGCTCAATCAAAACTAAGGTTCAACTAGTTTAGTTGAACAAACAGAACAGAAAGAAGTTTCACACAATTCTTCTGTGTAGTTTTTATTTGTAGACATTCTTTTTCCCAATATAGGCCTCCTAGCGCTCAGAATGTCCAATTGCAGTTTCTACAGAAAGAGTGTTTCAGAACGGCTCAATCAAAAGTAAGGTTCAACTCTGTTAGTTGAATGCACAGAACAGAAAGAAGTTTCATACAATGCTTCTGTGTAGTTTATATTTGAACATATTCTTTTTTCCACTATTACCCACTTAGTGCTACGAATGTCCAGTTGCATTTTCCACAGACAGAGTGTTTCAAAACTGCTCAATCAAAAGTATGGTTTAACTCTGTTAGCTGAATGCTCAGATCAGAAAGAAGTTTCACAGAATGCTTCTGTGTAGTTTATATTTGAATATATTCCTTTTTCCACTACTACGCTCTTAGCGCTCCAAATGTCCAGTTGCATTTTCTACAGAAAGTGTGTTCAGATCTGCTCAATCAAAAGTATGGTTTAACTATGTTAGCTGAATGCACAGATCAGAAAGAAGTTTCACCGAATGATTCTGTGTAGTTTATATTTGAAGACATTCCTTTTTCCACTGTTACCCTCTTAGCGCTCCGAATCTCCACTTGCATTTTCTACAAAAAGAGTGTTTCATAACTGCTCAATCAAAAATATGTTTTATCTCTGTTAACTGAATTTACAGATCAGAAATAAGTTTCGCAGAATGCATCTGTGTAGTTTTTATTTGAAGATATTCTTTTTCCCAATGTAGGCCTCTTAGCGCTTAGCATGTCCAATTGCAGTTTCTACAGAAAGAGTGTTTCAGAACGGCTCAATCAAAAGTAAGGTTCAACTCTGTTAGTTGAATGCACAGAACAGAAAGAATTTTCACAGAATGCTACTGTGTAGTTTATATTTGAATATATTCCTTTTTCCACTATTACCCTCTTAGCGCTCCGAATGTCCACTTGCATTTTCTACAGAAAGAGTGTTCAGAACTGCGCAATCAAAAGTATGGTTTAACTCTGTTAGCTTAATGAACATATCAGAAATAAGTTTCACACAATGCTTCTGTGTAGTTTTTATTTGAAGATATTTTTTTTCCCAATAGAGGCCTCTTGGTCCTCAGAATGTCCAATTGCAGTTTCTACAGAAAGAGTGTTTCAGAAAGGTTCAATCAAAAGTAAGGTTCAACTCTGTTAGTTGAATTCACCGAACAGAAAGAAGTTTCATACAATGCTTCTGTGTAGTTTATATTTGAACATATTCATTTTTCCACTATTACCCACTTAGCGCTACGAATGTCCAGTTGCATTTTCTACAGACAGAGTGTTTCAAAACTGCTCAATCAAAAGTATGGTTTAACTCAGTTAGCTGAATGCTCAGATCAGAAAGAAGTTTCACAGAATGCTTCTGTGTAGTTTATATTTGAATATATTCCTTTTTCCACTACTACCCTCTTAGCGCTCCAAATGTCCAGTTGCATTTTCTACAGAAAGAGTGTTCAGATCTGCTCAATCAAAAGTATGGTTTAAATCTGTTAGCTGAATGCACAGATCAGAAAGAAGTTTCACCGAATGATTCTGTGTAGTTTATATTTGAAGACATTCCTTTTTCCAATATTACCATCTTAGCGCTCCGAATCTCCACTTGCATTTTCTACAAAAAGAGTGTTTCATAACTGCTCAATCAAAAATATGTTTTATCTCTGTTAACTGAATTTACAGATCAGAAATAAGTTTCACAGAATGCATCTGTGTAGTTTTTATTTGAAGATATTCTTTTTCCCAATGTAGGCCTCTTAGCGCTTAGCATGTCCAAATGCAGTTTCTACAGAAAGAGTGTTTCAGAACGGCTCAATCAAAAGTAAGGTTCAACTCTGTTAGTTGAGTGCACAGAACAGAAAGAATTTTCACAGAATGCTACTGTGTAGTTTATATTTGAATATATTCCTTTTTCCACTATTAGCCTCTTAGCGCTACGAATGTCCACTTGCATTTTCTACAGAAAGAGTGTTCAGAACTGCGCAATCAAAAGTATGGTTTAACTCTGTTAGCTTAATGAACATATCAGAAATAAGTTTCACACAATGCTTCTGTGTAGTTTTTATTTGAAGATATTATTTTTCCCAATAGAGGCCTCTTAGCGCTCAGAATGTCCAATTGCAGTTTCTAAAGAAACAGTGTTTCAGAAAGGCTCAATCAAAAGTAAGGTTCAACTCTGTTAGTTGAATGCACAGAACAGAAAGAAGTTTCATACAATGCTTCTGTGTAGTTTATATTTGAACATATTCTTTTTTCCACTATTACCCACTTAGCGCTACGAATGTCCAGTTGCATTTTCTACAGACAGAGTGTTTCAAAACTGCTCAATCAAAAGTATGGTTTAACTCTGTTAGCTGAATGCTCAGATCAGAAAGAAGTTTCACAGAATGCTTCTGTGTAGTTTATATTTGAATATATTCCTTTTTCCACTACTACTCTCTTAGCGCTCCAAATGTCCAGTTGCATTTTCTACAGAAAGAGTGTTCAGATCTGCTCAATCAAAAGTATGGTTTAACTCTGTTAGCTGAATGCACAGATCAGAAAGAAGTTTCACAGAATAATTCTGTGTAGTTTATATTTGGAGACATTCCTTTTTCCACTATTACCCTCTTAGCGCTCCGAATGTCCACTTGCATTTTCTACAGAAAGAGTGTTCAGAACTGCGCAATCAAAAGTATGGTTTAACTCTGTTAGCTTAATGAACATATCAGAAATAAGTTTCACACAATGCTTCTGTGTAGTGTTTATTTGAAGATATTATTTTTCCCAATAGAGGCCTCTTAGTGCTCAGAATGTCCAATTGCAGTTTCTACAGAAAGACTGTTTCAGAAAGGTTCAATCAAAAGTAAGGTTCAACTCTGTTAGTTGAATGCACCGAACAGAAAGGAGTTTCATACAATGCTTCTGTGTAGTTTATATTTGAACATATTCTTTTTTCCACTATTACCCACTTAGCGCTACGAATGTCCAGTTGCATTTTCTACAGACAGAGTGTTTCAAAACTGCTCAATCAAAAGTATGGTTTAACTCTGTTAGCTGAATGCTCAGATCAGAAAGAAGTTTCACAGAATGCTTCTGTGTAGTGTATATTTGAATATATTCCTTTTTCCACTACTACGCTCTTAGCGCTCCAAATGTCCAGTTGCATTTTCTACAGAAAGAGTGTTCAGATCTGCTCAATCAAAAGTATGGTTTAACTCTGTTAGCTGAATGCACAGATCAGAAAGAAGTTTCACAGAATGATTCTGTGTAGTTTATATTTGGAGACATTCCTTTTTCCACTATTACCCTCTTAGCGCTCCGAATCTCCACTTGCATTTTCTACAGAAAGAGTGTTTCAGAACAGCTCAATCAAAACTAAGGTTCAACTCTTTAAGTTGAACAAACAGTACAGAAAGAAGTTTCACACAATTCTTCTGTGTAGTTTTTATTTGTAGACATTCTTTTTCCCAATATAGGCCTCTTAGCGCTCAGAATGTCCAATTGCAGTTTCTACAGAAAGAGTGTTTCAGAACGGCTCAATCAAAAGTAAGGTTCAACTCTGTTAGTTGAATGCACAGAACAGAAAGAAGTTTCATACAATGCTTCTGTGTAGTTTCTATTTGAACATATTCTTTTTTCCACTATTACCCACTTAGCGCTACGAATGTCCAGTTGCATTTTATACAGACAGAGTGTTTCAAAACTGCTCAATCAAAAGTATGGTTTAACTCTGTTAGCTGAATGCTCAGATCAGAATGAAGTTTCACAGAATGCTTCTGTGTAGTTTATATTTGAATATATTCCTTTTTCCACTACTACGCTCTTAGCGCTCCAAATGTACAGTTGCATTTTCTACAGAAAGAGTGTTCAGATCTGCTCAATCAAAAGTATGGTTTAACTCTGTTAGCTGAATGCACAGATCAGAAAGAAGTTTCACCGAATGATTCTGTGTAGTTTATATTTGAAGACATTCCTTTTTTCCACTGTTACCCTCTTAGCGCTCCGAATCTCCACTTGCATTTTCTACAAAAAGAGTGTTTCATAACTGCTCAATCAAAAATATGTTTTATCTCTGTTAACTGAATTTACAGATCAGAAATAAGTTTCGCAGAATGCATCTGTGTAGTTTTATTTGAAGATATTCTTTTTCCCAATGTAGGCCTCTTAGCGCTTAGCATGTCCAATTGCAGTTTCTACAGAAAGAGTGTTTCAGAACGGCTCAATCAAAAGTAAGGTTCAACTCTGTTAGTTGAATGCACAGAACAGAAAGAATTTTCACAGAATGCTACTGTGTAGTTTATATTTGAATATATTCCTTTTTCCACTATTACCCTCTTAGCGCTCCGAATGTCCACTTGCATTTTCTACAGAAAGAGTGTTCAGAACTGCGCAATCAAAAGTATGGTTTAACTCTGTTAGCTTAATGAACATATCAGAAATAAGTTTCACACAATGTTTCTGTGTAGTTTTTATTTGAAGATATTATTTTTCCCAATAGAGGCCTCTTAGTGCTCAGAATGTCCAATTGCAGTTTCTACAGAAACACTGTTTCAGAAAGGTTCAATCAAAAGTAAGGTTCAACTCTGTTAGTTGAATGCACCGAACAGAAAGAAGTTTCATACAATGCTTCTGTGTAGTTTATATTTGAACATATTCTTTTTTCCACTATTACCCACTTAGCGCTACGAATGTCCAGTTGCATTTTCTACAGACAGAGTGTTTCAAAACTGCTCAATCAAAAGTATGGTTTAACTCTGTTAGCTGAATGCTCAGATCAGAAAGAAGTTTCACAGAATGCTTCTGTGTAGTTTATATTTGAATATATTCCTTTTTCCACTACTACCCTCTTAGCGCTCCAAATGTCCAGTTGCATTTTCTACAGAAAGAGTGTTCAGATCTGCTCAATCAAAAGTATGGTTTAACTCTGTTAGCTGAATGCACAGATCAGAAAGAAGTTTCACCGAATGATTCTGTGTAGTTTATATTTGAAGACATTCCTTTTTCCACTATTACCCTCTTAGCGCTCCGAAACTCCACTTGCATTTTCTACAGAAAGAGTGTTTCAGAACGGCTCAATCAAAACTAAGGTTCAACTAGTTTAGTTGAACAAACAGAACAGAAAGAAGTTTCACACAATTCTTCTGTGTAGTTTTTATTTGTACACATTCTTTTTCCCAATATAGGCCTCCTAGCGCTCAGAATGTCCAATTGCAGTTTCTACAGAAAGAGTGTTTCAGAACGGCTCAATCAAAAGTAAGGTTCAACTCTGTTAGTTGAATGCACAGAACAGAAAGAAGTTTCATACAATGCTTCTGTGTAGTTTATATTTGAACATATTCTTTTTTCCACTATTACCCACTTAGTGCTACGAATGTCCAGTTGCATTTTCCACAGACAGAGTGTTTCAAAACTGCTCAATCAAAAGTATGGTTTAACTCTGTTAGCTGAATGCTCAGATCAGAAAGAAGTTTCACAGAATGCTTCTGTGTAGTTTATATTTGAATATATTCCTTTTTCCACTACTACGCTCTTAGCGCTCCAAATGTCCAGTTGCATTTTCTACAGAAAGAGTGTTCAGATCTGCTCAATCAAAAGTATGGTTTAACTATGTTAGCTGAATGCACAGATCAGAAAGAAGTTTCACCGAATGATTCTGTGTAGTTTATATTTGAAGACATTCCTTTTTCCACTGTTACCCTCTTCGCGCTCCGAATCTCCACTTGCATTTTCTACAAAAAGAGTGTTTCATAACTGCTCAATCAAAAATATGTTTTATCTCTGTTAACTGAATTTACAGATCAGAAATAAGTTTCGCAGAATGCATCTGTGTAGTTTTTATTTGAAGATATTCTTTTTCCCAATGTAGGCCTCGTAGCGCTTAGCATGTCCAATTGCAGTTTCTACAGAAAGAGTGTTTCAGAATGGCTCAATCAAAAGTAAGGTTCAACTCTGTTAGTTGAATGCACAGAACAGAAAGAATTTTCACAGAATGCTACTGTGTAGTTTATATTTGAATATATTCCTTTTTCCACTATTACCCTCTTAGCGCTCCGAATGTCCACTTGCATTTTCTACAGAAAGAGTGTTCAGAACTGCGCAATCAAAAGTATGGTTTAACTCTGTTAGCTTAATGAACATATCAGAAATAAGTTTCACACAATGCTTCTGTGTAGTTTTTATTTGAAGATATTATTTTTCCCAATAGAGGCCTCTTGTTGCTCAGAATGTCCAATTGCAGTTTCTACAGAAAGAGTGTTTCAGAAAGGTTCAATCAAAAGTAAGGTTCAACTCTGTTAGTTGAATGCACCGAACAGAAAGAAGTTTCATACAATGCTTCTGTGTAGTTTATATTTGAACATATTCTTTTTTCCACTATTACCCACTTAGCGCTACGAATGTCCAGTTGCATTTTCTACAGACAGAGTGTTTCAAAACTGCTCAATCAAAAGTATGGTTTAACTCTGTTAGCTGAATGCTCAGATCAGAAAGAAGTTTCACAGAATGCTTCTGTGTAGTTTATATTTGAATATATTCCTTTTTCCACTACTACCCTCTTAGCGCTCCAAATGTCCAGTTGCATTTTCTACAGAAAGAGTGTTCAGATCTGCTCAATCAAAAGTATGGTTTAACTCTGTTAGCTGAATGCACAGATCAGAAAGAAGTTTCACCGAATGATTCTGTGTAGTTTATATTTGAAGACATTCCTTTTTCCACTATTACCCTCTTAGCGCTCCGAATCTCCACTTGCATTTTCTACAGAAAGAATGTTTCAGAACGGCTCAATCAAAACTAAGGTTCAACTAGTTTAGTTGAACAAACAGAACAGAAAGAAGTTTCACACAATTCTTCTGTGTAGTTTTTATTTGTAGACATTCTTTTTCCCAATATAGGCCTCCTAGCGCTCAGAATGTCCAATTGCAGTTTCTACAGAAAGAGTGTTTCAGAACGGCTCAATCAAAAGTAAGGTTCAACTCTGTTAGTTGAATGCACAGAACAGAAAGAAGTTTCATACAATGCTTCTGTGTAGTTTATATTTGAACATATTCTTTTTTCCACTATTACCCACTTAGTGCTACGAATGTCCAGTTGCATTTTCCACAGACAGAGTGTTTCAAAACTGCTCAATCAAAAGTATGGTTTAACTCTGTTAGCTGAATGCTCAGATCAGAAAGAAGTTTCACAGAATGCTTCTGTGTAGTTTATATTTGAATATATTCCTTTTTCCACTACTACGCTCTTAGCGCTCCAAATGTCCAGTTGCATTTTCTACAGAAAGAGTGTTCAGATCTGCTCAATCAAAAGTATGGTTTAACTATGTTAGCTGAATGCACAGATCAGAAAGAAGTTTCACCGAATGATTCTGTGTAGTTTATATTTGAAGACATTCCTTTTTCCACTGTTACCCTCTTAGCGCTCCGAATCTCCACTTGCATTTTCTACAAAAAGAGTGTTTCATAACTGCTCAATCAAAAATATGTTTTATCTCTGTTAACTGAATTTACAGATCAGAAATAAGTTTCGCAGAATGCATCTGTGTAGTTTTTATTTGAAGATATTCTTTTTCCCAATGTAGGCCTCGTAGCGCTTAGCATGTCCAATTGCAGTTTCTACAGAAAGAGTGTTTCAGAATGGCTCAATCAAAAGTAAGGTTCAACTCTGTTAGTTGAATGCACAGAACAGAAAGAATTTTCACAGAATGCTACTGTGTAGTTTATATTTGAATATATTCCTTTTTCCACTATTACCCTCTTAGCGCTCCGAATGTCCACTTGCATTTTCTACAGAAAGAGTGTTCAGAACTGCGCAATCAAAAGTATGGTTTAACTCTGTTAGCTTAATGAACATATCAGAAATAAGTTTCACACAATGCTTCTGTGTAGTTTTTATTTGAAGATATTATTTTTCCCAATAGAGGCCTCTTGTTGCTCAGAATGTCCAATTGCAGTTTCTACAGAAAGAGTGTTTCAGAAAGGTTCAATCAAAAGTAAGGTTCAACTCTGTTAGTTGAATGCACCGAACAGAAAGAAGTTTCATACAATGCTTCTGTGTAGTTTATATTTGAACATATTCTTTTTTCCACTATTACCCACTTAGCGCTACGAATGTCCAGTTGCATTTTCTACAGACAGAGTGTTTCAAAACTGCTCAATCAAAAGTATGGTTTAACTCTGTTAGCTGAATGCTCAGATCAGAAAGAAGTTTCACAGAATGCTTCTGTGTAGTTTATATTTGAATATATTCCTTTTTCCACTACTACCCTCTTAGCGCTCCAAATGTCCAGTTGCATTTTCTACAGAAAGAGTGTTCAGATCTGCTCAATCAAAAGTATGGTTTAACTCTGTTAGCTGAATGCACAGATCAGAAAGAAGTTTCACCGAATGATTCTGTGTAGTTTATATTTGAAGACATTCCTTTTTCCACTATTACCCTCTTAGCGCTCCGAATCTCCACTTGCATTTTCTACAAAAAGAGTGTTTCATAACTGCTCAATCAAAAATATGTTTTATCTCTGTTAACTGAATTTACAGATCAGAAATAAGTTTCACAGAATGCATCTGTGTAGTTTTTATTTGAAGATATTCTTTTTCCCAATGTAGGCCTCTTAGCGCTTAGCATGTCCAATTGCAGTTTCTACAGAAAGAGTGTTTCAGAACGGCTCAATCAAAAGTAAGGTTCAACTCTGTTAGTTGAGTGCACAGAACAGAAAGAATTTTCACAGAATGCTACTGTGTAGTTTATATTTGAATATATTCCTTTTTCCACTATTAGCCTCTTAGCGCTACGAATGTCCACTTGCATTTTCTACAGAAAGAGTGTTCAGAACTTCGCAATCAAAAGTATGGTTTAACTCTGTTAGCTTAATGAACATATCAGAAATAAGTTTCACACAATGCTTCTGTGTAGTTTTTATTTGAAGATATTATTTTTCCCAATAGAGGCCTCTTAGCGCTCAGAATGTCCAATTGCAGTTTCTAAAGAAACAGTGTTTCAGAAAGGCTCAATCAAAAGTAAGGTTCAACTCTGTTAGTTGAATGCACAGAACAGAAAGAAGTTTCATACAATGCTTCTGTGTAGTTTATATTTGAACATATTCTTTTTTCCACTATTACCCACTTAGCGCTACGAATGTCCAGTTGCATTTTCTACAGACAGAGTGTTTCAAAACTGCTCAATCAAAAGTATGGTTTTACTCTGTTAGCTGAATGCTCAGATCAGAAAGAAGTTTCACAGAATGCTTCTGTGTAGTTTATATTTGAATATATTCCTTTTTCCACTACTACTCTCTTAGCGCTCCAAATGTCCAGTTGCATTTTCTACAGAAAGAGTGTTCAGATCTGCTCAATCAAAAGTATGGTTTAACTCTGTTAGCTGAATGCACAGATCAGAAAGAAGTTTCACAGAATGATTCTGTGTAGTTTATATTTGGAGACATTCCTTTTTCCACTATTACCCTCTTAGCGCTCCGAATGTCCACTTGCATTTTCTACAGAAAGAGTGTTCAGAACTGCGCAATCAAAAGTATGGTTTAACTCTGTTAGCTTAATGAATATATCAGAAATAAGTTTCACACAATGCTTCTGTGTAGTGTTTATTTGAAGATATTATTTTTCCCAATAGAGGCCTCTTAGTGCTCAGAATGTCCAATTGCAGTTTCTACAGAAAGACTGTTTCAGAAAGGTTCAATCAAAAGTAAGGTTCAACTCTGTTAGTTGAATGCACCGAACAGAAAGAAGTTTCATACAATGCTTCTGTGTAGTTTATATTTGAACATATTCTTTTTTCCACTATTACCCACTTAGCGCTACGAATGTCCAGTTGCATTTTCTACAGACAGAGTGTTTCAAAACTGCTCAATCAAAAGTATGGTTTAACTCTGTTAGCTGAATGCTCAGATCAGAAAGAAGTTTCACAGAATGCTTCTGTGTAGTGTATATTTGAATATATTCCTTTTTCCACTACTACGCTCTTAGCGCTCCAAATGTCCAGTTGCATTTTCTACAGAAAGAGTGTTCAGATCTGCTCAATCAAAAGTATGGTTTAACTCTGTTAGCTGAATGCACAGATCAGAAAGAAGTTTCACAGAATGATTCTGTGTAGTTTATATTTGGAGACATTCCTTTTTCCACTATTACCCTCTTAGCGCTCCGAATCTCCACTTGCATTTTCTACAGAAAGAGTGTTTCAGAACGGCTCAATCAAAACTAAGGTTCAACTCTTTTAGTTGAACAAACAGAACAGAAAGAAGTTTCACACAATTCTTCTGTGTAGTTTTTACATGAAGATATTCTTTTTCCCAATGTAGGCCTCTTAGCGCTTAGCATGTCCAATTGTAGTTTCTACAGAAAGAGTGTTTCAGAACGGCTCAATCAAAAGTAAGGTTCAACTCTGTTAGTTGAATGCACAGAACAGAAAGAATTTTCATACAATGCTTCTGTGTAGTTTATATTTGAACATATTCTTTTTTCCACTATTACCCACTTAGTGCTACGAATGTCCAGTTGCATTTTCTACAGACAGAGTGTTTCAAAACTGCTCAATCAAAAGTATGGTTTAACTCTGTTAGCTGAATGCTCAGATCAGAAAGAAGTTTCACAGAATGCTTCTGTGTAGTTTATATTTGAATATATTCCTTTTTCCACTACTACGCTCTTAGCGCTCCAAATGTCCAGTTGCATTTTCTACAGAAAGAGTGTTCAGATCTGCTCAATCAAAAGTATGGTTTAACTCTGTTAGCTGAATGCACAGATCAGAAAGAAGTTTCATCGAATGATTCTGTGTAGTTTATATTTGAAGACATTCCTTTTTTCCACTGTTACCCCCTTAGCGCTCCGAATCTCCACTTGCATATTCTACAAAAAGAGTGTTTCATAACTGCTCAATCAAAAATATGTTTTATCTCTGTTAACTGAATTTACAGATCAGAAATAAGTTTCGCAGAATGCATCTGTGTAGTTTATATTTGAAGATATTCTTTTTCCCAATGTAGGCCTCTTAGCGCTTAGCATGTCCAATTGCAGTTTCTACAGAAAGAGTGTTTCAGAACGGCTCAATCAAAAGTAAGGTTCAACTCTGTTAGTTGAATGCACAGAACAGAAAGAATTTTCACAGAATGCTACTGTGTAGTTTATATTTGAATATATTCCTTTTTCCACTATTACCCTCTTAGCGCTCCGAATGTCCACTTGCATTTTCTACAGAAAGAGTGTTCAGAACTGCGCAATCAAAAGTATGGTTTAACTCTGTTAGCTTAATGAACATATCAGAAATAAGTTTCACACAATGCTTCTGTGTAGTTTTTATTTGAAGATATTATTTTTCACAATAGAGGCCTCTTAGTGCTCAGAATATCCAATTGCAGTTTCTACAGAAAGACTGTTTCAGAAAGGTTCAATCAAAAGTAAGGTTCAACTCTGTTAGTTGAATGCACCGAACAGAAAGAAGTTTCATACAATGCTTCTGTGTAGTTTATATTTGAACATATTCTTTTTTCCACTATTACCCACCTAGCGCTACGAATGTCCAGTTGCATTTTCTACAGACAGAGTGTTTCAAAACTGCTCAATCAAAAGTATGGTTTAACTCTGTTAGCTGAATGCTCAGATCAGAAAGAAGTTTCACAGAATGCTTCTGTGTAGTTTATATTTGAATATATTCCTTTTTCCACTACTACCCTCTTAGCGCTCCAAATGTCCAGTTGCATTTTCTACAGAAAGAGTGTTCAGATCTGCTCAATCAAAAGTATGGTTTAACTCTGTTAGCTGAATGCACAGATCAGAAAGAAGTTTCACCGAATGATTCTGTGTAGTTTATATTTGAAGACATTCCTTTTTCCACTATTACCCTCTTAGCGCTCCGAATCTCCACTTGCATTTTCTACAAAAAGAGTGTTTCATAACTGCTCAATCAAAAATATGTTTTATCTCTGTTAACTGAATTTACAGATCAGAAATAAGTTTCACAGAATGCATCTGTGTAGTTTTTATTTGAAGATATTCTTTTTCCCAATGTAGGCCTCTTAGCGCTTAGCATGTCCAATTGCAGTTTCTACAGAAAGAGTGTTTCAGAACGGCTCAATCAAAAGTAAGGTTCAACTCTGTTAGTTGAGTGCACAGAACAGAAAGAATTTTCACAGAATGCTACTGTGTAGTTTATATTTGAATATATTCCTTTTTCCACTATTACCCTCTTAGCGCTCCGAATCTCCACTTGCATTTTCTACAGAAAGAGTGTTCAGAACTGCGCAATCAAAAGTATGGTTTAACTCTGTTAGCTTAATGAACATATCAGAAATAAGTTTCACACAATGCTTCTGTGTAGTTTTTATTTGAAGATATTATTTTTCCCAATAGAGGCCTCTTAGCGCTCAGAATGTCCAATTGCAGTTTCTAAAGAAACAGTGTTTCAGAAAGGCTCAATCAAAAGTAAGGTTCAACTCTGTTAGTTGAATGCACAGAACACAAAGAAGTTTCATACAATGCTTCTGTGTAGTTTATATTTGAACATATTCTTTTTTCCACTATTACCCACTTAGCGCTACGAATGTCCAGTTGCATTTTCTACAGACAGAGTGTTTCAAAACTGCTCAATCAAAAGTATGGTTTAACTCTGTTAGCTGAATGCTCAGATCAGAAAGAAGTTTCACAGAATGCTTCTGTGTAGTTTATATTTGAATATATTCCTTTTTCCACTACTACGCTCTTAGCGCTCCAAATGTCCAGTTACATTTTCTACAGAAAGAGTGTTCAGATCTGCTCTATCAAAAATATGGTTTAACTCTGTTAGCTGAATGCACAGATCAGAAAGAATTTTCACCGAATGATTCTGTGTAGTTTATATTTGAAGACATTCCTTTTTCCACTATTACCCTCTTAGCGCTCCGAATCTCCACTTGCATTTTCTACAAAAAGAGTGTTTCATAACTGCTCAATCAAAAATATGTTTTATCTCTGTTAACTGAATTTACAGATCAGAAATAAGTTTCACAGAATGCATCTGTGTAGTTTTTATTTGAAGATATTCTTTTTCCCAATGTAGGCCTCTTAGCGCTTAGCATGTCCAATTGCAGTTTCTACAGAAAGAGTGTTTCAGAACGGCTCAATCAAAAGTAAGGCTCAACTCTGTTAGTTGAATGCACAGAACAGAAAGAATTTTCACAGAATGCTACTGTGTAGTTTATATTTGAATATATTCCTTTTTCCACTATTACCCTCTTAGCGCTCCGAATGTCCACTTGCATTTTCTACAGAAAGAGTGTTCAGAACTGCGCAATCAAAAGTAGGGTTTAACTCTGTTAGCTTAATGAACATATCAGAAATAGGTTTCACACAATGCTTCTGTGTAATTTTTATTTGAAGATATTATTTTTCCCAATATAGGCCTCTTAGCGCTCAGAGTGTCCAATTGCAGTTACTACAGAAAGAGTGTTTCAGAAAGGCTCAATCAAAAGTAAGGTTCAACTCTGTTAGTTGAATGCACAGAACAGAAAGAAGTTTCATACAATGCTTCTGTGTAGTTTATATTTGAACATATTCTTTTTTCGACTATTACCCACTTAGCGCTACGAATGTCCAGTTGCATTTTCTGCAGACAGAGTGTTTCAAAACTGCTCAATCAAAAGTATGGTTTAATCCTGTTAGCTGAATGCTCAGATCAGAAAGAAGTTTCACAGAATGCTTCTGTGTAGTTTATATTTGAATATATTCCTTTTTCCACTACTACTCTCTTAGCGCTCCAAATGTCCAGTTGCATTTTCTACAGAAAGAGTGTTCAGATCTGCTCAATCAAAAGTATGGTTTAACCCTGTTAGCTGAATGCACAGATCAGAAAGAAGTTTCACAGAATGATTCTGTGTAGTTTATATTTGGAGACATTCCTTTTTCCACTATTACCCTCTTAGCGCTCCGAATCTCCACTTGTATTTTCTACAGAAAGAGTGTTTAAGAACGGCTCAATCAAAACTAAGGTTCAACTAGTTTAGTTGAACAAACAGAACAGAAAGAAGTTTCACACAATTCTTCTGTGTAGTTTTTATTTGTAGACATTCTTTTTCCCAATATAGGCCTCCTAGCGCTCAGAATGTGCAATTGCAGTTTCTACAGAAAGAGTGTTTCAGAACGGCTCAATCAAAAGTAAGGTTCAACTCTGTTAGTTGAATGCACAGAACAGAAAGAAGTTTCATACAATGCTTCTGTGTAGTTTATATTTGAACATATTCTTTTTTCCACTATTACCCACTTAGTGCTACGAATGTCCAGTTGCATTTTCTACAGACAGAGTGTTTCAAAACTGCTCAATCAAAAGTATGGTTTAACTCTGTTAGCTGAATGCTCAGATCAGAAAGAAGTTTCACAGAATGCTTCTGTGTAGTTTATATTTGAATATATTCCTTTTTCCACTACTACGCTCTTAGCGCTCCAAATGTCCAGTTGCATTTTCTACAGAAAGAGTGTTCAGATCTGCTCAATCAAAAGTATGGTTTAACTCTGTTAGCTGAATGCACAGATCAGAAAGAAGTTTCACCGAATGATTCTGTGTAGTTTATATTTGAAGACATTCCTTTTTTCCACTGTTACCCTCTTAGCGCTCCGAATCTCCACTTGCATTTTCTACAAAAAGAGTGTTTCATAACTGCTCAATCAAAAATATGTTTTATCTCTGTTAACTGAATTTACAGATCAGAAATAAGTTTCGCAGAATGCATCTGTGTAGTATTTATTTGAAGATATTCTTTTTCCCAATGTAGGCCTCTTAGCGCTTAGCATGTCCAATTGCAGTTTCTACAGAAAGAGTGTTTCAGAACGGCTCAATCAAAAGTAAGGTTCAACTCTGTTAGTTGAATGCACAGAACAGAAAGAATTTTCACAGAATGCTACTGTGTAGTTTATATTTGAATATATTCCTTTTTCCACTATTACCCTCTTAGCGCTCCGAATGTCCACTTGCATTTTCTACAGAAAGAGTGTTCAGAACTGCGCAATCAAAAGTATGGTTTAACTCTGTTAGCTTAATGAACATATCAGAAATAAGTTTCACACAATGCTTCTGTGTAGTTTTTATTTGAAGATATTATTTTTCACAATAGAGGCCTCTTAGTGCTCAGAATGTCCAATTGCAGTTTCTACAGAAAGACTGTTTCAGAAAGGTTCAATCAAAAGTAAGGTTCAACTCTGTTAGTTGAATGCACCGAACAGAAAGAAGTTTCATACAATGCTTCTGTGTAGTTTATATTTGAACATATTCTTTTTTCCACTATTACCCACTTAGCGCTACGAATGTCCAGTTGCATTTTCTACAGACAGAGTGTTTCAAAACTGCTCAATCAAAAGTATGGTTTAACTCTGTTAGCTGAATGCTCAGATCAGAAAGAAGTTTCACAGAATGCTTCTGTGTAGTTTATATTTGAATATATTCCTTTTTCCACTACTACCCTCTTAGCGCTCCAAATGTCCAGTTGCATTTTCTACAGAAAGAGTGTTCAGATCTGCTCAATCAAAAGTATGGTTTAACTCTGTTAGCTGAATGCACAGATCAGAAAGAAGTTTCACCGAATGATTCTGTGTAGTTTATATTTGAAGACATTCCTTTTTCCACTATTACCCTCTTAGCGCTCCGAATCTCCACTTGCATTTTCTACAAAAAGAGTGTTTCATAACTGCTCAATCAAAAATATGTTTTATCTCTGTTAACTGAATTTACAGATCAGAAATAAGTTTCACAGAATGCATCTGTGTAGTTTTTATTTGAAGATATTCTTTTTCCCAATGTAGGCCTCTTAGCGCTTAGCATGTCCAATTGCAGTTTCTACAGAAAGAGTGTTTCAGAACGGCTCAATCAAAAGTAAGGTTCAACTCTGTTAGTTGAGTGCACAGAACAGAAAGAATTTTCACAGAATGCTACTGTGTAGTTTATATTTGAATATATTCCTTTTTCCACTATTACCCTCTTAGCGCTCCGAATGTCCACTTGCATTTTCTACAGAAAGAGTGTTCAGAACTGCGCAATCAAAAGTATGGTTTAACTCTGTTAGCTTAATGAACATATCAGAAATAAGTTTCACACAATGCTTCTGTGTAGTTTTTATTTGAAGATATTATTTTTCCCAATAGAGGCCTCTTAGCGCTCAGAATGTCCAATTGCAGTTTCTAAAGAAACAGTGTTTCAGAAAGGCTCAATCAAAAGTAAGGTTCAACTCTGTTAGTTGAATGCACAGAACAGAAAGTAGTTTCTTACAATGCTTCTGTGTAGTTTATATTTGAACATATTCTTTTTTCCACTATTACCCACTTAGCGCTACGAATGTCCAGTTGCATTTTCTACAGACAGAGTGTTTCAAAACTGCTCAATCAAAAGTATGGTTTAACTCTGTTAGCTGAAGGCTCAGATCAGAAAGAAGTTTCACAGAATGCTTCTGTGTAGTTTATATTTGAATATATTCCTTTTTCCACTACTACTCTCTTAGCGCTCCAAATGTCCAGTTGCATTTTCTACAGAAAGAGTGTTCAGATCTGCTCAATCAAAAGTATGTTTTAACTCTGTTAGCTGAATGCACAGATCAGAAAGAAGTTTCACAGAATGATTCTGTGTAGTTTATATTTGGAGACATTCCTTTTTCCACTATTACCCTCTTAGGGCTCCGAATCCACCTGCATTTTCTACAGAAAGAGTGTTTCAGAACGGCTCAATCAAAACTAAGATTCAACTCTTTTAGTTGAACAAACAGAACAGAAAGAAGTTTCACACAATTCTTCTGTGTAGTTTTTATTTGTAGACATTCTTTTTCCCAATATAGGCCTCCTAGCGCTCAGAATGTCCAATTGCAGTTTCTACAGAAAGAGTGTTTCAGAACGGCTCAATCAAAAGTAAGGTTCAACTCTGTTAGTTGAATGCACAGAACAGGAAGAAGTTTCATACAATGCTTCTGTGTAGTTTATATTTGAACATATTCTTTTTTCCACTATTACCCACTTAGCGCTACGAATGTCCAGTTGCATTTTCTACAGACAGAGTGTTTAAAAACTGCTCAATCAAAAGTATGGTTTAAATCTGTTAGCTGAATGCTCAGATCAGAAAGAAGTTTCACAGAATGCTTCTGTGTCGTGTATATTTGAATATATTCCTTTTTCCACTACTACGCTCTTAGCGCTCCAAATGTCCAGTTGCATTTTCTACAGAAAGAGTGTTCAGAGCTGCTCAATCAAAAGTATGGTTTAACTCTGTTAGCTGAATGCACAGATCAGAAAGAAGTTTCACCGAATGATTCTGTGCAGTTTATATTTTAAGACATTCCTTTTTCCACTATTACCCTCTTAGCGCTCCGAATCTCCACTTGCATTTTCTACAAAAAGAGTGTTTCACAACTGCTCAATCAAAAATATGTTTTATCTCTGTTAACTGAATTTACAGATCAGGAATAAGTTTCACAGAATGCATCTGTGTAGTTTTTATTTGAAGATATTCTTTTTCCCAATGTAGGCCTCTTAGCGCTTAGCATGTCCAATTGCAGTTTCTACAGAAAGAGTGCTTCAGAACGGCTCAATCAAAAGTAAGGTTCAACTCTGTTAGTTGAATGCACAGAACAGAAAGAATTTTCACAGAATGCTACTGTGTAGTTTATATTTGAATATATTCCTTTTTCCACTATTACCCTCTTAGCGTTCCGAATGTCCACTTGCATTTTCTACAGAAAGAGTGTTCAGAACTGCGCAATCAAAAGTATGGTTTAACTCTGTTAACTTAATGAACATATCAGAAATAAGTTTCACACAATGCTTCTGTGTAGTTTTTATTTGAAGATATTTTTTTTCCCAATAGAGGCCTCTTAGCGCTCAGAATGTCCAATTGCAGTTTCTACAGAAAGAGTGTTTCAGAAAGGCTCAATCATAAGTAAGGTTCAACTCCGTTAGTTGAATGCACAGAACAGAAAGAAGTTTCATACAATGCTTCTGTGTAGTTTATATTTGAACATATTCTTTTTTCCACTATTACCCACTTAGCGCTACGAATGTCAAGTTGCATTTTCTACAGACAGAGTGTTTCAAAACTGCTCAATCAAAAGTATGGTTTAACTCTGTTAGCTGAATGCTCAGATCAGAAAGAAGTTTCACAGAATGCTTCTGTGTAGTTTATATTTGAATATATTCCTTTTTCCACTACTACGATCTTAGCGCTCCAAATGTCCAGTTGCATTTTCTACAGAAAGAGTGTTCAGATCTGCTCAATCAAAAATATGGTTTAACTCTGTTAGCTGAATGCACAGATCAGAAAGAAGTTTCACCGAATGATTCTGTGTAGTTTATATTTGAAGACATTCCTTTTTCCACTATTACCCTCTTAGCGCTCCGAATCTCCACTTGCATTTTCTACAAAAAGAGTGTTTCATAACTGCTCAATCAAAAATATGTTTTATCTCTGTTAACTGAATTTACAGATCAGAAATAAGTTTCACAGAATGCATCTGTGTAGTTTTTATTTGAAGATATTCTTTTTCCCAATGTAGGCCTCTTAGCGCTTAGCATGTCCAATTGCAGTTTCTACAGAAAGAGTGTTTCAGAACGGCTCAATCAAAAGTAAGGTTCAACTCTGTTAGTTGAGTGCACAGAACAGAAAGAATTTTCACAGAATGCTACTGTGTAGTTTATATTTGAATATATTCCTTTTTCCACTATTAGCCTCTTAGCGCTACGAATGTCCACTTGCATTTTCTACAGAAAGAGTGTTCAGAACTGCGCAATCAAAAGTATGGTTTAACTCTGTTAGCTTAATGAACATATCAGAAATAAGTTTCACACAATGCTTCTGTGTAGTTTTTATTTGAAGATATTATTTTTCCCAATAGAGGCCTCTTAGCGCTCAGAATGTCCAATTGCAGTTTCTAAAGAAACAGTGTTTCAGAAAGGATCAATCAAAAGTAAGGTTCAACTCTGTTAGTTGAATGCACAGAACAGAAAGAAGTTTCATACAATGCTTCTGTGTAGTTTATATTTGAACATATTCTTTTTTCCACTATTACCCACTTAGCGCTACGAATGTCCAGTTGCATTTTCTACAGACAGAGTGTTTCAAAACTGCTCAATCAAAAGTATGGTTTAACTCTGTTAGCTGAATGCTCAGATCAGAAAGAAGTTTCACAGAATGCTTCTGTGTAGTTTATATTTGAATATATTCCTTTTTCCACTACTACTCTCTTAGCGCTCCAAATGTCCAGTTGCATTTTCTACAGAAAGAGTGTTCAGATCTGCTCAATCAAAAGTATGGTTTAACTCTGTTAGCTGAATGCACAGATCAGAAAGAAGTTTCACAGAATGATTCTGTGTAGTTTATATTTGGAGACATTCCTTTTTCCACTATTACCCTCTTAGCGCTCCGAATCTCCACTTGCATTTTCTACAGAAAGAGTGTTTCAGAACGGCTCAATCAAAACTAAGGTTCAACTCTTTTAGTTGAACAAACAGAACAGACAGAAGTTTCACACAATTCTTCTGTGTAGTTTTTACTTGAAGATATTCTTTTTCCCAATGTAGGCCTCTTAGCGCTTAGCATGTCCAATTGTAGTTTATACAGAAAGAGTGTTTCAGAACGGCTCAATCAAAAGTAAGGTTCAACTCTGTTAGTTGAATGCACAGAACAGAACGTATTTTCATACAATGCTTCTGTGTAGTTTATATTTGAACATATTCTTTTTTCCACTATTACCCACTTAGCGCTACGAATGTCCAGTTGCGTTTTCTACAGACAGAGTGTTTCAAAACTGCTCAATCAAAAGTATGGTTTAACTCTGTTAGCTGAATGCTCAGATCAGAAAGAAGTTTCACAGAATGCTTCTGTGTAGTTTATATTTGAATATATTCCTTTTTCCACTACTACGCTCTTAGCGCTCCAAATGTCCAGTTGCATTTTCTACAGAAAGAGTGTTCAGATCTGCTCTATCAAAAATATGGTTTAACTCTGTTTGCTGAATGCACAGATCAGAAAGAAGTTTCACCGAATGATTCTGTGTAGTTTATATTTGAAGACATTAATTTTTCCACTATTACCCTCTTAGCGCTCCGAATCTCCACTTGCATTTTCTACAAAAAGAGTGTTTCATAACTGCTCAATCAAAAATATGTTTTATCTCTGTTAACTGAATTTACAGATCAGAAATAAGTTTCACAGAATGCATCTGTGTAGTTTTTATTTGAAGATATTCTTTTTCCCAATGTAGGCCTCTTAGCGCTTAGCATGTCCAATTGCAGTTTCTACAGAAAGAGTGTTTCAGAACGGCTCAATCAAAAGTAAGGTTCAACTCTGTTAGTTGAATGCACAGAACAGAAAGAATTTTCACAGAATGCTACTGTGTAGTTTATATTTGAATATATTCCTTTTTCCACTATTACCCTCTTAGCGCTCCGAATGTCCACTTGCATTTTCTACAGAAAGAGTGTTCAGAACTGCGCAATCAAAAGTAGGGTTTAACTCTGTTAGCTTAATGAACATATCAGAAATAAGTTTCACACAATGCTTCTGTGTAGTTTTTATTTGAAGATATTATTTTTCCCAATATAGGCCTCTTAGCGCTCAGAATGTCCAATTGCAGTTACTACAGAAAGAGTGTTTCAGAAAGGCTCAATCACAAGTAAGGTTCAACTCTGTTAGTTGAATGCACAGAACAGAAAGAAGTTTCATACAATGCTTCTGTGTAGTTTATATTTGAACATATTCTTTTTTCGACTATTACCCACTTAGCGCTACGAATGTCCAGTTGCATTTTCTACAGACAGAGTGTTTCAAAACTGCTCAATCAAAAGTATGGTTTAACTCTGTTAGCTGAATGCTCAGATCAGAAAGAAGTTTCACAGAATGCTTCTGTGTAGTTTATATTTGAATATATTCCTTTTCCACTACTACTCTCTTAGCGCTCCAAATGTCCAGTTGCATTTTCTACAGAAAGAGTGTTCAGATCTGCTCAATCAAAAGTATGGTTTAATCCTGTTAGCTGAATGCACAGATCAGAAAGAAGTTTCACAGAATGATTCTGTGTAGTTTATATTTGGAGACATTCCTTTTTCCACTATTACCCTCTTAGCGCTCCGAATCTCCACTTGCATTTTCTACAGAAAGAGTGTTTCAGAACGGCTCAATCAAAACTAAGGTTCAACTAGTTTAGTTGAACAAACAGAACAGAAAGAAGTTTCACACAATTCTTCTGTGTAGTTTTTATTTGTAGACATTCTTTTTCCCAATATAGGCCTCCTAGCGCTCAGAATGTCCAATTGCAGTTTCTACAGAAAGAGTGTTTCAGAACAGCTCAATCAAAAGTAAGGTTCAACTCTGTTAGTTGAATGCACAGAACAGAAAGAAGTTTCATACAATGCTTCTGTGTAGTTTATATTTGAACATATTCTTTTTTCCACTATTACCCACTTAGTGCTACGAATGTCCAGTTGCATTTTCCACAGACAGACTGTTTCAAAACTGCTCAATCAAAAGTATGGTTTAACTCTGTTAGCTGAATGCTCAGATCAGAAAGAAGTTTCACAGAATGCTTCTGTGTAGTTTATATTTGAATATATTCCTTTTTCCACTACTACGCTCTTAGCGCTCCAAATGTCCAGTTGCATTTTCTACAGAAAGAGTGTTCAGATCTGCTCAATCAAAAGTATGTTTTAACTATGTTAGCTGAATGCACAGATCAGAAAGAAGTTTCACCGAATGATTCTGTGTAGTTTATATTTGAAGACATTCCTTTTTCCACTGTTACCCTCTTAGCGCTCCGAATCTCCACTTGCATTTTCTACAAAAAGAGTGTTTCATAACTGCTCAATCAAAAATATGTTTTATCTCTGTTAACTGAATTTACAGATCAGAAATAAGTTTCGCAGAATGCATCTGTGTAGTTTTTATTTGAAGATATTCTTTTTCCCAATGTAGGCCTCTTAGCGCTTAGCATGTCCAATTGCAGTTTCTACAGAAAGAGTGTTTCAGAACGGCTCAATCAAAAGTAAGGTTCAAATCTGTTAGTTGAATGCACAGAACAGAAAGAATTTTCACAGAATGCTACTGTGTAGTTTATATTTGAATATATTCCTTTTTCCACTATTACCCTCTTAGCGCTCCGAATGTCCACTTGCATTTTCTACAGAAAGAGTGTTCAGAACTGCGCAATCAAAAGTATGGTTTAACTCTGTTAGCTTAATGAACATATCAGAAATAAGTTTCACACAATGCTTCTGTGTAGTTTTTATTTGAAGATATTATTTTTCCCAATAGAGGCCTCTTGGTGCTCAGAATGTCCAATTGCTGTTTCTACAGAAAGAGTGTTTCAGAAAGGTTCAATCAAAAGTAAGGTTCAACTCTGTTAGTTGAATGCACCGAACAGAAAGTAGTTTCATACAATGCTTCTGTGTAGTTTATATTTGAACATATTCTTTTTTCCACTATTACCCACTTAGCGCTACGAATGTCCAGTTGCATTTTCTACAGACAGAGTGTTTCAAAACTGCTCAATCAAAAGTATGGTTTAACTCTGTTAGCTGAATGCTCAGATCAGAAAGAAGTTTCACAGAATGCTTCTGTGTAGTTTATATTTGAATATATTCCTTTTTCCACTACTACCCTCTTAGCGCTCCAAATGTCCAGTTGCATTTTCTACAGAAAGAGTGTTCAGATCTGCTCAATCAAAAGTATGGTTTAACTCTGTTAGCTGAATGCACAGATCAGAAAGAAGTTTCACCGAATGATTCTGTGTAGTTTATATTTGAAGACATTCCTTTTTCCACTATTACCCTCTTAGCGCTCCGAATCTCCACTTGCATTTTCTACAAAAAGAGTGTTTCATAACTGCTCAATCAAAAATATGTTTTATCTCTGTTAACTGAATTTACAGATCAGAAATAAGTTTCACAGAATGCATCTGTGTAGTTTTTATTTGAAGATATTCTTTTTCCCAATGTAGGCCTCTTAGCGCTTAGCATGTCCAATTGCAGTTTCTACAGAAAGAGTGTTTCAGAACGGCTCAATCAAAAGTAAGGTTCAACTCTGTTAGTTGAGTGCACAGAACAGAAAGAATTTTCACAGAATGCTACTGTGTAGTTTATATTTGAATATATTCCTTTTTCCACTATTAGCCTCTTAGCGCTACGAATGTCCACTTGCATTTTCTACAGAAAGAGTGTTCAGAACTGCGCAATCAAAAGTATGGTTTAACTCTGTTAGCTTAATGAACATATCAGAAATAAGTTTCACACAATGCTTCTGTGTAGTTTTTATTTGAAGATATTATTTTTCCCAATAGAGGCCTCTTAGCGCTCAGAATGTCCAATTGCAGTTTCTAAAGAAACAGTGTTTCAGAAAGGCTCAATCAAATGTAAGGTTCAACTCTGTTAGTTGAATGCACAGAACAGAAAGAAGTTTCATACAATGCTTCTGTGTAGTTTATATTTGAACATATTCTTTTTTCCACTATTACCCACTTAGCGCTACGAATGTCCAGTTGCATTTTCTACAGACAGAGTGTTTCAAAACTGCTCAATCAAAAGTATGGTTTAACTCTGTTAGCTGAATGCTCAGATCAGAAAGAAGTTTCACAGAATGCTTCTGTGTAGTTTATATTTGAATATATTCCTTTTTCCACTACTACTCTCTTAGCGCTCCAAATGTCCAGTTGCATTTTCTACAGAAAGAGTGTTCAGATCTGCTCAATCAAAAGTATGGTTTAACTCTGTTAGCTGAATGCACAGATCAGAAAGAAGTTTCACAGAATGATTCTGTGTAGTTTATATTTGGAGACATTCCTTTTTCCACTATTACCCTCTTAGCGCTCCGAATCTCCACTTGCATTTTCTACAGAAAGAGGGTTTCAGAACGGCTCAATCAAAACTAAGATTCAACTCTTTTAGTTGAACAAACAGAACAGAAAGAAGTTTCACACAATTCTTCTGTGTAGTTTTTATTTGTAGACATTCTTTTTCCCAATATAGGCCTCCTAGCGCTCAGAATGTCCAATTGCAGTTTCTACAGAAAGAGTATTTCAGAACGGCTCAATCAAAAGTAAGGTTCAACTCTGTTAGTTGAATGCACAGAACAGAAAGTAGTTTCATACAATGCTTCTGTGTAGTTTATATTTGAACATATTCTTTTTTCCACTATTACCCACTTAGCGCTACGAATGTCCAGTTGCATTTTCTACAGACAGAGTGTTTCAAAACTGCTCAATAAAAAGTATGGTTTAACTCTGTTAGCTGAATGCTCCGATCAGAAAGAAGTTTCACAGAATGCTTCTGTGTAGTGTATATTTGAATATATTCCTTTTTCCACTACTACGCTCTTAGCGCTCCAAATGTCCACTTGCATTTTCTACAGAAAGAGTGTTCAGATCTGCTCAATCAAAAGTATGGTTTAACTCTGTTAGCTGAATGCACAGATCAGAAAGAAGTTTCACAGAATGATTCTGTGTAGTTTATATTTGGAGACATTCCTTTTTCCACTATTACCCTCTTAGCGCTCCGAATCTCCACTTGCATTTTCTACAGAAAGAGTGTTTCAGAACGGCTCAATCAAAATTAAGGTTCAACTCTTTTAGTTGAACAAACAGAACAGAAAGAAGTTTCACACAATTCTTCTGTGTAGTTTTTACTTGAAGATATTCTTTTTCCCAATGTAGGCCTCTTAGCGCTTAGCATGTCCAATTTTAGTTTCTACAGAAAGAGTGTTTCAGAACGGCTCAATCAAAAGTAAGGTTCAACTCTGTTAGTTGAATGCACAGAACAGAAAGTATTTTCATACAATGCTTCTGTGTAGTTTATATTTGAACATATTCTTTTTTCCACTATTACCCACTTAGCGCTACGAATGTCCAGTTGCGTTTTCTACAGACAGAGTGTTTCAAAACTGCTCAATCAAAAGTATGGTTTAACTCTGTTAGCTGAATGCTCAGATCAGAAAGAAGTTTCACAGAATGCTTCTGTGTAGTTTATATTTGAATATATTCCTTTTTCCACTACTACGCTCTTAGCGCTCCAAATGTCCAGTTGCATTTTCTACAGAAAGAGTGTTCAGATCTGCTCTATCAAAAATATGGTTTAACTCTGTTAGCTGAATGCACAGATCAGAAAGAAGTTTCACCGAATGATTCTGTGTAGTTTATATTTGAAGACATTAATTTTTCCACTATTACCCACTTAGCGCTCCGAATCTCCACTTGCATTTTCTACAAAAAGAGTGTTTCATAACTGCTCAATCAAAAATATGATTTATCTCTGTTAAATGAATTTACAGATCAGAAATAAGTTTCACAGAATGCATCTGTGTAGTTTTTATTTGAAGATATTCTTTTTCCCAATGTAGGCCTCTTAGCGCTTAGCATGTCCAATTGCAGTTTCTACAGAAAGAGTGTTTCAGAACGGCTCAATCAAAAGTAAGGTTCAACTCTGTTAGTTGAATGCACAGAACAGAAAGAATTTTCACAGAATGCTACTGTGTAGTTTATATTTGAATATATTCCTTTTTCCACTATTACCCTCTTAGCGCTCCGAATGTCCACTTGCATTTTCTACAGAAAGAGTGTTCAGAACTGCGCAATCAAAAGTAGGGTTTAACTCTGTTAGCTTAATGAACATATCAGAAATAAGTTTCACACAATGCTTCTGTGTAGTTTTTATTTGAAGATATTTTTTTTTCCAATATAGGCCTCTTAGCGCTCAGAATGTCCAATTGCAGTTACTACAGAAAGAGTGTTTCAGAAAGGCTCAATCAAAAGTAAGGTTCAACTCTGTTAGTTGAATGCACAGAACAGAAAGAAGTTTCATACAATGCTTCTGTGTAGTTTATATTTGAACATATTCTTTTTTCGACTATTACCCACTTAGCGCTACGAATGTCCAGTTGCATTTTCTACAGACAGAGTGTTTCAAAACTGCTCAATGAAAAGTATGGTTTAACTCTGTTAGCTGAATGCTCAGATCAGAAAGAAGTTTCACAGAATGCTTCTGTGTAGTTTATATTTGAATATATTCCTTTTTCCACTACTACTCTCTTAGCGCTCCAAATGTCCAGTTGCATTTTCTAAAGAAAGAGTGTTCAGATCTGCTCAATCAAAAGTATGGTTTAACCCTGTTAGCTGAATGCACAGATCAGAAAGAAGTTTCACAGAATGATTCTGTGTAGTTTATATTTGGAGACATTCCTTTTTCCACTATTACCCTCTTAGCGCTCCGAATCTCCACTTGCATTTTCTACAGAAAGAGTGTTTCAGAACGGCTCAATCAAAAGTAAGGTTCAACTAGTTTAGTTGAACAAACAGAACAGAAAGAAGTTTCACACAATTCTTCTGTGTAGTTTTTATTTGTAGACATTCTTTTTCCCAATATAGGCCTCCTAGCGCTCAGAATGTCCAATTGCAGTTTCTACAGAAAGAGTGTTTCAGAACGGCTCAATCAAAAGTAAGGTTCAACTCTGTTAGTTGAATGCACAGAACAGAAAGAAGTTTCATACAATGCTTCTGTGTAGTTTATATTTGAACATATTCTTTTTTCCACTATTACCCACTTAGTGCTACGAATGTCCAGTTGCATTTTCCACAGACAGAGTGTTTCAAAACTGCTCAATCAAAAGTATGGTTTAACTCTGTTAGCTGAATGCTCAGATCAGAAAGAAGTTTCACAGAATGCTTCTGTGTAGTTTATATTTGAATATATTCCTTTTTCCACTACTACGCTCTTAGCGCTCCAAATGTCCAGTTGCATTTTCTACAGAAAGAGTGTTCAGATCTGCTCAAATAAAAGTATGGTTTAACTATGTTAGCTGAATGCACAGATCAGAAAGAAGTTTCATCGAATGATTCTGTGTAGTTTATATTTGAAGACATTCCTTTTTCCACTGTTACCCTCTTAGCGCTCCGAATCTCCACTTGCATTTTCTACAAAAAGAGTGTTTCATAACTGCTCAATCAAAAATATGTTTTATCTCTGTTAACTGAATTTACAGATCAGAAATAAGTTTCGCAGAATGCATCTGTGTAGTTTTTATTTGAAGATATTCTTTTTCCCAATGTAGGCCTCTTAGCGCTTAGCATGTCCAATTGCAGTTTCTACAGAAAGAGTGTTTCAGAACGGCTCAATCAAAAGTAAGGTTCAACTCTGTTAGTTGAATGCACAGAACAGAAAGAATTTTCACAGAATGCTACTGTGTAGTTTATATTTGAATATATTCCTTTTTCCACTATTACCCTCTTAGCGCTCGGAATGTCCACTTGCATTTTCTACAGAAAGAGTGTTCAGAACTGCGCAATCAAAAGTATGGTTTAACTCTGTTAGCTTAATGAACATATCAGAAATAAGTTTCACACAATGCTTCTGTGTAGTTTTTATTTGAAGATATTATTTTTCCCAATAGAGTCCTCTTGGTGCTCAGAATGTCCAATTGCAGTTTCTACAGAAAGAGTGTTTCAGAAAGGTTCAATCAAAAGTAAGGTTCAACTCTGTTAGTTGAATGCACCGAACAGAAAGAAGTTTCATACAATGCTTCTGTGTAGTTTATATTTGAACATATTCTTTTTTCCACTATTACCCACTTAGTGCTACGAATGTCCAGTTGCATTTTCTACAGACAGAGTGTTTCAAAACTGCTCAATCAAAAGTATGGTTTAACTCTGTTAGCTGAATGCTCAGATCAGAAAGAAGTTTCACAGAATGCTTCTGTGTAGTTTATATTTGAATATATTCCTTTTTCCACTACTACCCTCTTAGCGCTCCAAATGTCCAGTTGCATTTTCTACAGAAAGAGTGTTCAGATCTGCTCAATCAAAAGTATGGTTTAACTCTGTTAGCTGAATGCACAGATCAGAAAGAAGTTTCACCGAATGATTCTGTGTAGTTTATATTTGAAGACATTCCTTTTTCCACTATTACCCTCTTAGCGCTCCGAATCTCCACTTGCATTTTCTACAAAAAGAGTGTTTCATAACTGCTCAATCAAAAATATGTTTTATCTCTGTTAACTGAATTTACAGATCAGAAATAAGTTTCGCAGAATGCATCTGTGTAGTTTTTATTTGAAGATATTCTTTTTCCCAATGTAGGCCTCTTAGCGCTTAGCATGTCCAATTGCAGTTTCTACAGAAAGAGTGTTTCAGAACGGCTCAATCAAAAGTAAGGTTCAAATCTGTTAGTTGAATGCACAGAACAGAAAGAATTTTCACAGAATGCTACTGTGTAGTTTATATTTGAATATATTCCTTTTTCCACTATTACCCTCTTAGCGCTCCGAATGTCCACTTGCATTTTCTACAGAAAGAGTGTTCAGAACTGCGCAATCAAAAGTATGGTTTAACTCTGTTAGCTTAATGAACATATCAGAAATAAGTTTCACACAATGCTTCTGTGTAGTTTTTATTTGAAGATGTTATTTTTCCCAATAGAGGCCTCTTAGCGCTCAGAATGTCTAATTGCAGTTTCTACAGAAAGAGTGTTTCAGAAAGGCTCAATCAAAAGTAAGGTTCAACTCTGTTAGTTGAATGCACAGAACAGAAAGAAGTTTCATACAATGCTTCTGTGTTGTTTATATTTGAACATATTCTTTTTTCCACTATTACCCACTTAGCGCTACGAATGTCCAGTTGCATTTTCTACAGACAGAGTGTTTCAAAACTGCTCAATCAAAAGTATGGTTTAACTCTGTTAGCTGAATTCTCAGATCAGAAAGAAGTTTCACAGAATGTTTCTGTGTAGTTTATATTTGAATATATTCCTTTTTCCACTACTACTCTCTTAGCGCTCCAAATGTCCAGTTGCATTTTCTACAGAAAGAGTGTTCAGATCTGCTCAATCAAAAGTATGGTTTAACTCTGTTAGCTGAATGCACAGATCAGAAAGAAGTTTCACAGAATGATTCTGTGTAGTTTATATTTGGAGACATTCCTTTTTCCACTATTACCCTCTTAGCGCTCCGAATCTCCACTTGCATTTTCTACAGAAAGAGTGTTTCACAACGGCTCAATCAAAACTAAGGTTCAACTCTTTTAGTTGAACAAACAGAACAGAAAGAAGTTTCACACATTTCTTCTGTGTAGTTTTTATTTGTAGACATTCTTTTTCCCAATATAGGCCTCCTAGCGCTCAGAATGACCAATTGCAGTATCTACAGAAAGAGTGTTTCAGAACGGCTCAATCAAAAGTAAGGTTCAACTCTGTTAGTTGAATGCACAGAACAGAAAGAAGTTTCATACAATGATTCTGTGTAGTTTATATTTGAACATATTCTTTATTCCACTATTACCCACTTAGCGCTACGAATGTCCAGTTGCATTTTCTACAGACAGAGTGTTTCAAAACTGCTCAATCAAAAGTATGGTTTAACTCTGTTAGCTGAATGCTCAGATCAGAAAGAAGTTTCACAGAATGCTTCTGTGTAGTGTATATTTGAATATATTCCTTTTTCCACTACTACGCTCTTAGCGCTCCAAATGTCCAGTTGCATTTTCTACAGAAAGAGTGTTCAGATCTGCTCAATCAAAAGTATGGTTTAACTCTGTTAGCTGAATGCACAGATCAGAAAGAAGTTTCACCGAATGATTCTGTGTAGTTTATATTTGAAGACATTCCTTTTTCCACTGTTACCCTCTTAGCGCTCCGAATCTCCACTTGCATTTTCTACAAAAAGAGTGTTTCATAACTGCTCAATCAAAAATATGTTTTATCTCTGTTAACTGAATTTACAGATCAGAAATAAGTTTCGCAGAATGCATCTGTGTAGTTTTTATTTGAAGATATTCTTTTTCCCAATGTAGGCCTCTTAGCGCTTAGCATGTCCAATTGCAGTTTCTACAGAAAGAGTGTTTCAGAACGGCTCAATCAAAAGTAAGGTTCAAATCTGTTAGTTGAATGCACAGAACAGAAAGAATTTTCACAGAATGCTACTGTGTAGTTTATATTTGAATATATTCCTTTTTCCACTATTACCCTCTTAGCGCTCCGAATGTCCACTTGCATTTTCTACAGAAAGAGTGTTCAGAACTGCGCAATCAAAAGTATGGTTTAACTCTGTTAGCTTAATGAACATATCAGAAATAAGTTTCACACAATGCTTCTGTGTAGTTTTTATTTGAAGATGTTATTTTTCCCAATAGAGGCCTCTTAGCGCTCAGAATGTCTAATTGCAGTTTCTACAGAAAGAGTGTTTCAGAAAGGCTCAATCAAAAGTAAGGTTCAACTCTGTTAGTTGAATGCACAGAACAGAAAGAAGTTTCATACAATGCTTCTGTGTTGTTTATATTTGAACATATTCTTTTTTCCACTATTACCCACTTAGCGCTACGAATGTCCAGTTGCATTTTCTACAGACAGAGTGTTTCAAAACTGCTCAATCAAAAGTATGGTTTAACTCTGTTAGCTGAATTCTCAGATCAGAAAGAAGTTTCACAGAATGTTTCTGTGTAGTTTATATTTGAATATATTCCTTTTTCCACTACTACTCTCTTAGCGCTCCAAATGTCCAGTTGCATTTTCTACAGAAAGAGTGTTCAGATCTGCTCAATCAAAAGTATGGTTTAACTCTGTTAGCTGAATGCACAGATCAGAAAGAAGTTTCACAGAATGATTCTGTGTAGTTTATATTTGGAGACATTCCTTTTTCCACTATTACCCTCTTAGCGCTCCGAATCTCCACTTGCATTTTCTACAGAAAGAGTGTTTCACAACGGCTCAATCAAAACTAAGGTTCAACTCTTTTAGTTGAACAAACAGAACAGAAAGAAGTTTCACACATTTCTTCTGTGTAGTTTTTATTTGTAGACATTCTTTTTCCCAATATAGGCCTCCTAGCGCTCAGAATGACCAATTGCAGTATCTACAGAAAGAGTGTTTCAGAACGGCTCAATCAAAAGTAAGGTTCAACTCTGTTAGTTGAATGCACAGAACAGAAAGAAGTTTCATACAATGATTCTGTGTAGTTTATATTTGAACATATTCTTTATTCCACTATTACCCACTTAGCGCTACGAATGTCCAGTTGCATTTTCTACAGACAGAGTGTTTCAAAACTGCTCAATCAAAAGTATGGTTTAACTCTGTTAGCTGAATGCTCAGATCAGAAAGAAGTTTCACAGAATGCTTCTGTGTAGTGTATATTTGAATATATTCCTTTTTCCACTACTACGCTCTTAGCGCTCCAAATGTCCAGTTGCATTTTCTACAGAAAGAGTGTTCAGATCTGCTCAATCAAAAGTATGGTTTAACTCTGTTAGCTGAATGCACAGATCAGAAAGAAGTTTCACCGAATGATTCTGTGTAGTTTATATTTGAAGACATTCCTTTTTCCACTGTTACCCTCTTAGCGCTCCGAATCTCCACTTGCATTTTCTACAAAAAGAGTGTTTCATAACTGCTCAATCAAAAATATGTTTTATCTCTGTTAACTGAATTTACAGATCAGAAATAAGTTTCGCAGAATGCATCTGTGTAGTTTTTATTTGAAGATATTCTTTTTCCCAATGTAGGCCTCTTAGCGCTTAGCATGTCCAATTGCAGTTTCTACAGAAAGAGTGTTTCAGAACGGCTCAATCAAAAGTAAGGTTCAAATCTGTTAGTTGAATGCACAGAACAGAAAGAATTTTCACAGAATGCTACTGTGTAGTTTATATTTGAATATATTCCTTTTTCCACTATTACCCTCTTAGCGCTCCGAATGTCCACTTGCATTTTCTACAGAAAGAGTGTTCAGAACTGCGCAATCAAAAGTATGGTTTAACTCTGTTAGCTTAATGAACATATCAGAAATAAGTTTCACACAATGCTTCTGTGTAGTTTTTATTTGAAGATATTATTTTTCCCAATAGAGGCCTCTTGGTGCTCAGAATGTCCAATTGCTGTTTCTACAGAAAGAGTGTTTCAGAAAGGTTCAATCAAAAGTAAGGTTCAACTCTGTTAGTTGAATGCACCGAACAGAAAGTAGTTTCATACAATGCTTCTGTGTAGTTTATATTTGAACATATTCTTTTTTCCACTATTACCCACTTAGCGCTACGAATGTCCAGTTGCATTTTCTACAGACAGAGTGTTTCAAAACTGCTCAATCAAAAGTATGGTTTAACTCTGTTAGCTGAATGCTCAGATCAGAAAGAAGTTTCACAGAATGCTTCTGTGTAGTTTATATTTGAATATATTCCTTTTTCCACTACTACCCTCTTAGCGCTCCAAATGTCCAGTTGCATTTTCTACAGAAAGAGTGTTCAGATCTGCTCAATCAAAAGTATGGTTTAACTCTGTTAGCTGAATGCACAGATCAGAAAGAAGTTTCACCGAATGATTCTGTGTAGTTTATATTTGAAGACATTCCTTTTTCCACTATTACCCTCTTAGCGCTCCGAATCTCCACTTGCATTTTCTACAAAAAGAGTGTTTCATAACTGCTCAATCAAAAATATGTTTTATCTCTGTTAACTGAATTTACAGATCAGAAATAAGTTTCACAGAATGCATCTGTGTAGTTTTTATTTGAAGATATTCTTTTTCCCAATGTAGGCCTCTTAGCGCTTAGCATGTCCAATTGCAGTTTCTACAGAAAGAGTGTTTCAGAACGGCTCAATCAAAAGTAAGGTTCAACTCTGTTAGTTGAGTGCACAGAACAGAAAGAATTTTCACAGAATGCTACTGTGTAGTTTATATTTGAATATATTCCTTTTTCCACTATTAGCCTCTTAGCGCTACGAATGTCCACTTGCATTTTCTACAGAAAGAGTGTTCAGAACTGCGCAATCAAAAGTATGGTTTAACTCTGTTAGCTTAATGAACATATCAGAAATAAGTTTCACACAATGCTTCTGTGTAGTTTTTATTTGAAGATATTATTTTTCCCAATAGAGGCCTCTTAGCGCTCAGAATGTCCAATTGCAGTTTCTAAAGAAACAGTGTTTCAGAAAGGCTCAATCAAATGTAAGGTTCAACTCTGTTAGTTGAATGCACAGAACAGAAAGAAGTTTCATACAATGCTTCTGTGTAGTTTATATTTGAACATATTCTTTTTTCCACTATTACCCACTTAGCGCTACGAATGTCCAGTTGCATTTTCTACAGACAGAGTGTTTCAAAACTGCTCAATCAAAAGTATGGTTTAACTCTGTTAGCTGAATGCTCAGATCAGAAAGAAGTTTCACAGAATGCTTCTGTGTAGTTTATATTTGAATATATTCCTTTTTCCACTACTACTCTCTTAGCGCTCCAAATGTCCAGTTGCATTTTCTACAGAAAGAGTGTTCAGATCTGCTCAATCAAAAGTATGGTTTAACTCTGTTAGCTGAATGCACAGATCAGAAAGAAGTTTCACAGAATGATTCTGTGTAGTTTATATTTGGAGACATTCCTTTTTCCACTATTACCCTCTTAGCGCTCCGAATCTCCACTTGCATTTTCTACAGAAAGAGGGTTTCAGAACGGCTCAATCAAAACTAAGATTCAACTCTTTTAGTTGAACAAACAGAACAGAAAGAAGTTTCACACAATTCTTCTGTGTAGTTTTTATTTGTAGACATTCTTTTTCCCAATATAGGCCTCCTAGCGCTCAGAATGTCCAATTGCAGTTTCTACAGAAAGAGTATTTCAGAACGGCTCAATCAAAAGTAAGGTTCAACTCTGTTAGTTGAATGCACAGAACAGAAAGTAGTTTCATACAATGCTTCTGTGTAGTTTATATTTGAACATATTCTTTTTTCCACTATTACCCACTTAGCGCTACGAATGTCCAGTTGCATTTTCTACAGACAGAGTGTTTCAAAACTGCTCAATCAAAAGTATGGTTTAACTCTGTTAGCTGAATGCTCCGATCAGAAAGAAGTTTCACAGAATGCTTCTGTGTAGTGTATATTTGAATATATTCCTTTTTCCACTACTACGCTCTTAGCGCTCCAAATGTCCACTTGCATTTTCTACAGAAAGAGTGTTCAGATCTGCTCAATCAAAAGTATGGTTTAACTCTGTTAGCTGAATGCACAGATCAGAAAGAAGTTTCACAGAATGATTCTGTGTAGTTTATATTTGGAGACATTCCTTTTTCCACTATTACCCTCTTAGCGCTCCGAATCTCCACTTGCATTTTCTACAGAAAGAGTGTTTCAGAACGGCTCAATCAAAACTAAGGTTCAACTCTTTTAGTTGAACAAACAGAACAGAAAGAAGTTTCACACAATTCTTCTGTGTAGTTTTTACTTGAAGATATTCTTTTTCCCAATGTAGGCCTCTTAGCGCTTAGCATGTGCAATTTTAGTTTCTACAGAAAGAGTGTTTCAGAACGGCTCAATCAAAAGTAAGGTTCAACTCTGTTAGTTGAATGCACAGAACAGAAAGTATTTTCATACAATGCTTCTGTGTAGTTTATATTTGAACATATTCTTTTTTCCACTATTACCCACTTAGCGCTACGAATGTCCAGTTGCGTTTTCTACAGACAGAGTGTTTCAAAACTGCTCAATCAAAAGTATGGTTTAACTCTGTTAGCTGAATGCTCAGATCAGAAAGAAGTTTCACAGAATGCTTCTGTGTAGTTTATATTTGAATATATTCCTTTTTCCACTACTACGCTCTTAGCGCTCCAAATGTCCAGTTGCATTTTCTACAGAAAGAGTGTTCAGATCTGCTCTATCAAAAATATGGTTTAACTCTGTTAGCTGAATGCACAGATCAGAAAGAAGTTTCACCGAATTATTCTGTGTAGTTTATATTTGAAGACATTAATTTTTCCACTATTACCCACTTAGCGCTCCGAATCTCCACTTGCATTTTCTACAAAAAGAGTGTTTCATAACTGCTCAATCAAAAATATGATTTATCTCTGTTAAATGAATTTACAGATCAGAAATAAGTTTCACAGAATGCATCTGTGTAGTTTTTATTTGAAGATATTCTTTTTCCCAATGTAGGCCTCTTAGCGCTTAGCATGTCCAATTGCAGTTTCTACAGAAAGAGTGTTTCAGAACGGCTCAATCAAAAGTAAGGTTCAACTCTGTTAGTTGAATGCACAGAACAGAAAGAATTTTCACAGAATGCTACTGTGTAGTTTATATTTGAATATATTCCTTTTTCCACTATTACCCTCTTAGCGCTCCGAATGTCCACTTGCATTTTCTACAGAAAGAGTGTTCAGAACTGCGCAATCAAAAGTAGGGTTTAACTCTGTTAGCTTAATGAACATATCAGAAATAAGTTTCACACAATGCTTCTGTGTAGTTTTTATTTGAAGATATTTTTTTTTCCAATATAGGCCTCTTAGCGCTCAGAATGTCCAATTGCAGTTACTACAGAAAGAGTGTTTCAGAAAGGCTCAATCAAAAGTAAGGTTCAACTCTGTTAGTTGAATGCACAGAACAGAAAGAAGTTTCATACAATGCTTCTGTGTAGTTTATATTTGAACATATTCTTTTTTCGACTATTACCCACTTAGCGCTACGAATGTCCAGTTGCATTTTCTACAGACAGAGTGTTTCAAAACTGCTCAATGAAAAGTATGGTTTAACTCTGTTAGCTGAATGCTCAGATCAGAAAGAAGTTTCACAGAATGCTTCTGTGTAGTTTATATTTGAATATATTCCTTTTTCCACTACTACTCTCTTAGCGCTCCAAATGTCCAGTTGCATTTTCTACAGAAAGAGTGTTCAGATCTGCTCAATCAAAAGTATGGTTTAACCCTGTTAGCTGAATGCACAGATCAGAAAGAAGTTTCACAGAATGATTCTGTGTAGTTTATATTTGGAGACATTCCTTTTTCCACTATTACCCTCTTAGCGCTCCGAATCTCCACTTGCATTTTCTACAGAAAGAGTGTTTCAGAACGGCTCAATCAAAAGTAAGGTTCAACTAGTTTAGTTGAACAAACAGAACAGAAAGAAGTTTCACACAATTCTTCTGTGTAGTTTTTATTTGTAGACATTCTTTTTCCCAATATAGGCCTCCTAGCGCTCAGAATGTCCAATTGCAGTTTCTACAGAAAGAGTGTTTCAGAACGGCTCAATCAAAAGTAAGGTTCAACTCTGTTAGTTGAATGCACAGAACAGAAAGAAGTTTCATACAATGCTTCTGTGTAGTTTATATTTGAACATATTCTTTTTTCCACTATTACCCACTTAGTGCTACGAATGTCCAGTTGCATTTTCCACAGACAGAGTGTTTCAAAACTGCTCAATCAAAAGTATGGTTTAACTCTGTTAGCTGAATGCTCAGATCAGAAAGAAGTTTCACAGAATGCTTCTGTGTAGTTTATATTTGAATATATTCCTTTTTCCACTACTACGCTCTTAGCGCTCCAAATGTCCAGTTGCATTTTCTACAGAAAGAGTGTTCAGATCTGCTCAAATAAAAGTATGGTTTAACTATGTTAGCTGAATGCACAGATCAGAAAGAAGTTTCATCGAATGATTCTGTGTAGTTTATATTTGAAGACATTCCTTTTTCCACTGTTACCCTCTTAGCGCTCCGAATCTCCACTTGCATTTTCTACAAAAAGAGTGTTTCATAACTGCTCAATCAAAAATATGTTTTATCTCTGTTAACTGAATTTACAGATCAGAAATAAGTTTCGCAGAATGCATCTGTGTAGTTTTTATTTGAAGATATTCTTTTTCCCAATGTAGGCCTCTTAGCGCTTAGCATGTCCAATTGCAGTTTCTACAGAAAGAGTGTTTCAGAACGGCTCAATCAAAAGTAAGGTTCAACTCTGTTAGTTGAATGCACAGAACAGAAAGAATTTTCACAGAATGCTACTGTGTAGTTTATATTTGAATATATTCCTTTTTCCACTATTACCCTCTTAGCGCTCGGAATGTCCACTTGCATTTTCTACAGAAAGAGTGTTCAGAACTGCGCAATCAAAAGTATGGTTTAACTCTGTTAGCTTAATGAACATATCAGAAATAAGTTTCACACAATGCTTCTGTGTAGTTTTTATTTGAAGATATTATTTTTCCCAATAGAGTCCTCTTGGTGCTCAGAATGTCCAATTGCAGTTTCTACAGAAAGAGTGTTTCAGAAAGGTTCAATCAAAAGTAAGGTTCAACTCTGTTAGTTGAATGCACCGAACAGAAAGAAGTTTCATACAATGCTTCTGTGTAGTTTATATTTGAACATATTCTTTTTTCCACTATTACCCACTTAGTGCTACGAATGTCCAGTTGCATTTTCTACAGACAGAGTGTTTCAAAACTGCTCAATCAAAAGTATGGTTTAACTCTGTTAGCTGAATGCTCAGATCAGAAAGAAGTTTCACAGAATGCTTCTGTGTAGTTTATATTTGAATATATTCCTTTTTCCACTACTACCCTCTTAGCGCTCCAAATGTCCAGTTGCATTTTCTACAGAAAGAGTGTTCAGATCTGCTCAATCAAAAGTATGGTTTAACTCTGTTAGCTGAATGCACAGATCAGAAAGAAGTTTCACCGAATGATTCTGTGTAGTTTATATTTGAAGACATTCCTTTTTCCACTATTACCCTCTTAGCGCTCCGAATCTCCACTTGCATTTTCTACAAAAAGAGTGTTTCATAACTGCTCAATCAAAAATATGTTTTATCTCTGTTAACTGAATTTACAGATCAGAAATAAGTTTCACAGAATGCATCTGTGTAGTTTTTATTTGAAGATATTCTTTTTCCCAATGTAGGCCTCTTAGCGCTTAGCATGTCCAATTGCAGTTTCTACAGAAAGAGTGTTTCAGAACGGCTCAATCAAAAGTAAGGTTCAACTCTGTTAGTTGAGTGCACAGAACAGAAAGAATTTTCACAGAATGCTACTGTGTAGTTTATATTTGAATATATTCCTTTTTCCACTATTAGCCTCTTAGCGCTACGAATGTCCACTTGCATTTTCTACAGAAAGAGTGTTCAGAACTGCGCAATCAAAAGTATGGTTTAACTCTGTTAGCTTAATGAACATATCAGAAATAAGTTTCACACAATGCTTCTGTGTAGTTTTTATATGAAGATATTATTTTTCCCAATAGAGGCCTCTTAGCGCTCAGAATGTCCAATTGCAGTTTCTAAAGAAACAGTGTTTCAGAAAGGCTCAATCAAATGTAAGGTTCAACTCTGTTAGTTGAATGCACAGAACAGAAAGAAGTTTCATACAATGCTTCTGTGTAGTTTATATTTGAACATATTCTTTTTTCCACTATTACCCACTTAGCGCTACGAATGTCCAGTTGCATTTTCTACAGACAGAGTGTTTCAAAACTGCTCAATCAAAAGTATGGTTTAACTCTGTTAGCTGAATGCTCAGATCAGAAAGAAGTTTCACAGAATGCTTCTGTGTAGTTTATATTTGAATATATTCCTTTTTCCACTACTACTCTCTTAGCGCTCCAAATGTCCAGTTGCATTTTCTACAGAAAGAGTGTTCAGATCTGCTCAATCAAAAGTATGGTTTAACTCTGTTAGCTGAATGCACAGATCAGAAAGAAGTTTCACAGAATGATTCTGTGTAGTTTATATTTGGAGACATTCCTTTTTCCACTATTACCCTCTTAGCGCTCCGAATCTCCACTTGCATTTTCTACAGAAAGAGGGTTTCAGAACGGCTCAATCAAAACTAAGATTCAACTCTTTTAGTTGAACAAACAGAACAGAAAGAAGTTTCACACAATTCTTCTGTGTAGTTTTTATTTGTAGACATTCTTTTTCCCAATATAGGCCTCCTAGCGCTCAGAATGTCCAATTGCAGTTTCTACAGAAAGAGTATTTCAGAACGGCTCAATCAAAAGTAAGGTTCAACTCTGTTAGTTGAATGCACAGAACAGAAAGTAGTTTCATACAATGCTTCTGTGTAGTTTATATTTGAACATATTCTTTTTTCCACTATTACCCACTTAGCGCTACGAATGTCCAGTTGCATTTTCTACAGACAGAGTGTTTCAAAACTGCTCAATCAAAAGTATGGTTTAACTCTGTTAGCTGAATGCTCCGATCAGAAAGAAGTTTCACAGAATGCTTCTGTGTAGTGTATATTTGAGTATATTCCTTTTTCCACTACTACGCTCTTAGCGCTCCAAATGTCCACTTGCATTTTCTACAGAAAGAGTGTTCAGATCTGCTCAATCAAAAGTATGGTTTAACTCTGTTAGCTGAATGCACAGATCAGAAAGAAGTTTCACAGAATGATTCTGTGTAGTTTATATTTGGAGACATTCCTTTTTCCACTATTACCCTCTTAGCGCTCCGAATCTCCACTTGCATTTTCTACAGAAAGAGTGTTTCAGAACGGCTCAATCAAAACTAAGGTTCAACTCTTTTAGTTGAACAAACAGAACAGAAAGAAGTTTCACACAATTCTTCTGTGTAGTTTTTACTTGAAGATATTCTTTTTCCCAATGTAGGCCTCTTAGCGCTTAGCATGTCCAATTTTAGTTTCTACAGAAAGAGTGTTTCAGAACGGCTCAATCAAAAGTAAGGTTCAACTCTGTTAGTTGAATGCACAGAACAGAAAGTATTTTCATACAATGCTTCTGTGTAGTTTATATTTGAACATATTCTTTTTTCCACTATTACCCACTTAGCGCTACGAATGTCCAGTTGCGTTTTCTACAGACAGAGTGTTTCAAAACTGCTCAATCAAAAGTATGGTTTAACTCTGTTAGCTGAATGCTCAGATCAGAAAGAAGTTTCACAGAATGCTTCTGTGTAGTTTATATTTGAATATATTCCTTTTTCCACTACTACGCTCTTAGCGCTCCAAATGTCCAGTTGCATTTTCTACAGAAAGAGTGTTCAGATCTGCTCTATCAAAAATATGGTTTAACTCTGTTAGCTGAATGCACAGATCAGAAAGAAGTTTCACCGAATGATTCTGTGTAGTTTATATTTGAAGACATTAATTTTTCCACTATTACCCACTTAGCGCTCCGAATCTCCACTTGCATTTTCTACAAAAAGAGTGTTTCATAACTGCTCAATCAAAAATATGACTTATCTCTGTTAAATGAATTTACAGATCAGAAATAAGTTTCACAGAATGCATCTGTGTAGTTTTTATTTGAAGATATTCTTTTTCCCAATGTAGGCCTCTTAGCGCTTAGCATGTCCAATTGCAGTTTCTACAGAAAGAGTGTTTCAGAACGGCTCAATCAAAAGTAAGGTTCAACTCTGTTAGTTGAATGCACAGAACAGAAAGAATTTTCACAGAATGCTACTGTGTAGTTTATATTTGAATATATTCCTTTTTCCACTATTACCCTCTTAGCGCTCCGAATGTCCACTTGCATTTTCTACAGAAAGAGTGTTCAGAACTGCGCAATCAAAAGTAGGGTTTAACTCTGTTAGCTTAATGAACATATCAGAAATAAGTTTCACACAATGCTTCTGTGTAGTTTTTATTTGAAGATATTTTTTTTTCCAATATAGGCCTCTTAGCGCTCAGAATGTCCAATTGCAGTTACTACAGAAAGAGTGTTTCAGAAAGGCTCAATCAAAAGTAAGGTTCAACTCTGTTAGTTGAATGCACAGAACAGAAAGAAGTTTCATACAATGCTTCTGTGTAGTTTATATTTGAACATATTCTTTTTTCGACTATTACCCACTTAGCGCTACGAATGTCCAGTTGCATTTTCTACAGACAGAGTGTTTCAAAACTGCTCAATGAAAAGTATGGTTTAACTCTGTTAGCTGAATGCTCAGATCAGAAAGAAGTTTCACAGAATGCTTCTGTGTAGTTTATATTTGAATATATTCCTTTTTCCACTACTACTCTCTTAGCGCTCCAAATGTCCAGTTGCATTTTCTACAGAAAGAGTGTTCAGATCTGCTCAATCAAAAGTATGGTTTAACCCTGTTAGCTGAATGCACAGATCAGAAAGAAGTTTCACAGAATGATTCTGTGTAGTTTATATTTGGAGACATTCCTTTTTCCACTATTACCCTCTTAGCGCTCCGAATCTCCACTTGCATTTTCTACAGAAAGAGTGTTTCAGAACGGCTCAATCAAAAGTAAGGTTCAACTAGTTTAGTTGAACAAACAGAACAGAAAGAAGTTTCACACAATTCTTCTGTGTAGTTTTTATTTGTAGACATTCTTTTTCCCAATATAGGCCTCCTAGCGCTCAGAATGTCCAATTGCAGTTTCTACAGAAAGAGTGTTTCAGAACGGCTCAATCAAAAGTAAGGTTCAACTCTGTTAGTTGAATGCACAGAACAGAAAGAAGTTTCATACAATGCTTCTGTGTAGTTTATATTTGAACATATTCTTTTTTCCACTATTACCCACTTAGTGCTACGAATGTCCAGTTGCATTTTCCACAGACAGAGTGTTTCAAAACTGCTCAATCAAAAGTATGGTTTAACTCTGTTAGCTGAATGCTCAGATCAGAAAGAAGTTTCACAGAATGCTTCTGTGTAGTTTATATTTGAATATATTCCTTTTTCCACTACTACGCTCTTAGCGCTCCAAATGTCCAGTTGCATTTTCTACAGAAAGAGTGTTCAGATCTGCTCAAATAAAAGTATGGTTTAACTATGTTAGCTGAATGCACAGATCAGAAAGAAGTTTCATCGAATGATTCTGTGTAGTTTATATTTGAAGACATTCCTTTTTCCACTGTTACCCTCTTAGCGCTCCGAATCTCCACTTGCATTTTCTACAAAAAGAGTGTTTCATAACTGCTCAATCAAAAATATGTTTTATCTCTGTTAACTGAATTTACAGATCAGAAATAAGTTTCGCAGAATGCATCTGTGTAGTTTTTATTTGAAGATATTCTTTTTCCCAATGTAGGCCTCTTAGCGCTTAGCATGTCCAATTGCAGTTTCTACAGAAAGAGTGTTTCAGAACGGCTCAATCAAAAGTAAGGTTCAACTCTGTTAGTTGAATGCACAGAACAGAAAGAATTTTCACAGAATGCTACTGTGTAGTTTATATTTGAATATATTCCTTTTTCCACTATTACCCTCTTAGCGCTCGGAATGTCCACTTGCATTTTCTACAGAAAGAGTGTTCAGAACTGCGCAATCAAAAGTATGGTTTAACTCTGTTAGCTTAATGAACATATCAGAAATAAGTTTCACACAATGCTTCTGTGTAGTTTTTATTTGAAGATATTATTTTTCCCAATAGAGTCCTCTTGGTGCTCAGAATGTCCAATTGCAGTTTCTACAGAAAGAGTGTTTCAGAAAGGTTCAATCAAAAGTAAGGTTCAACTCTGTTAGTTGAATGCACCGAACAGAAAGAAGTTTCATACAATGCTTCTGTGTAGTTTATATTTGAACATATTCTTTTTTCCACAATTACCCACTTAGTGCTACGAATGTCCAGTTGCATTTTCTACAGACAGAGTGTTTCAAAACTGCTCAATCAAAAGTATGGTTTAACTCTGTTAGCTGAATGCTCAGATCAGAAAGAAGTTTCACAGAATGCTTCTGTGTAGTTTATATTTGAATATATTCCTTTTTCCACTACTACCCTCTTAGCGCTCCAAATGTCCAGTTGCATTTTCTACAGAAAGAGTGTTCAGATCTGCTCAATCAAAAGTATGGTTTAACTCTGTTAGCTGAATGCACAGATCAGAAAGAAGTTTCACCGAATGATTCTGTGTAGTTTATATTTGAAGACATTCCTTTTTCCACTATTACCCTCTTAGCGCTCCGAATCTCCACTTGCATTTTCTACAAAAAGAGTGTTTCATAACTGCTCAATCAAAAATATGTTTTATCTCTGTTAACTGAATTTACAGATCAGAAATAAGTTTCACAGAATGCATCTGTGTAGTTTTTATTTGAAGATATTCTTTTTCCCAATGTAGGCCTCTTGGCGCTTAGCATGTCCAATTGCAGTTTCTACAGAAAGAGTGTTTCAGAACGGCTCAATCAAAAGGAAGGTTCAACTCTGTTGGTTGAATGCACAGAACAGAAAGTATTTTCACAGAATGCTACTGTGTAGTTTATATTTGAATATATTCCTTTTTCCACTATTACCCTCTTAGCGCTCCGAATGTCCACTTGCATTTTCTACAGAAAGAGTGTTCAGAACTGCGCAATCAAAAGTATGGTTTAACTCTGTTAGCTTAATGAACATATCAGAAATAAGTTTCACACAATGCTTCTGTGTAGTTTTTATTTGAAGATGTTATTTTTCCCAATAGAGGCCTCTTAGCGCTCAGAATGTCTAATTGCAGTTTCTACAGAAAGAGTGTTTCAGAAAGGCTCAATCAAAAGTAAGGTTCAACTCTGTTAGTTGAATGCACAGAACAGAAAGAAGTTTCATACAATGCTTCTGTGTTGTTTATATTTGAACATATTCTTTTTTCCACTATTACCCACTTAGCGCAACGAATGTCCAGTTGCATTTTCTACAGACAGAGTGTTTCAAAACTGCTCAATCAAAAGTATGGTTTAACTCTGTTAGCTGAATGCTCAGATCAGAAAGAAGTTTCACAGAATGTTTCTGTGTAGTTTATATTTGAATATATTCCTTTTTCCACTACTACTCTCTTAGCGCTCCAAATGTCCAGTTGCATTTTCTACAGAAAGAGTGTTCAGATCTGCTCAATCAAAAGTATGGTTTAACTCTGTTAGCTGAATGCACAGATCAGAAAGAAGTTTCACAGAATGATTCTGTGTAGTTTATATTTGGAGACATTCCTTTTTCCACTATTACCCTCTTAGCGCTCCGAATCTCCACTTGCATTTTCTACAGAAAGAGTGTTTCACAACGGCTCAATCAAAACTAAGGTTCAACTCTTTTAGTTGAACAAACAGAACAGAAAGAAGTTTCACACATTTCTTCTGTGTAGTTTTTATTTGTAGACATTCTTTTTCCCAATATAGGCCTCCTAGCGCTCAGAATGACCAATTGCAGTATCTACAGAAAGAGTGTTTCAGAACGGCTCAATCAAAAGTAAGGTTCAACTCTGTTAGTTGAATGCACAGAACAGAAAGAAGTTTCATACAATGATTCTGTGTAGTTTATATTTGAACATATTCTTTATTCCACTATTACCCACTTAGCGCTACGAATGTCCAGTTGCATTTTCTACAGACAGAGTGTTTCAAAACTGCTCAATCAAAAGTATGGTTTAACTCTGTTAGCTGAATGCTCAGATCAGAAAGAAGTTTCACAGAATGCTTCTGTGTAGTGTATATTTGAATATATTCCTTTTTCCACTACTACGCTCTTAGCGCTCCAAATGTCCAGTTGCATTTTCTACAGAAAGAGTGTTCAGATCTGCTCAATCAAAAGTATGGTTTAACTCTGTTAGCTGAATGCACAGATCAGAAAGAAGTTTCACCGAATGATTCTGTGCAGTTTATATTTGAAGACATTCCTTTTTCCACTATTACCCTCTTAGCCGTCCGAATCTCCACTTGCATTTTCTACAAAAAGAGTGTTTCACAACTGCTCAATCAAAAATATGTTTTATCTCTGTTAACTGAATTTACAGATCAGGAATAAGTTTCACAGAATGCATCTGTGTAGTTTTTATTTGAAGATATTCTTTTTCCCAATGTAGGCCTCTTAGCGCTTAGCATGTCCAATTGCAGTTTCTACAGAAAGAGTGTTTCAGAACGGCTCAATCAAAAGTAAGGTTCAACTCTGTTAGTTGAATGCACAGAACAGAAAGTATTTTCACAGAATGCTACTGTGTAGTTTATATTTGAATATATTCCTTTTTCCACTATTACCCTCTTAGCGTTCCGAATGTCCACTTGCATTTTCTACAGAAAGAGTGTTCAGAACTGCGCAATCAAAAGTATGGTTTAACTCTGTTAGCTTAATGAACATATCAGAAATACGTTTCACACAATGCTTCTGTGTAGTTTTTATTTGAAGATATTATTTTTCCCAATAGAGGCCTCTTAGCGCTCAGAATGTCCAATTGCAGTTTCTACAGAAAGAGTGTTTCAGAAAGGGTCAATCATAAGTAAGGTTCAACTCTGTTAGTTGAATGCACAGAACAGAAAGAAGTTTCATACAATGCTTCTGTGTAGTTTATATTTGAACATATTCTTTTTTCCACTATTACCCACTTAGTGCTACGAATGTCCAGTTGCATTTTCCACAGACAGAGTGTTTCAAAACTGCTCAATCAAAAGTATGGTTTAACTCTGTTAGCTGAATGCTCAGATCAGAAAGAAGTTTCACAGAATGCTTCTGTGTAGTTTATATTTGAATATATTCCTTTTTCCACTACTACGCTCTTAGCGCTCCAAATGTCCAGTTGCATTTTCTACAGAAAGAGTGTTCAGATCTGCTCAAATAAAAGTATGGTTTAACTATGTTAGCTGAATGCACAGATCAGAAAGAAGTTTCATCGAATGATTCTGTGTAGTTTATATTTGAAGACATTCCTTTTTCCACTGTTACCCTCTTAGCGCTCCGAATCTCCACTTGCATTTTCTACAAAAAGAGTGTTTCATAACTGCTCAATCACAAATATGTTTTATCTCTGTTAACTGAATTTACAGATCAGAAATAAGTTTCGCAGAATGCATCTGTGTAGTTTTTATTTGAAGATATTCTTTTTCCCAATGTAGGCCTCTTAGCGCTTAGCATGTCCAATTGCAGTTTCTACAGAAAGAGTGTTTCAGAACGGCTCAATCAAAAGTAAGGTTCAACTCTGTTAGTTGAATGCACAGAACAGAAAGAATTTTCACAGAATGCTACTGTGTAGTTTATATTTGAATATATTCCTTTTTCCACTATTACCCTCTTAGCGCTCGGAATGTCCACTTGCATTTTCTACAGAAAGAGTGTTCAGAACTGCGCAATCAAAATTATGGTTTAACTCTGTTAGCTTAATGAACATATCAGAAATAAGTTTCACACAATGCTTCTGTGTAGTTTTTATTTGAAGATATTATTTTTCCCAATAGAGGCCTCTTGGTGCTCAGAATGTCCAATTGCAGTTTCTACAGAAAGAGTGTTTCAGAAAGGTTCAATCAAAAGTAAGGTTCAACTCTGTTAGTTGAATGCACCGAACAGAAAGAAGTTTCATACAATGCTTCTGTGTAGTTTATATTTGAACATATTCTTTTTTCCACTATTACCCACTTAGCGCTACGAATGTCCAGTTGCATTTTCTACAGACAGAGTGTTTCAAAACTGCTCAATCAAAAGTATGGTTTAACTCTGTTAGCTGAATGCTCAGATCAGAAAGAAGTTTCACAGAATGCTTCTGTGTAGTTTATATTTGAATATATTCCTTTTTCCACTACTACGCTCTTAGCGCTCCAAATGTCCAGTTGCATTTTCTACAGAAAGAGTGTTCAGATCTGCTCAAATAAAAGTATGGTTTAACTATGTTAGCTGAATGCACAGATCAGAAAGAAGTTTCATCGAATGATTCTGTGTAGTTTATATTTGAAGACATTCCTTTTTCCACTGTTACCCTCTTAGCGCTCCGAATCTCCACTTGCATTTTCTACAAAAAGAGTGTTTCATAACTGCTCAATCAAAAATATGTTTTATCTCTGTTAACTGAATTTACAGATCAGAAATAAGTTTCGCAGAATGCATCTGTGTAGTTTTTATTTGAAGATATTCTTTTTCCCAATGTAGGCCTCTTAGCGCTTAGCATGTCCAATTGCAGTTTCTACAGAAAGAGTGTTTCAGAACGGCTCAATCAAAAGTAAGGTTCAACTCTGTTAGTTGAATGCACAGAACAGAAAGAATTTTCACAGAATGCTACTGTGTAGTTTATATTTGAATATATTCCTTTTTCCACTACTACCCTCTCAGCGCTCCAAATGTCCAGTTGCATTTTCTACAGAAAGAGTGTTCAGATCTGCTCAATCAAAAGTATGGTTTAACTCTGTTAGCTGAATGCACAGATCAGAAAGAAGTTTCACCGAATGATTCTGTGTAGTTTATATTTGAAGACATTCCTTTTTCCACTATTACCCTCTTAGCGCTCCGAATCTCCACTTGCATTTTCTACAAAAAGAGTGTTTCATAACTGCTCAATCAAAAATATGTTTTATCTCTGTTAACTGAATTTACAGATCAGAAATAAGTTTCACAGAATGCATCTGTGTAGTTTTTATTTGAAGATATTCTTTTTCCCAATGTAGGCCTCTTGGCGCTTAGCATGTCCAATTGCAGTTTCTACAGAAAGAGTGTTTCAGAACGGCTCAATCAAAAGGAAGGTTCAACTCTGTTGGTTGAATGCACAGAACAGAAAGTATTTTCACAGAATGCTACTGTGTAGTTTATATTTGAATATATTCCTTTTTCCACTATTACCCTCTTAGCGCTCCGAATGTCCACTTGCAGTTTCTACAGAAAGAGTGTTCAGAACTGCGCAATCAAAAGTATGGTTTAACTCTGTTAGCTTAATGAACATATCAGAAATAAGTTTCACACAATGCTTCTGTGTAGTTTTTATTTGAAGATGTTATTTTTCCCAATAGAGGCCTCTTAGCGCTCAGAATGTCCAATTGCAGTTTCTACAGAAAGAGTGTTTCAGAAAGGCTCAATCAAAAGTAAGGTTCAACTCTGTTAGTTGAATGCACAGAACAGAAAGAAGTTTCATACAATGCTTCTGTGTTGTTTATATTTGAACATATTCTTTTTTCCACTATTACCCACTTAGCGCTACGAATGTCCAGTTGCATTTTCTACAGACAGAGTGTTTCAAAACTGCTCAATCAAAAGTATGGTTTAACTCTGTTAGCTGAATGCTCAGATCAGAAAGAAGTTTCACAGAATGTTTCTGTGTAGTTTATATTTGAATATATTCCTTTTTCCACTACTACTCTCTTAGCGCTCCAAATGTCCAGTTGCATTTTCTACAGAAAGAGTGTTCAGATCTGCTCAATCAAAAGTATGGTTTAACTCTGTTAGCTGAATGCACAGATCAGAAAGAAGTTTCACAGAATGATTCTGTGTAGTTTATATTTGGAGACATTCCTTTTTCCACTATTACCCTCTTAGCGCTCCGAATCTCCACTTGCATTTTCTACAAAAAGATTGTTTCATAACTGCTCAATCAAAAATATGTTTTATCTCTGTTAACTGAATTTACAGATCAGAAATAAGTTTCACAGAATGCATCTGTGTAGTTTTTATTTGAAGATATTCTTTTTCCCAATGTAGGCCTCTTAGCGCTTAGCATGTCCAATTGCAGTTTCTACAGAAAGAGTGTTTCAGAACGGCTCAATCAAAAGTAAGGTTCAACTCTGTTAGTTGAATGCACAGAACAGAAAGTATTTTCACAGAATGCTACTGTGTAGTTTATATTTGAATATATTCCTTTTTCCACTATTACCCTCTTAGCGTTCCGAATGTCCACTTGCATTTTCTACAGAAAGAGTGTTCAGAACTGCGCAATCAAAAGTATGGTTTAACTCTGTTAGCTTAATGAACATATCAGAAATACGTTTCACACAATGCTTCTGTGTAGTTTTTATTTGAAGATATTATTTTTCCCAATAGAGGCCTCTTAGCGCTCAGAATGTCCAATTGCAGTTTCTACAGAAAGAGTGTTTCAGAAAGGGTCAATCATAAGTAAGGTTCAACTCTGTTAGTTGAATGCACAGAACAGAAAGAAGTTTCATACAATGCTTCTGTGTAGTTTATATTTGAACATAATCTTTTTTCCACTATTACCCACTTAGCGCTACGAATGTCCAGTTGCATTTTCTACAGACAGAGTGTTTCAAAACTGCTCAATCAAAAGTATGGTTTAACTCTGTTAGCTGAATGCTCAGATCAGAAAGAAGTTTCACAGAATGCTTCTGTGTAGTTTATATTTGAATATATTCCTTTTTCCACTACTACTCTCTTAGCGCTCCAAATGTCCAGTTGCGTTTTCTACAGAAAGAGTGTTCAGATCTGCTCAATCAAAAGTATGGTTTAACTCTGTTAGCTGAATGCACAGATCAGAAAAAAGTTTCACAGAATGATTCTGTGTAGTTTATATTTGGAGACATTCCTTTTTCCACTATTACCCTCTTAGGGCTCTGAATCTCCACTTGCATTTTCTACAGAAAGAGTGTTTCTGAACGGCTCAATCAAAACTAAGGTTCAACTCTTTTAGTTGAACAAACAGAACAGAAAGAAGTTTCACACAATTCTTCTGTGTAGTTTTTATTTGTAGACATTCTTTTTCCCAATATAGGCCTCTTAGCGCTCAGAATGTCCAATTGCAGTTTCTACAGAAAGAGTGTTTCAGAACGGCTCAATCAAAAGTAAGGTTCAACTCTGTTAGTTGAATGCACAGAACAGAAGGAAGTTTCATACAATGCTTCTGTGTAGTTTATATTTGAACCTATTCTTTTTTCCACTATTACCCACTTAGCGCTACGAATGTCCAGTTGCATTTTCTACAGACAGAGTGTTTCAAAACTGCTCAATCAAAAGTATGGTTTAACTCTGTTAGCTGAATGCTCAGATCAGAAAGTAGTTTCACAGAATGCTTCTGTGTAGTTTATATTTGAATATATTACTTTTTCCACTACTACGATCTTAGCGCTCCAAATGTCCAGTTGCATTTTCTACAGAAAGAGTGTTCAGATCTGCTCAATCAAAAATATGGTTTAACTCTGTTAGCTGAATGCACAGATCAGAAAGAAGTTTCACCGAATGATTCTGTGTAGTTTATATTTGAAGACATTCCTTTTTCCACTATTACCCTCTTAGCGCTCCGAATCTCCACTTGCATTTTCTACAAAAAGAGTGTTTCATAACTGCTCAATCAAAAATATGTTTTATCTCTGTTAACTGAATTTACAGATCAGAAATAAGTTTCACAGAATGCATCTGTGTAGTTTTTATTTGAAGATATTCTTTTTCCCAATGTAGGCCTCTTAGCGCTTAGCATGTCCAATTGCAGTTTCTACAGAAAGAGTGTTTCAGAACGGCTCAATCAAAAGTAAGGTTCAACTCTGTTAGTTGAATGCACAGAACAGAAAGAATTTTCACAGAATGCTACTGTGTAGTTTATATTTGAATATATTCCTTTTTCCACTATTACCCTCTTAGCGCTCCGAATGTCCACTTGCATTTTCTACAGAAAGAGTGTTCAGAACTGCGCAATCAAAAGTATGGTTTAACTCTGTTAGCTTAATGAACATATCAGAAATAAGTTTCACACAATGCTTCTGTGTAGTTTTTATTTGAAGATGTTATTTTTCCCAATAGAGGCCTCTTAGCGCTCAGAATGTCCAATTGCAGTTTCTACAGAAAGAGTGTTTCAGAAAGGCTCAATCAAAAGTAAGGTTCAACTCTGTTAGTTGAATGCACAGAACAGAAAGAAGTTTCATACAATGCTTCTGTGTTGTTTATATTTGAACATATTCTTTTTTCCACTATTACCCACTTAGCGCTACGAATGTCCAGTTGCATTTTCTACAGACAGAGTGTTTCAAAACTGCTCAATCAAAAGTATGGTTTAACTCTGTTAGCTGAATGCTCAGATCAGAAAGTAGTTTCACAGAATGCTTCTGTGTAGTTTATATTTGAATATATTACTTTTTCCACTACTACGATCTTAGCGCTCCAAATGTCCAGTTGCATTTTCTACAGAAAGAGTGTTCAGATCTGCTCAATCAAAAATATGGTTTAACTCTGTTAGCTGAATGCACAGATCAGAAAGAAGTTTCACCGAATGATTCTGTGTAGTTTATATTTGAAGACATTCCTTTTTCCACTATTACCCTCTTAGCGCTCCGAATCTCCACTTGCATTTTCTACAAAAAGAGTGTTTCATAACTGCTCAATCAAAAATATGTTTTATCTCTGTTAACTGAATTTACAGATCAGAAATAAGTTTCACAGAATGCATCTGTGTAGTTTTTATTTGAAGATATTCTTTTTCCCAATGTAGGCCTCTTAGCGCTTAGCATGTCCAATTGCAGTTTCTACAGAAAGAGTGTTTCAGAACGGCTCAATCAAAAGTAAGGTTCAACTCTGTTAGTTGAATGCACAGACCAGAAAGTATTTCACAGAATGCTACTGTGTAGTTTATATTTGAATATATTCCTTTTTCCACTATTACCCTCTTAGCGCTCCGAATGTCCACTTGCATTTTCTACAGAAAGAGTGTTCAGAACTGCGCAATCAAAAGTATGGTTTAACTCTGTTAGCTTAATGAACATATCAGAAATAAGTTTCACACAATGCTTCTGTGTAGTTTTTATTTGAAGATGTTATTTTTCCCAATAGAGGCCTCTTAGCGCTCAGAATGTCCAATTGCAGTTTCTACAGAAAGAGTGTTTCAGAAAGGCTCAATCAAAAGTAAGGTTCAACTCTGTTAGTTGAATGCACAGAACAGAAAGAAGTTTCATACAATGCTTCTGTGTTGTTTATATTTGAACATATTCTTTTTTCCACTATTACCCACTTAGCGCTACGAATGTCCAGTTGCATTTTCTACAGACAGAGTGTTTCAAAACTGCTCAATCAAAAGTATGGTTTAACTCTGTTAGCTGAATGCTCAGATCAGAAAGTAGTTTCACAGAATGCTTCTGTGTAGTTTATATTTGAATATATTACTTTTTCCACTACTACGATCTTAGCGCTCCAAATGTCCAGTTGCATTTTCTACAGAAAGAGTGTTCAGATCTGCTCAATCAAAAATATGGTTTAACTCTGTTAGCTGAATGCACAGATCAGAAAGAAGTTTCACCGAATGATTCTGTGTAGTTTATATTTGAAGACATTCCTTTTTCCACTATTACCCTCTTAGCGCTCCGAATCTCCACTTGCATTTTCTACAAAAAGAGTGTTTCATAACTGCTCAATCAAAAATATGTTTTATCTCTGTTAACTGAATTTACAGATCAGAAATAAGTTTCACAGAATGCATCTGTGTAGTTTTTATTTGAAGATATTCTTTTTCCCAATGTAGGCCTCTTAGCGCTTAGCATGTCCAATTGCAGTTTCTACAGAAAGAGTGTTTCAGAACGGCTCAATCAAAAGTAAGGTTCAACTCTGTTAGTTGAATGCACAGAACAGAAAGAATTTTCACAGAATGCTACTGTGTAGTTTATATTTGAATATATTCCTTTTTCCACTATTACCCTCTTAGCGCTCCGAATGTCCACTTGCATTTTCTACAGAAAGAGTGTTCAGAACTGCGCAATCAAAAGTATGGTTTAACTCTGTTAGCTTAATGAACATATCAGAAATAAGTTTCACACAATGCTTCTGTGTAGTTTTTATTTGAAGATGTTATTTTTCCCAATAGAGGCCTCTTAGCGCTCAGAATGTCCAATTGCAGTTTCTATAGAAAGAGTGTTTCAGAAAGGCTCAATCAAAAGTAAGGTTCAACTCTGTTAGTTGAATGCACAGAACAGAAAGAAGTTTCATACAATGCTTCTGTGTTGTTTATATTTGAACATATTCTTTTTTCCACTATTACCCACTTAGCGCTACGAATGTCCAGTTGCATTTTCTACAGACAGAGTGTTTCAAAACTGCTCAATCAAAAGTATGGTTTAACTCTGTTAGCTGAATGCTCAGATCAGAAAGAAGTTTCACAGAATGCTTCTGTGTAGTTTATATTTGAATATATTCCTTTTTCCACTACTACGCTCTTAGCGCTCCAAATGTCCAGTTGCATTTTCTACAGAAAGAGTGTTCAGATCTGCTCAATCAAAAGTATGGTTTAACTCTGTTAGCTGAATGCACAGATCAGAAAGAAGTTTCACCGAATGATTCTGTGTAGTTTATATTTGAAGACATTCCTTTTTCCACTGTTACCCTCTTAGCGCTCCGAATCTCCACTTGCATTTTCTACAAAAAGAGTGTTTCATAACTGCTCAATCAAAAATATGATTTATCTCTGTTAACTGAATTTACAGATCAGAAATAAGTTTCGCAGAATGCATCTGTGTAGTTTTTATTTGAAGATATTCTTTTTCCCAATGTAGGCCTCTTAGCGCTTAGCATGTCCAATTGCAGTTTCTACAGAAAGAGTGTTTCAGAACGGCTCAATCAAAAGTAAGGTTCAACTCTGTTAGTTGAATGCACAGAACAGAAAGAATTTTCACAGAATGCTACTGTGTAGTTTATATTTGAATATATTCCTTTTTCCACTATTACCCTCTTAGCGCTCCGAATGTCCACTTGCATTTTCTACAGAAAGAGTGTTCAGAACTGCGCAATCAAAAGTATGGTTTAACTCTGTTAGCTTAATGAACATATCAGAAATAAGTTTCACACAATGCTTCTGTGTAGTTTTTATTTGAAGATATTATTTTTCCCAATAGAGGCCTCTTAGTGCTCAGAATGTCCAATTGCAGTTTCTACAGAAAGAGTGTTTCAGAAAGGTTCAATCAAAAGTAAGGTTCAACTCTGTTAGTTGAATGCACCGAACAGAAAGAAGTTTCATACAATGCTTCTGTGTAGTTTATATTTGAACATATTCTTTTTTCCACTATTACCCACTTAGCGCTACGAATGTCCAGTTGCATTTTCTACAGACAGAGTGTTTCAAAACTGCTCAATCAAAAGTATGGTTTAACTCTGTTAGCTGAATGCTCAGATCAGAAAGAAGTTTCACAGAATGCTTCTGTGTTGTTTATATTTGAATATATTCCTTTTTCCACTACTACGCTCTTAGCGCTCCAAATGTCCAGTTGCATTTTCTACAGAAAGAGTGTTCAGATCTGCTCAATGAAAAGTATGGTTTAACTCTGTTAGCTGAATGCACAGATCAGAAAGAAGTTTCACCGAATGATTCTGTGTAGTTTATATTTGAAGACATTCCTTTTTCCACTATTACCCTCTTAGCGCTCCGAATCTCCACTTGCATTTTCTACAAAAAGAGTGTTTCATAACTGCTCAATCAAAAATATGTTTTATCCCTGTTAACTGAATTTACAGATCAGAAATAAGTTTCACAGAATGCATCTGTGTAGTTTTTATTTGAAGATATTCTTTTTCCCAATGTAGGCCTCTTAGCGCTTAGCATGTCCAATTGCAGTTTCTACAGAAAGAGTGTTTCAGAACGGCTCAATCAAAAGTAAGGTTCAACTCTGTTAGTTGAGTGCACAGAACAGAAAGAATTTTCACAGAATGCTACTGTGTAGTTTATATTTGAATATATTCCTTTTTCCACTATTACCCTCTTAGCGCTACGAATGTCCACTTGCATTTTCTACAGAAAGAGTGTTCAGAACTGCGCAATCAAAAGTATGGTTTAACTCTGTTAGCTTAATGAACATATCAGAAATAAGTTTCACACAATGCTTCTGTGTAGTTTTTATTTGAAGATATTATTTTTCCCAATAGAGGCCTCTTAGCGCTCAGAATGTCCAATTACAGTTTCAAAAGAAACAGTGTTTCAGAAAGGCTCAATCAAAAGTAAGGTTCAACTCTGTTAGTTGAATGCACAGAACAGAAAGAAGTTTCATACAATGCTTCTGTGTAGTTTATATTTGAACATATTCTTTTTTCCACTATTACCCACTTAGCGCTACGAATGTCCAGTTGCATTTTCTACAGACAGAGTGTTTCAAAACTGCTCAATCAAAAGTATGGTTTAACTCTGTTAGCTGAATGCTCAGATCAGAAAGAAGTTTCACAGAATGCTTCTGTGTAGTTTATATTTGTATATATTCCTTTTTCCACTACTACTCTCTTAGCGCTCCAAATGTCCAGTTGCATTTTCTACAGAAAGAGTGTTCAGATCTGCTCAATCAAAAGAATGGTTTAACTCTGTTAGCTGAATGCACAGATCAGAAAGAAGTTTCACAGAATGATTCTGTGTAGTTTATATTTGGAGACATTCCTTTTTCCACTATTACCCTCTTAGCGCTCCGAATCTCCACTTGCATTTTCTACAGAAAGAGTGTTTCAGAACGGCTCAATCAAAACTAAGGTTCAACCCTTTTAGTTGAACAAACAGAACAGAAAGAAGTTTCACACAATTCTTCTGTGTAGTTTTTATTTGTAGACATTCTTTTTCCCAATATAGGCCTCCTAGCGCTCAGAATGTCCAACTGCAGTTTCTACAGAAAGAGTGTTTCAGAACGGCTCAATCAAAAGTGAGGTTCAACTCTGTTAGTTGAATGCACAGAACAGAAAGAAGTTTCATACAATGCTTCTGTGTAGTTTATATTTGAACATATTCTTTTTTCCACTATTACCCACTTAGCGCTACGAATGTCCAGTTGCATTTTCTACAGACAGAGTGTTTCAAAACTGCTCAATCAAAAGTATGGTTTTACTCTGTTAGCTGAATGCTCAGATCAGAAAGAAGTTTCACAGAATGCTTCTGTGTAGTTTATATGTGAATATATTCCTTTTTCCACTACTACGCTCTTAGCGCTCCAAATGTCCAGTTGCATTTTCTACAGAAAGAGTGTTCAGATCTGCTCAATCAAAAGTATGGTTTAACTCTGTTAGCTGAATGCACAGATCAGAAAGAAGATTCACCGAATGATTCTGTGTAGTTTATATTTGAAGACATTCCTTTTTCCACTGTTACCCTCTTAGCGCTCCGAATCTCCACTTGCATTTTCTACAAAAAGAGTGTTTCATAACTGCTCAATCAAAAATATGTTTTATCTCTGTTAACTGAATTTACAGATCAGAAATAAGTTTCGCAGAATGCATCTGTGTAGTTTTTATTTGAAGATATTCTTTTTCCCAATGTAGGCCTCTTAGCGCTTAGCATGTCCAATTGCAGTTTCTACAGAAAGAGTGTTTCAGAACGGCTCAATCAAAAGTAAGGTTCAACTCTGTTAGTTGAGTGCACAGAACAGAAAGAATTTTCACAGAATGCTACTGTTTAGTTTATATTTGAATATATTCCTTTTTCCACTATTACCCTCTTAGCGCTACGAATGTCCACTTGCATTTTCTACAGAAAGAGTGTTCAGAACTGCGCAATCAAAAGTATGGTTTAACTCTGTTAGCTTAATGAACATATCAGAAATAAGTTTCACACAATGCTTCTGTGTAGTTTTTATTTGAAGATATTATTTTTCCCAATAGAGGCCTCTTAGCGCTCAGAATGTCCAATTACAGTTTCTAAAGAAACAGTGTTTCAGAAAGGCTCAATCAAAAGTAAGGTTCAACTCTGTTAGTTGAATGCACAGAACAGAAAGAAGTTTCATACAATGCTTCTGTGTAGTTTATATTTGAACATATTCTTTTTTCCACTATTACCCACTTAGCGCTACGAATGTCCAGTTGCATTTTCTACAGACAGAGTGTTTCAAAACTGCTCAATCAAAAGTATGGTTTAACTCTGTTAGCTGAATGCTCAGATCAGAAAGAAGTTTCACAGAATGCTTCTGTGTAGTTTATATTTGAATATATTCCTTTTTCCACTACTACTCTCTTAGCGCTCCAAATGTCCAGTTGCATTTTCTACAGAAAGAGTGTTCAGATCTGCTCAATCAAAAGAATGGTTTAACTCTGTTAGCTGAATGCACAGATCAGAAAGAAGTTTCACAGAATGATTCTGTGTAGTTTATATTTGGAGACATTCCTTTTTCCACTATTACCCTCTTAGCGCTCCGAATCTCCACTTGCATTTTCTACAGAAAGAGTGTTTCAGAACGGCTCAATCAAAACTAAGATTCAACTCTTTTAGTTGAACAAACAGAACAGAAAGAAGTTTCACACAATTCTTCTGTGTAGTTTTTATTTGTAGACATTCTTTTTCCCAATATAGGCCTCCTAGCGCTCAGAATGTCCAATTGCAGTTTCTACAGAAAGAGTGTTTCCGAACGGCTCAATCAAAAGTAAGGTTCAACTCTGTTAGTTGAATGCACAGAACAGAAAGAAGTTTCATACAATGCTTCTGTGTAGTTTATATTTGAACATATTCTTTTTTCCACTATTACCCACTTAGCGCTACGAATGTCCAGTTGCATTTTCTACAGACAGAGTGTTTCAAAACTGCTCAATCAAAAGTATGGTTTAACTCTGTTAGCTGAATGCTCAGATCAGAAAGAAGTTTCACAGAATGCTTCTGTGTAGTGTATATTTGAATATATTCCTTTTTCCACTACTACGCTCTTAGCGCTCCAAATGTCCAGTTGCATTTTCTACAGAAAGAGTGTTCAGATCTGCTCAATCAAAAGTATGGTTTAACTCTGTTAGCTGAATGCACAGATCAGAAAGAAGTTTCACAGAATGATTCTGTGTAGTTTATATTTGGAGACATTCCTTTTTCCACTATTACCCTCTTAGCGCTCCGAATCTCCACTTGCATTTTCTACAGAAAGAGTGTTTCAGAACGGCTCAATCAAAACTAAGGTTCAACTCTTTTATTTGAACAAACAGAACAGAAAGAAGTTTCACACAATTCTTCTGTGTAGTTTTTACTTGAAGATATTCTTTTTCCCAATGTAGGCCTCTTAGCGCTTAGCATGTCCAATTGTAGTTTCTACAGAAAGAGTGTTTCAGAACGGCTCAATCAAAAGTAAGGTTCAACTCTGTTAGTTGAATGCACAGAACAGAAGGAAGTTTCATACAATGCTTCTGTGTAGTTTATATTTGAACATATTCTTTTTTCCACTATTACCCACTTAGCGCTACGAATGTCCAGTTGCATTTTCTACAGACAGAGTGTTTCAAAACTGCTCAATCAAAAGTATGGTTTAACTCTGTTAGCTGAATGCTCAGATCAGAAAGTAGTTTCACAGAATGCTTCTGTGTAGTTTATATTTGAATATATTCCTTTTTCCACTACTACGATCTTAGCGCTCCAAATGTCCAGTTGCATTTTCTACAGAAAGAGTGTTCAGATCTGCTCAATCAAAAATATGTTTTATCTCTGTTAACTGAATTTACAGATCAGAAATAAGTTTCGCAGAATGCATCTGTGTAGTTTTTATTTGAAGATATTTTTTTCCCAATGTAGGCCTCTTAGCGCTTAGCATGTCCAATTGCAGTTTCTACAGTAAGAGTGTTTCAGAACGGCTCAATCAAAAGTAAGGTTCAACTCTGTTAGTTGAATGCACAGAACAGAAAGAATTTTCACAGAATGCTACTGTGTAGTTTATATTTGAATATATTCCTTTTTCCACAATTACCCAATTAGCGCTCCGAATGTCCACTTGCATTTTCTACAGAAAGAGTGTTCAGAACTGCGCAATCAAAAGTATGGTTTAACTCTGTTAGCTTAATGAAGATATAAGAAATAAGTTTCACACAATGCTTCTGTGTAGTTTTTATTTGAAGATATTATTTTTCCCAATAGAGGCCTCTTAGCGCTCAGAATGTCCAATTACAGTTTCTAAAGAAACAGTGTTTCAGAAAGGCTCAATCAAAAGTAAGGTTCAACTCTGTTAGTTGAATGCCCAGAACAGAAAGAAGTTTCATACAATGCTTCTGTGTAGTTTATATTTGAACATATTCTTTTTTCCACTATTACCCACTTAGCGCTACGAATGTCCAGTTGCATTTTCTACAGACAGAGTGTTTCAAAACTGCTCAATCAAAAGTATGGTTTAACTCTGTTAGCTGAATGCTCAGATCAGAAAGAAGTTTCACAGAATGCTTCTGTGTAGTTTATATTTGAATATATTCCTTTTTCCACTACTACTCTCTTAGCGCTCCAAATGTCCAGTTGCATTTTCTACAGAAAGAGTGTTCAGATCTGCTCAATCAAAAGAATGTTTTAACACTGTTAGCTGAATGCACAGATCAGAAAGAAGTTTCACAGAATGATTCTGTGTAGTTTATATTTGGAGACATTCCATTTTCCACTATTACCCTCTTAGCGCTCCGAATCTCCACTTGCATTTTCTACAGAAAGAGTGTTTCAGAACGGCTCAATCAAAACTAAGGTTCAACTCTTTTAGTTGAACAAACAGAACAGAAAGAAGTTTCACACATTTCTTCTGTGTAGTTTTTATTTTTAGACATTCTTTTTCCCAATATAGGCCTCCTAGCGCTCAGAATGTCCAATTGCAGTTTCTACAGAAAGAGTGTTTCAGAACGGCTCAATCAAAATAAGGTTCAACTCTGTTAGTTGAATGCACAGAACAGAAAGAAGTTTCATACAATGCTTCTGTGTAGTTTATATTTGAACATATTCTTTCTTCCACTATTACCCACTTAGCGCTACGAATGTCCAGTTGCATTTTCTACAGACAGAGTGTTTCAAAACTTCTCAATCAAAAGTATGGTTTAACTCTGTTAGCTGAATGCTCAGATCAGAAAGAAGTTTCACAGAATGCTTCTGTGTAGTTTATATTTGAATATATTCCTTTTTCCACTACTACGCTCTTAGCGCTCCAAATGTCCAGTTGCATTTTCTACAGAAAGAGTGTTCAGATCTGCTCAATCAAAAGTATGGTTTAACTCTGTTAGCTGAATGCACAGATCAGAAAGAAGATTCACCGAATGATTCTGTGTAGTTTATATTTGAAGACATTCCTTTTTCCACTGTTACCCTCTTAGCGCTCCGAATCTCCACTTGCATTTTCTACAAAAAGAGTGTTTCATAACTGCTCAATCAAAAATATGTTTTATCTCTGTTAACTGAATTTACAGATCAGAAATAAGTTTCGCAGAATGCATCTGTGTAGTTTTTATTTGAAGATATTCTTTTTCCCAATGTAGGCCTCTTAGCGCTTAGCATGTCCAATTGCAGTTTCTACAGAAAGAGTGTTTCAGAACGGCTCAATCAAAAGTAAGGTTCAACTCTGTTAGTTGAATGCACAGAACAGAAAGTATTTTCACAGAATGCTACTGTGTAGTTTATATTTGAATATATTCCTTTTTCCACTATTACCCTCTTAGCGTTCCGAATGTCCACTTGCATTTTCTACAGAAAGAGTGTTCAGAACTGCGCAATCAAAAGTATGGTTTAACTCTGTTAGCTTAATGAACATATCAGAAATACGTTTCACACAATGCTTCTGTGTAGTTTTTATTTGAAGATATTATTTTTCCCAATAGAGGCCTCTTAGCGCTCAGAATGTCCAATTGCAGTTTCTACAGAAAGAGTGTTTCAGAAAGGGTCAATCATAAGTAAGGTTCAACTCTGTTAGTTGAATGCACAGAACAGAAAGAAGTTTCATACAATGCTTCTGTGTAGTTTATATTTGAACATAATATTTTTTCCACTATTACCCACTTAGCGCTACGAATGTCCAGTTGCATTTTCTACAGACAGAGTGTTTCAAAACTGCTCAATCAAAAGTATGGTTTAACTCTGTTAGCTGAATGCTCAGATCAGAAAGAAGTTTCACAGAATGCTTCTGTGTAGTTTATATTTGAATATATTCCTTTTTCCACTACTACTCTCTTAGCGCTCCAAATGTCCAGTTGCGTTTTCTACAGAAAGAGTGTTCAGATCTGCTCAATCAAAAGTATGGTTTAACTCTGTTAGCTGAATGCACAGATCAGAAAAAAGTTTCACAGAATGATTCTGTGTAGTTTATATTTGGAGACATTCCTTTTTCCACTATTACCCTCTTAGGGCTCTGAATCTCCACTTGCATTTTCTACAGAAAGAGTGTTTCTGAACGGCTCAATCAAAACTAAGGTTCAACTCTTTTAGTTGAACAAACAGAACAGAAAGAAGTTTCACACAATTCTTCTGTGTAGTTTTTATTTGTAGACATTCTTTTTCCCAATATAGGCCTCTTAGCGCTCAGAATGTCCAATTGCAGTTTCTACAGAAAGAGTGTTTCAGAACGGCTCAATCAAAAGTAAGGTTCAACTCTGTTAGTTGAATGCACAGAACAGAAGGAAGTTTCATAAAATGCTTCTGTGTAGTTTATATTTGAACCTATTCTTTTTTCCACTATTACCCACTTAGCGCTACGAATGTCCAGTTGCATTTTCTACAGACAGAGTGTTTCAAAACTGCTCAATCAAAAGTATGGTTTAACTCTGTTAGCTGAATGCTCAGATCAGAAAGTAGTTTCACAGAATGCTTCTGTGTAGTTTATATTTGAATATATTACTTTTTCCACTACTACGATCTTAGCGCTCCAAATGTCCAGTTGCATTTTCTACAGAAAGAGTGTTCAGATCTGCTCAATCAAAAATATGGTTTAACTCTGTTAGCTGAATGCACAGATCAGAAAGAAGTTTCACCGAATGATTCTGTGTAGTTTATATTTGAAGACATTCCTTTTTCCACTATTACCCACTTAGCGCTCCGAATCTCCACTTGCATTTTCTACAAAAAGAGTGTTTCATAACTGCTCAATCAAAAATATGTTTTATCTCTGTTAACTGAATTTACAGATCAGAAATAAGTTTCACAGAATGCATCTGTGTAGTTTTTATTTGAAGATATTCTTTTTCCCAATGTAGGCCTCTTAGCGCTTAGCATGTCCAATTGCAGTTTCTACAGAAAGAGTGTTTCAGAACGGCTCAATCAAAAGTAAGGTTCAACTCTGTTAGTTGAATGCACAGAACAGAAAGAATTTTCACAGAATGCTACTGTGTAGTTTATATTTGAATATATTCCTTTTTCCACTATTACCCTCTTAGCGCTCCGAATGTCCACTTGCATTTTCTACAGAAAGAGTGTTCAGAACTGCGCAATCAAAAGTATGGTTTAACTCTGTTAGCTTAATGAACATATCAGAAATAAGTTTCACACAATGCTTCTGTGTAGTTTTTATTTGAAGATGTTATTTTTCCCAATAGAGGCCTCTTAGCGCTCAGAATGTCCAATTGCAGTTTCTACAGAAAGAGTGTTTCAGAAAGGCTCAATCAAAAGTAAGGTTCAACTCTGTTAGTTGAATGCACAGAACAGAAAGAAGTTTCATACAATGCTTCTGTGTTGTTTATATTTGAACATATTCTTTTTTCCACTATTACCCACTTAGCGCTACGAATGTCCAGTTGCATTTTCTACAGACAGAGTGTTTCAAAACTGCTCAATCAAAAGTATGGTTTAACTCTGTTAGCTGAATGCTCAGATCAGAAAGTAGTTTCACAGAATGCTTCTGTGTAGTTTATATTTGAATATATTACTTTTTCCACTACTACGATCTTAGCGCTCCAAATGTCCAGTTGCATTTTCTACAGAAAGAGTGTTCAGATCTGCTCAATCAAAAATATGGTTTAACTCTGTTAGCTGAATGCACAGATCAGAAAGAAGTTTCACCGAATGATTCTGTGTAGTTTATATTTGAAGACATTCCTTTTTCCACTATTACCCTCTTAGCGCTCCGAATCTCCACTTGCATTTTCTACAAAAAGAGTGTTTCATAACTGCTCAATCAAAAATATGTTTTATCTCTGTTAACTGAATTTACAGATCAGAAATAAGTTTCACAGAATGCATCTGTGTAGTTTTTATTTGAAGATATTCTTTTTCCCAATGTAGGCCTCTTAGCGCTTAGCATGTCCAATTGCAGTTTCTACAGAAAGAGTGTTTCAGAACGGCTCAATCAAAAGTAAGGTTCAACTCTGTTAGTTGAATGCACAGACCAGAAAGTATTTCACAGAATGCTACTGTGTAGTTTATATTTGAATATATTCCTTTTTCCACTATTACCCTCTTAGCGCTCCGAATGTCCACTTGCATTTTCTACAGAAAGAGTGTTCAGAACTGCGCAATCAAAAGTATGGTTTAACTCTGTTAGCTTAATGAACATATCAGAAATAAGTTTCACACAATGCTTCTGTGTAGTTTTTATTTGAAGATGTTATTTTTCCCAATAGAGGCCTCTTAGCGCTCAGAATGTCCAATTGCAGTTTCTACAGAAAGAGTGTTTCAGAAAGGCTCAATCAAAAGTAAGGTTCAACTCTGTTAGTTGAATGCACAGAACAGAAAGAAGTTTCATACAATGCTTCTGTGTTGTTTATATTTGAACATATTCTTTTTTCCACTATTACCCACTTAGCGCTACGAATGTCCAGTTGCATTTTCTACAGACAGAGTGTTTCAAAACTGCTCAATCAGAAGTATGGTTTAACTCTGTTAGCTGAATGCTCAGATCAGAAAGAAGTTTCACAGAATGCTTCTGTGTAGTTTATATTTGAATATATTCCTTTTTCCACTACTACGCTCTTAGCGCTCCAAATGTCCAGTTGCATTTTCTACAGAAAGAGTGTTCAGATCTGCTCAATCAAAAGTATGGTTTAACTCTGTTAGCTGAATGCACAGATCAGAAAGAAGTTTCACCGAATGATTCTGTGTAGTTTATATTTGAAGACATTCCTTTTTCCACTGTTACCCTCTTAGCGCTCCGAATCTCCACTTGCATTTTCTACAAAAAGAGTGTTTCATAACTGCTCAATCAAAAATATGATTTATCTCTGTTAACTGAATTTACAGATCAGAAATAAGTTTCGCAGAATGCATCTGTGTAGTTTTTATTTGAAGATATTCTTTTTCCCAATGTAGGCCTCTTAGCGCTTAGCATGTCCAATTGCAGTTTCTACAGAAAGAGTGTTTCAGAACGGCTCAATCAAAAGTAAGGTTCAACTCTGTAAGTTGAATGCACAGAACAGAAAGAATTTTCACAGAATGCTACTGTGTAGTTTATATTTGAATATATTCCTTTTTCCACTATTACCCTCTTAGCGCTCCGAATGTCCACTTGCATTTTCTACAGAAAGAGTGTTCAGAACTGCGCAATCAAAAGTATGGTTTAACTCTGTTAGCTTAATGAACATATCAGAAATAAGTTTCACACAATGCTTCTGTGTAGTTTTTATTTGAAGATATTATTTTTCCCAATAGAGGCCTCTTAGTGCTCAGAATGTCCAATTGCAGTTTCTACAGAAAGAGTGTTTCAGAAAGGTTCAATCAAAAGTAAGGTTCAACTCTGTTAGTTGAATGCACCGAACAGAAAGAAGTTTCATACAATGCTTCTGTGTAGTTTATATTTGAACATATTCTTTTTTCCACTATTACCCACTTAGCGCTACGAATGTCCAGTTGCATTTTCTACAGACAGAGTGTTTCAAAATTGCTCAATCAAAAGTATGGTTTAACTCTGTTAGCTGAATGCTCAGATCAGAAAGAAGTTTCACAGAATGCTTCTGTGTTGTTTATATTTGAATATAATCCTTTTTCCACTACTACCCTCTTAGCGCTCCAAATGTCCAGTTGCATTTTCTACAGAAAGAGTGTTCAGATCTGCTCAATGAAAAGTATGGTTTAACTCTGTTAGCTGAATGCACAGATCAGAAAGAAGTTTCACCGAATGATTCTGTGTAGTTTATATTTGAAGACATTCCTTTTTCCACTATTACCCTCTTAGCGCTCCGAATCTCCACTTGCATTTTCTACAAAAAGAGTGTTTCATAACTGCTCAATCAAAAATATGTTTTATCTCTGTTAACTGAATTTACAGATCAGAAATAAGTTTCACAGAATGCATCTGTGTAGTTTTTATTTGAAGATATTCTTTTTCCCAATGTAGGCCTCTTAGCGCTTAGCATGTCCAATTGCAGTTTCTACAGAAAGAGTGTTTCAGAACGGCTCAATCAAAAGTAAGGTTCAACTCTGTTAGTTGAGTGCACAGAACAGAAAGAATTTTCACAGAATGCTACTGTGTAGTTTATATTTGAATATATTCCTTTTTCCACTATTACCCTCTTAGCGCTACGAATGTCCACTTGCATTTTCTACAGAAAGAGTGTTCAGAACTGCGCAATCAAAAGTATGGTTTAACTCTGTTAGCTTAATGAACATATCAGAAATAAGTTTCACACAATGCTTCTGTGTAGTTTTTATTTGAAGATATTATTTTTCCCAATAGAGGCCTCTTAGCGGTCAGAATGTCCAATTACAGTTTCAAAAGAAACAGTGTTTCAGAAAGGCTCAATCAAAAGTAAGGTTCAACTCTGTTAGTTGAATGCACAGAACAGAAAGAAGTTTCATACAATGCTTCTGTGTAGTTTATATTTGAACATATTCTTTTTTCCACTATTACCCACTTAGCGCTACGAATGTCCAGTTGCATTTTCTACAGACAGAGTGTTTCAAAACTGCTCAATCAAAAGTATGGTTTAACTCTGTTAGCTGAATGCTCAGATCAGAAAGAAATTTCACAGAATGCTTCTGTGTAGTTTATATTTGAATATATTCCTTTTTCCACTACTACTCTCTTAGCGCTCCAAATGTCCAGTTGCATTTTCTACAGAAAGAGTGTTCAGATCTGCTCAATCAAAAGAATGGTTTAACTCTGTTAGCTGAATGCACAGATCAGAAAGAAGTTTCACAGAATGATTCTGTGTAGTTTATATTTGGAGACATTCCTTTTTCCACTATTACCCTCTTAGCGCTCCGAATCTCCACTTGCATTTTCTACAGAAAGAGTGTTTCAGAACGGCTCAATCAAAACTAAGGTTCAACCCTTTTAGTTGAACAAACAGAACAGAAAGAAGTTTCACACAATTCTTCTGTGTAGTTTTTATTTGTAGACATTCTTTTTCCCAATATAGGCCTCCTAGCGCTCAGAATGTCCAACTGCAGTTTCTACAGAAAGAGTGTTTCAGAACGGCTCAATCAAAAGTGAGGTTCAACTCTGTTAGTTGAATGCACAGAACAGAAAGAAGTTTCATACAATGCTTCTGTGTAGTTTATATTTGAACATATTCTTTTTTCCACTATTACCCACTTAGCGCTACGAATGTCCAGTTGCATTTTCTACAGACAGAGTGTTTCAAAACTGCTCAATCAAAAGTATGGTTTTACTCTGTTAGCTGAATGCTCAGATCAGAAAGAAGTTTCACAGAATGCTTCTGTGTAGTTTATATGTGAATATATTCCTTTTTCCACTACTACGCTCTTAGCGCTCCAAATGTCCAGTTGCATTTTCTACAGAAAGAGTGTTCAGATCTGCTCAATCAAAAGTATGGTTTAACTCTGTTAGCTGAATGCACAGATCAGAAAGAAGTTTCACCGAATGATTCTGTGTAGTTTATATTAGAAGACATTCCTTTTTCCACTGTTACCCTCTTAGCGCTCCGAATCTCCACTTGCATTTTCTACAAAAAGAGTGTTTCATAACTGCTCAATCAAAAATATGTTTTATCTCTGTTAACTGAATTTACAGATCAGAAATAAGTTTCGCAGAATGCATCTGTGTAGTTTTTATTTGAAGATATTTTTTTCCCAATGTAGGCCTCTTAGCGCTTAGCATGTCCAATTGCAGTTTCTACAGTAAGAGTGTTTCAGAACGGCTCAATCAAAAGTAAGGTTCAACTCTGTTAGTTGAATGCACAGAACAGAAAGAATTTTCACAGAATGCTACTGTGTAGTTTATATTTGAATATATTCCTTTTTCCACAATTACCCAATTAGCGCTCCGAATGTCCACTTGCATTTTCTACAGAAAGAGTGTTCAGAACTGCGCAATCAAAAGTATGGTTTAACTCTGTTAGCTTAATGAACATATCAGAAATAAGTTTCACACAATGCTTCTGTGTAGTTTTTATTTGAAGATATTTTTTTTCCCAATAGAGGCCTCTTAGCGCTCAGAATGTCCAATTACAGTTTCTAAAGAAACAGTGTTTCAGAAAGGCTCAATCAAAAGTAAGGTTCAACTCTGTTAGTTGAATGCCCAGAACAGAAAGAAGTTTCATACAATGCTTCTGTGTAGTTTATATTTGAACATATTCTTTTTTCCACTATTACCCACTTAGCGCTACGAATGTCCAGTTGCATTTTCTACAGACAGAGTGTTTCAAAACTGCTCAATCAAAAGTATGGTTTAACTCTGTTAGCTGAATGCTCAGATCAGAAAGAAGTTTCACAGAATGCTTCTGTGTAGTTTATATTTGAATATATTCCTTTTTCCACTACTACTCTCTTAGCGCTCCAAATGTCCAGTTGCATTTTCTACAGAAAGAGTGTTCAGATCTGCTCAATCAAAAGAATGTTTTAAATCTGTTAGCTGAATGCACAGATCAGAAAGAAGTTTCACAGAATGATTCTGTGTAGTTTATATTTGGAGACATTCCTTTTTCCACTATTACCCTCTTAGCGCTCCGAATCTCCACTTGCATTTTCTACAGAAAGAGTGTTTCAGAACGGCTCAATCAAAACTAAGGTTCAACTCTTTTAGTTGAACAAACAGAACAGAAAGAAGTTTCACACATTTCTTCTGTGTAGTTTTTATTTGTAGACATTCTTTTTCCCAATATAGGCCTCCTAGCGCTCAGAATGTCCAATTGCAGTTTCTACAGAAAGAGTGTTTCAGAACGGCTCAATCAAAATAAGGTTCAACTCTGTTAGTTGAATGCACAGAACAGAAAGAAGTTTCATACAATGCTTCTGTGTAGTTTATATTTGAACATATTCTTTCTTCCACTATTACCCACTTAGCGCTACGAATGTCCAGTTGCATTTTCTACAGACAGAGTGTTTCAAAACTGCTCAATCAAAAGTATGGTTTAACTCTGTTAGCTGAATGCTCAGATCAGAAAGAAGTTTCACAGAATGCTTCTGTGTAGTTTATATTTGAATATATTCCTTTTTCCACTACTACGCTCTTAGCGCTCCAAATGTCCAGTTGCATTTTCTACAGAAAGAGTGTTTAGATCTGCTCAATCAAAAGTATGGTTTAACTCTGTTAGCTGAATGCACAGATCAGAAAGAAGATTCACCGAATGATTCTGTGTAGTTTATATTTGAAGACATTCCTTTTTCCACTGTTAACCTCTTAGCGCTCCGAATCTCCACTTGCATTTTCTACAAAAAGAGTGTTTCATAACTGCTCAATCAAAAATATGTTTTATCTCTGTTAACTGAATTTACAGATCAGAAATAAGTTTCGCAGAATGCATCTGTGTAGTTTTTATTTGAAGATATTCTTTTTCCCAATGTAGGCCTCTTAGCGCTTAGCATGTCCAATTGCAGTTTCTACAGAAAGAGTGTTTCAGAACGGCTCAATCAAAAGTAAGGTTCAACTCTGTTAGTTGAGTGCACAGAACAGAAAGAATTTTCACAGAATGCTACTGTTTAGTTTATATTTGAATATATTCCTTTTTCCACTATTACCCTCTTAGCGCTACGAATGTCCACTTGCATTTTCTACAGAAAGAGTGTTCAGAACTGCGCAATCAAAAGTATGGTTTAACTCTGTTAGCTTAATGAACATATCAGAAATAAGTTTCACACAATGCTTCTGTGTAGTTTTTATTTGAAGATATTATTTTTCCCAATAGAGGCCTCTTAGCGCTCAGAATGTCCAATTACAGTTTCTAAAGAAACAGTGTTTCAGAAAAGCTCAATCAAAAGTAAGGTTCAACTCTGTTAGTTGAATGAACAGAACAGAAAGAAGTTTCATACAATGCTTCTGTGTAGTTTATATTTGAACATATTCTTTTTTCCACTATTACCCACTTAGCGCTACGAATGTCCAGTTGCATTTTCTACAGACAGAGTGTTTCAAAACTGCTCAATCAAAAGTATGGTTTAACTCTGTTAGCTGAATGCTCAGATCAGAAAGAAGTTTCACAGAATGCTTCTGTGTAGTTTATATTTGAATATATTCCTTTTTCCACTACTACTCTCTTAGCGCTCCAAATGTCCAGTTGCATTTTCTACAGAAAGAGTGTTCAGATCTGCTCAATCAAAAGAATGGTTTAACTCTGTTAGCTGAATGCACAGATCAGAAAGAAGTTTCACAGAATGAATCTGTGTAGTTTATATTTGGAGACATTCCTTTTTCCACTATTACCCTCTTAGCGCTCCGAATCTCCACTTGCATTTTCTACAGAAAGAGTGTTTCAGAACGGCTCAATCAAAACTAAGATTCAACTCTTTTAGTTGAACAAACAGAACAGAAAGAAGTTTCACACAATTCTTCTGTGTAGTTTTTATTTGTAGACATTCTTTTTCCCAATATAGGCCTCCTAGCGCTCAGAATGTCCAATTGCAGTTTCTACAGAAAGAGTGTTTCCGAACGGCTCAATCAAAAGTAAGGTTCAACTCTGTTAGTTGAATGCACAGAACAGAAAGAAGTTTCATACAATGCTTCTGTGTAGTTTATATTTGAACATATTCTTTTTTCCACTATTACCCACTTAGCGCTACGAATGTCCAGTTGCATTTTCTACAGACAGAGTGTTTCAAAACTGCTCAATCAAAAGTATGGTTTAACTCTGTTAGCTGAATGCTCAGATCAGAAAGAAGTTTCACAGAATGCTTCTGTGTAGTGTATATTTGAATATATTCCTTTTTCCACTACTACGCTCTTAGCGCTCCAAATGTCCAGTTGCATTTTCTACAGAAAGAGTGTTCAGATCTGCTCAATCAAAAGTATGGTTTAACTCTGTTAGCTGAATGCACAGATCAGAAAGAAGTTTCACAGAATGATTCTGTGTAGTTTATATTTGGAGACATTCCTTTTTCCACTATTACCCTCTTAGCGCCCCGAATCTCCACTTGCATTTTCTACAGAAAGAGTGTTTCAGAACGGCTCAATCAAAACTAAGGTTCAACTCTTTTATTTGAACAAACAGAACAGAAAGAAGTTTCACACAATTCTTCTGTGTAGTTTTTACTTGAAGATATTCTTTTTCCCAATGTAGGCCTCTTAGCGCTTAGCATGTCCAATTGTAGTTTCTACAGAAAGAGTGTTTCAGAACGGCTCAATCAAAAGTAAGGTTCAACTCTGTTAGTTGAATGCACAGAACAGAAGGAAGTTTCATACAATGCTTCTGTGTAGTTTATATTTGAACATATTCTTTTTTCCACTATTACCCACTTAGCGCTACGAATGTCCAGTTGCATTTTCTACAGACAGAGTGTTTCAAAACTGCTCAATCAAAAGTATGGTTTAACTCTGTTAGCTGAATGCTCAGATCAGAAAGTAGTTTCACAGAATGCTTCTGTGTAGTTTATATTTGAATATATTCCTTTTTCCACTACTACGATCTTAGCGCTCCAAATGTCCAGTTGCATTTTCTACAGAAAGAGTGTTCAGATCTGCTCAATCAAAAATATGTTTTATCTCTGTTAACTGAATTTACAGATCAGAAATAAGTTTCGCAGAATGCATCTGTGTAGTTTTTATTTGAAGATATTTTTTTCCCAATGTAGGCCTCTTAGCGCTTAGCATGTCCAATTGCAGTTTCTACAGTAAGAGTGTTTCAGAACGGCTCAATCAAAAGTAAGGTTCAACTCTGTTAGTTGAATGCACAGAACAGAAAGAATTTTCACAGAATGCTACTGTGTAGTTTATATTTGAATATATTCCTTTTTCCACAATTACCCAATTAGCGCTCCGAATGTCCACTTGCATTTTCTACAGAAAGAGTGTTCAGAACTGCGCAATCAAAACTATGGTTTAACTCTGTTAGCTTAATGAAGATATAAGAAATAAGTTTCACACAATGCTTCTGTGTAGTTTTTATTTGAAGATATTATTTTTCCCAATAGAGGCCTCTTAGCGCTCAGAATGTCCAATTACAGTTTCTAAAGAAACAGTGTTTCAGAAAGGCTCAATCAAAAGTAAGGTTCAACTCTGTTAGTTGAATGCCCAGAACAGAAAGAAGTTTCATACAATGCTTCTGTGTAGTTTATATTTGAACATATTCTTTTTTCCACTATTACCCACTTAGCGCTACGAATGTCCAGTTGCATTGTCTACAGACAGAGTGTTCAGATCTGCTCAATCAAAAGAATGTTTTAACACTGTTAGCTGAATGCACAGATCAGAAAGAAGTTTCACAGAATGATTCTGTGTAGTTTATATTTGGAGACATTCCATTTTCCACTATTACCCTCTTAGCGCTCCGAATCTCCACTTGCATTTTCTACAGAAAGAGTGTTTCAGAACGGCTCAATCAAAACTAAGGTTCAACTCTTTTAGTTCAACAAACAGAACAGAAAGAAGTTTCACACATTTCTTCTGTGTAGTTTTTATTTTTAGACATTCTTTTTCCCAATATAGGCCTCCTAGCGCTCAGAATGTCCAATTGCAGTTTCTACAGAAAGAGTGTTTCAGAACGGCTCAATCAAAATAAGGTTCAACTCTGTTAGTTGAATGCACAGAACAGAAAGAAGTTTCATACAATGCTTCTGTGTAGTTTATATTTGAACATATTCTTTCTTCCACTATTACCCACTTAGCGCTACGAATGTCCAGTTGCATTTTCTACAGACAGAGTGTTTCAAAACTGCTCAATCAAAAGTATGGTTTAACTCTGTTAGCTGAATGCTCAGATCAGAAAGAAGTTTCACAGAATGCTTCTGTGTAGTTTATATTTGAATATATTCCTTTTTCCACTACTACGCTCTTAGCGCTCCAAATGTCCAGTTGCATTTTCTACAGAAAGAGTGTTCAGATCTGCTCAATCAAAAGTATGGTTTAACTCTGTTAGCTGAATGCACAGATCAGAAAGAAGATTCACCGAATGATTCTGTGTAGTTTATATTTGAAGACATTCCTTTTTCCACTGTTACCCTCTTAGCGCTCCGAATCTCCACTTGCATTTTCTACAAAAAGAGTGTTTCATAACTGCTCAATCAAAAATATGTTTTATCTCTGTTAACTGAATTTACAGATCAGAAATAAGTTTCGCAGAATGCATCTGTGTAGTTTTTATTTGAAGATATTCTTTTTCCCAATGTAGGCCTCTTAGCGCTTAGCATGTCCAATTGCAGTTTCTACAGAAAGAGTGTTTCAGAACGGCTCAATCAAAAGTAAGGTTCAACTCTGTTAGTTGAATGCACAGAAAAGAAAGAATTTTCACAGAATGCTACTGTGTAGTTTATATTTGAATATATTCCTTTTTCCACTCTTACCCTCTTAGCGCTCCGAATGTCCACTTGCATTTTCTACAGAAAGAGTGTTCAGAACTGCGCAATCAAAAGTACGGTTTAACTCTGTTAGCTTAATGAACATATCAGAAATAAGTTTCACACAATGCTTCTGTGTAGTTTTTATTTGAAGATATTATTTTTCCCAATAGAGGCCCCTTAGTGCTCAGAATGTCCAATTGCAGTTTCTACAGAAAGAGTGTTTCAGAAAGGTTCAATCAAAAGTAAGGTTCAACTCTGTTAGTTGAATGCACCGAACAGAAAGTAGTTTCATACAATGCTTCTGTGTAGTTTATATTTGAACATATTCTTTTTTCCACTATTACCCACTTAGCGCTACGAATGTCCAGTTGCATTTTCTACAGACAGAGTGTTTCAAAACTGCTCAATCAAAAGTATGGTTTAACTCTGTTAGCTGAATGCTCAGATCAGAAAGAAGTTTCACAGAATGCTTCTGTGTAGTTTATATTTGAATATATTCCTTTTTCCACTACTACCCTCTTAGCGCTCCAAATGTCCAGTTTCATTTTCTACAGAAAGAGTGTTCAGATCTGCTCAATCAAAAGTATGGTTTAACTCTGTTAGCTGAATGCACAGATCAGAAAGAAGTTTCACCGAATGATTCTGTGTAGTTTATATTTGAAGACATTCCTTTTTCCACTATTACCCTCTTAGCGCTCCGAATCTCCACTTGCATTTTCTACAAAAAGAGTGTTTCATAACTGCTCAATCAAAAATATGTTTTATCTCTGTTAACTGAATTTACAGATCAGAAATAAGTTTCACAGAATGCATCTGTGTAGTTTTTATTTGAAGATATTCTTTTTCCCAATGTAGGCCTCTTAGCGCTTAGCATGTCCAATTGCAGTTTCTACAGAAAGAGTGTTTCAGAACGGCTCAATCAAAAGTAAGGTTCAACTCTGTTAGTTGAGTGCACAGAACAGAAAGAATTTTCACAGAATGCTACTGTTTAGTTTATATTTGAATATATTCCTTTTTCCACTATTACCCTCTTAGCGCTACGAATGTCCACTTGCATTTTCTACAGAAAGAGTGTTCAGAACTGCGCAATCAAAAGTATGGTTTAACTCTGTTAGCTTAATGAACATATCAAAAATAAGTTTCACACAATGCTTCTGTGTAGTTTTTATTTGAAGATATTATTTTTCCCAATAGAGGCCTCTTAGCGCTCAGAATGTCCAATTACAGTTTCTAAAGAAACAGTGTTTCAGAAAGGCTCAATCAAAAGTAAGGTTCAACTCTGTTAGTTGAATGCACAGAACAGAAAGAAGTTTCATACAATGCTTCTGTGTAGTTTATATTTGAACATATTCTTTTTTCCACTATTACCCACTTAGCGCTACGAATGTCCAGTTGCATTTTCTACAGACAGAGTGTTTCAAAACTGCTCAATCAAAAGTATGGTTTAACTCTGTTAGCTGAATGCTCAGATCAGAAAGAAGTTTCACAGAATGCTTCTGTGTAGTTTATATTTGAATATATTCCTTTTTCCACTACTACTCTCTTAGCGCTCCAAATGTCCAGTTGCATTTTCTACAGAAAGAGTGTTCAGATCTGCTCAATCAAAAGAATGGTTTAACTCTGTTAGCTGAATGCACAGATCAGAAAGAAGTTTCACAGAATGATTCTGTGTAGTTTATATTTGGAGACATTCCTTTTTCCACTATTACCCTCTTAGCGCTCCGAATCTCCACTTGCATTTTCTACAGAAAGAGTGTTTCAGAACGGCTCAATCAAAACTAAGATTCAACTCTTTTAGTTGAACAAACAGAACAGAAAGAAGTTTCACACAATTCTTCTGTGTAGTTTTTATTTGTAGACATTCTTTATCCCAATATAGGCCTCCTAGCGCTCAGAATGTCCAATTGCAGTTTCTACAGAAAGAGTGTTTCCGAACGGCTCAATCAAAAGTAAGGTTCAACTCTGTTAGTTGAATGCACAGAACAGAAAGAAGTTTCATACAATGCTTCTGTGTAGTTTATATTTGAACATATTCTTTTTTCCACTATTACCCACTTAGCGCTACGAATGTCCAGTTGCATTTTCTACAGACAGAGTGTTTCAAAACTGCTCAATCAAAAGTATGGTTTAACTCTGTTAGCTGAATGCTCAGATCAGAAAGAAGTTTCACAGAATGCTTCTGTGTAGTGTATATTTGAATATATTCCTTTTTCCACTACTACGCTCTTAGCGCTCCAAATGTCCAGTTGCATTTTCTACAGAAAGAGTGTTCAGATCTGCTCAATCAAAAGTATGGTTTAACTCTGTTAGCTGAATGCACAGATCAGAAAGAAGTTTCACAGAATGATTCTGTGTAGTTTATATTTGGAGACATTCCTTTTTCCACTATTACCCTCTTAGCGCTCCGAATCTCCACTTGCATTTTCTACAGAAAGAGTGTTTCAGAACGGCTCAATCAAAACTAAGGTTCAACTCTTTTAGTTGAACAAACAGAACAGAAAGAAGTTTCACACAATTCTTCTGTGTAGTTTTTACTTGAAGATATTCTTTTTCCCAATGTAGGCCTCTTAGCGCTTAGCATGTCCAATTGTAGTTTCTACAGAAAGAGTGTTTCAGAACGGCTCAATCAAAAGTAAGGTTCAACTCTGTTAGTTGAATGCACAGAACAGAAAGAAGTTTCATACAATGCTTCTGTGTAGTTTATATTTGAACATATTCTTTTTTCCACTATTACCCACTTAGCGCTACGAATGTCCAGTTGCATTTTCTACAGACAGAGTGTTTCAAAACTGCTCAATCAAAAGTATGGTTTAACTCTGTTAGCTGAATGCTCAGATCAGAAAGAAGTTTCACAGAATGCTTCTGTGTAGTTTATATTTGAATATATTCCTTTTTCCACTTCTACGCTCTTAGCGCTCCAAATGTCCAGTTGCATTTTCTAGAGAAAGAGTGTTCAGATCTGCTCAATCAAAAGTATGGTTTAACTCTGTTAGCTGAATGCACAGATCAGAAAGAAGTTTCACCGAATGATTCTGTGTAGTTTATATTTGAAGACATTCCTTTTTCCACTATTACCCTCTTAGCGCTCCGAATCTCCACTTGCATTTTCTACAAAAAGAGTGTTTCATAACTGCTCAATCAAAAATATGTTTTATCTCTGTTAACTGAATTTACAGATCAGAAATAAGTTTCACAGAATGCATCTGTGTAGTTTTTATTTGAAGATATTCTTTTTCCCAATGTAGGCCTCTTAGCGCTTAGCATGTCCAATTGCAGTTTCTACAGAAAGAGTGTTTCAGAACGGCTCAATCAAAAGTAAGGTTCAACTCTGTTAGTTGAATGCACAGAACAGAAAGAATTTTCACAGAATGCTACTGTGTAGTTTATATTTGAATATATTCCTTTTTCCACTATTACCCTCTTAGCGCTCCGAATGTCCACTTGCATTTTCTACAGAAAGAGTGTTCAGAACTGCGCAATCAAAAGTATGGTTTAACTCTGTTAGCTTAATGAACATATCAGAAATAAGTTTCACACAATGCTTCTGTGTAGTTTTTATTTGAAGATATTATTTTTCCCAATATAGGCCTCTTAGCGCTCAGAATGTCAAATTGCAGTTACTACAGAAAGAGTGTTTCAGAAAGGCTCAATCAAAAGTAAGGTTCAACTCTGTTAGTTGAATGCACAGAACAGAAAGAAGTTTCATACAATGCTTCTGTGTAGTTTATATTTGAACATATTCTTTTTTCGACTATTACCCACTTAGCGCTACGAATGTCCAGTTGCATTTTCTACAGACAGAGTGTTTCAAAACTGCTCAATCAAAAGTATGGTTTAACTCTGTTAGCTGAATGCTCAGATCAGAAAGAAGTTTCACAGAATGCTTCTGTGTAGTTTATATTTGAATATATTCCTTTTTCCAATACTACTCTCTTAGCGCTCCAAATGTCCAGTTGCATTTTCTACAGAAAGAGTGTTCAGATCTGCTCAATCAAAAGTATGGTTTAACCCTGTTAGCTGAATGCACAGATCAGAAAGAAGTTTCACAGAATGATTCTGTGTAGTTTATATTTGGAGACATTCCTTTTTCCACTATTACCCTCTTAGCGCTCAGAATCTCCACTTGCATTTTCTACAGAAAGAGTGTTTCAGAACGGCTCAATCAAAACTAAGGTTCAACTAGTTTAGTTGAACAAACAGAACAGAAAGAAGTTTCACACAATTCTTCTGTGTAGTTTTTATTTGTAGACATTCTTTTTCCCAATATAGGCCTCCTAGCGCTCAGAATGTCCATTTGCAGTTTCTACAGAAAGAGTGTTTCAGAACGGCTCAATCAAAAGTAAGGTTCAACTCTGTTAGTTGAATGCACAGAATAGAAAGAAGTTTCATACAATGCTTCTGTGTAGTTTATATTTGAACATATTCTTTTTTCCACTATTACCCACTTAGTGCTACGAATGTCCATTTGCATTTTCCACAGACAGAGAGTTTCAAAACTGCTCAATCAAAAGTATGGTTTAACTCTGTTAGCTGAATGCTCAGATCAGAAAGAAGTTTCACAGAATGCTTCTGTGTAGTTTATATTTGAATATATTCCTTTTTCCACTACTACGCTCTTAGCGCTCCAAATGTCCAGTTGCATTTTCTAGAGAAAGAGTGTTCAGATCTGCTCAATCAAAAGTATGGTTTAACTCTGTTAGCTGAATGCACAGATCAGAAAGAAGTTTCACCGAATGATTCTGTGTAGTTTATATTTGAAGACATTCCTTTTTCCACTATTACCCACTTAGCGCTCCGAATCTCCACTTGCATTTTCTACAAAAAGAGTGTTTCATAACTGCTCAATCAAAAATATGTTTTATCTCTGTTAACTGAATTTACAGATCAGAAATAAGTTTCACAGAATGCATCTGTGTAGTTTTTATTTGAAGATATTCTTTTTCCCAATGAAGGCCTCTTAGCGCTTAGCATGTCCAATTGCAGTTTCTACAGAAAGAGTGTTTCAGAACGGCTCAATCAAAAGTAAGGTTCAACTCTGTTAGTTGAGTGGACAGAACAGAAAGAATTTTCACAGAATGCTACTGTGTAGTTTATATTTGAATATATTCCTTTTTCCACTATTACCCTCTTAGCGCTACGAATGTCCACTTGCATTTTCTACAGAAAGAGTGTTCAGAACTGCGCAATCAAAAGTATGGTTTAACTCTGTTAGCTTAATGAACATATCAGAAATAAGTTTCACACAATGCTTCTGTGTAGTTTTTATTTGAAGATATTATTTTTCCCAATAGAGTCCTCTTAGCGCTCAGAATGTCCAATTGCAGTTTCTAAAGAAACAGTGTTTCAGAAAGGCTCAATCAAAAGTAAGGTTCAACTCTGTTAGTTGAATGCACAGAACAGAAAGAAGTTTCTTAAATGCTTCTGTGTAGTTTATATTTGAACATATTCTTTTTTCCACTATTACCCACTTAGCGCTACGAATGTCCAGTTGCATTTTCTACAGACAGAGTGTTTCAAAACTGCTCATTCAAAATTATGGTTTAACTCTGTTTGCAGAATGCTCAGATCAGAAAGAAGTTTCACAGAATGCTTCTGTGTAGTTTATATTTGAATATATTCCTTTTTCCACTACTACTCTCTTAGCGCTCCAAATGTCCAGTTGCATTTTCTACAGAAAGAGTGTTCAGATCTGCTCAATCAGAAGTATGGTTTAACACTGTTAGCTGAATGCACAGATCAGAAAGAAGTTTCACAGAATGATTCTGTGTAGTTTATATTTGGAGACATTCCTTTTTCCACTATTACCCTCTTAGCGCTCCGAATCCACTTGCATTTTCTACAGAAAGAGTGTTTCAGAACGGCTCAATCAAAATTAAGATTCAACTCTTTTAGTTGAACAAACAGAACAGAAAGTAGTTTCACACAATTCTTCTGTGTAGTTTTTATTTGTAGACATTCTTTTCCCAATATAGGCCTCCTAGCGCTCAGAATGTCCAATTGCAGTTTCTACAGAAAGAGTGTTTCAGAACGGCTCAATCAAAAGTAAGGTTCAACTCTGTTAGTTGAATGCACAGAACAGGAAGAAGTTTCATACAAGGCTTCTGTGTAGTTTATATTTGAACATATTCTTTTTTCCACTATTACCCACTTAGCGCTACGAATGTCCAGTTGCATTTTCTACACACAGAGTGTTTCAAAACTGCTCAATCAAAAGTATGGTTTAACTCTGTTAGCTGAATGCTCAGATCAGAAAGAAGTTTCACAGAATGCTTCTGTGTAGTGTATATTTGAATATATTCCTTTTTCCACTACTACGCTCTTAGCGCTCCAAATGTCCAGTTGCATTTTCTACAGAAAGAGTGTTCAGATCTGCTCAATCAAAAGTATGGTTTAACTCTGTTAGCTGAATGCACAGATCAGAAAGAAGTTTCTCCGAATGATTCTTTGCAGTTTATATTTGAAGACATTCCTTTTTCCACTATTACCCTCTTAGCGCTCCGAATCTCCACTTGCATTTTCTACAAAAAGAGTGTTTCACAACTGCTCAATCAAAAATATGTTTTATCTCTGTTAACTGAATTTACAGATCAGGAATAAGTTTCACAGAATGCATCTGTGTAGTTTTTAATTGAAGATATTCTTTTCCCAATGTAGGCCTCTTAGCGCGTAGCATGTCCAATTGCAGTTTCTACAGAAAGAGTGTTTCAGAACGGCTCAATCAAAAGTAAGGTTCAACTCTGTTAGTTGAATGCACAGAACAGAAAGAATTTTCACAGAATGCTACTGTGTAGTTTATATTTGAATATATTCCTTTTTCCACTATTACCCTCTTAGCGCTCCGAATGTCCACTTGCATTTTCTACAGAAAGAGTGTTCAGAACTGCGCAATCAAAAGTATGGTTTAACTCTGTTAGCTTAATGAACATATCAGAAATAAGTTTCACACAATGCTTCTGTGTAGTTTTTATTTGAAGATATTATTTTTCCCAATAGAGGCCTCTTAGCGCTCAGAATGTCCAATTGCAGTTTCTACAGAAAGAGTGTTTCAGAAAGGCTCAATCATAAGTAAGGTTCAACTCTGTTAGTTGAATGCACAGAACAGAAAGAAGTTTCATACAATGCTTCTGTGTAGTTTATATTTGAACATATTCTTTTTTCCACTATTACCCACTTAGCGCTACGAATGTCCAGTTGCATTTTCTACAGACAGAGTGTTTCAAAACTGCTCAATCAAAAGTATGGTTTAACTCTGTTAGCTGAATGCTCAGATCAGAAAGAAGTTTCACAGAATGCTTCTGTGTAGTTTATATTTGAATATATTCCTTTTTCCACTACTACTCTCTTAGCGCTCCAAATGTCCAGTTGCGTTTTCTACAGAAAGAGTGTTCAGATCTGCTCAATCAAAAGTATGGTTTAACTCTGTTAGCTGAATGCACAGATCAGAAAAAAGTTTCACAGAATGATTCTGTGTAGTTTATATTTGGAGACATTCCTTTTTCCACTATTACCCTCTTAGGGCTCTGAATCTCCACTTGCATTTTCTACAGAAAGAGTGTTTCTGAACGGCTCAATCAAAACTAAGGTTCAACTCTTTTAGTTGAACAAACAGATCAGAAAGAAGTTTCACACAATTCTTCTGTGTAGTTTTTATTTGTAGACATTCTTTTTCCCAATATAGGCCTCTTAGCGCTCAGAATGTCCAATTGCAGTTTCTACAGAAAGAGTGTTCAGATCTGCTCAATCAAAAGTATGGTTTAACTCTGTTAGCTGAATGCACAGATCAGAAAGAAGTTTCACCGAATGATTCTGTGCAGTTTATATTTGAAGACATTCCTTTTTCCACTATTACCCTCTTAGCGCTCCGAATCTCCACTTGCATTTTCTACAAAAAGAGTGTTTCACAACTGCTCAATCAAAAATATGTTTTATCTCTGTTAACTGAATTTACAGATCAGGAATAAGTTTCACAGAATGCATCTGTGTAGTTTTAATTTGAAGATATTCTTTTCCCAATGTAGGCCTCTTAGCGCTTAGCATGTCCAATTGCAGTTTCTACAGAAAGAGTGTTTCAGAACGGCTCAATCAAAAGTAAGGTTCAACTCTGTTAGTTGAATGCACAGAACAGAAAGAATTTTCACAGAATGCTACTGTGTAGTTTATATTTGAATATATTCCTTTTTCCACTATTACCCTCTTAGCGCTCCGAATGTCCACTTGCATTTTCTACAGAAAGAGTGTTCAGAACTGCGCAATCAAAAGTATGGTTTAACTCTGTTAGCTTAATGAACATATCAGAAATAAGTTTCACACAATGCTTCTGTGTAGTTTTTATTTGAAGATATTATTTTTCCCAATAGAGGCCTCTTAGCGCTCAGAATGTCCAATTGCAGTTTCTACAGAAAGAGTGTTTCAGAAAAACTCAATCAAAAGTAAGGTTCAACTCTGTTAGTTGAATGCACCGAACAGAAAGAAGTTTCATACAATGCTTCTGTGTAGTTTATATTTGAACATATTCTTTTTTCCACTATTACCCACTTAGCGCTACGAATGTCCAGTTGCATTTTCTACAGACAGAGTGTTTCAAAACTCCTCAATCAAAAGTATGGTTTAACTCTGTTAGCTGAATGCTCAGATCAGAAAGAAGTTTCACAGAATGCTTCTGTGTAGTTTATATTTGAATATATTCCTTTTTCCACTACTACTCTCTTAGCGCTCCAAATGTCCAGTTGCGTTTTCTACAGAAAGAGTGTTCAGATCTGCTCAATCAAAAGTATGGTTTAACTCTGTTAGCTGAATGCACAGATCAGAGAAAAGTTTCACAGAATGATTCTGTGTAGTTTATATTTGGAGACATTCCTTTTTCCACTATTACCCTCTTAGGGCTCTGAATCTCCACTTGCATTTTCTACAGAAAGAGTGTTTCTGAACGGCTCAATCAAAACTAAGGTTCAACTCTTTTAGTTGAACAAACAGAACAGAAAGAAGTTTCACACAATTCTTCTGTGTAGTTTTTATTTGTAGACATTCTTTTTCCCAATATAGGCCTCTTAGCGCTCAGAATGTCCAATTGCAGTTTCTACAGAAAGAGTGTTTCAGAACGGCTCAATCAAAAGTAAGGTTCAACTCTGTTAGTTGAATGCACAGAACAGAAAGAAGTTTCATACAATGCTTCTGTGTAGTTTATATTTGAACATATTCTTTTTTTTTCCACTATTACCCACTTAGCGCTACGAATGTCCAGTTGCATTTTCTACAGACAGAGTGTTTCAAAACTGCTCAATCAAAAGTATGGTTTAACTCTGTTAGCTGAATGCTCAGATCAGAAAGTAGTTTCACAGAATGCTTCTGTGTAGTTTATATTTGAATATATTCCTTTTTCCACTACTACGATCTTAGCGCTCCAAATGTCCAGTTGCATTTTCTACAGAAAGAGTGTTCAGATCTGCTCAATCAAAAATATGGTTTAACTCTGTTAGCTGAATGCACAGATCAGAAAGAAGTTTCAACGAATGATTCTGTGTAGTTTATATTTGAAGACATTCCTTTTTCCACTATTACCCTCTTAGCGCTCCGAATCTCCACTTGCATTTTCTACAAAAAGAGTGTTTCATAACTGCTCAATCAAAAATATGTTTTATCTCTGTTAACTGAATTTACAGATCAGAAATAAGTTTCACAGAATGCATCTGTGTAGTTTTTATTTGAAGATATTCTTTTTCCCAATGTAGGCCTCTTAGCGCTTAGCATGTCCAATTGCAGTTTCTACAGAAAGAGTGTTTCAGAACAGCTCAATCAAAAGTAAGGTTCAACTCTGTTAGTTGAATGCACAGAACAGAAAGAATTTTCACAGAATGCTACTGTGTAGTTTATATTTGAATATATTCCTTTTTCCACTATTACCCTCTTAGCGCTCCGAATGTCCACTTGCATTTTCTACAGAAAGAGTGTTCAGAACTGCGCAATCAAAAGTATGGTTTAACTCTGTTAGCTTAATGAACATATCAGAAATAAGTTTCACACAATGCTTCTGTGTAGTTTTTATTTGAAGATATTATTTTTACCAATAGAGGCCTCTTAGCGCTCAGAATGTCCAATTGCAGTTTCTACAGAAAGAGTGTTTCAGAAAGGCTCAATCAAAAGTAAGGTTCAACTCTGTTAGTTGAATGCACAGAACAGAAAGAAGTTTCATACAATGCTTCTGTGTAGTTTATATTTGAACATATTCTTTTTTCCACTATTACACACTTAGCGCTACGAATGTCCAGTTGCATTTTCTACAGACAGAGTGTTTCAAAACTGCTCAATCAAAAGTATGGTTTAACTCTGTTAGCTGAATGCTCAGATCAGAAAGAAGTTTCACAGAATGCTTCTGTGTAGTTTATATTTGAATATATTCCTTTTTCCACTACTACTCTCTTAGCGCTCCAAATGTCCAGTTGCATTTTCTACAGAAAGAGTGTTCAGATCTGCTCAATCAAAAGTATGGTTTAAATCTGTTAGCTGAATGCACAGATCAGAAAGAAGTTTCACAGAATGATTCTGTGTAGTTTATATTTGGAGACATTCCTTTCTCCACTATTACCCTCTTAGCGCTCCGAATCTCCACTTGCATTTTCTACAGAAAGAGTGTTTCAGAACGGCTCAATCAAAACTAAGGTTCAACTCTTTTAGTTGAACAAACAGAACAGAAAGAAGTTTCACACAATTCTTCTGTGTAGTTTTTACTTGAAGATATTCTTTTTCCCAATGTAGGCCTCTTAGCGCTTAGCATGTCCAATTGTAGTTTCTACAGAAAGAGTGTTTCAGAACGGCTCAATCAAAAGTAAGGTTCAACTCTGTTAGTTGAATGCACAGAACAGAAAGAAGTTTCATACAATGCTTCTGTGTAGTTTATATTTGAACATATTCTTTTTTCCACTATTACCCACTTAGCGCTACGAATGTCCAGTTGCATTTTCTACAGACAGAGTGTTTCAAAACTGCTCAATCAAAAGTATGGTTTAACTCTGTTAGCTGAATGCTCAGATCAGAAAGAAGTTTCACAGAATGCTTCTGTGTAGTTTATATTTGAATATATTCCTTTTTCCACTTCTACGCTCTTAGCGCTCCAAATGTCCAGTTGCATTTTCTAGAGAAAGAGTGTTCAGATCTGCTCAATCAAAAGTATGGTTTAACTCTGTTAGCTGAATGCACAGATCAGAAAGAAGTTTCACCGAATGATTCTGTGTAGTTTATATTTGAAGACATTCCTTTTTCCACTATTACCCTCTTAGCGCTCCGAATCTCCACTTGCATTTTCTACAAAAAGAGTGTTTCATAACTGCTCAATCAAAAATATGTTTTATCTCTGTTAACTGAATTTACAGATCAGAAATAAGTTTCACAGAATGCATCTGTGTAGTTTTTATTTGAAGATATTCTTTTTCCCAATGTAGGCCTCTTAGCGCTTAGCATGTCCAATTGCAGTTTCTACAGAAAGAGTGTTTCAGAACGGCTCAATCAAAAGTAAGGTTCAACTCTGTTAGTTGAATGCACAGAACAGAAAGAATTTTCACAGAATGCTACTGTGTAGTTTATATTTGAATATATTCCTTTTTCCACTATTACCCTCTTAGCGCTCCGAATGTCCACTTGCATTTTCTACAGAAAGAGTGTTCAGAACTGCGCAATCAAAAGTATGGTTTAACTCTGTTAGCTTAATGAACATATCAGAAATAAGTTTCACACAATGCTTCTGTGTAGTTTTTATTTGAAGATATTATTTTTCCCAATATAGGCCTCTTAGCGCTCAGAATGTCAAATTGCAGTTACTACAGAAAGAGTGTTTCAGAAAGGCTCAATCAAAAGTAAGGTTCAACTCTGTTAGTTGAATGCACAGAACAGAAAGAAGTTTCATACAATGCTTCTGTGTAGTTTATATTTGAACATATTCTTTTTTCGACTATTACCCACTTAGCGCTACGAATGTCCAGTTGCATTTTCTACAGACAGAGTGTTTCAAAACTGCTCAATCAAAAGTATGGTTTAACTCTGTTAGCTGAATGCTCAGATCAGAAAGAAGTTTCACAGAATGCTTCTGTGTAGTTTATATTTGAATATATTCCTTTTTCCAATACTACTCTCTTAGCGCTCCAAATGTCCAGTTGCATTTTCTACAGAAAGAGTGTTCAGATCTGCTCAATCAAAAGTATGGTTTAACCCTGTTAGCTGAATGCACAGATCAGAAAGAAGTTTCACAGAATGATTCTGTGTAGTTTATATTTGGAGACATTCCTTTTTCCACTATTACCCTCTTAGCGCTCAGAATCTCCACTTGCATTTTCTACAGAAAGAGTGTTTCAGAACGGCTCAATCAAAACTAAGGTTCAACTAGTTTAGTTGAACAAACAGAACAGAAAGAAGTTTCACACAATTCTTCTGTGTAGTTTTTATTTGTAGACATTCTTTTTCCCAATATAGGCCTCCTAGCGCTCAGAATGTCCATTTGCAGTTTCTACAGAAAGAGTGTTTCAGAACGGCTCAATCAAAAGTAAGGTTCAACTCTGTTAGTTGAATGCACAGAATAGAAAGAAGTTTCATACAATGCTTCTGTGTAGTTTATATTTGAACATATTCTTTTTTCCACTATTACCCACTTAGTGCTACGAATGTCCATTTGCATTTTCCACAGACAGAGAGTTTCAAAACTGCTCAATCAAAAGTATGGTTTAACTCTGTTAGCTGAATGCTCAGATCAGAAAGAAGTTTCACAGAATGCTTCTGTGTAGTTTATATTTGAATATATTCCTTTTTCCACTACTACGCTCTTAGCGCTCCAAATGTCCAGTTGCATTTTCTAGAGAAAGAGTGTTCAGATCTGCTCAATCAAAAGTATGGTTTAACTCTGTTAGCTGAATGCACAGATCAGAAAGAAGTTTCACCGAATGATTCTGTGTAGTTTATATTTGAAGACATTCCTTTTTCCACTATTACCCTCTTAGCGCTCCGAATCTCCACTTGCATTTTCTACAAAAAGAGTGTTTCATAACTGCTCAATCAAAAATATGTTTTATCTCTGTTAACTGAATTTACAGATCAGAAATAAGTTTCACAGAATGCATCTGTGTAGTTTTTATTTGAAGATATTCTTTTTCCCAATGAAGGCCTCTTAGCGCTTAGCATGTCCAATTGCAGTTTCTACAGAAAGAGTGTTTCAGAACGGCTCAATCAAAAGTAAGGTTCAACTCTGTTAGTTGAGTGGACAGAACAGAAAGAATTTTCACAGAATGCTACTGTGTAGTTTATATTTGAATATATTCCTTTTTCCACTATTACCCTCTTAGCGCTACGAATGTCCACTTGCATTTTCTACAGAAAGAGTGTTCAGAACTGCGCAATCAAAAGTATGGTTTAACTCTGTTAGCTTAATGAACATATCAGAAATAAGTTTCACACAATGCTTCTGTGTAGTTTTTATTTGAAGATATTATTTTTCCCAATAGAGTCCTCTTAGCGCTCAGAATGTCCAATTGCAGTTTCTAAAGAAACAGTGTTTCAGAAAGGCTCAATCAAAAGTAAGGTTCAACTCTGTTAGTTGAATGCACAGAACAGAAAGAAGTTTCTTAAATGCTTCTGTGTAGTTTATATTTGAACATATTCTTTTTTCCACTATTACCCACTTAGCGCTACGAATGTCCAGTTGCATTTTCTACAGACAGAGTGTTTCAAAACTGCTCATTCAAAATTATGGTTTAACTCTGTTAGCAGAATGCTCAGATCAGAAAGAAGTTTCACAGAATGCTTCTGTGTAGTTTATATTTGAATATATTCCTTTTTCCACTACTACTCTCTTAGCGCTCCAAATGTCCAGTTGCATTTTCTACAGAAAGAGTGTTCAGATCTGCTCAATCAGAAGTATGGTTTAACACTGTTAGCTGAATGCACAGATCAGAAAGAAGTTTCACAGAATGATTCTGTGTAGTTTATATTTGGAGACATTCCTTTTTCCACTATTACCCTCTTAGCGCTCCGAATCCACTTGCATTTTCTACAGAAAGAGTGTTTCAGAACGGCTCAATCAAAATTAAGATTCAACTCTTTTAGTTGAACAAACAGAACAGAAAGTAGTTTCACACAATTCTTCTGTGTAGTTTTTATTTGTAGACATTCTTTTCCCAATATAGGCCTCCTAGCGCTCAGAATGTCCAATTGCAGTTTCTACAGAAAGAGTGTTTCAGAACGGCTCAATCAAAAGTAAGGTTCAACTCTGTTAGTTGAATGCACAGAACAGGAAGAAGTTTCATACAAGGCTTCTGTGTAGTTTATATTTGAACATATTCTTTTTTCCACTATTACCCACTTAGCGCTACGAATGTCCAGTTGCATTTTCTACACACAGAGTGTTTCAAAACTGCTCAATCAAAAGTATGGTTTAACTCTGTTAGCTGAATGCTCAGATCAGAAAGAAGTTTCACAGAATGCTTCTGTGTAGTGTATATTTGAATATATTCCTTTTTCCACTACTACGCTCTTAGCGCTCCAAATGTCCAGTTGCATTTTCTACAGAAAGAGTGTTCAGATCTGCTCAATCAAAAGTATGGTTTAACTCTGTTAGCTGAATGCACAGATCAGAAAGAAGTTTCTCCGAATGATTCTTTGCAGTTTATATTTGAAGACATTCCTTTTTCCACTATTACCCTCTTAGCGCTCCGAATCTCCACTTGCATTTTCTACAAAAAGAGTGTTTCACAACTGCTCAATCAAAAATATGTTTTATCTCTGTTAACTGAATTTACAGATCAGGAATAAGTTTCACAGAATGCATCTGTGTAGTTTTTAATTGAAGATATTCTTTTCCCAATGTAGGCCTCTTAGCGCGTAGCATGTCCAATTGCAGTTTCTACAGAAAGAGTGTTTCAGAACGGCTCAATCAAAAGTAAGGTTCAACTCTGTTAGTTGAATGCACAGAACAGAAAGAATTTTCACAGAATGCTACTGTGTAGTTTATATTTGAATATATTCCTTTTTCCACTATTACCCTCTTAGCGCTCCGAATGTCCACTTGCATTTTCTACAGAAAGAGTGTTCAGAACTGCGCAATCAAAAGTATGGTTTAACTCTGTTAGCTTAATGAACATATCAGAAATAAGTTTCACACAATGCTTCTGTGTAGTTTTTATTTGAAGATATTATTTTTCCCAATAGAGGCCTCTTAGCGCTCAGAATGTCCAATTGCAGTTTCTACAGAAAGAGTGTTTCAGAAAGGCTCAATCATAAGTAAGGTTCAACTCTGTTAGTTGAATGCACAGAACAGAAAGAAGTTTCATACAATGCTTCTGTGTAGTTTATATTTGAACATATTCTTTTTTCCACTATTACCCACTTAGCGCTACGAATGTCCAGTTGCATTTTCTACAGACAGAGTGTTTCAAAACTGCTCAATCAAAAGTATGGTTTAACTCTGTTAGCTGAATGCTCAGATCAGAAAGAAGTTTCACAGAATGCTTCTGTGTAGTTTATATTTGAATATATTCCTTTTTCCACTACTACTCTCTTAGCGCTCCAAATGTCCAGTTGCGTTTTCTACAGAAAGAGTGTTCAGATCTGCTCAATCAAAAGTATGGTTTAACTCTGTTAGCTGAATGCACAGATCAGAAAAAAGTTTCACAGAATGATTCTGTGTAGTTTATATTTGGAGACATTCCTTTTTCCACTATTACCCTCTTAGGGCTCTGAATCTCCACTTGCATTTTCTACAGAAAGAGTGTTTCTGAACGGCTCAATCAAAACTAAGGTTCAACTCTTTTAGTTGAACAAACAGATCAGAAAGAAGTTTCACACAATTCTTCTGTGTAGTTTTTATTTGTAGACATTCTTTTTCCCAATATAGGCCTCTTAGCGCTCAGAATGTCCAATTGCAGTTTCTACAGAAAGAGTGTTCAGATCTGCTCAATCAAAAGTATGGTTTAACTCTGTTAGCTGAATGCACAGATCAGAAAGAAGTTTCACCGAATGATTCTGTGCAGTTTATATTTGAAGACATTCCTTTTTCCACTATTACCCTCTTAGCGCTCCGAATCTCCACTTGCATTTTCTACAAAAAGAGTGTTTCACAACTGCTCAATCAAAAATATGTTTTATCTCTGTTAACTGAATTTACAGATCAGGAATAAGTTTCACAGAATGCATCTGTGTAGTTTTAATTTGAAGATATTCTTTTCCCAATGTAGGCCTCTTAGCGCTTAGCATGTCCAATTGCAGTTTCTACAGAAAGAGTGTTTCAGAACGGCTCAATCAAAAGTAAGGTTCAACTCTGTTAGTTGAATGCACAGAACAGAAAGAATTTTCACAGAATGCTACTGTGTAGTTTATATTTGAATATATTCCTTTTTCCACTATTACCCTCTTAGCGCTCCGAATGTCCACTTGCATTTTCTACAGAAAGAGTGTTCAGAACTGCGCAATCAAAAGTATGGTTTAACTCTGTTAGCTTAATGAACATATCAGAAATAAGTTTCACACAATGCTTCTGTGTAGTTTTTATTTGAAGATATTATTTTTCCCAATAGAGGCCTCTTAGCGCTCAGAATGTCCAATTGCAGTTTCTACAGAAAGAGTGTTTCAGAAAGGCTCAATCAAATGTAAGGTTCAACTCTGTTAGTTGAATGCACCGAACAGAAAGAAGTTTCATACAATGCTTCTGTGTAGTTTATATTTGAACATATTCTTTTTTCCACTATTACCCACTTAGCGCTACGAATGTCCAGTTGCATTTTCTACAGACAGAGTGTTTCAAAACTCCTCAATCAAAAGTATGGTTTAACTCTGTTAGCTGAATGCTCAGATCAGAAAGAAGTTTCACAGAATGCTTCTGTGTAGTTTATATTTGAATATATTCCTTTTTCCACTACTACTCTCTTAGCGCTCCAAATGTCCAGTTGCGTTTTCTACAGAAAGAGTGTTCAGATCTGCTCAATCAAAAGTATGGTTTAACTCTGTTAGCTGAATGCACAGATCAGAGAAAAGTTTCACAGAATGATTCTGTGTAGTTTATATTTGGAGACATTCCTTTTTCCACTATTACCCTCTTAGGGCTCTGAATCTCCACTTGCATTTTCTACAGAAAGAGTGTTTCTGAACGGCTCAATCAAAACTAAGGTTCAACTCTTTTAGTTGAACAAACAGAACAGAAAGAAGTTTCACACAATTCTTCTGTGTAGTTTTTATTTGTAGACATTCTTTTTCCCAATATAGGCCTCTTAGCGCTCAGAATGTCCAATTGCAGTTTCTACAGAAAGAGTGTTTCAGAACGGCTCAATCAAAAGTAAGGTTCAACTCTGTTAGTTGAATGCACAGAACAGAAAGAAGTTTCATACAATGCTTCTGTGTAGTTTATATTTGAACATATTCTTTTTTTTTCCACTATTACCCACTTAGCGCTACGAATGTCCAGTTGCATTTTCTACAGACAGAGTGTTTCAAAACTGCTCAATCAAAAGTATGGTTTAACTCTGTTAGCTGAATGCTCAGATCAGAAAGTAGTTTCACAGAATGCTTCTGTGTAGTTTATATTTGAATATATTCCTTTTTCCACTACTACGATCTTAGCGCTCCAAATGTCCAGTTGCATTTTCTACAGAAAGAGTGTTCAGATCTGCTCAATCAAAAATATGGTTTAACTCTGTTAGCTGAATGCACAGATCAGAAAGAAGTTTCAACGAATGATTCTGTGTAGTTTATATTTGAAGACATTCCTTTTTCCACTATTACCCTCTTAGCGCTCCGAATCTCCACTTGCATTTTCTACAAAAAGAGTGTTTCATAACTGCTCAATCAAAAATATGTTTTATCTCTGTTAACTGAATTTACAGATCAGAAATAAGTTTCACAGAATGCATCTGTGTAGTTTTTATTTGAAGATATTCTTTTTCCCAATGTAGGCCTCTTAGCGCTTAGCATGTCCAATTGCAGTTTCTACAGAAAGAGTGTTTCAGAACAGCTCAATCAAAAGTAAGGTTCAACTCTGTTAGTTGAATGCACAGAACAGAAAGAATTTTCACAGAATGCTACTGTGTAGTTTATATTTGAATATATTCCTTTTTCCACTATTACCCTCTTAGCGCTCCGAATGTCCACTTGCATTTTCTACAGAAAGAGTGTTCAGAACTGCGCAATCAAAAGTATGGTTTAACTCTGTTAGCTTAATGAACATATCAGAAATAAGTTTCACACAATGCTTCTGTGTAGTTTTTATTTGAAGATATTATTTTTACCAATAGAGGCCTCTTAGCGCTCAGAATGTCCAATTGCAGTTTCTACAGAAAGAGTGTTTCAGAAAGGCTCAATCAAAAGTAAGGTTCAACTCTGTTAGTTGAATGCACAGAACAGAAAGAAGTTTCATACAATGCTTCTGTGTAGTTTATATTTGAACATATTCTTTTTTCCACTATTACACACTTAGCGCTACGAATGTCCAGTTGCATTTTCTACAGACAGAGTGTTTCAAAACTGCTCAATCAAAAGTATGGTTTAACTCTGTTAGCTGAATGCTCAGATCAGAAAGAAGTTTCACAGAATGCTTCTGTGTAGTTTATATTTGAATATATTCCTTTTTCCACTACTACTCTCTTAGCGCTCCAAATGTCCAGTTGCATTTTCTACAGAAAGAGTGTTCAGATCTGCTCAATCAAAAGTATGGTTTAAATCTGTTAGCTGAATGCACAGATCAGAAAGAAGTTTCACAGAATGATTCTGTGTAGTTTATATTTGGAGACATTCCTTTCTCCACTATTACCCTCTTAGCGCTCCGAATCTCCACTTGCATTTTCTACAGAAAGAGTGTTTCAGAACGGCTCAATCAAAACTAAGGTTCAACTCTTTTAGTTGAACAAACAGAACAGAAAGAAGTTTCACACAATTCTTCTGTGTAGTTTTTATTTGTAGACATTCTTTTTCCCAATATAGGCCTCCTAGCGCTCAGAATGTCCAATTGCAGTTTCTACAGAAAGAGTGTTTCAGAACGGCTCAATCAAAAGTAAGGTTCAACTCTGTTAGTTGAATGCACAGAACAGAAAGAAGTTTCATACAATGCTTCTGTGTAGTTTATATTTGAACATATTCTTTTTTCCACTATTACCCACTTAGCGCTACGAATGTCCAGTTGCATTTTCTACAGACAGAGTGTTTCAAAACTGCTCAATCAAAAGTATGGTTTAACTCTGTTAGCTGAATGCTCAGATCAGAAAGAAGTTTCACAGAATGCTTCTGTGTAGTTTATATTTGAATATATTCCTTTTTCCACTACTACGCTCTTAGCGCTCCAAATGTCCAGTTGCATTTTCTACAGAAAGAGTGTTCAGATCTGCTCAATCAAAAATATGGTTTAACTCTGTTAGCTGAATGCACAGATCAGAAAGAAGTTTCACCGAATGATTCTGTGTAGTTTATATTTGAAGACATTCCTTTTTCCACTATTACCCCCTTAGCGCTCCGAATCTCCACTTGCATTTTCTACAAAAAGAGTGTTTCATAACTGCTCAATCAAAAATATGTTTTATCTCTGTTAACTGAATTTACAGATCAGAAATAAGTTTCACAGAATGCATCTGTGTAGTTTTTATTTGAAGATATTCTTTTTCCCAATGTAGGCCTCTTAGCGCTTAGCATGTCCAATTGCAGTTTCTACAGAAAGAGTGTTTCAGAACGGCTCAATCAAAAGTAAGGTTCAACTCTGTTAGTTGAATGCACAGAACAGAAAGAATTTTCACAGAATGCTACTGTGTAGTTTATATTTGAATATATTCCTTTTTCCACTATTACCCTCTTAGCGCTCCGAATGTCCACTTGCATTTTCTACAGAAAGAGTGTTCAGAACTGCGCAATCAAAAGTATGGTTTAACTCTGTTAGCTTAATGAACATATCAGAAATAAGTTTCACACAATGCTTCTGTGTAGTTTTTATTTGAAGATAATATTTTTCCCAATATAGGCCTCTTAGCGCTCAGAATGTCAAATTGCAGTTACTACAGAAAGAGTGTTTCAGAAAGGCTCAATCAAAATTAAGGTTCAACTCTGTTAGTTGAATGCACAGAACAGAAAGAAGTTTCATACAATGCTTCTGTGTAGTTTATATTTGAACATATTCTTTTTTCCACTATTACCCACTTAGCGCTACGAATGTCCAGTTGCATTTTCTACATACAGAGTGTTTCAAAACTGCTCAATCAAAAGTATGGTTTAACTCTGTTAGCTGAATGCTCAGATCAGAAAGAAGTTTCACAGAATGCTTCTGTGTAGTTTATATTTGAATATATTCCTTTTTCCAATACTACTCTCTTAGCGCTCCAAATGTCCAGTTGCATTTTCTACAGAAAGAGTGTTCAGATCTGCTCAATCAAATGTATGGTTTAACCCTGTTTGCTGAATGCACAGATCAGAAAGAAGTTTCACAGAATGATTCTGTGTAGTTTATATTTGGAGACATTCCTTTTTCCACTATTACCCTCTTAGCGCTCCGAATCTCCACTTGCATTTTCTACAGAAAGAGTGTTTCAGAACGGCTCAATCAAAACTAAGGTTCAACTAGTTTAGTTGAACAAACAGAACAGAAAGAAGTTTCACACAATTCTTCTGTGTAGTTTTTATTTGTAGACATTCTTTTTCCCAATATAGGCCTCCTAGCGCTCACAATGTCCATTTGCAGTTTCTACAGAAAGAGTGTTTCAGAACGGCTCAATCAAAAGTAAGGTTCAACTCTGTTAGTTGAATGCACAGAACAGAAAGAAGTTTCATACAATGCTTCTGTGTAGTTTATATTTGAACATATTCTTTTTTCCACTATTACCCACTTAGTGCTACGAATGTCCAGTTGCATTTTCCACAGACAGAGTGTTTCAAAACTGCTCAATCAAAAGTATGGTTTAACTCTGTTAGCTGAATGCTCAGATCAGAAAGAAGTTTCACAGAATGCTTCTGTGTAGTTTATATTTGAATATATTCCTTTTTCCACTACTACGCTCTTAGCGCTCCAAATGTCCAGTTGCATTTTCTAGAGAAAGAGTGTTCAGATCTGCTCAATCAAAAGTATGGTTTAACTCTGTTAGCTGAATGCACAGATCAGAAAGAAGTTTCACCGAACGATTCTGTGTAGTTTATATTTGAAGACATTCCTTTTTCCACTATTACCCTCTTAGCGCTCCGAATCTCCACTTGCATTTTCTACAAAAAGAGTGTTTCATAACTGCTCAATCAAAAATATGTTTTATCTCTGTTAACTGAATTTACAGATCAGAAATAAGTTTCACAGAATGCATCTGTGTAGTTTTTATTTGAAGATATTCTTTTTCCCAATGAAGGCCTCTTAGCGCTTAGCATGTCCAATTGCAGTTTCTACAGAAAGAGTGTTTCAGAACGGCTCAATCAAAAGTAAGGTTCAACTCTGTTAGTTGAGTGGACAGAACAGAAGGAATTTTCACAGAATGCTACTGTGTAGTTTATATTTGAATATATTCCTTTTTCCACTATTACCCTCTTAGCGCTACGAATGTCCACTTGCATTTTCTACAGAAAGAGTGTTCAGAACTGCGCAATCAAAAGTATGGTTTAACTCTGTTAGCTTAATGAACATATCAGAAATAAGTTTCACACAATGCTTCTGTGTAGTTTTTATTTGAAGATATTATTTTTCCCAATAGAGTCCTCTTAGCGCTCAGAATGTCCAATTGCAGTTTCTAAAGAAACAGTGTTTCAGAAAGGCTCAATCAAAAGTAAGGTTCAACTCTGTTAGTTGAATGCACAGAACAGAAAGAAGTTTCTTAAATGCTTCTGTGTAGTTTATATTTGAACATATTCTTTTTTCCACTATTACCCACTTAGCGCTACGAATGTCCAGTTGCATTTTCTACAGACAGAGTGTTTCAAAACTGCTCATTCAAATTTATGGTTTAACTCTGTTAGCTGAATGCTCAGATCAGAAAGAAGTTTCACAGAATGCTTCTGTGTAGTTTATATTTGAATATATTCCTTTTTCCACTACTACTCTCTTAGCGCTCCAAATGTCCAGTTGCATTTTCTACAGAAAGAGTGTTCAGATCTGCTCAATCAGAAGTATGGTTTAACACTGTTAGCTGAATGCACAGATCAGAAAGAAGTTTCACAGAATGATTCTGTGTAGTTTATATTTGGAGACATTCCTTTTTCCACTATTACCCTCTTAGCGCTCCGAATCCACTTGCATTTTCTACAGAAAGAGTGTTTCAGAACGGCTCAATCAAAACTAAGATTCAACTCTTTTAGTTGAACAAACAGAACAGAAAGTAGTTTCACACAATTCTTCTGTGTAGTTTTTATTTGTAGACATTCTTTTCCCAATATAGGCCTCCTAGCGCTCAGAATGTCCAATTGCAGTTTCTACAGAAAGAGTGTTTCAGAACGGCTCAATCAAAAGTAAGGTTCAACTCTGTTAGTTGAATGCACAGAACAGGAAGAAGTTTCATACAAGGCTTCTGTGTAGTTTATATTTGAACATATTCTTTTTTCCACTATTACCCACTTAGCGCTACGAATGTCCAGTTGCATTTTCTACACACAGAGTGTTTCAAAACTGCTCAATCAAAAGTATGGTTTAACTCTGTTAGCTGAATGCTCAGATCAGAAAGAAGTTTCACAGAATGCTTCTGTGTAGTGTATATTTGAATATATTCCTTTTTCCACTACTACGCTCTTAGCGCTCCAAATGTCCAGTTGCATTTTCTACAGAAAGAGTGTTCAGATCTGCTCAATCAAAAGTATGGTTTAACTCTGTTAGCTGAATGCACAGATCAGAAAGAAGTTTCTCCGAATGATTCTTTGCAGTTTATATTTGAAGACATTCCTTTTTCCACTATTACCCTCTTAGCGCTCCGAATCTCCACTTGCATTTTCTACAAAAAGAGTGTTTCACAACTGCTCAATCAAAAATATGTTTTATCTCTGTTAACTGAATTTACAGATCAGGAATAAGTTTCACAGAATGCATCTGTGTAGTTTTTATTTGAAGATATTCTTTTTCCCAATAGAGGCCTCTTAGCGCTCAGAATGTCCAATTGCAGTTTCTACAGAAAGAGTGTTTCAGAAAGGCTCAATCATAAGTAAGGTTCAACTCTGTTAGTTGAATGCACAGAACAGAAAGAAGTTTCATACAATGCTTCTGTGTAGTTTATATTTGAACATATTCTTTTTTCCACTATTACCCACTTAGCGCTACGAATGTCCAGTTGCATTTTCTACAGACAGAGTGTTTCAAAACTGCTCAATCAAAAGTATGGTTTAACTCTGTTAGCTGAATGCTCAGATCAGAAAGAAGTTTCACAGAATGCTTCTGTGTAGTTTATATTTGAATATATTCCTTTTTCCACTACTACTCTCTTAGCGCTCCAAATGTCCAGTTGCGTTTTCTACAGAAAGAGTGTTCAGATCTGCTCAATCAAAAGTATGGTTTAACTCTGTTAGCTGAATGCACAGATCAGAAAAAAGTTTCACAGAATGATTCTGTGTAGTTTATATTTGGAGACATTCCTTTTTCCACTATTACCCTCTTAGGGCTCTGAATCTCCACTTGCATTTTCTACAGAAAGAGTGTTTCTGAACGGCTCAATCAAAACTAAGGTTCAACTCTTTTAGTTGAACAAACAGATCAGAAAGAAGTTTCACACAATTCTTCTGTGTAGTTTTTATTTGTAGACATTCTTTTTCCCAATATAGGCCTCTTAGCGCTCAGAATGTCCAATTGCAGTTTCTACAGAAAGAGTGTTCAGATCTGCTCAATCAAAAGTATGGTTTAACTCTGTTAGCTGAATGCACAGATCAGAAAGAAGTTTCACCGAATGATTCTGTGCAGTTTATATTTGAAGACATTCCTTTTTCCACTATTACCCTCTTAGCGCTCCGAATCTCCACTTGCATTTTCTACAAAAAGAGTGTTTCACAACTGCTCAATCAAAAATATGTTTTATCTCTGTTAACTGAATTTACAGATCAGGAATAAGTTTCACAGAATGCATCTGTGTAGTTTTAATTTGAAGATATTCTTTTCCCAATGTAGGCCTCTTAGCGCTTAGCATGTCCAATTGCAGTTTCTACAGAAAGAGTGTTTCAGAACGGCTCAATCAAAAGTAAGGTTCAACTCTGTTAGTTGAATGCACAGAACAGAAAGAATTTTCACAGAATGCTACTGTGTAGTTTATATTTGAATATATTCCTTTTTCCACTATTACCCTCTTAGCGCTCCGAATGTCCACTTGCATTTTCTACAGAAAGAGTGTTCAGAACTGCGCAATCAAAAGTATGGTTTAACTCTGTTAGCTTAATGAACATATCAGAAATAAGTTTCACACAATGCTTCTGTGTAGTTTTTATTTGAAGATATTATTTTTCCCAATAGAGGCCTCTTAGCGCTCAGAATGTCCAATTGCAGTTTCTACAGAAAGAGTGTTTCAGAAAGGCTCAATCAAAAGTAAGGTTCAACTCTGTTAGTTGAATGCACCGAACAGAAAGAAGTTTCATACAATGCTTCTGTGTAGTTTATATTTGAACATATTCTTTTTTCCACTATTACCCACTTAGCGCTACGAATGTCCAGTTGCATTTTCTACAGACAGAGTGTTTCAAAACTCCTCAATCAAAAGTATGGTTTAACTCTGTTAGCTGAATGCTCAGATCAGAAAGAAGTTTCACAGAATGCTTCTGTGTAGTTTATATTTGAATATATTCCTTTTTCCACTACTACTCTCTTAGCGCTCCAAATGTCCAGTTGCGTTTTCTACAGAAAGAGTGTTCAGATCTGCTCAATCAAAAGTATGGTTTAACTCTGTTAGCTGAATGCACAGATCAGAGAAAAGTTTCACAGAATGATTCTGTGTAGTTTATATTTGGAGACATTCCTTTTTCCACTATTACCCTCTTAGGGCTCTGAATCTCCACTTGCATTTTCTACAGAAAGAGTGTTTCTGAACGGCTCAATCAAAACTAAGGTTCAACTCTTTTAGTTGAACAAACAGAACAGAAAGAAGTTTCACACAATTCTTCTGTGTAGTTTTTATTTGTAGACATTCTTTTTCCCAATATAGGCCTCTTAGCGCTCAGAATGTCCAATTGCAGTTTCTACAGAAAGAGTGTTTCAGAACGGCTCAATCAAAAGTAAGGTTCAACTCTGTTAGTTGAATGCACAGAACAGAAAGAAGTTTCATACAATGCTTCTGTGTAGTTTATATTTGAACATATTCTTTTTTTTTCCACTATTACCCACTTAGCGCTACGAATGTCCAGTTGCATTTTCTACAGACAGAGTGTTTCAAAACTGCTCAATCAAAAGTATGGTTTAACTCTGTTAGCTGAATGCTCAGATCAGAAAGTAGTTTCACAGAATGCTTCTGTGTAGTTTATATTTGAATATATTCCTTTTTCCACTACTACGATCTTAGCGCTCCAAATGTCCAGTTGCATTTTCTACAGAAAGAGTGTTCAGATCTGCTCAATCAAAAATATGGTTTAACTCTGTTAGCTGAATGCACAGATCAGAAAGAAGTTTCAACGAATGATTCTGTGTAGTTTATATTTGAAGACATTCCTTTTTCCACTATTACCCTCTTAGCGCTCCGAATCTCCACTTGCATTTTCTACAAAAAGAGTGTTTCATAACTGCTCAATCAAAAATATGTTTTATCTCTGTTAACTGAATTTACAGATCAGAAATAAGTTTCACAGAATGCATCTGTGTAGTTTTTATTTGAAGATATTCTTTTTCCCAATGTAGGCCTCTTAGCGCTTAGCATGTCCAATTGCAGTTTCTACAGAAAGAGTGTTTCAGAACAGCTCAATCAAAAGTAAGGTTCAACTCTGTTAGTTGAATGCACAGAACAGAAAGAATTTTCACAGAATGCTACTGTGTAGTTTATATTTGAATATATTCCTTTTTCCACTATTACCCTCTTAGCGCTCCGAATGTCCACTTGCATTTTCTACAGAAAGAGTGTTCAGAACTGCGCAATCAAAAGTATGGTTTAACTCTGTTAGCTTAATGAACATATCAGAAATAAGTTTCACACAATGCTTCTGTGTAGTTTTTATTTGAAGATATTATTTTTACCAATAGAGGCCTCTTAGCGCTCAGAATGTCCAATTGCAGTTTCTACAGAAAGAGTGTTTCAGAAAGGCTCAATCAAAAGTAAGGTTCAACTCTGTTAGTTGAATGCACAGAACAGAAAGAAGTTTCATACAATGCTTCTGTGTAGTTTATATTTGAACATATTCTTTTTTCCACTATTACACACTTAGCGCTACGAATGTCCAGTTGCATTTTCTACAGACAGAGTGTTTCAAAACTGCTCAATCAAAAGTATGGTTTAACTCTGTTAGCTGAATGCTCAGATCAGAAAGAAGTTTCACAGAATGCTTCTGTGTAGTTTATATTTGAATATATTCCTTTTTCCACTACTACGCTCTTAGCGCTCCAAATGTCCAGTTGCATTTTCTACAGAAAGAGTGTTCAGATCTGCTCAATCAAAAATATGGTTTAACTCTGTTAGCTGAATGCACAGATCAGAAAGAAGTTTCACCGAATGATTCTGTGTAGTTTATATTTGAAGACATTCCTTTTTCCACTATTACCCCCTTAGCGCTCCGAATCTCCACTTGCATTTTCTACAAAAAGAGTGTTTCATAACTGCTCAATCAAAAATATGTTTTATCTCTGTTAACTGAATTTACAGATCAGAAATAAGTTTCACAGAATGCATCTGTGTAGTTTTTATTTGAAGATATTCTTTTTCCCAATGTAGGCCTCTTAGCGCTTAGCATGTCCAATTGCAGTTTCTACAGAAAGAGTGTTTCAGAACGGCTCAATCAAAAGTAAGGTTCAACTCTGTTAGTTGAATGCACAGAACAGAAAGAATTTTCACAGAATGCTACTGTGTAGTTTATATTTGAATATATTCCTTTTTCCACTATTACCCTCTTAGCGCTCCGAATGTCCACTTGCATTTTCTACAGAAAGAGTGTTCAGAACTGCGCAATCAAAAGTATGGTTTAACTCTGTTAGCTTAATGAACATATCAGAAATAAGTTTCACACAATGCTTCTGTGTAGTTTTTATTTGAAGATATTATTTTTCCCAATATAGGCCTCTTAGCGCTCAGAATGTCAAATTGCAGTTACTACAGAAAGAGTGTTTCAGAAAGGCTCAATCAAAATTAAGGTTCAACTCTGTTAGTTGAATGCACAGAACAGAAAGAAGTTTCATACAATGCTTCTGTGTAGTTTATATTTGAACATATTCTTTTTTCCACTATTACCCACTTAGCGCTACGAATGTCCAGTTGCATTTTCTACATACAGAGTGTTTCAAAACTGCTCAATCAAAAGTATGGTTTAACTCTGTTAGCTGAATGCTCAGATCAGAAAGAAGTTTCACAGAATGCTTCTGTGTAGTTTATATTTGAATATATTCCTTTTTCCAATACTACTCTCTTAGCGCTCCAAATGTCCAGTTGCATTTTCTACAGAAAGAGTGTTCAGATCTGCTCAATCAAAAGTATGGTTTAACCCTGTTTGCTGAATGCACAGATCAGAAAGAAGTTTCACAGAATGATTCTGTGTAGTTTATATTTGGAGACATTCCTTTTTCCACTATTACCCTCTTAGCGCTCCGAATCTCCACTTGCATTTTCTACAGAAAGAGTGTTTCAGAACGGCTCAATCAAAACTAAGGTTCAACTAGTTTAGTTGAACAAACAGAACAGAAAGAAGTTTCACACAATTCTTCTGTGTAGTTTTTATTTGTAGACATTCTTTTTCCCAATATAGGCCTCCTAGCGCTCAGAATGTCCATTTGCAGTTTCTACAGAAAGAGTGTTTCAGAACGGCTCAATCAAAAGTAAGGTTCAACTCTGTTAGTTGAATGCACAGAACAGAAAGAAGTTTCATACAATGCTTCTGTGTAGTTTATATTTGAACATATTCTTTTTTCCACTATTACCCACTTAGTGCTACGAATGTCCAGTTGCATTTTCCACAGACAGAGTGTTTCAAAACTGCTCAATCAAAAGTATGGTTTAACTCTGTTAGCTGAATGCTCAGATCAGAAAGAAGTTTCACAGAATGCTTCTGTGTAGTTTATATTTGAATATATTCCTTTTTCCACTACTACGCTCTTAGCGCTCCAAATGTCCAGTTGCATTTTCTAGAGAAAGAGTGTTCAGATCTGCTCAATCAAAAGTATGGTTTAACTCTGTTAGCTGAATGCACAGATCAGAAAGAAGTTTCACCGAACGATTCTGTGTAGTTTATATTTGAAGACATTCCTTTTTCCACTATTACCCTCTTAGCGCTCCGAATCTCCACTTGCATTTTCTACAAAAAGAGTGTTTCATAACTGCTCAATCAAAAATATGTTTTATCTCTGTTAACTGAATTTACAGATCAGAAATAAGTTTCACAGAATGCATCTGTGTAGTTTTTATTTGAAGATATTCTTTTTCCCAATGAAGGCCTCTTAGCGCTTAGCATGTCCAATTGCAGTTTCTACAGAAAGAGTGTTTCAGAACGGCTCAATCAAAAGTAAGGTTCAACTCTGTTAGTTGAGTGGACAGAACAGAAGGAATTTTCACAGAATGCTACTGTGTAGTTTATATTTGAATATATTCCTTTTTCCACTATTACCCTCTTAGCGCTACGAATGTCCACTTGCATTTTCTACAGAAAGAGTGTTCAGAACTGCGCAATCAAAAGTATGGTTTAACTCTGTTAGCTTAATGAACATATCAGAAATAAGTTTCACACAATGCTTCTGTGTAGTTTTTATTTGAAGATATTATTTTTCCCAATAGAGTCCTCTTAGCGCTCAGAATGTCCAATTGCAGTTTCTAAAGAAACAGTGTTTCAGAAAGGCTCAATCAAAAGTAAGGTTCAACTCTGTTAGTTGAATGCACAGAACAGAAAGAAGTTTCTTAAATGCTTCTGTGTAGTTTATATTTGAACATATTCTTTTTTCCACTATTACCCACTTAGCGCTACGAATGTCCAGTTGCATTTTCTACAGACAGAGTGTTTCAAAACTGCTCATTCAAATTTATGGTTTAACTCTGTTAGCTGAATGCTCAGATCAGAAAGAAGTTTCACAGAATGCTTCTGTGTAGTTTATATTTGAATATATTCCTTTTTCCACTACTACTCTCTTAGCGCTCCAAATGTCCAGTTGCATTTTCTACAGAAAGAGTGTTCAGATCTGCTCAATCAGAAGTATGGTTTAACACTGTTAGCTGAATGCACAGATCAGAAAGAAGTTTCACAGAATGATTCTGTGTAGTTTATATTTGGAGACATTCCTTTTTCCACTATTACCCTCTTAGCGCTCCGAATCCACTTGCATTTTCTACAGAAAGAGTGTTTCAGAACGGCTCAATCAAAACTAAGATTCAACTCTTTTAGTTGAACAAACAGAACAGAAAGTAGTTTCACACAATTCTTCTGTGTAGTTTTTATTTGTAGACATTCTTTTCCCAATATAGGCCTCCTAGCGCTCAGAATGTCCAATTGCAGTTTCTACAGAAAGAGTGTTTCAGAACGGCTCAATCAAAAGTAAGGTTCAACTCTGTTAGTTGAATGCACAGAACAGGAAGAAGTTTCATACAAGGCTTCTGTGTAGTTTATATTTGAACATATTCTTTTTTCCACTATTACCCACTTAGCGCTACGAATGTCCAGTTGCATTTTCTACACACAGAGTGTTTCAAAACTGCTCAATCAAAAGTATGGTTTAACTCTGTTAGCTGAATGCTCAGATCAGAAAGAAGTTTCACAGAATGCTTCTGTGTAGTGTATATTTGAATATATTCCTTTTTCCACTACTACGCTCTTAGCGCTCCAAATGTCCAGTTGCATTTTCTACAGAAAGAGTGTTCAGATCTGCTCAATCAAAAGTATGGTTTAACTCTGTTAGCTGAATGCACAGATCAGAAAGAAGTTTCTCCGAATGATTCTGTGCAGTTTATATTTGAAGACATTCCTTTTTCCAGTATTACCCTCTTAGCGCTCCGAATCTCCACTTGCATTTTCTACAAAAAGAGTGTTTCACAACTGCTCAATCAAAAATATGTTTTATCTCTGTTAACTGAATTTACAGATCAGGAATAAGTTTCACAGAATGCATCTGTGTAGTTTTTATTTGAAGATATTCTTTTCCCAATGTAGGCCTCTTAGCGCGTAGCATGTCCAATTGCAGTTTCTACAGAAAGAGTGTTTCAGAACGGCTCAATCAAAAGTAAGGTTCAACTCTGTTAGTTGAATGCACAGAACAGAAAGAATTTTCACAGAATGCTACTGTGTAGTTTATATTTGAATATATTCCTTTTTCCACTATTACCCTCTTAGCGCTCCGAATGTCCACTTGCATTTTCTACAGAAAGAGTGTTCAGAACTGCGCAATCAAAAGTATGGTTTAACTCTGTTAGCTTAATGAACATATCAGAAATAAGTTTCACACAATGCTTCTGTGTAGTTTTTATTTGAAGATATTATTTTTCCCAATAGAGGCCTCTTAGCGCTCAGAATGTCCAATTGCAGTTTCTACAGAAAGAGTGTTTCAGAAAGGCTCAATCATAAGTAAGGTTCAACTCTGTTAGTTGAATGCACAGAACAGAAAGAAGTTTCATACAATGCTTCTGTGTAGTTTATATTTGAACATATTCTTTTTTCCACTATTACCCACTTAGCGCTACGAATGTCCAGTTGCATTTTCTACAGACAGAGTGTTTCAAAACTGCTCAATCAAAAGTATGGTTTAACTCTGTTAGCTGAATGCTCAGATCAGAAAGAAGTTTCACAGAATGCTTCTGTGTAGTTTATATTTGAATATATTCCTTTTTCCACTACTACTCTCTTAGCGCTCCAAATGTCCAGTTGCGTTTTCTACAGAAAGAGTGTTCAGATCTGCTCAATCAAAAGTATGGTTTAACTCTGTTAGCTGAATGCACAGATCAGAAAAAAGTTTCACAGAATGATTCTGTGTAGTTTATATTTGGAGACATTCCTTTTTCCACTATTACCCTCTTTGGGCTCTGAATCTCCACTTGCATTTTCTACAGAAAGAGTGTTTCTGAACGGCTCAATCAAAACTAAGATTCAACTCTTTTAGTTGAACAAACAGATCAGGAAGAAGTTTCACACAATTCTTCTGTGTAGTTTTTATTTGTAGACATTCTTTTTCCCAATATAGGCCTCTTAGCGCTCAGAATGTCCAATTGCAGTTTCTACAGAAAGAGTGTTTCAGAACGGCTCAATCAAAAGTAAGGTTCAACTCTGTTAGTTGAATGCACAGAACAGAAAGAGGTTTCATACAATGCTTCTGTGTAGTTTATATTTGAACATATTCTTTTTTCCACTATTACCCACTTAGCGCTACGAATGTCCAGTTGCATTTTCTACAGACAGAGTGTTTCAAAACTGCTCAATCAAAAGTATGGTTTAACTCTGTTAGCTGAATGCTCAGATCAGAAAGAAGTTTCACAGAATGCTTCTGTGTAGTGTATATTTGAATATATTACTTTTTCCACTACTACGCTCTTAGCGCTCCAAATGTCCAGTTGCATTTTCTACAGAAAGAGTGTTCAGATCTGCTCAATCAAAAGTATGGTTTAACTCTGTTAGCTGAATGCACAGATCAGAAAGAAGTTTCACCGAATGATTCTGTGCAGTTTATATTTGAAGACATTCCTTTTTCCACTATTACCCTCTTAGCGCTCCGAATCTCCACTTGCATTTTCTACAAAAAGAGTGTTTCACAACTGCTCAATCAAAAATATGTTTTATCTCTGTTAACTGAATTTACAGATCAGGAATAAGTTTCACAGAATGCATCTGTGTAGTTTTAATTTGAAGATATTCTTTTCCCAATGTAGGCCTCTTAGCGCTTAGCATGTCCAATTGCAGTTTCTACAGAAAGAGTGTTTCAGAACGGCTCAATCAAAAGTAAGGTTCAACTCTGTTAGTTGAATGCACAGAACAGAAAGAATTTTCACAGAATGCTACTGTGTAGTTTATATTTGAATATATTCCTTTTTCCACTATTACCCTCTTAGCGCTCCGAATGTCCACTTGCATTTTCTACAGAAAGAGTGTTCAGAACTGCGCAATCAAAAGTATGGTTTAACTCTGTTAGCTTAATGAACATATCAGAAATAAGTTTCACACAATGCTTCTGTGTAGTTTTTATTTGAAGATATTATTTTTCCCAATAGAGGCCTCTTAGCGCTCAGAATGTCCAATTGCAGTTTCTACAGAAAGAGTGTTTCAGAAAGGCTCAATCATAAGTAAGGTTCAACTCTGTTAGTTGAATGCACCGAACAGAAAGAAGTTTCATACAATGCTTCTGTGTAGTTTATATTTGAACATATTCTTTTTTCCACTATTACCCACTTAGCGCTACGAATGTCCAGTTGCATTTTCTACAGACAGAGAGTTTCAAAACTGCTCAATCAAAAGTATGGTTTAACTCTGTTAGCTGAATGCTCAGATCAGAAAGAAGTTTCACAGAATGCTTCTGTGTAGTTTATATTTGAATATATTCCTTTTTCCACTACTACTCTCTTAGCGCTCCAAATGTCCAGTTGCGTTTTCTACAGAAAGAGTGTTCAGATCTGCTCAATCAAAAGTATGGTTTAACTCTGTTAGCTGAATGCACAGATCAGAGAAAAGTTTCACAGAATGATTCTGTGTAGTTTATATTTGGAGACATTCCTTTTTCCACTATTACCCTCTTAGGGCTCTGAATCTCCACTTGCATTTTCTACAGAAAGAGTGTTTCTGAACGGCTCAATCAAAACTAAGGTTCAACTCTTTTAGTTGAACAAACAGAACAGAAAGAAGTTTCACACAATTCTTCTGTGTAGTTTTTATTTGTAGACATTCTTTTTCCCAATATAGGCCTCTTAGCGCTCAGAATGTCCAATTGCAGTTTCTACAGAAAGAGTGTTTCAGAACGGCTCAATCAAAAGTAAGGTTCAACTCTGTTAGTTGAATGCACAGAACAGAAAGAAGTTTCATACAATGCTTCTGTTTAGTTTATATTTGAACATATTCTTTTTTTTTCCACTATTACCCACTTAGCGCTACGAATGTCCAGTTGCATTTTCTACAGACAGAGTGTTTCAAAACTGCTCAATCAAAAGTATGGTTTAACTCTGTTAGCTGAATGCTCAGATCAGAAAGTAGTTTCACAGAATGCTTCTGTGTAGTTTATATTTGAATATATTCCTTTTTCCACTACTAAGATCTTAGCGCTCCAAATGTCCAGTTGCATTTTCTACAGAAAGAGTGTTCAGATCTGCTCAATCAAAAATATGGTTTAACTCTGTTAGCTGAATGCACAGATCAGAAAGAAGTTTCAACGAATGATTCTGTGTAGTTTATATTTGAAGACATTAATTTTTCCACTATTACCCTCTTAGCGCTCCGAATCTCCACTTGCATTTTCTACAAAAAGAGTGTTTCATAACTGCTCAATCAAAAATATGTTTTATCTCTGTTAACTGAATTTACAGATCAGAAATAAGTTTCACAGAATGCATCTGTGTAGTTTTTATTTGAAGATATTCTTTTTCCCAATGTAGGCCTCTTAGCGCTTAGCATGTCCAATTGCAGTTTCTACAGAAAGAGTGTTTCAGAACAGCTCAATCAAAAGTAAGGTTCAACTCTGTTAGTTGAATGCACAGAACAGAAAGAATTTTCACAGAATGCTACTGTGTAGTTTATATTTGAATATATTCCTTTTTCCACTATTACCATCTTAGCGCTCCGAATGTCCACTTGCATTTTCTACAGAAAGAGTGTTCAGAACTGCGCAATCAAAAGTATGGTTTAACTCTGTTAGCTTAATGAACATATCAGAAATAAGTTTCACACAATGCTTCTGTGTAGTTTTTATTTGAAGATATTCTTTTTACCAATAGAGGCCTCTTAGCGCTCAGAATGTCCAATTGCAGTTTCTACAGAAAGAGTGTTTCAGAAAGGCTCAATCAAAAGTAAGGTTCAACTCTGTTAGTTGAATGCACAGAACAGAAAGAAGTTTCATACAATGCTTCTGTGTAGTTTATATTTGAACATATTCTTTTTTCCACTATTACCCACTTAGCGCTACGAATGTCCAGTTGCATTTTCTACAGACAGAGTGTTTCAAAACTGCTCAATCAAAAGTATGGTTTAACTCTGTTAGCTGAATGCTCAGATCAGAAAGAAGTTTCACAGAATGCTTCTGTGTAGTTTATATTTGAATATATTCCTTTTTCCACTACTACTCTCTTAGCGCTCCAAATGTCCAGTTGCATTTTCTACAGAAAGAGTGTTCAGATCTGCTCAATCAAAAGTATGGTTTAAATCTGTTAGCTGAATGCACAGATCAGAAAGAATTTTCACAGAATGATTCTGTGTAGTTTATATTTGCAGACATTCCTTTCTCCACTATTACCCTCTTAGCGCTCCGAATCTCCACTTGCATTTTCTACAGAAAGAGTGTTTCAGAACGGCTCAATCAAAACTAAGGTTCAACTCTTTTAGTTGAACAAACAGAACAGAAAGAAGTTTCACACAATTCTTCTGTGTAGTTTTTATTTGTAGACATTCTTTTTCCCAATATAGGCCTCCTAGCGCTCAGAATGTCCAATTGCAGTTTCTACAGAAAGAGTGTTTCAGAACGGCTCAATCAAAAGTAAGGTTCAACTCTGTTAGTTGAATGCACAGAACAGAAAGAAGTTTCATACAATGCTTCTGTGTAGTTTATATTTGAACATATTCTTTTTTCCACTATTACCCACTTAGCGCTACGAATGTCCATTTGCATTTTCTACAGACAGAGTGTTTCAAAACTGCTCAATCAAAAGTATGGTTTAACTCTGTTAGCTGAATGCTCAGATCAGAAAGAAGTTTCACAGAATGCTTCTGTGTAGTTTATATTTGAATATATTCCTTTTTCCACTACTACGCTCTTAGCGCTCCAAATGTCCAGTTGCATTTTCTACAGAAAGAGTGTTCAGATCTGCTCAATCAAAAATATGTTTTAACTCTGTTAGCTGAATGCACAGATCAGAAAGAAGTTTCACCGAATGATTCTGTGTAGTTTATATTTGAAGACATTCCTTTTTCCACTATTACCCCCTTAGCGCTCCGAATCTCCACTTGCATTTTCTACAAAAAGAGTGTTTCATAACTGCTCAATCAAAAATATGTTTTATCTCTGTTAACTGAATTTACAGATCAGAAATAAGTTTCACAGAATGCATCTGTGTAGTTTTCATTTGAAGATATTCTTTTTCCCAATGTAGGCCTCTTAGCGCTTAGCATGTCCAATTGCAGTTTCTACAGAAAGAGTGTTTCAGAACGGCTCAATCAAAAGTAAGGTTCAACTCTGTTAGTTGAATGCACAGAACAGAAAGAATTTTCACAGAATGCTACTGTGTAGTTTATATTTGAATATATTCCTTTTTCCACTATTACCCTCTTAGCGCTCCGAATGTCCACTTGCATTTTCTACAGAAAGAGTGTTCAGAACTGCGCAATCAAAAGTATGGTTTAACTCTGTTAGCTTAATGAACATATCAGAAATAAGTTTCACACAATGCTTCTGTGTAGTTTTTATTTGAAGATATTATTTTTCCCAATATAGGCCTCGTAGCGCTCAGAATGTCAAATTGCAGTTACTACAGAAAGAGTGTTTCAGAAAGGCTCAATCAAAAGTAAGGTTCAACTCTGTTAGTTGAATGCACAGAACAGAAAGAAGTTTCATACAATGCTTCTGTGTAGTTTATATTTGAACATATTCTTTTTTCGACTATTACCCACTTAGCGCTACGAATGTCCAGTTGCATTTTCTACAGACAGAGTGTTTCAAAACTGCTCAATCAAAAGTATGGTTTAACTCTGTTAGCTGAATGCTCAGATCAGAAAGAAGTTTCACAGAATGCTTCTGTGTAGTTTATATTTGAATATATTCCTTTTTCCAATACTACTCTCTTAGCGCTCCAAATGTCCAGTTGCATTTTCTACAGAAAGAGTGTTCAGATCTGCTCAATCAAAAGTATGGTTTAACCCTCTTAGCTGAATGCACAGATCAGAAAGAAGTTTCACAGAATGATTCTGTGTAGTTTATATTTGGAGACATTCCTTTTTCCACTATTACCCTCTTAGCGCTCCGAATCTCCACTTGCATTTTCTACAGAAAGAGTGTTTCAGAACGGCTCAATCAAAACTAAGGTTCAACTAGTTTAGTTGAACAAACAGAACAGAAAGAAGTTTCACACAATTCTTCTGTGTAGTTTTTATTTGTAGACATTCTTTTTCCCAATATAGGCCTCCTAGCGCTCAGAATGTCCATTTGCAGTTTCTACAGAAAGAGTGTTTCAGAACGGCTCAATCAAAAGTAAGGTTCAACTCTGTTAGTTGAATGCACAGAACAGAAAGAAGTTTCATACAATGCTTCTGTGTAGTTTATATTTGAACATATTCTTTTTTCCACTATTACCCACTTAGTGCTACGAATGTCCAGTTGCATTTTCCACAGACAGAGTGTTTCAAAACTGCTCAATCAAAAGTATGGTTTAACTCTGTTAGCTGAATGCTCAGATCAGAAAGAAGTTTCACAGAATGCTTCTGTGTAGTTTATATTTGAATATATTCCTTTTTCCACTACTACGCTCTTAGCGCTCCAAATGTCCAGTTGCATTTTCTAGAGAAAGAGTGCTCAGATCTGCTCAATCAAAAGTATGGTTTAACTCTGTTAGCTGAATGCACAGATCAGAAAGAAGTTTCACCGAATGATTCTGTGTAGTTTATATTTGAAGACATTCCTTTTTCCACTATTACCCTCTTAGCGCTCCGAATCTCCACTTGCATTTTCTACAAAAAGAGTGTTTCATAACTGCTCAATCAAAAATATGTTTTATCTCTGTTAACTGAATTTACAGATCAGAAATAAGTTTCACAGAATGCATCTGTGTAGTTTTTATTTGAAGATATTCTTTTTCCCAATGAAGGCCTCTTAGCGCTTAGCATGTCCAATTGCAGTTTCTACAGAAAGAGTGTTTCAGAACGGCTCAATCAAAAGTAAGGTTCAACTCTGTTAGTTGAGTGGACAGAACAGAAAGAATTTTCACAGAATGCTACTGTGTAGTTTATATTTGAATATATTCCTTTTTCCACTATTACCCTCTTAGCGCTACGAATGTCCACTTGCATTTTCTACAGAAAGAGTGTTCAGAACTGCGCAATCAAAAGTATGGTTTAACTCTGTTAGCTTAATGAACATATCAGAAATAAGTTTCACACAATGCTTCTGTGTAGTTTTTATTTGAAGATATTATTTTTCCCAATAGAGTCCTCTTAGCGCTCAGAATGTCCAATTGCAGTTTCTAAAGAAACAGTGTTTCAGAAAGGCTCAATCAAAAGTAAGGTTCAACTCTGTTAGTTGAATGCACAGAACAGAAAGAAGTTTCTTAAATGCTTCTGTGTAGTTTATATTTGAACATATTCTTTTTTCCACTATTACCCACTTAGCGCTACGAATGTCCAGTTGCATTTTCTACAGACAGAGTGTTTCAAAACTGCTCATTCAAAATTATGGTTTAACTCTGTTAGCTGAATGCTCAGATCAGAAAGAAGTTTCACAGAATGCTTCTGTGTAGTTTATATTTCAATATATTCCTTTTTCCACTACTACTCTCTTAGCGCTCCAAATGTCCAGTTGCATTTTCTACAGAAAGAGTGTTCAGATCTGCTCAATCAGAAGTATGGTTTAACACTGTTAGCTGAATGCACAGATCAGAAAGAAGTTTCACAGAATGATTCTGTGTAGTTTATATTTGGAGACATTCCTTTTTCCACTATTACCCTCTTAGCGCTCCGAATCCACTTGCATTTTCTACAGAAAGAGTGTTTCAGAACGGCTCAATCAAAATTAAGATTCAACTCTTTTAGTTGAACAAACAGAACAGAAAGTAGTTTCACACAATTCTTCTGTGTAGTTTTTATTTGTAGACATTCTTTTCCCAATATAGGCCTCCTAGCGCTCAGAATGTCCAATTGCAGTTTCTACAGAAAGAGTGTTTCAGAACGGCTCAATCAAAAGTAAGGTTCAACTCTGTTAGTTGAATGCACAGAACAGGAAGAAGTTTCATACAAGGCTTCTGTGTAGTTTATATTTGAACATATTCTTTTTTCCACTATTACCCACTTAGCGCTACGAATGTCCAGTTGCATTTTCTACACACAGAGTGTTTCAAAACTGCTCAATCAAAAGTATGGTTTAACTCTGTTAGCTGAATGCTCAGATCAGAAAGAAGTTTCACAGAATGCTTCTGTGTAGTGTATATTTGAATATATTCCTTTTTCCACTACTACGCTCTTAGCGCTCCAAATGTCCAGTTGCATTTTCTACAGAAAGAGTGTTCAGATCTGCTCAATCAAAAGTATGGTTTAACTCTGTTAGCTGAATGCACAGATCAGAAAGAAGTTTCTCCGAATGATTCTGTGCAGTTTATATTTGAAGACATTCCTTTTTCCACTATTACCCTCTTAGCGCTCCGAATCTCCACTTGCATTTTCTACAAAAAGAGTGTTTCACAACTGCTCAATCAAAAATATGTTTTATCTCTGTTAACTGAATTTACAGATCAGGAATAAGTTTCACAGAATGCATCTGTGTAGTTTTTATTTGAAGATATTCTTTTCCCAATGTAGGCCTCTTAGCGCGTAGCATGTCCAATTGCAGTTTCTACAGAAAGAGTGTTTCAGAACGGCTCAATCAAAAGTAAGGTTCAATTCTGTTAGTTGAATGCACAGAACAGAAAGAATTTTCACAGAATGCTACTGTGTAGTTTATATTTGAATATATTCCTTTTTCCACTATTACCCTCTTAGCGCTCCGAATGTCCACTTGCATTTTCTACAGAAAGAGTGTTCAGAACTGCGCAATCAAAAGTATGGTTTAACTCTGTTAGCTTAATGAACATATCAGAAATAAGTTTCACACAATGCTTCTGTGTAGTTTTTATTTGAAGATATTATTTTTCCCAATAGAGGCCTCTTAGCGCTCAGAATGTCCAATTGCAGTTTCTACAGAAAGAGTGTTTCAGAAAGGCTCAATCATAAGTAAGGTTCAACTCTGTTAGTTGAATGCACAGAACAGAAAGAAGTTTCATACAATGCTTCTGTGTAGTTTATATTTGAACATATTATTTTTTCCACTATTACCCACTTAGCGCTACGAATGTCCAGTTGCATTTTCTACAGACAGAGTGTTTCAAAACTGCTCAATCAAAAGTATGGTTTAACTCTGTTAGCTGAATGCTCAGATCAGAAAGAAGTTTCACAGAATGCTTCTGTGTAGTTTATATTTGAATATATTCCTTTTTCCACTACTATTCTCTTAGCGCTCCAAATGTCCAGTTGCGTTTTCTACAGAAAGAGTGTTCAGATCTGCTCAATCAAAAGTATGGTTTAACTCTGTTAGCTGAATGCACAGATCAGAAAAAAGTTTCACAGAATGATTCTGTGTAGTTTATATTTGGAGACATTCCTTTTTCCACTATTACCCTCTTAGGGCTCTGAATCTCCACTTGCATTTTCTACAGAAAGAGTGTTTCTGAACGGCTCAATCAAAACTAAGGTTCAACTCTTTTAGTTGAACAAACAGATCAGAAAGAAGTTTCACACAATTCTTCTGTGTAGTTTTTATTTGTAGACATTCTTTTTCCCAATATAGGCCTCTTAGCGCTCAGAATGTCCAATTGCAGTTTCTACAGAAAGAGTGTTTCAGAACGGCTCAATCAAAAGTAAGGTTCAACTCTGTTAGTTGAATGCACAGAACAGAAAGAAGTTTCATACAATGCTTCTGTGTAGTTTATATTTGAACATATTCTTTTTTCCACTATTACCCACTTGGCGCTACGAATGTCCAGTTGCATTTTCTACAGACAGAGTGTTTCAAAACTGCTCAATCAAAAGTATGGTTTAACTCTGTTAGCTGAATGCTCAGATCAGAAAGAAGTTTCACAGAATGCTTCTGTGTAGTGTATATTTGAATATATTCCTTTTTCCACTACTACGCTCTTAGCGCTCCAAATGTCCAGTTGCATTTTCTACAGAAAGAGTGTTCAGATCTGCTCAATCAAAAGTATGGTTTAACTCTGTTAGCTGAATGCACAGATCAGAAAGAAGTTTCACCGAATGATTCTGTGCAGTTTATATTTGAAGACATTCCTTTTTCCACTATTACCCTCTTAGCGCTCCGAATCTCCACTTGCATTTTCTACAAAAAGAGTGTTTCACAACTGCACAATCAAAAATATGTTTTATCTCTGTTAACTGAATTTACAGATCAGGAATAAGTTTCACAGAATGCATCTGTGTAGTTTTAATTTGAAGATATTCTTTTCCCAATGTAGGCCTCTTAGCGCTTAGAATGTCCAATTGCAGTTTCTACAGAAAGAGTGTTTCAGAACGGCTCAATCAAAAGTAAGGTTCAACTCTGTTAGTTGAATGCACAGAACAGAAAGAATTTTCACAGAATGCTACTGTGTAGTTTATATTTGAATATATTCCTTTTTCCACTATTACCCTCTTAGCGCTCCGAATGTCCACTTGCATTTTCTACAGAAAGAGTGTTCAGAACTGCGCAATCAAAAGTATGGTTTAACTCTGTTAGCTTAATGAACATATCAGAAATAAGTTTCACACAATGCTTCTGTGTAGTTTTTATTTGAAGATATTATTTTTCCCAATAGAGGCCTCTTAGCGCTCAGAATGTCCAATTGCAGTTTCTACAGAAAGAGTGTTTCAGAAAGGCTCAATCATAAGTAAGGTTCAACTCTGTTAGTTGAATGCACCGAACAGAAAGAAGTTTCATACAATGCTTCTGTGTAGTTTATATTTGAACATATTCTTTTTTCCACTATTACCCACTTAGCGCTACGAATGTCCAGTTGCATTTTCTACAGACAGAGTGTTTCAAAACTGCTCAATCAAAAGTATGGTTTAACTCTGTTAGCTGAATGCTCAGATCAGAAAGAAGTTTCACAGAATGCTTCTGTGTAGTTTATATTTGAATATATTCCTTTTTCCACTACTACTCTCTTAGCGCTCCAAATGTCCAGTTGCGTTTTCTACAGAAAGAGTGTTCAGATCTGCTCAATCAAAAGTATGGTTTAACTCTGTTGGCTGAATGCACAGATCAGAGAAAAGTTTCACAGAATGATTCTGTGTAGTTTATATTTGGAGACATTCCTTTTTCCACTATTACCCTCTTAGGGCTCTGAATCTCCACTTGCATTTTCTACAGAAAGAGTGTTTCTGAACGGCTCAATCAAAACTAAGGTTCAACTCTTTTAGTTGAACAAACAGAACAGAAAGAAGTTTCACACAATTCTTCTGTGTAGTTTTTATTTGTAGACATTCTTTTTCCCAATATAGGCCTCTTAGCGCTCAGAATGTCCAATTGCAGTTTCTACAGAAAGAGTGTTTCAGAACGGCTCAATCAAAAGTAAGGTTCAACTCTGTTAGTTGAATGCACAGAACAGAAAGAAGTTTCATACAATGCTTCTGTGTAGTTTATATTTGAACATATTCTTTTTTTTTCCACTATTACCCACTTAGCGCTACGAATGTCCAGTTGCATTTTCTACAGACAGAGTGTTTCAAAACTGCTCAATCAAAAGTATGGTTTAACTCTGTTAGCTGAATGCTCAGATCAGAAAGTAGTTTCACAGAATGCTTCTGTGTAGTTTATATTTGAATATATTCCTTTTTCCACTACTACGATCTTAGCGCTCCAAATGTCCAGTTGCATTTTCTACAGAAAGAGTGTTCAGATCTGCTCAATCAAAAATATGGTTTAACTCTGTTAGCTGAATGCACAGATCAGAAAGAAGTTTCAACGAATGATTCTGTGTAGTTTATATTTGAAGACATTCCTTTTTCCACTATTACCCTCTTAGCGCTCCGAATCTCCACTTGTATTTTCTACAAAAAGAGTGTTTCATAACTGCTCAATCAAAAATATGTTTTATCTCTGTTAACTGAATTTACAGATCAGAAATAAGTTTCACAGAATGCATCTGTGTAGTTTTTATTTGAAGATATTCTTTTTCCCAATGTAGGCCTCTTAGCGCTTAGCATGTCCAATTGCAGTTTCTACAGAAAGAGTGTTTCAGAACAGCTCAATCAAAAGTAAGGTTCAACTCTGTTAGTTGAATGCACAGAACAGAAAGAATTTTCACAGAATGCTACTGTGTAGTTTATATTTGAATATATTCCTTTTTCCACTATTACCCTCTTAGCGCTCCGAATGTCCACTTGCATTTTCTACAGAAAGAGTGTTCAGAACTGCGCAATCAAAAGTATGGTTTAACTCTGTTAGCTTAATGAACATATCAGAAATAAGTTTCACACAATGCTTCTGTGTAGTTTTTATTTGAAGATATTATTTTTACCAATAGAGGCCTCTTAGCGCTCAGAATGTCCAATTGCAGTTTCTACAGAAAGAGTGTTTCAGAAAGGCTCAATCAAAAGTAAGGTTCAACTCTGTTAGTTGAATGCACAGAACAGAAAGAAGTTTCATACAATGCTTCTGTGTAGTTTATATTTGAACATATTCTTTTTTCCACTATTACCCACTTAGCGCTACGAATGTCCAGTTGCATTTTCTACAGACAGAGTGTTTCAAAACTGCTCAATCAAAAGTATGGTTTAACTCTGTTAGCTGAATGCTCAGATCAGAAAGAAGTTTCACAGAATGCTTCTGTGTAGTTTATATTTGAATATATTCCTTTTTCCACTACTACTCTCTTAGCGCTCCAAATGTCCAGTTGCATTTTCTACAGAAAGAGTGTTCAGATCTGCTCAATCAAAAGTATGGTTTAAATCTGTTAGCTGAATGCACAGATCAGAAAGAAGTTTCACAGAATGATTCTGTGTAGTTTATATTTGCAGACATTCCTTTCTCCACTATTACCCTCTTAGCGCTCCGAATCTCCACTTGCATTTTCTACAGAAAGAGTGTTTCAGAACGGCTCAATCAAAACTAAGGTTCAACTCTTTTAGTTGAACAAACAGAACAGAAAGAAGTTTCACACAATTCTTCTGTGTAGTTTTTATTTGTAGACATTCTTTTTCCCAATATAGGCCTCCTAGCGCTCAGAATGTCCAATTGCAGTTTCTACAGAAAGAGTGTTTCAGAACGGCTCAATCAAAAGTAAGGTTCAACTCTGTTAGTTGCATGCACAGAACAGAAAGAAGTTTCATACAATGCTTCTGTGTAGTTTATATTTGAACATATTGTTTTTTCCACTATTACCCACTTAGCGCTACGAATATCCAGTTGCATTTCCTACAGACAGAGTGTTTCAAAACTGCTCAATCAAAAGTATGGTTTAACTCTGTTAGCTGAATGCTCAGATCAGAAAGAAGTTTCACAGAATGCTTCTGTGTAGTTTATATTTGAATATATTCCTTTTTCCACTACTACGCTCTTAGCGCTCCAAATGTCCAGTTGCATTTTCTACAGAAAGAGTGTTCAGATCTGCTCAATCAAAAATATGGTTTAACTCTGTTAGCTGAATGCACAGATCAGAAAGAAGTTTCACCGAATGATTCTGTGTAGTTTATATTTGAAGACATTCCTTTTTCCACTATTACCCCCTTAGCGCTCCGAATCTCCACTTGCATTTTCTACAAAAAGAGTGTTTCATAACTGCTCAATCAAAAATATGTTTTATCTCTGTTAACTGAATTTACAGATCAGAAATAAGTTTCAGAGAATGCATCTGTGTAGTTTTTATTTGAAGATATTCTTTTTCCCAATGAAGGCCTCTTAGCGCTTAGCATGTCCAATTGCAGTTTCTACAGAAAGAGTGTTTCAGAACGGCTCAATCAAAAGTAAGGTTCAACTCTGTTAGTTGAGTGGACAGAACAGAAAGAATTTTCACAGAATGCTACTGTGTAGTTTATATTTGAATATATTCCTTTTTCCACTATTACCCTCTTAGCGCTACGAATGTCCACTTGCATTTTCTACAGAAAGAGTGTTCAGAACTGCGCAATCAAAAGTATGGTTTAACTCTGTTAGCTTAATGAACATATCAGAAATAAGTTTCACACAATGCTTCTGTGTAGTTTTTATTTGAAGATATTATTTTTCCCAATAGAGGCCTCTTAGCGCTCAGAATGTCCAATTGCAGTTTCTACAGAAAGAGTGTTTCAGAAAGGCTCAATCATAAGTAATGTTCAACTCTGTTAGTTGAATGCACCGAACAGAAAGAAGTTTCATACAATGCTTCTGTGTAGTTTATATTTGAACATATTCTTTTTTCCACTATTACCCACTTAGCGCTACGAATGTCCAGTTGCATTTTCTACAGACAGAGTGTTTCAAAACTGCTCAATCAAAAGTATGGTTTAACTCTGTTAGCTGAATGCTCAGATCAGAAAGAAGTTTCACAGAATGCTTCTGTGTAGTTTATATTTGAATATATTCCTTTTTCCACTACTACTCTCTTAGCGCTCCAAATGTCCAGTTGCGTTTTCTACAGAAAGAGTGTTCAGATCTGCTCAATCAAAAGTATGGTTTAACTCTGTTGGCTGAATGCACAGATCAGAGAAAAGTTTCACAGAATGATTCTGTGTAGTTTATATTTGGAGACATTCCTTTTTCCACTATTACCCTCTTAGGGCTCTGAATCTCCACTTGCATTTTCTACAGAAAGAGTGTTTCTGAACGGCTCAATCAAAACTAAGGTTCAACTCTTTTAGTTGAACAAACAGAACAGAAAGAAGTTTCACACAATTCTTCTGTGTAGTTTTTATTTGTAGACATTCTTTTTCCCAATATAGGCCTCTTAGCGCTCAGAATGTCCAATTGCAGTTTCTACAGAAAGAGTGTTTCAGAACGGCTCAATCAAAAGTAAGGTTCAACTCTGTTAGTTGAATGCACAGAACAGAAAGAAGTTTCATACAATGCTTCTGTGTAGTTTATATTTGAACATATTCTTTTTTTTTCCACTATTACCCACTTAGCGCTACGAATGTCCAGTTGCATTTTCTACAGACAGAGTGTTTCAAAACTGCTCAATCAAAAGTATGGTTTAACTCTGTTAGCTGAATGCTCAGATCAGAAAGTAGTTTCACAGAATGCTTCTGTGTAGTTTATATTTGAATATATTCCTTTTTCCACTACTACGATCTTAGCGCTCCAAATGTCCAGTTGCATTTTCTACAGAAAGAGTGTTCAGATCTGCTCAATCAAAAATATGGTTTAACTCTGTTAGCTGAATGCACAGATCAGAAAGAAGTTTCAACGAATGATTCTGTGTAGTTTATATTTGAAGACATTCCTTTTTCCACTATTACCCTCTTAGCGCTCCGAATCTCCACTTGCATTTTCTACAAAAAGAGTGTTTCATAACTGCTCAATCAAAAATATGTTTTATCTCTGTTAACTGAATTTACAGATCAGAAATAAGTTTCACAGAATGCATCTGTGTAGTTTTTATTTGAAGATATTCTTTTTCCCAATGTAGGCCTCTTAGCGCTTAGCATGTCCAATTGCAGTTTCTACAGAAAGAGTGTTTCAGAACAGCTCAATCAAAAGTAAGGTTCAACTCTGTTAGTTGAATGCACAGAACAGAAAGAATTTTCACAGAATGCTACTGTGTAGTTTATATTTGAATATATTCCTTTTTCCACTATTACCCTCTTAGCGCTCCGAATGTCCACTTGCATTTTCTACAGAAAGAGTGTTCAGAACTGCGCAATCAAAAGTATGGTTTAACTCTGTTAGCTTAATGAACATATCAGAAATAAGTTTCACACAATGCTTCTGTGTAGTTTTATTTGAAGATATTATTTTTACCAATAGAGGCCTCTTAGCGCTCAGAATGTCCAATTGCAGTTTCTACAGAAAGAGTGTTTCAGAAAGGCTCAATCAAAAGTAAGGTTCAACTCTGTTAGTTGAATGCACAGAACAGAAAGAAGTTTCATACAATGCTTCTGTGTAGTTTATATTTGAACATATTCTTTTTTCCACTATTACCCACTTAGCGCTACGAATGTCCAGTTGCATTTTCTACAGACAGAGTGTTTCAAAACTGCTCAATCAAAAGTATGGTTTAACTCTGTTAGCTGAATGCTCAGATCAGAAAGAAGTTTCACAGAATGCTTCTGTGTAGTTTATATTTGAATATATTCCTTTTTCCACTACTACTCTCTTAGCGCTCCAAATGTCCAGTTGCATTTTCTACAGAAAGAGTGTTCAGATCTGCTCAATCAAAAGTATGGTTTAAATCTGTTAGCTGAATGCACAGATCAGAAAGAAGTTTCACAGAATGATTCTGTGTAGTTTATATTTGCAGACATTCCTTTCTCCACTATTACCCTCTTAGCGCTCCGAATCTCCACTTGCATTTTCTACAGAAAGAGTGTTTCAGAACGGCTCAATCAAAACTAAGGTTCAACTCTTTTAGTTGAACAAACAGAACAGAAAGAAGTTTCACACAATTCTTCTGTGTAGTTTTTATTTGTAGACATTCTTTTTCCCAATATAGGCCTCCTAGCGCTCAGAATGTCCAATTGCAGTTTCTACAGAAAGAGTGTTTCAGAACGGCTCAATCAAAAGTAAGGTTCAACTCTGTTAGTTGAATGCACAGAACAGAAAGAAGTTTCATACAATGCTTCTGTGTAGTTTATATTTGAACATATTCTTTTTTCCACTATTACCCACTTAGCGCTACGAATGTCCAGTTGCATTTCCTACAGACAGAGTGTTTCAAAACTGCTCAATCAAAAGTATGGTTTAACTCTGTTAGCTGAATGCTCAGATCAGAAAGAAGTTTCACAGAATGCTTCTGTGTAGTTTATATTTGAATATATTCCTTTTTCCACTACTACGCTCTTAGCGCTCCAAATGTCCAGTTGCATTTTCTACAGAAAGAGTGTTCAGATCTGCTCAATCAAAAATATGGTTTAACTCTGTTAGCTGAATGCACAGATCAGAAAGAAGTTTCACCGAATGATTCTGTGTAGTTTATATTTGAAGACATTCCTTATTCCACTATTACCCCCTTAGCGCTCCGAATCTCCACTTGCATTTTCTACAAAAAGAGTGTTTCATAACTGCTCAATCAAAAATATGTTTTATCTCTGTTAACTGAATTTACAGATCAGAAATAAGTTTCAGAGAATGCATCTGTGTAGTTTTTATTTGAAGATATTCTTTTTCCCAATGTAGGCCTCTTAGCGCTTAGCATGTCCAATTGCAGTTTCTACAGAAAGAGTGTTTCAGAACGGCTCAATCAAAAGTAAGGTTCAACTCTGTTAGTTGAATGCACAGAACAGAAAGAATTTTCACAGAATGCTACTGTGTAGTTTATATTTGAATATATTCCTTTTTCCACTATTACCCTCTTAGCGCTCCGAATGTCCACTTGCATTTTCTACAGAAAGAGTGTTCAGAACTGCGCAATCAAAAGTATGGTTTAACTCTGTTAGCTTAATGAACATATCAGGAATAAGTTTCACACAATGCTTCTGTGTAGCTTTTATTTGAAGATATTATTTTTACCAATAGAGGCCTCTTAGCGCTCAGAATGTCCAATTGCAGTTTCTACAGAAAGAGTGTTTCAGAAAGGCTCAATCAAAAGTAAGGTTCAACTCTGTTAGTTGAATGCACAGAACAGAAAGAAGTTTCATACAATGCTTCTGTGTAGTTTATATTTGAACATATTCTTTTTTCCACTATTACCCACTTAGCGCTACGAATGTCCAGTTGCATTTTCTACAGACAGAGTGTTTCAAAACTGCTCAATCAAAAGTATGGTTTAATTCTGTTAGCTGAATGCTCAGATCAGAAAGAAGTTTCACAGAATGCTTCTGTGTAGTTTATATTTGAATATATTCCTTTTTCCACTACTACTCTCTTAGCGCTCCAAATGTCCAGTTGCATTTTCTACAGAAAGAGTGTTCAGATCTGCTCAATCAAAAGTATGGTTTAACTCTGTTAGCTGAATGCACAGATCAGAAAGAAGTTTCACAGAATGATTCTGTGTAGTTTATATTTGGAGACATTCCTTTCTCCACTATTACCCTCTTAGCGCTCCGAATCTCCACTTGCATTTTCTACAGAAAGAGTGTTTCAGAATGGCTCAATCAAAACTAAGGTTCAACTCTTTTAGTTGAACAAACAGAACAGAAAGAAGTTTCACACAATTCTTCTGTGTAGTTTTTATTTGTAGACATTCTTTTTCCCAATATAGGCCTCCTAGCGCTCAGAATGTCCAATTGCAGTTTCTACAGAAAGAGTGTTTCAGAACGGCTCAATCAAAAGTAAGGTTCAACTCTGTTAGTTGAATGCACAGAACAGAAAGAAGTTTCATACAATGCTTCTGTGTAGTTTATATTTGAACATATTCTTTTTTCCACTATTACCCACTTAGCGTTACGAATGTCCAGTTGCATTTTCTACAGACAGAGTGTTTCAAAACTGCTCAATCAAAAGTATGGTTTAACTCTGTTAGCTGAATGCTCAGATCAGAAAGAAGTTTCACAGAATGCTTCTGTGTAGTTTATATTTGAATATATTCCTTTTTCCACTACTACGCTCTTAGCGCTCCAAATGTCCAGTTGCATTTTCTACAGAAAGAGTGTTCAGATCTGCTCAATCAAAAATATGGTTTAACTCTGTTAGCTGAATGCACAGATCAGAAAGAAGTTTCACCGAATGATTCTGTGTAGTTTATATTTGAAGACATTCCTTTTTCCACTATTACCCCCTTAGCGCTCCGAATCTCCACTTGCATTTTCTACAAAAAGAGTGTTTCATAACTGCTCAATCAAAAATATGTTTTATCTCTGTTAACTGAATTTACAGATCAGAAATAAGTTTCAGAGAATGCATCTGTGTAGTTTTTATTTGAAGATATTCTTTTTCCCAATGTAGGCCTCTTAGCGCTTAGCATGTCCAATTGCAGTTTCTACAGAAAGAGTGTTTCAGAACGGCTCAATCAAAAGTAAGGTTCAACTCTGTTAGTTGAATGCACAGAACAGAAAGGATTTTCACAGAATGCTACTGTGTAGTTCATATTTGAATATATTCCTTTTTCCACTATTACCCTCTTAGCGCTCCGAATGTCCACTTGCATTTTCTACAGAAAGAGTGTTCAGAACTGCGCAATCAAAAGTATGGTTTAACTCTGTTAGCTTAATGAACATATCAGGAATAAGTTTCACACAATGCTTCTGTGTAGTTTTTATTGGAAGATATTATTTTTACCAATAGAGGCCTCTTAGCGCTCAGAATGTCCAATTGCAGTTTCTACAGAAAGAGTGTTTCAGAAAGGCTCAATCAAAAGTAAGGTTCAACTCTGATAGTTGAATGCACAGAACAGGAAGAAGTTTCATACAATGCTTCTGTGTAGTTTATATTTGAACATATTCTTTTTTCCACTATTACCCACTTAGCGCTACGAATGTCCAGTTGCATTTTCTACAGACAGTGTGTTTCAAAACTGCTCAATCAAAAGTATGGTTTAACTCTGTTAGCTGAATGCTCAGATCAGAAAGAAGTTTCACAGAATGCTGCTGTGTAGTTTATATTTGAATATATTCCTTTTTCCACTACTACGCTCTTAGCGCTCCAAATGTCCAGTTGCATTTTCTACAGAAAGGGTGTTCAGATCTGCTCAATCAAAAGTATGGTTCAACTCTGTTAGCTGAATGCACAGGTCAGAAAGAAGTTTCACCGAATGATTCTGTGTAGTTTATATTTGAAGACATTCCTTTTTCCACTATTACCCTCTTAGCGCTCCGAATCTCCACTTGCATTTTCTACAAAAAGAGTGTTTCATAACTGCTCAATCAAAAATATGTTTTATCTCTGTTAACTGAATTTACAGATCAGAAATAAGTTTCACAGAATGCATCTGTGTAGTTTTTATTTGAAGATATTCTTTTTCCCAATGAAGGCCTCTTAGCGCTTAGCATGTCCAATTGCAGTTTCTACAGAAAGAGTGTTTCAGAACGGCTCAATCAAAAGTAAGGTTCAACTCTGTTAGTTGAGTGGACAGAACAGAAAGAATTTTCACAGAATGCTACTGTGTAGTTTATATTTGAATATATTCCTTTTTCCACTATTACCCTCTTAGCGCTACGAATGTCCACTTGCATTTTCTACAGAAAGAGTGTTCAGAACTGCGCAATCAAAAGTATGGTTTAACTCTGTTAGCTTAATGAACATATCAGAAATAAGTTTCACACAATGCTTCTGTGTAGTTTTTATTTGAAGATATTATTTTTCCCAATAGAGTCCTCTTAGCGCTCAGAATGTCCAATTGCAGTTTCTAAAGAAACAGTGTTTCAGAAAGGCTCAATCAAAAGTAAGGTTCAACTCTGTTAGTTGAATGCACAGAACAGAAAGAAGTTTCTTAAATGCTTCTGTGTAGTTTATATTTGAACATATTCTTTTTTCCACTATTACCCACTTAGCGCTACGAATGTCCAGTTGCATTTTCTACAGACAGAGTGTTTCAAAACTGCTCATTCAAAATTATGGTTTAACTCTGTTAGCTGAATGCTCAGATCAGAAAGAAGTTTCACAGAATGCTTCTGTGTAGTTTATATTTGAATATATTCCTTTTTCCACTACTACTCTCTTAGCGCTCCAAATGTCCAGTTGCATTTTCTACAGAAAGAGTGTTCAGATCTGCTCAATCAGAAGTATGTTTTAACACTGTTTGCTGAATGCACAGATCAGAAAGAAGTTTCACAGAATGATTCTGTGTAGTTTATATTTGGAGACATTCCTTTTTCCACTATTACCCTCTTAGCCCTCCGAATCCACTTGCATTTTCTACAGAAAGAGTGTTTCAGAACGGCTCAATCAAAATTAAGATTCAACTCTTTTAGTTGAACAAACAGAACAGAAAGTAGTTTCACACAATTCTTCTGTGTAGTTTTTATTTGTAGACATTCTTTTCCCAATATAGGCCTCCTAGCGCTCAGAATGTCCAATTGCAGTTTCTACAGAAAGAGTGTTTCAGAACGGCTCAATCAAAAGTAAGGTTCAACTCTGTTAGTTGAATGCACAGAACAGGAAGAAGTTTCATACAAGGCTTCTGTGTAGTTTATATTTGAACATATTCTTTTTTCCACTATTACCCACTTAGCGCTACGAATGTCCAGTTGCATTTTCTACACACAGAGTGTTTCAAAACTGCTCAATCAAAAGTATGGTTTAACTCTGTTAGCTGAATGCTCAGATCAGAAAGAAGTTTCACAGAATGCTTCTGTGTAGTGTATATTTGAATATATTCCTTTTTCCACTACTACGCTCTTAGCGCTCCAAGTGTCCAGTTGCATTTTCTACAGAAAGAGTGTTCAGATCTGCTCAATCAAAAGTATGGTTTAACTCTGTTAGCTGAATGCACAGATCAGAAAGAAGTTTCTCCGAATGATTCTGTGCAGTTTATATTTGAAGACATTCCTTTTTCCACTATTACCCTCTTAGCGCTCCGAATCTCCACTTGCATTTTCTACAAAAAGAGTGTTTCACAACTGCTCAATCAAAAATATGTTTTATCTCTGTTAACTGAATTTACAGATCAGGAATAAGTTTCACAGAATGCATCTGTGTAGTTTTTATTTGAAGATATTCTTTTCCCAATGTAGGCCTCTTAGCGCGTAGCATGTCCAATTGCAGTTTCTACAGAAAGAGTGTTTCAGAACGGCTCAATCAAAAGTAAGGTTCAACTCTGTTAGTTGAATGCACAGAACAGAAAGAATTTTCACAGAATGCTACTGTGTAGTTTATATTTGAATATATTACTTTTTCCACTATTACCCTCTTAGCGCTCCGAATGTCCACTTGCATTTTCTACAGAAAGAGTGTTCAGAACTGCGCAATCAAAAGTAGGGTTTAACTCTGTTAGCTTAATGAACATATCAGAAATAAGTTTCACACAATGCTTCTGTGTAGTTTTTATTTGAAGATATTATTTTTCCCAATAGAGGCCTCTTAGCGCTCAGAATGTCCAATTGCAGTTTCTACAGAAAGAGTGTTTCAGAAAGGCTCAATCATAAGTAAGGTTCAACTCTGTTAGTTGAATGCACAGAACAGAAAGAAGTTTCATACAATGCTTCTGTGTAGTTTATATTTGAACATATTCTTTTTTCCACTATTACCCACTTAGCGCTACGAATGTCCAGTTGCATTTTCTACAGACAGAGTGTTTCAAAACTGCTCAATCAAAAGTATGGTTTAACTCTGTTAGCTGAATGCTCAGATCAGAAAGAAGTTTCACAGAATGCTTCTGTGTAGTTTATATTTGAATATATTCCTTTTTCCACTACTACTCTCTTAGCGCTCCAAATGTCCAGTTGCGTTTTCTACAGAAAGAGTGTTCAGATCTGCTCAATCAAAAGTATGGTTTAACTCTGTTAGCTGAATGCACAGATCAGAAAAAAGTTTCACAGAATGATTCTGTGTAGTTTATATTTGGAGACATTCCTTTTTCCACTATTACCCTCTTAGGGCTCTGAATCTCCACTTGCATTTTCTACAGAAAGAGTGTTTCTGAACGGCTCAATCAAAACTAAGGTTCAACTCTTCTAGTTGAACAAACAGATCAGAAAGAAGTTTCACACAATTCTTCTGTGTAGTTTTTATTTGTAGACATTCTTTTTCCCAATATAGGCCTCTTAGCGCTCAGAATGTCCAATTGCAGTTTCTACAGAAAGAGTGTTTCAGAACGGCTCAATCAAAAGTAAGGTTCAACTCTGTTAGTTGAATGCACAGAACAGAAAGAAGTTTCATACAATGCTTCTGTGTAGTTTATATTTGAACATATTCTTTTTTCCACTATTACCCACTTAGCGCTACGAATGTCCAGTTGCATTTTCTACAGACAGAGTGTTTCAAAACTGCTCAATCAAAAGTATGGTTTAACTCTGTTAGCTGAATGCTCAGATCAGAAAGAAGTTTCACAGAATGCTTCTGTGTAGTGTATATTTGAATATATTCCTTTTTCCACTACTACGCTCTTAGCGCTCCAAATGTCTAGTTGCATTTTCTACAGAAAGAGTGTTCAGATCTGCTCAATCAAAAGTATGGTTTAACTCTGTTAGCTGAATGCACAGATCAGAAAGAAGTTTCACCGAATGATTCTGTGCAGTTTATATTTGAAGACATACCTTTTTCCACTATTACCCTCTTAGCGCTCCGAATCTCCACTTGCATTTTCTACAAAAAGAGTGTTTCACAACTGCTCAATCAAAAATATGTTTTATCTCTGTTAACTGAATTTACAGATCAGGAATAAGTTTCACAGAATGCATCTGTGTAGTTTTAATTTGAAGATATTCTTTTCCCAATGTAGGCCTCTTAGCGCTTAGCATGTCCAATTGCAGTTTCTACAGAAAGAGTGTTTCAGAACGGCTCAATCAAAAGTAAGGTTCAACTCTGTTAGTTGAATGCACAGAACAGAAAGAATTTTCACAGAATGCTACTGTGTAGTTTATATTTGAATATATTCCTTTTTCCACTATTACCCTCTTAGCGCTCCGAATGTCCACTTGCATTTTCTACAGAAAGAGTGTTCAGAACTGCGCAATCAAAATATGGTTTAACTCTGTTAGCTTAATGAACATATCAGAAATAAGTTTCACACAATGCTTCTGTGTAGTTTTTATTTGAAGATATTATTTTTCCCAATAGAGGCCTCTTAGCGCTCAGAATGTCCAATTGCAGTTTCTACAGAAAGAGTGTTTCAGAAAGGCTCAATCATAAGTAAGGTTCAACTCTGTTAGTTGAATGCACCGAACAGAAAGAAGTTTCATACAATGCTTCTGTGTAGTTTATATTTGAACATATTCTTTTTTCCACTATTACCCACTTAGCGCTACGAATGTCCAGTTGCATTTTCTACAGACAGAGTGTTTCAAAACTGCTCAATCAAAAGTATGGTTTAACTCTGTTAGCTGAATGCTCAGATCAGAAAGAAGTTTCACAGAATGCTTCTGTGTAGTTTATATTTGAATATATTCCTTTTTCCACTACTACTCTCTTAGCGCTCCAAATGTCCAGTTGCGTTTTCTACAGAAAGAGTGTTCAGATCTGCTCAATCAAAAGTATGTTTTAACTCTGTTAGCTGAATGCAAAGATCAGAGAAAAGTTTCACAGAATGATTCTGTGTAGTTTATATTTGGAGACATTCCTTTTTCCACTATTACCCTCTTAGGGCTCTGAATCTCCACTTGCATTTTCTACAGAAAGAGTGTTTCTGAACGGCTCAATCAAAACTAAGGTTCAACTCTTTTAGTTGAACAAACAGAACAGAAAGAAGTTTCACACAATTCTTCTGTGTAGTTTTTATTTGTAGACATTCTTTTTCCCAATATAGGCCTCTTAGCGCTCAGAATGTCCAATTGCAGTTTCTACAGAAAGAGTGTTTCAGAACGGCTCAATGAAAAGTAAGGTTCAACTCTGTTAGTTGAATGCACAGAACAGAAAGAAGTTTCATACAATGCTTCTGTGTAGTTTATATTTGAACATATTCTTTTTTTTTCCACTATTACCCACTTAGCGCTACGAATGTCCAGTTGCATTTTCTACAGACAGAGTGTTTCAAAACTGCTCAATCAAAAGTATGGTTTAACTCTGTTAGCTGAATGCTCAGATCAGAAAGAAGTTTCACAGAATGCTTCTGTGTAGTTTATATTTGAATATATTCCTTTTTCCACTACTACGCTCTTAGCGCTCCAAATGTCCAGTTGCATTTTCTACAGAAAGAGTGTTCAGATCTGCTCAATCAAAAATATGGTTTAACTCTGTTAGCTGAATGCACAGATCAGAAAGAAGTTTCACCGAATGATTCTGTGTAGTTTATATTTGAAGACATTCCTTTTTCCACTATTACCCCCTTAGCGCTCCGAATCTCCACTTGCATTTTCTACAAAAAGAGTGTTTCATAACTGCTCAATCAAAAATATGTTTTATCTCTGTTAACTGAATTTACAGATCAGAAATAAGTTTCAGAGAATGCATCTGTGTAGTTTTTATTTGAAGATATTCTTTTTCCCAATGTAGGCCTCTTAGCGCTTAGCATGTCCAATTGCAGTTTCTACAGAAAGAGTGTTTCAGAACGGCTCAATCAAAAGTAAGGTTCAACTCTGTTAGTTGAATGCACAGAACAGAAAGAATTTTCACAGAATGCTACTGTGTAGTTTATATTTGAATATATTCCTTTTTCCACTATTACCCTCTTAGCGCTCCGAATGTCCACTTGCATTTTCTACAGAAAGAGTGTTCAGAACTGCGCAATCAAAAGTATGGTTTAACTCTGTTAGCTTAATGAACATATCAGGAATAAGTTTCACACAATGCTTCTGTGTAGCTTTTATTTGAAGATATTATTTTTCCCAATAGAGGCCTCTTAGCGCTCAGAATGTCCAATTGCAGTTTCTACAGAAAGAGTGTTTCAGAAAGGCTCAATCAAAAGTAAGGTTCAACTCTGTTAGTTGAATGCACAGAACAGAAAGAAGTTTCATACAATGCTTCTGTGTAGTTTATATTTGAACATATTCTTTTTTCCACTATTACCCACTTAGCGCTACGAATGTCCAGTTGCATTTTCTACAGACAGAGTGTTTCAAAACTGCTCAATCAAAAGTATGGTTTAACTCTGTTAGCTGAATGCTCAGATCAGAAAGAAGTTTCACAGAATGCTTCTGTGTAGTTTATATTTGAATATATTCCTTTTTCCACTACTACTCTCTTAGCGCTCCAAATGTCCAGTTGCATTTTCTACAGAAAGAGTGTTCAGATCTGCTCAATCAAAAGTATGGTTTAACTCTGTTAGCTGAATGCACAGATCAGAAAGAAGTTTCACAGAATGATTCTGTGTAGTTTATATTTGGAGACATTCCTTTTTCCACTATTACCCTCTTAGCGCTCCGAATCTCCACTAGCATTTTCTACAGAAAGAGTGTTTCAGAACGGCTCAATCAAAACTAAGGTTCAACTCTTTTAGTTGAACAAACAGAACAGAAAGAAGTTTCACACAATTCTTCTGTGTAGTTTTTATTTGTAGACATTCTTTTTCCCAATATAGGCCTCCTAGCGCTCAGAATGTCCAATTGCAGTTTCTACAGAAAGAGTGTTTCAGAACGGCTCAATCAAAAGTAAGGTTCAACTCTGTTAGTTGAATGCACAGAACAGAAAGAAGTTTCATACAATGCTTCTGTGTAGTTTATATTTGAACATATTCTTTTTTCCACTATTACCCACTTAGCGCTACGAATGTCCAGTTGCATTTTCTACAGACAGAGTGTTTCAAAACTGCTCAATCAAAAGTTTGGTTTAACTCTGTTAGCTGAATGCTCAGATCAGAAAGAAGTTTCACAGAATGCTTCTGTGTAGTTTATATTTGAATATATTCCTTTTTCCACTACTACGCTCTTAGCGCTCCAAATGTCCAGTTGCATTTTCTACAGAAAGAGTGTTCAGATCTGCTCAATCAAAAGTATGGTTTAACTCTGTTAGCTGAATGCACAGATCAGAAAGAAGTTTCACTGAATGATTCTGTGTAGTTTATATTTGAAGACATTCCTTTTTCCACTATTACCATCTTAGCGCTCCGAATCTCCACTTGCATTTTCTACAAAAAGAGTGTTTCATAACTGCTCAATCAAAAATATGTTTTATCTCTGTTAACTGAATTCACAGATCAGAAATAAGTTTCACAGAATGCATCTGAGTAGTTTTTATTTGAAGATATTCTTTTTCCCAATGTAGGCCTCTTAGCGCTTAGCATGTCCAATTGCAGTTTCTACAGAAAGAGTGTTTCAGAACGGCTCAATCAAAAGTAAGGTTCAACTCTGTTAGTTGAATGCACAGAACAGAAAGAATTTTCACAGAATGCTACTGTGTAGTTTATATTTGAATATATTCCTTTTTCCACTATTACCCTCTTAGCGCTCCGAATGTCCACTTGCATTTTCTACAGAAAGAGTGTTCAGAACTGCGCAATCAAAAGTATGGTTTAACTCTGTTAGCTTAATGAACATATCAGGAATAAGTTTCACACAATGCTTCTGTGTAGTTTTTATTTGAAGATATTATTTTTACCAATAGAGGCCTCTTAGCGCTCAGAATGTCCAATTGCACTTTCTACAGAAAGAGTGTTTCAGAAAGGCTCAATCAAAAGTAAGGTTCAACTCTGTTAGTTGAATGCACAGAACAGAAAGAAGTTTCATAGAATGCTTCTGTGTAGTTTATATTTGAACATATTCTTTTTTCCACTATTACCCACTTAGCGCTACGAATGTCCAGTTGCATTTTCTACAGACAGAGTGTTTCAAAACTGCTCAATCAAAAGTATGGTTTAACTCTTTTAGCTGAATGCTCAGCTCAGAAAGAAGTTTCACAGAATGCTTCTATGTAGTTTATATTTGAATATATTCCTTTTTCCACTACTACTCTCTTAGCGCTCCAAATGTCCAGTTGCATTTTCTACAGACAGAGTGTTTCAAAACTGCTCAATCAGAAGTATGGTTTAACTCTGTTAGCTGAATGCTCAGATCAGAAAGAAGTTTCACAGAATGCTTCTGTGTAGTTTATATTTGAATATATTCCTTTTTCCACTACTACGCTCTTAGCGCTCCAAATGTCCCGTTGCATTTTCTACAGAAAGAGTGTTCAGATCTGCTCAATCAAAAATATGGTTTAACTCTGTTAGCTGAATGCACAGATCAGAAAGAAGTTTCACCGAATGATTCTGTGTAGTTTATATTTGAAGGCATTCCTTTTTCCACTATTACCCCCTCAGCGCTCTGAATCTCCACTTGCATTTTCTACAAAAAGAGTGTTTCATAACTGCTCAATCAAAAATATGTTTTATCTCTGTTAACTGAATTTACAGATCAGAAATAAGTTTCAGAGAATGCATCTGTGTAGTTTTTATTTGAAGATATTCTTTTTCCCAATGTAGGCCTCTTAGCGCTTAGCATGTCCAATTGCAGTTTCTACAGAAAGAGTGTTTCAGAACGGCTCAATCAAAAGTAAGGTTCAACTCTGTTAGTTGAATGCACAGAACAGAAAGAATTTTCACAGAATGCTACTGTGTAGTTTATATTTGAATATATTCCTTTTTCCACTATTACCCTCTTAGCGCTCCGAATGTCCACTTGCATTTTCTACAGAAAGAGTGTTCAGAACTGCGCAATCAAAAGTATGGTTTAACTCTGTTAGCTTAATGAACATATCAGGAATAAGTTTCACACAATGCTTCTGTGTAGTTTTTATTTGAAGATATTATTTTTACCAATAGAGGCCTCTTAGCGCTCAGAATGTCCAATTGCAGTTTCTACAGAAAGAGTGTTTCAGAAAGGCTCAATCAAATGTAAGGTTCAAATATGATAGTTGAATGCACAGAACAGGAAGAAGTTTCATACAATGCTTCTGTGTAGTTTATATTTGAACATATTCTTTTTTCCACTATTACCCACTTAGCGCTACGAATGTCCAGTTGCATTTTCTACAGACAGAGTGTTTCAAAACTGCTCAATCAAAAGTATGGTTTAACTCTGTTAGCTGAATGCTCAGATCAGAAAGAAGTTTCACAGAATGCTTCTGTGTAGTTTATATTTGAATATATTCCTTTTTCCACTACTACTCTCTTAGCGCTCCAAATGTCCAGTTGCATTTTCTACAGAAAGAGTGTTCAGATCTGCTCAATCAAAAGTATGGTTTAACTCTGTTAGCTGAATGCACAGATCAGAAAGAAGTTTCACAAAATGATTCTGTGTAGTTTATATTTGGAGACATTCCTTTTTCCACTATTTCCCTCTTAGCGCTCCGAATCTCCACTTGCATTTTCTACAGAAAGAGTGTTTCAGAACGGCTCAATCAAAACTAAGGTTCAACTCTTTTAGTTGAACAAACAGAACAGAAAGAAGTTTCACACAATTCTTCTGTGTAGTTTTTATTTGTAGACATTCTTTTTCCTAATATAGGCCTCCTAGCGCTCAGAATGTCCAATTGCAGTTTCTACAGAAAGAGTGTTTCAGAACGGCTCAATCAAAAGTAAGGTTCAACTCTGTTAGTTGAATGCACAGAACAGAAAGATGTTTCATACAATGCTTCTGTGTAGTTTATATTTGAACATATTCTTTTTTCCACTATTACCCACTTAGCGCTACGAATGTCCAGTTGCATTTTTTACAGACAGAGTGTTTCAAAACTGCTCAATCAAAAGTTTGGTTTAACTCTGTTAGCTGAATGCTCAGATCAGAAAGAAGTTTCACAGAATGCTTCTGTGTAGTTTATATTTGAATATATTCCTTTTTCCACTACTACGCTCTTAGCGCTCCAAATGTCCAGTTGCATTTTCTACAGAAAGAGTGTTCAGATCTGCTCAATCAAAAGTATGGTTTAACTCTGTTAGCTGAATGCAAGGATCAGAAAGAAGTTTCACCGAATGATTCTGTGTAGTTTATATTTGAAGACATTCCTTTTTCCACTATTACCATCTTAGCGCTCCGAATCTCCACTTGCATTTTCTACAAAAAGAGTGTTTCATAACTGCTCAATCAAAAATATGTTTTATCTCTGTTAACTGAATTCACAGATCAGAAATAAGTTTCACAGAATGCATCTGAGTAGTTTTTATTTGAAGATATTCTTTTTCCCAATGTAGGCCTCTTAGCGCTTAGCATGTCCAATTGCAGTTTCTACAGAAAGAGTGTTTCAGAACGGCTCAATCAAAAGTAAGGTTCAACTCTGTTAGTTGAATGCACAGAACAGAAAGAATTTTCACAGAATGCTACTGTGTAGTTTATATTTGAATATATTCCTTTTTCCACTATTACCCTCTTAGCGCTCCGAATGTCCACTTGCATTTTCTACAGAAAGAGTGTTCAGAACTGCGCAATCAAAAGTATGGTTTAACTCTGTTAGCTTAATGAACATATCAGGAATAAGTTTCACACAATGCTTCTGTGTAGTTTTTATTTGAAGATATTATTTTTACCAATAGAGGCCTCTTAGCGCTCAGAATGTCCAATTGCAGTTTCTACAGAAAGAGTGTTTCAGAAAGGCTCAATCAAAAGTAAGGTTCAACTCTGTTAGTTGAATGCACAGAACAGAAAGAAGTTTCATACAATGCTTCTGTGTAGTTTATATTTGAACATATACTTTTTTCCACGATTACCCACTTAGCGCTACGAATGTCCAGTTGCATTTTCTACAGACAGAGTGTTTCAAAACTGCTCAATCAAAAGTATGGTTTAACTCTGTTAGCTGAATGCTCAGCTCAGAAAGAAGTTTCACAGAATGCTTCTGTGTAGTTTATATTTGAATATATTCCTTTTTCCACTACTACTCTCTTAGCGCTCCAAATGTCCAGTTGCATTTTCTACAGACAGAGTGTTTCAAAACTGCTCAATCAGAAGTATGGTTTAACTCTGTTAGCTGAATGCTCAGATCAGAAAGAAGTTTCACAGAATGCTTCTGTGTAGTTTATATTTGAATATATTCCTTTTTCCACTACTACGCTCTTAGCGCTCCAAATGTCCAGTTGCATTTTCTACAGAAAGAGTGTTCAGATCTGCTCAATCAAAAATATGGTTTAACTCTGTTAGCTGAATGCACAGATCAGAAAGAAGTTTCACCGAATGATTCTGTGTAGTTTATATTTGAAGACATTCCTTTTTCCACTATTACCCCCTTAGCGCTCCGAATCTCCACTTGCATTTTCTACAAAAAGAGTGTTTCATAACTGCTCAATCAAAAATATGTTTTATCTCTGTTAACTGAATTTACAGATCAGAAATAAGTTTCAGAGAATGCATCTGTGTAGTTTTTATTTGAAGATATTCTTTTTCCCAATGTAGGCCTCTTAGCGCTTAGCATGTCCAATTGCAGTTTCTACAGAAAGAGTGTTTCAGAACGGCTCAATCAAAAGTAAGGTTCAACTCTGTTAGTTGAATGCACAGAACAGAAAGAATTTTCACAGAATGCTACTGTGTAGTTTATATTTGAATATATTCCTTTTTCCACTATTACCCTCTTAGCGCTCCGAATGTCCACTTGCATTTTCTACAGAAAGAGTGTTCAGAACTGCGCAATCAAAAGTATGGTTTAACTCTGTTAGCTTAATGAACATATCAGGAATAAGTTTCACACAATGCTTCTGTGTAGTTTTTATTTGAAGATATTTTTTTTACCAATAGAGGCCTCTTAGCGCTCAGAATGTCCAATTGCAGTTTCTACAGAAAGAGTGTTTCAGAAAGGCTCAATCAAAAGTAAGGTTCAACTCTGATAGTTGAATGCACAGAACAGGAAGAAGTTTCATACAATGCTTCTGTGTAGTTTATATTTGAACATATTCTTTTTTCCACTATTACCCACTTAGCGCTACGAATGTCCAGTTGCATTTTCTACAGACAGAGTGTTTCAAAACTGCTCAATCAAAAGTATGGTTTAACTCTGTTAGCTGAATGCTCAGATCAGAAAGAAGTTTCACAGAATGCTTCTGTGTAGTTTATATTTGAATATATTCCTTTTTCCACTACTACTCTCTTAGCGCTCCAAATGTCCAGTTGCATTTTCTACAGAAAGAGTGTTCAGATCTGCTCAATCAAAAGTATGGTTTAACTCTGTTAGCTGAATGCACAGATCAGAAAGAAGTTTCACAGAATGATTCTGTGTAGTTTATATTTGGAGACATTCCTTTTTCCACTATTACCCTCTTAGCGCTCCGAATCTCCACTTGCATTTTCTACAGAAAGAGTGTTTCAGAACGGCTCAATCAAAACTAAGGTTCAACTCTTTTAGTTGAACAAACAGAACAGAAAGAAGTTTCACACAATTCTTCTGTGTAGTTTTTATTTGTAGACATTCTTTTTCCCAATATAGGCCTCCTAGCGCTCAGAATGTCCAATTGCAGTTTCTACAGAAAGAGTGTTTCAGAACGGCTCAATCAAAAGTAAGGTTCAACTCTGTTAGGTGAATGCACAGAACAGAAAGAAGTTTCATACAATGCTTCTGTGTAGTTTATATTTGAACATATTCTTTTTTCCACTATTACCCACTTAGCGCTACGAATGTCCAGTTGCATTTTCTACAGACAGAGTGTTTCAAAACTGCTCAATCAAAAGTATGGTTTAACTCTGTTAGCTGAATGCTCAGATCAGAAAGAAGTTTCACAGAATGCTTCTGTGTAGTTTATATTTGAATATATTCCTTTTTCCACTACTACGCTCTTAGCGCTCCAAATGTCCAGTTGCATTTTCTACAGAAAGAGTGTTCAGATCTGCTCAATCAAAAATATGGTTTAACTCTGTTAGCTGAATGCACAGATCAGAAAGAAGTTTCACCGAATGATTCTGTGTAGTTTATATTTGAAGACATTCCTTTTTCCACTATTACCCCCTTAGCGCTCCGAATCTCCACTTGCATTTTCTACAAAAAGAGTGTTTCATAACTGCTCAATCAAAAATATGTTTTATCTCTGTTAACTGAATTTACAGATCAGAAATAAGTTTCAGAGAATGCATCTGTGTAGTTTTTATTTGAAGATATTCTTTTTCCCAATGTAGGCCTCTTAGCGCTTAGCATGTCCAATTGCAGTTTCTACAGAAAGAGTGTTTCAGAACGGCTCAATCAAAAGTAAGGTTCAACTCTGTTAGTTGAATGCACAGAACAGAAAGAATTTTCACAGAATGCTACTGTGTAGTTTATATTTGAATATATTCCTTTTTCCACTATTACCCTCTTAGCGCTCCGAATGTCCACTTGCATTTTCTACAGAAAGAGTGTTCAGAACTGCGCAATCAAAAGTATGGTTTAACTCTGTTAGCTTAATGAACATATCAGGAATAAGTTTCACACAATGCTTCTGTGTAATTTTTATTTGAAGATATTATTTTTACCAATAGAGGCCTCTTAGCGCTCAGAATGTCCAATTGCAGTTTCTACAGAAAGAGTGTTTCAGAAAGGCTCAATCAAAAGTAAGGTTCAACTCTGATAGTTGAATGCACAGAACAGGAAGAAGTTTCATACAATGCTTCTGTGTAGTTTATATTTGAACATATTCTTTTTTCCACTATTACCCACTTAGCGCTACGAATGTCCAGTTGCATTTTCTACAGACAGAGTGTTTCAAAACTGCTCAATCAAAAGTATGGTTTAACTCTGTTAGCTGAATGCTCAGATCAGAAAGAAGTTTCACAGAATGCTTCTGTGTAGTTTATATTTGAATATATTCCTTTTTCCACTACTACTCTCTTAGCGCTCCAAATGTCCACTTGCATTTTCTACAGAAAGAGTGTTCAGATCTGCTCAATCAAAAGTATGGTTTAACTCTGTTAGCTGAATGCACAGATCAGAAAGAAGTTTCACAGAATGATTCTGTGTAGTTTATATTTGGAGACATTCCTTTTTCCACTATTACCCTCTTAGCGCTCCGAATCTCCACTTGCATTTTCTACAGAAAGAGTGTTTCAGAACGGCTCAATCAAAACTAAGGTTCAACTCTTTTAGTTGAACAAACAGAACAGAAAGAAGTTTCACACAATTCTTCTGTGTAGTTTTTATTTGTAGACATTCTTTTTCCCAATATAGGCCTCCTAGCGCTCAGAATGTCCAATTGCAGTTTCTACAGAAAGAGTGTTTCAGAACGGCTCAATCAAAAGTAAGGTTCAACTCCGTTAGTTGAATGCACCGAACAGAAAGAAGTTTCATACAATGCTTCTGTGTAGTTTATATTTGAACATATTCTTTTTTCCACTATTACCCACTTAGCGCTATGAATGTCCAGTTGCATTTTCTACAGACAGAGTGTTTCAAAACTGCTCAATCAAAAGTATGGTTTAACTCTGTTAGCTGAATGCTCAGCTCAGAAAGAAGTTTCACAGAATGCTTCTGTGTAGTTTATATTTGAATATATTCCTTTTTCCACTACTACTCTCTTAGCGCTCCAAATGTCCAGTTGCATTTTCTACAGAAAGAGTGTTCAGATCTGCTCAATCAAAAGTATGGTTTAACTCTGTTAGCTGAATGCACAGATCAGAAAGAATTTTCACAGAATGATTCTGTGTAGTTTATATTTGGAGACATTCCTTTCTCCACTATTACCCTCTTAGCGCTCCGAATCTCCACTTGCATTTTCTACAGAAAGAGTGTTTCAGAACGGCTCAATCAAAACTAAGGTTCAACTCTTTTAGTTGAACAAACAGAACAGAAAGAAGTTTCACACAATTCTTCTGTGTAGTTTTTATTTGTAGACATTCTTTTTCCCAATATAGGCCTCCTAGCGCTCAGAATGTCCAATTGCAGTTTCTACAGAAAGAGTGTTTCAGAACGGCTCAATCAAAAGTAAGGTTCAACTCTGTTAGTTGAATGCACAGAACAGAAAGTAGTTTCATACAATGCTTCTGTGTAGTTTATATTTGAACATATTCTTTTTTCCACTATTACCCACTTAGCGCTACGAATGTCCACTTGCATTTTCTACAGACAGAGTGTTTCAAAACTGCTCAATCAAAAGTATGGTTTAACTCTGTTAGCTGAATGCTCAGATCAGAAAGAAGTTTCACAGAATGCTTCTGTGTAGTTTGTATTTGAATATATTCCTTTTTCCACTACTACGCTCTGAGCGCTCCAAATGTCCAGTTGCATTTTCTACAGAAAGAGTGTTCAGATCTGCTCAATCAAAAATATGGTTTAACTCTGTTAGCTGAATGCACAGATCAGAAAGAAGTTTCACCGAATGATTCTGTGTAGTTTATATTTGAAGACATTCCTTTTTCCACTATTACCCCCTTAGCGCTCCGAATCTCCACTTGCATTTTCTACAAAAAGTGTGTTTCATAACTGCTCAATCAAAAATATGTTTTATCTCTGTTAACTGAATTTACAGATCAGAAATAAGTTTCAGAGAATGCATCTGTGTAGTTTTTATTTGAAGATATTTTTTTCCCAATGTAGGCCTCTTAGCGCTTAGCATGTCCAATTGCAGTTTCTACAGAAAGAGTGTTTCAGAACGGCTCAATCAAAAGTAAGGTTCAACTCTGTTAGTTGAATGCACAGAACAGAAAGAATTTTCACAGAATGCTACTGTGTAGTTTATATTTGAATATATTCCTTTTTCCACTATTACCCTCTTAGCGCTCCGAATGTCCACTTGCATTTTCTACAGAAAGAGTGTTCAGAACTGCGCAATCAAAAGTATGGTTTAACTCTGTTAGCTTAATGAACATATCAGGAATAAGTTTCACACAATGCTTCTGTGTAGTTTTTATTTGAAGATATTATTTTTACCAATAGAGGCCTCTTAGCACTCAGAATGTCCAATTGCAGTTTCTACAGAAAGAGTGTTTCAGAAAGGCTCAATCAAAAGTAAGGTTCAACTCTGATAGTTGAATGCACAGAACAGGAAGAAGTTTCATACAATGCTTCTGTGTAGTTTATATTTGAACATATTCTTTTTTCCACTATTACCCACTTAGCGCTACGAATGTCCAGTTGCATTTTCTACAGACAGAGTGTTTCAAAACTGCTCAATCAAAAGTATGGTTTAACTCTGTTAGCTGAATGCTCAGATCAGAAAGAAGTTTCACAGAATGCTTCTGTGTAGTTTATATTTGAATATATTCCTTTTTCCACTACTACTCTCTTAGCGCTCCAAATGTCCAGTTGCATTTTCTACAGAAAGAGTGTTCAGATCTGCTCAATCAAAAGTATGGTTTAACTCTGTTAGCTGAATGCACAGATCAGAAAGAAGTTTCACAGAATGATTCTGTGTAGTTTATATTTGGAGACATTCCTTTTTCCACTATTACCCTCTTAGCGCTCCGAATCTCCACTTGCATTTTCTACAGAAAGAGTGTTTCAGAACGGCTCAATCAAAACTAAGGTTCAACTCTTTTAGTTGAACAAACAGAACAGAAAGAAGTTTCACACAATTCTTCTGTGTAGTTTTTATTTGTAGACATTCTTTTTCCCAATATAGGCCTCCTAGCGCTCAGAATGTCCAATTGCAGTTTCTACAGAAAGAGTGTTTCAGAACGGCTCAATCAAAAGTAAGGTTCAACTCTGTTAGTTGAATGCACAGAACAGAAAGAAGTTTCATACAATGCTTCTGTGTAGTTTATATTTGAACATATTCTTTTTTCCACTATTACCCACTTAGCGCTACGAATGTCCAGTTGCATTTTCTACAGACAGAGTGTTTCAAAACTGCTCAATCAAAAGTTTGGTTTAACTCTGTTAGCTGAATGCTCAGATCAGAAAGAAGTTTCACAGAATGCTTCTGTGTAGTTTATATTTGAATATATTCCTTTTTCCACTACTACGCTCTTAGCGCTCCAAATGTCCAGTTGCATTTTCTACAGAAAGAGTGTTCAGATCTGCTCAATCAAAAGTATGGTTTAACTCTGTTAGCTGAATGCACAGATCAGAAAGAAGTTTCACCGAATGATTCTGTGTAGTTTATATTTGAAGACATTCCTTTTTCCACTATTACCATCTTAGCGCTCCGAATCTCCACTTGCATTTTCTACAAAAAGAGTGTTTCATAACTGCTCAATCAAAAATATGTTTTATCTCTGTTAACTGAATTCACAGATCAGAAATAAGTTTCACAGAATGCATCTGAGTAGTTTTTATTTGAAGATATTCTTTTTCCCAATGTAGGCCTCTTAGCGCTTAGCATGTCCAATTGCAGTTTCTACAGAAAGAGTGTTTCAGAACGGCTCAATCAAAAGTAAGGTTCAACTCTGTTAGTTGAATGCACAGAACAGAAAGAATTTTCACAGAATGCTACTGTGTAGTTTATATTTGAATATATTCCTTTTTCCACTATTACCCTCTTAGCGCTCCGAATGTCCACTTGCATTTTCTACAGAAAGAGTGTTCAGAACTGCGCAATCAAAAGTATGGTTTAACTCTGTTAGCTTAATGAACATATCAGGAATAAGTTTCACACAATGCTTCTGTGTAGTTTTTATTTGAAGATATTATTTTTACCAATAGAGGCCTCTTAGCGCTCAGAATGTCCAATTGCAGTTTCTACAGAAAGAGTGTTTCAGAAAGGCTCAATCAAAAGTAAGGTTCAACTCTGTTAGTTGAATGCACAGAACAGAAAGAAGTTTCATAGAATGCTTCTGTGTAGTTTATATTTGAACATATTCTTTTTTCCACTATTACCCACTTAGCGCTACGAATGTCCAGTTGCATTTCCTACAGACAGAGTGTTTCAAATCTGCTCAATCAAAAGTATGGTTTAACTCTGTTAGCTGAATGCTCAGCTCAGAAAGAAGTTTCACAGAATGCTTCTGTGTAGTTTATATTTGAATATATTCCTTTTTCCACTACTACTCTCTTAGCGCTCCAAATGTCCAGTTGCATTTTCTACAGACAGAGTGTTTCAAAACTGCTCAATCAGAAGTATGGTTTAACTCTGTTAGCTGAATGCTCAGATCAGAAAGAAGTTTCACAGAATGCTTCTGTGTAGTTTATATTTGAATATATTCCTTTTTCCACTTCTACGCTCTTAGCGCTCCAAATGTCCAGTTGCATTTTCTACAGAAAGAGTGTTCAGATCTGCTCAATCAAAAATATGGTTTAACTCTGTTAGCTGAATGCACAGATCAGAAAGAAGTTTCACCGAATAATTCTGTGTAGTTTATATTTGAAGACATTCCTTTTTCCACTATTACCCCCTTAGCGCTCCGAATCTCCACTTGCATTTTCTACAAAAAGAGTGTTTCATAACTGCTCAATCAAAAATATGTTTTATCTCTGTTAACTGAATTTACAGATCAGAAATAAGTTTCAGAGAATGCATCTGTGTAGTTTTTATTTGAAGATATTCTTTTTCCCAATGTAGGCCTCTTAGCGCTTAGCATGTGCAATTGCAGTTTCTACAGAAAGAGTGTTTCAGAACGGCTCAATCAAAAGTAAGGTTCAACTCTGTTAGTTGAATGCACAGAACAGAAAGAATTTTCACAGAATGCTACTGTGTAGTTTATATTTGAATATATTCCTTTTTCCACTATTACCCTCTTAGCGCTCCGAATGTCCACTTGCATTTTCTACAGAAAGAGTGTTCAGAACTGCGCAATCAAAAGTATGGTTTAACTCTGTTAGCTTAATGAACATATCAGGAATAAGTTTCACACAATGCTTCTGTGTAGTTTTTATTTGAAGATATTATTTTTACCAATAGAGGCCTCTTAGCGCTCAGAATGTGCAATTGCAGTTTCTACAGAAAGAGTGTTTCAGAAAGGCTCAATCAAAAGTAAGGTTCAACTCTGATAGTTGAATGCACAGAACAGGAAGAAGTTTCATACAATGCTTCTGTGTAGTTTATATTTGAACATATTCTTTTTTCCACTATTACCCACTTAGCGCTACGAATGTCCAGTTGCATTTTCTACAGACAGAGTGTTTCAAAACTGCTCAATCAAAAGTATGGTTTAACTCTGTTAGCTGAATGCTCAGATCAGAAAGAAGTTTCACAGAATGCTTCTGTGTAGTTTATATTTGAATATATTCCTTTTTCCACTACTACTCTCTTAGCGCTCCAAATGTCCAGTTGCATTTTCTACAGAAAGAGTGTTCAGATCTGCTCAATCAAAAGTATGGTTTAACTCTGTTAGCTGAATGCACAGATCAGAAAGAAGTTTCACAGAATGATTCTGTGTAGTTTATATTTGGAGACATTCCTTTTTCCACTATTACCCTCTTAGCGCTCCGAATCTCCACTTGCATTTTCTACAGAAAGAGTGTTTCAGAACGGCTCAATCAAAACTAAGGTTCAACTCTTTTTGTTGAACAAACAGAACAGAAAGAAGTTTCACACAATTCTTCTGTGTAGTTTTTATTTGTAGACATTCTTTTTCCCAATATAGGCCTCCTAGTGCTCAGAATGTCCAATTGCAGTTTCTACAGAAAGAGTGTTTCAGAACGGCTCAATCAAAAGTAAGGTTCAACTCTGTTAGTTGAATGCACAGAACAGAAAGAAGTTTCATACAATGCTTCTGTGTAGTTTATATTTGAACATATTCTTTTTTCCACTATTACCCACTTAGCGCTACGAATGTCCAGTTGCATTTTCTACAGACAGAGTGTTTCAAACTGCTCAATCAAAAGTTTGGTTTAACTCTGTTAGCTGAATGCTCAGATCAGAAAGAAGTTTCACAGAATGCTTCTGTGTAGTTTATATTTGAATATATTCCTTTTTCCACTACTACGCTCTTAGCGCTCCAAATGTCCTCTTGCATTTTCTACAGAAAGAGTGTTCAGATCTGCTCAATCAAAAGTATGGTTTAACTCTGTTAGCTGAATGCACAGATCAGAAAGAAGTTTCACCGAATGATTCTGTGTAGTTTATATTTGAAGACATTCCTTTTTCCACTATTACCATCTTAGCGCTCCGAATCTCCACTTGCATTTTCTACAAAAAGAGTGTTTCATAACTGCTCAATCAAAAATATGTTTTATCTCTGTTAACTGAATTCACAGATCAGAAATAAGTTTCACAGAATGCATCTGAGTAGTTTTTATTTGAAGATATTCTTTTTCCCAATGTAGGCCTCTTAGCGCTTAGCATGTCCAATTGCAGTTTCTACAGAAAGAGTGTTTCAGAACGGCTCAATCAAAAGTAAGGTTCAACTCTGTTAGTTGAATGCACAGAACAGAAAGAATTTTCACAGAATGCTACTGTGTAGTTTATATTTGAATATATTCCTTTTTCCACTATTACCCTCTTAGCGCTCCGAATGTCCACTTGCATTTTCTACAGAAAGAGTGTTCAGAACTGCGCAATCAAAAGTATGGTTTAACTCTGTTAGCTTAATGAACATATCAGGAATAAGTTTCACACAATGCTTCTGTGTAGTTTTTATTTGAAGATATTATTTTTACCAATAGAGGCCTCTTAGCGCTCAGAATGTCCAATTGCAGTTTCTACAGAAAGAGTGTTTCAGAAAGGCTCAATCAAAAGTAAGGTTCAACTCTGTTAGTTGAATGCACAGAACAGAAAGAAGTTTCATAGAATGCTTCTGTGTAGTTTATATTTGAACATATTCTTTTTTCCACTATTACCCACTTAGCGCTACGAATGTCCAGTTGCATTTCCTACAGACAGAGTGTTTCAAATCTGCTCAATCAAAAGTATGGTTTAACTCTGTTAGCTGAATGCTCAGCTCAGAAAGAAGTTTCACAGAATGCTTCTGTGTAGTTTATATTTGAATATATTCCTTTTTCCACTACTACTCTCTTAGCGCTCCAAATGTCCAGTTGCATTTTCTACAGACAGAGTGTTTGAAAACTGCTCAATCAGAAGTATGGTTTAACTCTGTTAGCTGAATGCTCAGATCAGAAAGAAGTTTCACAGAATTCTTCTGTGTAGTTTATATTTGAATATATTCCTTTTTCCACTTCTACGCTCTTAGCGCTCCAAATGTCCAGTTGCATTTTCTACAGAAAGAGTGTTCAGATCTGCTCAATCAAAAATATGGTTTAACTCTGTTAGCTGAATGCACAGATCAGAAAGAAGTTTCACCGAATGATTCTGTGTAGTTTATATTTGAAGACATTCCTTTTTCCACTATTACCCCCTTAGCGCTCCGAATCTCCACTTGCATTTTCTACAAAAAGAGTGTTTCATAACTGCTCAATCAAAAATATGTTTTATCTCTGTTAACTGAATTTACAGATCAGAAATAAGTTTCAGAGAATGCATCTGTGTAGTTTTTATTTGAAGATATTCTTTTTCCCAATGTAGGCCTCTTAGCGCTTAGCATGTCCAATTGCAGTTTCTACAGAAAGAGTGTTTCAGAACGGCTCAATCAAAAGTAAGGTTCAACTCTGTTAGTTGAATGCACAGAACAGAAAGAATTTTCACAGAATGCTACTGTGTAGTTTATATTTGAATATATTCCTTTTTCCACTATTACCCTCTTAGCGCTCCGAATGTCCACTTGCATTTTCTACAGAAAGAGTGTTCAGAACTGCGCAATCAAAAGTATGGTTTAACTCTGTTAGCTTAATGAACATATCAGGAATAAGTTTCACACAATGCTTCTGTGTAGTTTTTATTTGAAGATATTATTTTTACCAATAGAGGCCTCTTAGCGCTCAGAATGTGCAATTGCAGTTTCTACAGAAAGAGTGTTTCAGAAAGGCTCAATCAAAAGTAAGGTTCAACTCTGATAGTTGAATGCACAGAACAGGAAGAAGTTTCATACAATGCTTCTGTGTAGTTTATATTTGAACATATTCTTTTTTCCACTATTACCCACTTAGCGCTACGAATGTCCAGTTGCATTTTCTACAGACAGAGTGTTTCAAAACTGCTCAATCAAAAGTATGGTTTAACTCTGTTAGCTGAATGCTCAGATCAGAAAGAAGTTTCACAGAATGCTTCTGTGTAGTTTATATTTGAATATATTCCTTTTTCCACTACTACTCTCTTAGCGCTCCAAATGTCCAGTTGCATTTTCTACAGAAAGAGTGTTCAGATCTGCTCAATCAAAAGTATGGTTTAACTCTGTTAGCTGAATGCACAGATCAGAAAGAAGTTTCACAGAATGATTCTGTGTAGTTTATATTTGGAGACATTCCTTTTTCCACTATTACCCTCTTAGCGCTCCGAATCTCCACTTGCATTTTCTACAGAAAGAGTGTTTCAGAACGGCTCAATCAAAACTAAGGTTCAACTCTTTTAGTTGAACAAACAGAACAGAAAGAAGTTTCACACAATTCTTCTGTGTAGTTTTTATTTGTAGACATTCTTTTTCCCAATATAGGCCTCCTAGCGCTCAGAATGTCCAATTGCAGTTTCTACAGAAAGAGTGTTTCAGAACGGCTCAATCAAATGTAAGGTTCAACTCTGTTAGTTGAATGCACAGAACAGAAAGAAGTTTCATACAATGCTTCTGTGTAGTTTATATTTGAACATATTCTTTTTTCCACTATTACCCACTTAGCGCTACGAATGTCCAGTTGCATTTTCTACAGACAGAGTGTTTCAAAACTGCTCAATCAAAAGTTTGGTTTAACTCTGTTAGCTGAATGCTCAGATCAGAAAGAAGTTTCACAGAATGCTTCTGTGTTGTTTATATTTGAATATATTCCTTTTTCCACTGCTACGCTCTTAGCGCTCCAAATGTCCAGTTGCATTTTCTACAGAAAGAGTGTTCAGATCTGCTCAATCAAAAGTATGTTTTAACTCTGTTAGCTGAATGCACAGATCAGAAAGAAGTTTCACCGAATGATTCTGTGTAGTTTATATTTGAAGACATTCCTTTTTCCACTATTACCATCTTAGCGCTCCGAATCTCCACTTGCATTTTCTACAAAAAGAGTGTTTCATAACTGCTCAATCAAAAATATGTTTTATCTCTGTTAACTGAATTCACAGATCAGAAATAAGTTTCACAGAATGCATCTGAGTAGTTTTTATTTGAAGATATTCTTTTTCCCAATGTAGGCCTCTTAGCGCTTAGCATGTCCAATTGCAGTTTCTACAGAAAGAGTGTTTCAGAACGGCTCAAACAAAAGTAAGGTTCAACTCTGTTAGTTGAATGCACAGAACAGAAAGAATTTTCACAGAATGCTACTGTGTAGTTTATATTTGAATATATTCCTTTTTCCACTATTACCCTCTTAGCGCTCCGAATGTCCACTTGCATGTTCTACAGAAAGAGTGTTCAGAACTGCGCAATCAAAAGTATGGTTTAACTCTGTTAGCTTAATGAACATATCAGGAATAAGTTTCACACAATGCTTCTGTGTAGTTTTTATTTGAAGATATTATTTTTACCAATAGAGGCCTCTTAGCGCTCAGAATGTCCAATTGCAGTTTCTACAGAAAGAGTGTTTCAGAAAGGCTCAATCAAAAGTAAGGTTCAACTCTGTTAGTTGAATGCACAGAACAGAAAGAAGTTTCATACAATGCTTCTGTGTAGTTTATATTTGAACAAATTCTTTTTTCCACTATTACCCACTTAGCGCTACGAATGTCCAGTTGCATTTTCTACAGAGAGAGTGTTTCAAAACTGCTCAATCAAAAGTATGGTTTAACTCTGTTAGCTGAATGCTCAGATCAGAAAGAAGTTTCACAGAATGCTTCTGTGTAGTTTATATTTGAATATATTCCTTTTTCCACTACTACTCTCTTAGCGCTCCAAATGTCCAGTTGCATTTTCTACAGAAAGAGTGTTCAGATCTGCTCAATCAAAAGTATGGTTTAACTCTGTTAGCTGAATGCACAGATCTGAAAGAAGTTTCACAGAATGATTCTGTGTAGTTTATATTTGGAGACATTCCTTTCTCCACTATTACCCTCTTAGCGCTCCGAATCTCCACTTGCATTTTCTACAGAAAGAGTGTTTCAGAACGGCTCAATCAAAACTAAGGTTCAACTCTTTTAGTTGAACAAACAGAACAGAAAGAAGTTTCACACAATTCTTCTGTGTAGTTTTTATTTGTAGACATTCTTTTTCCCAATATAGGCCTCCTAGCGCTCAGAATGTCCAATTGCAGTTTCTACAGAAAGAGTGTTTCAGAACGGCTCAATCAAAAGTAAGGTTCAACTCTGTTAGTTGAATGCACAGAACAGAAAGAAGTTTCATACAATGCTTCTGTGTAGTTTATATTTGAACATATTCTTTTTTCCACTATTACCCACTTAGTGCTACGAATGTCCAGTTGCATTTTCTACAGACAGAGTGTTTCAAAACTGCTCAATCAAAAGTATGGTTTAACTCTGTTAGCTGAATGCTCAGATCAGAAAGAAGTTTCACAGAATGGTTCTGTGTAGTTTATATTTGAATATATTCCTTTTTCCACTACTACGCTCTTAGCGCTCCAAATGTCCAGTTGCATTTTCTACAGAAAGAGTGTTCAGATCTGCTCAATCAAAAATATGGTTTAACTCTGTTAGCTGAATGCACAGATCAGAAAGAAGTTTCACCGAATGATTCTGTGTAGTTTATATTTGAAGACATTCCTTTTTCCACTATTACCCCCTTAGCGCTCCGAATCTCCACTTGCATTTTCTACAAAAAGAGTGTTTCATAACTGCTCAATCAAAAATATGTTTTATCTCTGTTAACTGAATTTACAGATCAGAAATAAGTTTCAGAGAATGCATCTGTGTAGTTTTTATTTGAAGATATTCTTTTTCCCAATGTAGGCCTCTTAGCGCTTAGCATGTCCAATTGCAGTTTCTACAGAAAGAGTGTTTCAGAACGGCTCAATCAAAAGGAAGGTTCAACTCTGTTAGTTTAATGCACAGAACAGAAAGAATTTTCACAGAATGCTACTGTGTAGTTTATATTTGAATATATTCCTTTTTCCACTATTACCCTCTTAGCGCTCCGAATGTCCACTTGCATTTTCTACAGAAAGAGTGTTCAGAACTGCGCAATCAAAAGTATGGTTTAACTCTGTTAGCTTAATGAACATATCAGGAATAAGTTTCACACAATGCTTCTGTGTAGTTTTTATTTGAAGATATTATTTTTACCAATAGAGGCCTCTTAGCGCTCAGAATGTCCAATTGCAGTTTCTACAGAAAGAGTGTTTCAGAAAGGCTCAATCAAAAGTAAGGTTCAACTCTGATAGTTGAATGCACAGAACAGGAAGAAGTTTCATACAATGCTTCTGTGTAGTTTATATTTGAACATATTCTTTTTTCCACTATTACCCACTTAGCGCTACGAATGTCCAGTTGCATTTTCTACAGACAGAGTGTTTCAAAACTGCTCAATCAAAAGTATGGTTTAACTCTGTTAGCTGAATGCTCAGATCAGAAAGAAGTTTCACAGAATGCTTCTGTGTAGTTTATATTTGAATATATTCCTTTTTCCACTACTACTCTCTTAGCGCTCCAAATGTCCAGTTGCATTTTCTACAGAAAGAGTGTTCAGATCTGCTCAATCAAAAGTATGGTTTAACTCTGTTAGCTGAATGCACAGATCAGAAAGAAGTTTCACAGAATGATTCTGTGTAGTTTATATTTGGAGACATTCCTTTTTCCACTATTACCCTCTTAGCGCTCCGAATCTCCACTTGCATTTTCTACAGAAAGAGTGTTTCAGAACGGCTCAATCAAAACTAAGGTTCAACTCTTTTAGTTGAACAAACAGAACAGAAAGTAGTTTCACACATTTCTTCTGTGTAGTTTTTATTTGTAGACATTCTTTTTCCCAATATAGGCCTCCTGGCGCTCAGAATGTCCAATTGCAGTTTCTACAGAAAGAGTGTTTCAGAACGGCTCAATCAAAAGTAAGGTTCAACTCTGTTAGTAGAATGCACAGAACAGAAAGAAGTTTCATACAATGCTTCTTTGTAGTTTATAGTTGAACATATTCTTTTTTCCACTATTACCCACTTAGCGCTACGAATGTCCAGTTGCATTTTCTACAGACAGTGTGTTTCAAAACTGCTCAATCAAAAGTATGGTTTAACTCTGTTAGCTGAATGCTCAGATCAGAAAGAAGTTTCACAGAATGCTTCTGTGTAGTTTATATTTGAATATATTCCTTTTTCCACTACTACGCTCTTAGCGCTCCAAATGTCCAGTTGCATTTTCTACAGAAAGAGTGTTCAGATCTGCTCAATCAAAAGGATGGTTTAACTCTGTTAGCTGAATGCACAGATCAGAAAGAAGTTTCACCGAATGATTCTGTGTAGTTTATATTTGAAGACATTCCTTTTTCCACTATTACCCTCTTAGCGCTCCGAATCTCCACTTGCATTTTCTACAAAAAGAGTGTTTCATAACTGCTCAATCAAAAATATGTTTTATCTCTGTTAACTGAATTTACAGATCAGAAATAAGTTTCACAGAATGCATCTGTGTAGTTTTTATTTGAAGATATTCTTTTTCCCAATGTAGGCCTCTTAGCGCTTAGCATGTCCAATTGCAGTTTCTACAGAAAGAGTGTTTCAGAACGGCTCAATCAAAAGTAAGGTTCAACTCTGTTGGTTGAATGCACAGAACAGAAAGGATTTTCACAGAATGCTACTGTGTAGTTTATATTTGAATATATTCCTTTTTCCACTATTACCCTCTTAGCGCTCCGAATGTCCACTTGCATTTTCTACAGAAAGAGTGTTCAGAACTGCGCAATCAAAAGTATGGTTTAACTCTGTTAGCTTAATGAACATATCAGAAATAAGTTTCACACAATGCTTCTGTGTAGTTTTTATTTGAAGATATTATTTTTCCCAATAGAGGCCTCTTAGCGCTCAGAATGTCCAATTGCAGTTTCTACAGAAAGAGTGTTTCAGAACGGCTCAATCAAAAGTAAGGTTCACCTCTGTTAGTTGAATGCACAGAACAGAAAGAAGTTTCATACAATGCTTCTGTGTAGTTTATATTTGAACATATTATTTTTTCCACTATTACCCACTTAGCGCTACGAATGTCCAGTTGCATTTTCTACAGACAGAGTGTTTCAAAACTGCTCAATCAAATGTATGGTTTAACTCTGTTAGCTGAATGCTCAGATCAGAAAGAAGTTTCACAGAATGCTTCTGTGTAGTTTATATTTGAATATATTCTTTTTTCCACTACTACCCTCTTAGCGCTCCAAATGTCCAGTTGCATTTTCTACAGAAAGAGTGTTCAGATCTGCTCAATCAAAAGTATGGTTTAACTCTGTTAGCTGAATGCACAGATCAGAAAGAAGTTTCACAGAATGATTCTGTGTAGTTTATATTTGGAGACATTCCTTTTTCCACTATTACCCTCTTAGCGCTCCGAATCTCCACTTGCATTTTCTACAGAAAGAGTGTTTCAGAACGGCTCAATCAAAACTAAGGTTCAACTCTTTTAGTTGAACAAACAGAACAGAAAGTAGTTTCACACATTTCTTCTGTGTAGTTTTTATTTGTAGACATTCTTTTTCCCAATATAGGCCTCCTGGCGCTCAGAATGTCCAATTGCAGTTTCTACAGAAAGAGTGTTTCAGAACGGCTCAATCAAAAGTAAGGTTCAACTCTGTTAGTAGAATGCACAGAACAGAAAGAAGTTTCATACAATGCTTCTTTGTAGTTTATAGTTGAACATATTCTTTTTTCCACTATTACCCACTTAGCGCTACGAATGTCCAGTTGCATTTTCTACAGACAGTGTGTTTCAAAACTGCTCAATCAAAAGTATGGTTTAACTCTGTTAGCTGAATGCTCAGATCAGAAAGAAGTTTCACAGAATGCTTCTGTGTAGTTTATATTTGAATATATTCCTTTTTCCACTACTACGCTCTTAGCGCTCCAAATGTCCAGTTGCATTTTCTACAGAAAGAGTGTTCAGATCTGCTCAATCAAAAGTATGGTTTAACTCTGTTAGCTGAATGCACAGATCAGAAAGAAGTTTCACCGAATGATTCTGTGTAGTTTATATTTGAAGACATTCCTTTTTCCACTATTACCCTCTTAGCGCTCCGAATCTCCACTTGCATTTTCTACAAAAAGAGTGTTTCATAACTGCTCAATCAAAAATATGTTTTATCTCTGTTAACTGAATTTACAGATCAGAAATAAGTTTCACAGAATGCATCTGTGTAGTTTTTATTTGAAGATATTCTTTTTCCCAATGTAGGCCTCTTAGCGCTTAGCATGTCCAATTGCAGTTTCTACAGAAAGAGTGTTTCAGAACGGCTCAATCAAAAGTAAGGTTCAACTCTGTTGGTTGAATGCACAGAACAGAAAGGATTTTCACAGAATGCTACTGTGTAGTTTATATTTGAATATATTCCTTTTTCCACTATTACCCTCTTAGCGCTCCGAATGTCCACTTGCATTTTCTACAGAAAGAGTGTTCAGAACTGCGCAATCAAAAGTATGGTTTAACTCTGTTAGCTTAATGAACATATCAGAAATAAGTTTCACACAATGCTTCTGTGTAGTTTTTATTTGAAGATATTATTTTTCCCAATAGAGGCCTCTTAGCGCTCAGAATGTCCAACTGCAGTTTCTACAGAAAGAGTGTTTCAGAAAGGCTCAATCAAAAGTAAGGTTCAACTCTGTTAGTTGAATGCAATGAACAGAAAGAAGTTTCATACAATGCTTCTGTGTAGTTTATATTTGAACATATTCTTTTTTCCACTATTACCCACTTAGCGCTACGAATGTCCAGTTGCATTTTCTACAGACAGAGTGTTTCAAAACTGCTCAATCAAAAGTATGGTTTAACTCTGTTAGCTGAATGCTCAGATCAGAAAGAAGTTTCACAGAATGCTTCTGTGTAGTTTATATTTGAATATATTCCTTTTTCCACTACTACTCTCTTAGCGCTCCAAATGTCCAGTTGCATTTTCTACAGAAAGAGTGTTCAGATCTGCTCAATCAAAAGTATGGTTTAACTCTGTTAGCTGAATGCACAGATCTGAAAGAAGTTTCACAGAATGATTCTGTGTAGTTTATATTTGGAGACATTCCTTTCTCCACTATTACCCTCTTAGCGCTCCGAATCTCCACTTGCATTTTCTACAGAAAGAGTGTTTCAGAACGGCTCAATCAAAACTAAGGTTCAACTCTTTTAGTTGAACAAACAGAACAGAAAGAAGTTTCACACAATTCTTCTGTGTAGTTTTTATTTGTAGACATTCTTTTTCCCAATATAGGCCTCCTAGCGCTCAGAATGTCCAATTGCAGTTTCTACAGAAAGAGTGTTTCAGAACGGCTCAATCAAAAGTAAGGTTCAACTCTGTTAGTTGAATGCACAGAACAGAAAGAAGTTTCATACAATGCTTCTGTGTAGTTTATATTTGAACATATTCTTTTTTCCACTATTACCCACTTAGTGCTACGAATGTCCAGTTGCATTTTCTACAGACAGAGTGTTTCAAAACTGCTCAATCAAAAGTATGGTTTAACTCTGTTAGCTGAATGCTCAGATCAGAAAGAAGTTTCACAGAATGGTTCTGTGTAGTTTATATTTGAATATATTCCTTTTTCCACTACTACGCTCTTAGCGCTCCAAATGTCCAGTTGCATTTTCTACAGAAAGAGTGTTCAGATCTGCTCAATCAAAAATATGGTTTAACTCTGTTAGCTGAATGCACAGATCAGAAAGAAGTTTCACCGAATGATTCTGTGTAGTTTATATTTGAAGACATTCCTTTTTCCACTATTACCCCCTTAGCGCTCCGAATCTCCACTTGCATTTTCTACAAAAAGAGTGTTTCATAACTGCTCAATCAAAAATATGTTTTATCTCTGTTAACTGAATTTACAGATCAGAAATAAGTTTCAGAGAATGCATCTGTGTAGTTTTTATTTGAAGATATTCTTTTTCCCAATGTAGGCCTCTTAGCGCTTAGCATGTCCAATTGCAGTTTCTACAGAAAGAGTGTTTCAGAACGGCTCAATCAAAAGGAAGGTTCAACTCTGTTAGTTTAATGCACAGAACAGAAAGAATTTTCACAGAATGCTACTGTGTAGTTTATATTTGAATATATTCCTTTTTCCACTATTACCCTCTTAGCGCTCCGAATGTCCACTTGCATTTTCTACAGAAAGAGTGTTCAGAACTGCGCAATCAAAAGTATGGTTTAACTCTGTTAGCTTAATGAACATATCAGGAATAAGTTTCACACAATGCTTCTGTGTAGTTTTTATTTGAAGATATTATTTTTACCAATAGAGGCCTCTTAGCGCTCAGAATGTCCAATTGCAGTTTCTACAGAAAGAGTGTTTCAGAAAGGCTCAATCAAAAGTAAGGTTCAACTCTGATAGTTGAATGCACAGAACAGGAAGAAGTTTCATACAATGCTTCTGTGTAGTTTATATTTGAACATATTCTTTTTTCCACTATTACCCACTTAGCGCTACGAATGTCCAGTTGCATTTTCTACAGACAGAGTGTTTCAAAACTGCTCAATCAAAAGTATGGTTTAACTCTGTTAGCTGAATGCTCAGATCAGAAAGAAGTTTCACAGAATGCTTCTGTGTAGTTTATATTTGAATATATTCCTTTTTCCACTACTACTCTCTTAGCGCTCCAAATGTCCAGTTGCATTTTCTACAGAAAGAGTGTTCAGATCTGCTCAATCAAAAGTATGGTTTAACTCTGTTAGCTGAATGCACAGATCAGAAAGAAGTTTCACAGAATGATTCTGTGTAGTTTATATTTGGAGACATTCCTTTTTCCACTATTACCCTCTTAGCGCTCCGAATCTCCACTTGCATTTTCTACAGAAAGAGTGTTTCAGAACGGCTCAATCAAAACTAAGGTTCAACTCTTTTAGTTGAACAAACAGAACAGAAAGTAGTTTCACACATTTCTTCTGTGTAGTTTTTATTTGTAGACATTCTTTTTCCCAATATAGGCCTCCTGGCGCTCAGAATGTCCAATTGCAGTTTCTACAGAAAGAGTGTTTCAGAACGGCTCAATCAAAAGTAAGGTTCAACTCTGTTAGTAGAATGCACAGAACAGAAAGAAGTTTCATACAATGCTTCTTTGTAGTTTATAGTTGAACATATTCTTTTTTCCACTATTACCCACTTAGCGCTACGAATGTCCAGTTGCATTTTCTACAGACAGTGTGTTTCAAAACTGCTCAATCAAAAGTATGGTTTAACTCTGTTAGCTGAATGCTCAGATCAGAAAGAAGTTTCACAGAATGCTTCTGTGTAGTTTATATTTGAATATATTCCTTTTTCCACTACTACGCTCTTAGCGCTCCAAATGTCCAGTTGCATTTTCTACAGAAAGAGTGTTCAGATCTGCTCAATCAAAAGGATGGTTTAACTCTGTTAGCTGAATGCACAGATCAGAAAGAAGTTTCACCGAATGATTCTGTGTAGTTTATATTTGAAGACATTCCTTTTTCCACTATTACCCTCTTAGCGCTCCGAATCTCCACTTGCATTTTCTACAAAAAGAGTGTTTCATAACTGCTCAATCAAAAATATGTTTTATCTCTGTTAACTGAATTTACAGATCAGAAATAAGTTTCACAGAATGCATCTGTGTAGTTTTTATTTGAAGATATTCTTTTTCCCAATGTAGGCCTCTTAGCGCTTAGCATGTCCAATTGCAGTTTCTACAGAAAGAGTGTTTCAGAACGGCTCAATCAAAAGTAAGGTTCAACTCTGTTGGTTGAATGCACAGAACAGAAAGGATTTTCACAGAATGCTACTGTGTAGTTTATATTTGAATATATTCCTTTTTCCACTATTACCCTCTTAGCGCTCCGAATGTCCACTTGCATTTTCTACAGAAAGAGTGTTCAGAACTGCGCAATCAAAAGTATGGTTTAACTCTGTTAGCTTAATGAACATATCAGAAATAAGTTTCACACAATGCTTCTGTGTAGTTTTTATTTGAAGATATTATTTTTCCCAATAGAGGCCTCTTAGCGCTCAGAATGTCCAATTGCAGTTTCTACAGAAAGAGTGTTTCAGAACGGCTCAATCAAAAGTAAGGTTCACCTCTGTTAGTTGAATGCACAGAACAGAAAGAAGTTTCATACAATGCTTCTGTGTAGTTTATATTTGAACATATTATTTTTTCCACTATTACCCACTTAGCGCTACGAATGTCCAGTTGCATTTTCTACAGACAGAGTGTTTCAAAACTGCTCAATCAAATGTATGGTTTAACTCTGTTAGCTGAATGCTCAGATCAGAAAGAAGTTTCACAGAATGCTTCTGTGTAGTTTATATTTGAATATATTCTTTTTTCCACTACTACCCTCTTAGCGCTCCAAATGTCCAGTTGCATTTTCTACAGAAAGAGTGTTCAGATCTGCTCAATCAAAAGTATGGTTTAACTCTGTTAGCTGAATGCACAGATCAGAAAGAAGTTTCACAGAATGATTCTGTGTAGTTTATATTTGGAGACATTCCTTTTTCCACTATTACCCTCTTAGCGCTCCGAATCTCCACTTGCATTTTCTACAGAAAGAGTGTTTCAGAACGGCTCAATCAAAACTAAGGTTCAACTCTTTTAGTTGAACAAACAGAACAGAAAGTAGTTTCACACATTTCTTCTGTGTAGTTTTTATTTGTAGACATTCTTTTTCCCAATATAGGCCTCCTGGCGCTCAGAATGTCCAATTGCAGTTTCTACAGAAAGAGTGTTTCAGAACGGCTCAATCAAAAGTAAGGTTCAACTCTGTTAGTAGAATGCACAGAACAGAAAGAAGTTTCATACAATGCTTCTTTGTAGTTTATAGTTGAACATATTCTTTTTTCCACTATTACCCACTTAGCGCTACGAATGTCCAGTTGCATTTTCTACAGACAGTGTGTTTCAAAACTGCTCAATCAAAAGTATGGTTTAACTCTGTTAGCTGAATGCTCAGATCAGAAAGAAGTTTCACAGAATGCTTCTGTGTAGTTTATATTTGAATATATTCCTTTTTCCACTACTACGCTCTTAGCGCTCCAAATGTCCAGTTGCATTTTCTACAGAAAGAGTGTTCAGATCTGCTCAATCAAAAGTATGGTTTAACTCTGTTAGCTGAATGCACAGATCAGAAAGAAGTTTCACCGAATGATTCTGTGTAGTTTATATTTGAAGACATTCCTTTTTCCACTATTACCCTCTTAGCGCTCCGAATCTCCACTTGCATTTTCTACAAAAAGAGTGTTTCATAACTGCTCAATCAAAAATATGTTTTATCTCTGTTAACTGAATTTACAGATCAGAAATAAGTTTCACAGAATGCATCTGTGTAGTTTTTATTTGAAGATATTCTTTTTCCCAATGTAGGCCTCTTAGCGCTTAGCATGTCCAATTGCAGTTTCTACAGAAAGAGTGTTTCAGAACGGCTCAATCAAAAGTAAGGTTCAACTCTGTTGGTTGAATGCACAGAACAGAAAGGATTTTCACAGAATGCTACTGTGTAGTTTATATTTGAATATATTCCTTTTTCCACTATTACCCTCTTAGCGCTCCGAATGTCCACTTGCATTTTCTACAGAAAGAGTGTTCAGAACTGCGCAATCAAAAGTATGGTTTAACTCTGTTAGCTTAATGAACATATCAGAAATAAGTTTCACACAATGCTTCTGTGTAGTTTTTATTTGAAGATATTATTTTTCCCAATAGAGGCCTCTTAGCGCTCAGAATGTCCAACTGCAGTTTCTACAGAAAGAGTGTTTCAGAAAGGCTCAATCAAAAGTAAGGTTCAACTCTGTTAGTTGAATGCAATGAACAGAAAGAAGTTTCATACAATGCTTCTGTGTAGTTTATATTTGAACATATTCTTTTTTCCACTATTACCCACTTAGCGCTACGAATGTCCAGTTGCATTTTCTACAGACAGAGTGTTTCAAAACTGCTCAATCAAAAGTATGGTTTAACTCTGTTAGCTGAATGCTCAGATCAGAAAGAAGTTTCACAGAATGCTTCTGTGTAGTTTATATTTGAATATATTCCTTTTTCCACTACTACTCTCTTAGCGCTCCAAATGTCCAGTTGCATTTTCTACAGAAAGAGTGTTCAGATCTGCTCAATCAAAAGTATGGTTTAACTCTGTTAGCTGAATGCACAGATCTGAAAGAAGTTTCACAGAATGATTCTGTGTAGTTTATATTTGAATATATTCCTTTTTCCACTAGTACTCTCTTAGCGCTCCAAATGTCCAGTTGCATTTTCTACAGAAAGAGTGTTCAGATCTGCTCAATCAAAAGTATGGTTTAACTCTGTTAACTGAAAGCACAGATCAGAAAGAAGTTTCACAGAATGATTCTGTGTAGTTTATATTTGGAGACATTCCTTTTTCCACTATTACCCTCTTAGCGCTCCGAATCTCCACTTGCATTTTCTACAGAAAGAGTGTTTCAGAACGGCTCAATCAAAACTAAGGTTCAACTCTTTTAGTTGAACAAACAGAACAGAAAGAAGTTTCACACAATTCTTCTGTGTAGTTTTTATTTGTAGACATTCTTTTTCCCAATATAGGCCTCTTAGCGCTCAGAATGTCCAATTGCAGTTTATACAGAAAGAGTGTTTCAGAACGGCTCAATCAAAAGTAAGGTTCAACTTTGTTAGTTGAATGCACAGAACAGAAAGAAGTTTCATACAATGCTTCTGTGTAGTTTATATTTGAACATATTCTTTTTTCCACTATTACCCACTTAGCGCTACGAATGTCCAGTTGCATTTTCTACAGACAGAGTGTTTCAAAACTGCTCAATCAAGAGTATGGTTTAACTCTGTTAGCTGAATGCTCAGATCAGAAAGAAGTTTCACAGAATGCTTCTGTGTAGTTTATATTTGAATATATTCCTTTTTCCACTACTACGCTCTTAGCGCTCCAAATGTCCAGTTGCATTTTCTACAGAAAGAGTGTTCAGATCTGCTCAATCAAAAGTATGGTTTAACTCTGTTAGCTGAATGCACAGATCAGAAAGAAGTTTCACCGAATGATTCTGTGTAGTTTATATTTGAAGATATTCCTTTTTCCACTATTACCCTCTTAGCGCTCCGAATCTCCACTTGCATTTTCTACAAAAAGAGTGTTTCCTAACTGCTCAATCAAAAATATGCTTTATCTCTGTTCACTGAATTTACAGATCAGAAATAAGTTTCACAGAATGCATCTGTGTAGTTTTTATTTGAAGATATTCTTTTTCCCAATGTAGGCCTCTTAGCACTTAGCATGTCCAATTGCAGTTTCTACAGAAAGAGTGTTTCAGAACGGCTCAATCAAAAGTAAGGTTCAACTCTGTTAGTTGAATGCACAGAACAGAAAGAATTTTCACAGAATGCTACTGTGTAGTTTATATTTGAATATATTCCTTTTTCCACTATTACCCTCTTAGTGCTCCGAATGTCCACTTGCATTTTCTACAGAAAGAGTGTTCAGAACTGCGCAATCAAAATTATGGTTTAACTCTGTCAGCTTAATGAACATATCAGGAATAAGTTTCACACAATGCTGCTGTGTAGTTTTTATTTGAAGATATTATTTTTCCCAATAGAGGCCTCTTAGCGCTCAGAATGTCCAATTGCAGTTTCTACAGAAAGAGTGTTTCAGAAAGGCTCAATCAAAAGTAAGGTTCAACTCTGTTAGTTGAATGCACAGAACAGAAAGAAGTTTCATACAATGCTTCTGTGTAATTTATATTTGAACATATTCTTTTTTCCACTATTACCCACTTAGCGCTACGAATGTCCAGTTGCATTTTCTACAGAGTGTTTCAAAACTGCTCAATCAAAAGTATGGTTTAACTCTGTTAGCTGAATGCTCAGATCAGAAAGAAGTTTCACAGAATGCTTCTGTGTAGTTTATATTTGAATATATTCCTTTTTCCACTACTACTCTCTTAGCGCTCCAAATGTCCAGTTGCATTTTCTACAGAAAGAGTGTTCAGATCTGCTCAATCAAAAGTATGGTTTAACTCTGTTAGCTGAATGCACAGATCAGAAAGAAGTTTCACAGAATGATTCTGTGTAGTTTATATTTGGAGACATTCCTTTTTCCACTATTACCCTCTTACCGCTCCGAATCTCCACTTGCATTTACTACAGAAAGAGTGTTTCAGAACGGCTCAATCAAAACTAAGGTTCAACTCTTTTAGTTGAACAAACAGAACAGAAAGAAGTTTCACACAATTCTTCTGTGTAGTTTTTATTTGTAGACATTCTTTTTCCCAGTATAGGCCTCTTAGCGCTCAGAATGTCCAATTGCAGTTTCTACAGAAAGAGTGTTTCAGAACGGCTCAATCAAAAGTAAGGTTCAACTCTGTTAGTTGAATGCACAGAACAGAAAGAAGTTTCATACAATGCTTCTGTGTAGTTTATATTTGAACATATTCTTTTTTCCACTATTACCCACTTAGCGCTACGATTGTCCAGTTGCATTTTCTACAGACAGTGTGTTTCAAAACTGCTCAATCAAAAGTATGGTTTAACTCTGTTAGCTGAATGCTCAGATCAGAAAGAAGTTTCACAGAATGCTTCTGTGTAGTTTATATTTGAATATATTCCTTCTTCCACTACTACGCTCTTAGCGCTCCAAATGTCCAGTTGCATTTTCTACAGAAAGAGTGTTCAGATCTGCTCAATCAAAAGTATGGTTTAACTCTGTTAGCTGAATGCACAGATGAGAAAGAAGTTTCACCGAATGATTCTGTGTAGTTTATATTTGAAGACATTCCTTTTTCCACTATTACCCTCTTAGCGCTCCGAATCTCCACTTGCATTTTCTACAAAAAGAGTGTTTCATAACTGCTCAATCAAAAATATGTTTTATCTCTGTTAACTGAATTTACAGATCAGAAATAAGTTTCACAGAATGCATCTGTGTAGTTTTTATTTGAAGATATTCTTTTTCCCAATGTAGGCCTCTTAGCGCTTAGCATGTCCAATTGCAGTTTCTACAGAAAGAGTGTTTCAGAACGGCTCAATCAAAAGTAAGGTTCAACTCTGTTGGTTGAATGCACAGAACAGAAAGAATTTTCACAGAATGCTACTGTGTAGTTTATATTTGAATATATTCCTTTTTCCACTATTACCCTCTTAGCGCTCCGAATGTCCACTTGCATTTTCTACAGAAAGAGTGTTCAGAACTGCGCAATCAAAAGTATGGTTTAACTCTGTTAGCTTAATGAACATATCAGAAATAAGTTTCACACAATGCTTCTGTGTAGTTTTTATTTGAAGATATTATTTTTCCCAATAGAGGCCTCTTAGCGCTCAGAATGTCCAACTGCAGTTTCTACAGAAAGAGTGTTTCAGAAAGGCTCAATCAAAAGTAAGGTTCAACTCTGTTAGTTGAATGCAATGAACAGAAAGAAGTTTCATACAATGCTTCTGTGTAGTTTATATTTGAACATATTCTTTTTTCCACTATTACCCACTTAGCGCTACGAATGTCCAGTTGCATTTTCTACAGACAGAGTGTTTCAAAACTGCTCAATCAAAAGTATGGTTTAACTCTGTTAGCTGAATGCTCAGATCAGAAAGAAGTTTCACAGAATGCTTCTGTGTAGTTTATATTTGAATATATTCTTTTTTCCACTACTACCCTCTTAGCGCTCCAAATGTCCAGTTGCATTTTCTACAGAAAGAGTGTTCAGATCTGCTCAATCAAAAGTATGGTTTAACTCTGTTAGCTGAATGCACAGATCAGAAAGAAGTTTCACAGAATGATTCTGTGTAGTTTATATTTGGAGACATTCCTTTTTCCACTATAACCCTCTTAGCGCTCCGAATCTCCACTTGCATTTTCTACAGAAAGAGTGTTTCAGAACGGCTCAATCAAAACTAAGGTTCAATCTTTTAGTTGAACAAACAGAACAGAAAGAAGTTTCACACAATTCTTCTGTGTAGTTTTTATTTGTAGACATTCTTTTTCCCAATATAGGCCTCTTAGCGCTCAGAATGTCCAATTGCAGTTTATACAGAAAGAGTGTTTCAGAACGGCTCAATCAAAAGTAAGGTTCAACTTTGTTAGTTGAATGCACAGAACAGAAAGAAGTTTCATACAACGCTTCTGTGTAGTTTATATTTGAACATATTCTTTTTTCCACTATTACCCACTTAGCGCTACGAATGTCCAGTTGCATTTTCTACAGACAGAGTGTTTCAAAACTGCTCAATCAAGAGTATGGTTTAACTCTGTTAGCTGAATGCTCAGATCAGAAATAAGTTTCACAGAATGCTTCTGTGTAGTTTATATTTGAATATATTCCTTTTTCCACTACTACGCTCTTAGCGCTCCAAATGTCCAGTTGCATTTTCTACAGAAAGAGTGTTCAGATCTGCTCAATCAAAAGTATGGTTTAACTCTGTTAGCTGAATGCACAGATCAGAAAGAAGTTTCACCGAATGATTCTGTGTAGTTTATATTTGAAGACATTCCTTTTTCCACTATTACCCGCTTAGCGCTCCGAATCTCCACTTGCATTTTCTACAAAAAGAGTGTTTCATAACTGCTCAATCAAAAATATGCTTTATCTCTGTTCACTGAATTTACAGATCAGAAATAAGTTTCACAGAATGCATCTGTGTAGTTTTTATTTGAAGATATTCTTTTTCCCAATGTAGGCCTCTTAGCACTTAGCATGTCCAATTGCAGTTTCTACAGAAAGAGTGTTTCAGAACGGCTCAATCAAAAGTAAGGTTCAACTCTGTTAGTTGAATGCACAGAACAGAAAGAATTTTCACAGAATGCTACTGTGTAGTTTATATTTGAATATATTCCTTTTTCCACTATTACCCTCTTAGTGCTCCGAATGTCCACTTGCATTTTCTACAGAAAGAGTGTTCAGAACTGCGCAATCAAAATTATGGTTTAACTCTGTCAGCTTAATGAACATATCAGGAATAAGTTTCACACAATGCTGCTGTGTAGTTTTTATTTGAAGATATTATTTTTCCCAATAGAGGCCTCTTAGCGCTCAGAATGTCCAATTGCAGTTTCTACAGAAAGAGTGTTTCAGAAAGGCTCAATCAAAAGTAAGGTTCAACTCTGTTAGTTGAATGCACAGAACAGAAAGAAGTTTCATACAATGCTTCTGTGTAATTTATATTTGAACATATTCTTTTTCCACTATTACCCACTTAGCGCTACGAATGTCCAGTTGCATTTTCTACAGACAGAGTGTTTCAAAACTGCTCAATCAAAAGTATGGTTTAACTCTGTTAGCTGAATGCTCAGATCAGAAAGAAGTTTCACAGAATGCTTCTGTGTAGTTTATATTTGAATATATTCCTTTTTCCACTAATACTCTCTTAGCGCTCCAAATGTCCAGTTGCATTTTCTACAGAAAGAGTGTTCAGATCTGCTCAATCAAAGGTATGGTTTAACTCTGTTAGCTGAATGCACAGATCAGAAAGAAGTTTCACAGAATGATTCTGTGTAGTTTATATTTGGAGACATTCCTTTTTCCACTATTACCCTCTTACCCCTCCGAATCTCCACTTGCATTTACTACAGAAAGAGTGTTTCAGAACGGCTCAATCAAAACTAAGGTTCAACTCTTTTAGTTGAACAAACAGAACAGAAAGAAGTTTCACACAATTCTTCTGTGTAGTTTTTATTTGTAGACATTCTTTTTCCCAGTATAGGCCTCTTAGCGCTCAGAATGTCCAATTGCAGTTTCTACAGAAAGAGTGTTTCAGAACGGCTCAATCAAAAGTAAGGTTCAACTCTGTTAGTTGAATGCACAGAACAGAAAGAAGTTTCATACAATGCTTCTGTGTAGTTTATATTTGAACATATTCTTTTTTCCACTATTACCAACTTAGCGCTACGAATGTCCAGTTGCATTTTCTACAGACAGTGTGTTTCAAAACTGCTCAATCATAAGTATGGTTTAACTCTGTTAGCTGAATGCTCAGATCAGAAAGAAGTTTCACAGAATGCTTCTGTGTAGTTTATATTTGAATATATTCCTTTTTCCACTACTACGCTCTTAGCGCTCCAAATGTCCAGTTGCATTTTCTACAGAAAGAGTGTTCAGATCTGCTCAATCAAAAGTATGGTTTAACTCTGTTAGCTGAATGCACAGATCAGAAAGAAGTTTCACCGAATGATTCTGTGTAGTTTATATTTGAAGACATTCCTTTTTCCACCATTACCCTCTTAGCTCTCCGAATCTCCACTTGCATTTTCTACAAAAAGAGTGTTTCATAACTGCTCAATCAAAAATATGTTTTATCTCTGTTAACTGAATTTACAGATCAGAAATAAGTTTCACAGAATGCATCTGTGTAGTTTTTATTTGAAGATATTCTTTTTCCCAATGTAGGCCTCTTAGCGCTTAGCATGTCCAATTGCAGTTTCTACAGAAAGAGTGTTTCAGAACGGCTCAATCAAAAGTAAGGTTCAACTCTGTTAGTTGAATGCACAGAACAGAAAGTAGTTTCATACAATGCTTCTGTGTAGTTTATATTTGAACATATTCTTTTTTCCACTATTACCCACTTAGCGCTACGAATGTCCAGTTGCATTTTCTACAGACAGAGTGTTTCAAAACTGCTCAATCAAAAGTATGGTTTAACTCTGTTAGCTGAATGCTCAGATCAGAAAGAAGTTTCACAGAATGCTTCTGTGTAGTTTATATTTGAATATATTCCTTTTTCCACTACTACTCTCTTAGCGCTCCAAATGTCCAGTTGCATTTTCTACAGAAAGAGTGTTCAGATCTGCTCAATCAAAAGTATGGTTTAACTCTGTTAGCTGAATGCACAGATGAGAAAGAAGTTTCACAGAATGATTCTGTGTAGTTTATATTTGGAGACATTCCTTTTTCCACTATTACCCTCTTTGCGCTCCGAATCTCCACTTGCATTTTCTACAGAAAGAGTGTTTCAGAACGGCTCAATCAAAACTAAGGTTCAACACTTTTAGTTGAACAAACAGAACAGAAAGAAGTTTCACACAATTCTTCTGTGTAGTTTTTATTTGTAGACATTCTTTTTCCCAATATAGGCCTCCTAGCGCTCAGAATGTCCAATTGCAGTTTCTACAGAAAGAGTGTTTCAGAACGGCTCAATCAAAAGTAAGGTTCAACTCTGTTAGTTGAATGCACAGAACAGAAAGTAGTTTCATACAATGCTTCTGTGTAGTTTATATTTGAACATATTCTTTTTTCCACTATTACCCACTTAGCGCTACGAATGTCCAGTTGCATTTTCTACAGACAGAGTGTTTCAAAACTGCTCAATCAAAAGTATGGTTTAACTCTGTTAGCTGAATGCTCAGATCAGAAAGAAGTTTCACAGAATGCTTCTGTGTAGTTTATATTTGAATATATTCCTTTTTCAACTACTACTCTCTTAGCGCTCCAAATGTCCAGTTGCATTTTCTACAGAAAGAGTGTTCAGATCTGCTCAATCAAAAGTATGGTTTAACTATGTTAGCTGAATGCACAGATCAGAAAGAAGTTTCACAGAATGATTCTGTGTAGTTTAAATTTGGAGACATTCCTTTTTCCACTATTACCCTCTTAGAGCTCCGAATCTCCACTTGCATTTTCTACAGAAAGAGAGTTTCAGAACGGCTCAATCAAAACTAAGGTTCAACTCTTTTAGTTGAACAAACAGAACAGAAAGAAGTTTCACACAATTCTTCTGTGTAGTTTTCATTTGTAGACATTCTTTTTCCCAATATAGGCCTCTTAGCGCTCAGAATGTCCAATTGCAGTTTCTACAGAAAGAGTGTTTCAGAACGGCTCAATCAAAAGTAAGGTTCAACTCTGTTAGTTGAATGCACAGAACAGAAAGAAGTTTCACACAATGCTTCTGTGTAGTTTATATTTGAACATATTCTTTTTTCCACTATTACCCACTTAGCGCTACGAATGTCCAGTTGCATTTTCTACAGACAGAGTGTTTCAAAACTGCTCAATCAAGAGTATGGTTTAACTCTGTTAGCTGAATGCTCAGATAACAAAGAAGTTTCACAGAATGCTTCTGTGTAGTTTATATTTGAATATATTCCTTTTTCCACTACTAAGCTCTTAGCGCTCCAAATGTCCAGTTGCATTTTCTACAGAAAGAGTGTTCAGATCTGCTCAATCAAAAGTATGGTTTAACTCTGTTAGCTGAATGCACAGATCAGAAAGAAGTTTCACCGAATGATTCTGTGTAGTTTATATTTGAAGACATTCCTTTTTCCACTATTACCCTCTTAGCGCTCCGAATCTCCACTTGCATTTTCTACAAAAAGAGTGTTTCATAACTGCTCAATCAAAAATATGTTTTATCTCTGTTAACTGAATTTACAGATCAGAAATAAGTTTCACAGAATGCATCTGTGTAGTTTTTATTTGAAGATATTCTTTTTCCCAATGTAGGCCTCTTAGCGCTTAGCATGTCCAATTGCAGTTTCTACAGAAAGAGTGTTTCAGAACGGCTCAATCAAAAGTAAGGTTCAACTCTGTTGGTTGAATGCACAGAACAGAAAGGATTTTCACAGAATGCTACTGTGTAGTTTATATTTGAATATATTCCTTTTTCCACTATTACCCTCTTAGCGCTCCGAATGTCCACTTGCATTTTCTACAGAAAGAGTGTTCAGAACTGCGCAATCAAAAGTATGGTTTAACTCTGTTAGCTTAATGAACATATCAGAAATAAGTTTCACACAATGCTTCTGTGTAGTTTTTATTTGAAGATATTATTTTTCCCAATAGAGGCCTCTTAGCGCTCAGAATGTCCAACTGCAGTTTCTACAGAAAGAGTGTTTCAGAAAGGCTCAATCAAAAGTAAGGTTCAACTCTGTTAGTTGAATGCAATGAACAGAAAGAAGTTTCATACAATGCTTCTGTGTAGTTTATATTTGAACATATTCTTTTTTCCACTATTACCCACTTAGCGCTACGAATGTCCAGTTGCATTTTCTACAGACAGAGTGTTTCAAAACTGCTCAATCAAAAGTATGGTTTAACTCTGTTAGCTGAATGCTCAGATCAGAAAGAAGTTTCACAGAATGCTTCTGTGTAGTTTATATTTGAATATATTCTTTTTTCCACTACTACCCTCTTAGCGCTCCAAATGTCCAGTTGCATTTTCTACAGAAAGAGTGTTCAGATCTGCTCCATCAAAAGTATGGTTTAACTCTGTTAGCTGAATGCACAGATCAGAAAGAAGTTTCACAGAATGATTCTGTGTAGTTTATATTTGGAGACATTCCTTTTTCCACTATTACCCTCTTAGCGCTCCGAATCTCCACTTGCATTTTCTACAGAAAGAGTGTTTCAGAACGGCTCAATCAAAACTAAGGTTCAACTCTTTTAGTTGAACAAACAGAACAGAAAGAAGTTTCACACAATTCTTCTGTGTAGTTTTTATTTGTAGACATTCTTTTTCCCAATATAGGCCTCTTAGCGCTCAGAATGTCCAATTGCAGTTTATACAGAAAGAGTGTTTCAGAACGGCTCAATCAAAAGTAAGGTTCAACTTTGTTAGTTGAATGCACAGAACAGAAAGAAGTTTCATACAATGCTTCTGTGTAGTTTATATTTGAACATATTCTTTTTTCCACTATTACCCACTTAGCGCTACGAATGTCCAGTTGCATTTTCTACAGACAGAGTGTTTCAAAACTGCTCAATCAAGAGTATGGTTTAACTCTGTTAGCTGAATGCTCAGATCAGAAAGAAGTTTCACAGAATGCTTCTGTGTAGTTTATATTTGAATATATTCCTTTTTCCACTACTACGCTCTTAGCGCTCCAAAGGTCCAGTTGCATTTTCTACAGAAAGAGTGTTCAGATCTGCTCAATCAAAAGTATGGTTTAACTCTGTTAGCTGAATGCACAGATCAGAAAGAAGTTTCACCGAATGATTCTGTGTAGTTTATATTTGAAGACATTCCTTTTTCCACTATTACCCTCTTAGCGCTCCGAATCTCCACTTGCATTTTCTACAAAAAGAGTGTTTCATAACTGCTCAATCAAAAATATGCTTTATCTCTGTTCACTGAATTTACAGATCAGAAATAAGTTTCACAGAATGCATCTGTGTAGTTTTTATTTGAAGATATTCTTTTTCCCAATGTAGGCCTCTTAGCACTTAGCATGTCCAATTGCAGTTTCTACAGAAAGAGTGTTTCAGAACGGCTCAATCAAAAGTAAGGTTCAACTCTGTTAGTTGAATGCACAGAACAGAAAGAATTTTCACAGAATGCTACTGTGTAGTTTATATTTGAATATATTCCTTTTTCCACTATTACCCTCTTAGTGCTCCGAATGTCCACTTGCATTTTCTACAGAAAGAGTGTTCAGAACTGCGCAATCAAAATTATGGTTTAACTCTGTCAGCTTAATGAACATATCAGGAATAAGTTTCACACAATGCTGCTGTGTAGTTTTTATTTGAAGATATTATTTTTCCCAATAGAGGCCTCTTAGCGCTCAGAATGTCCAATTGCAGTTTCTACAGAAAGAGTGTTTCAGAAAGGCTCAATCAAAAGTAAGGTTCAACTCTGTTAGTTGAATGCACAGAACAGAAAGAAGTTTCATACAATGCTTCTGTGTAATTTATATTTGAACATATTCTTTATTCCACTATTACCCACTTAGCGCTACGAATGTCCAGTTGCATTTTCTACAGAGTGTTTCAAAACTGCTCAATCAAAAGTATGGTTTAACTCTGTTAGCTGAATGCTCAGATCAGAAAGAAGTTTCACAGAATGCTTCTGTGTAGTTTATATTTGAATATATTCCTTTTTCCACTACTACTCTCTTAGCGCTCCAAACGTCCAGTTGCATTTTCTACAGAAAGAGTGTTCAGATCTGCTCAATCAAAAGTATGGTTTAACTCTGTTAGCTGAATGCACAGATCAGAAAGAAGTTTCACAGAATGATTCTGTGTAGTTTATATTTGGAGACATTCCTTTTTCCACTATTACCCTCTTACCGCTCCGAATCTCCACTTGCATTTACTACAGAAAGAGTGTTTCAGAACGGCTCAATCAAAACTAAGGTTCATCTCTTTTAGTTGAACAAACAGAACAGAAAGAAGTTTCACACAATTCTTCTGTGTAGTTTTTATTTGTAGACATTCTTTTTCCCAGTATAGGCCTCTTAGCGCTCAGAATGTCCAATTGCAGTTTCTACAGAAAGAGTGTTTCAGAACGGCTCAATCAAAAGTAAGGTTCAACTCTGTTAGTTGAATGCACAGAACAGAAAGAAGTTTCATACAATGCTTCTGTGTAGTTTATATTTGAACATATTCTTTTTTCCACTATTACCCACTTAGCGCTACGATTGTCCAGTTGCATTTTCTACAGACAGTGTGTTTCAAAACTGCTCAATCAAAAGTATGGTTTAACTCTGTTAGCTGAATGCTCAGATCAGAAAGAAGTTTCACAGAATGCTTCTGTGTAGTTTATATTTGAATATATTCCTTTTTCCACTACTACGCTCTTAGCGCTCCAAATGTCCAGTTGCATTTTCTACAGAAAGAGTGTTCAGATCTGCTCAATCAAAAGTATGGTTTAACTCTGTTAGCTGAATGCACAGATGAGAAAGAAGTTTCACCGAATGATTCTGTGTAGTTTATATTTGAAGACATTCCTTTTTCCACTATTACCCTCTTAGCGCTCCGAATCTCCACTTGCATTTTCTACAAAAAGAGTGTTTCATAACTGCTCAATCAAAAATATGTTTTATCTCTGTTAACTGAATTTACAGATCAGAAATAAGTTTCACAGAATGCATCTGTGTAGTTTTTATTTGAAGATATTCTTTTTCCCAATGTAGGCCTCTTAGCGCTTAGCATGTCCAATTGCAGTTTCTACAGAAAGAGTGTTTCAGAACGGCTCAATCAAAAGTAAGGTTCAACTCTGTTGGTTGAATGCACAGAACAGAAAGAATTTTCACAGAATGCTACTGTGTAGTTTATATTTGAATATATTCCTTTTTCCACTATTACCCTCTTAGCGCTCCGAATGTCCACTTGCATTTTCTACAGAAAGAGTGTTCAGAACTGCGCAATCAAAAGTATGGTTTAACTCTGTTAGCTTAATGAACATATCAGAAATAAGTTTCACACAATGCTTCTGTGTAGTTTTTATTTGAAGATATTATTTTTCCCAATAGAGGCCTCTTAGCGCTCAGAATGTCCAACTGCAGTTTCTACAGAAAGAGTGTTTCAGAAAGGCTCAATCAAAAGTAAGGTTCAACTCGGTTAGTTGAATGCAATGAACAGAAAGAAGTTTCATACAATGCTTCTGTGTAGTTTATATTTGAACATATTCTTTTTTCCACTATTACCCACTTAGCGCTACGAATGTCCAGTTGCATTTTCTACAGACAGAGTGTTTCAAAACTGCTCAATCAAAAGTATGGTTTAACTCTGTTAGCTGAATGCTCAGATCAGAAAGAAGTTTCACAGAATGCTTCTGTGTAGTTTATATTTGAATATATTCTTTTTTCCACTACTACCCTCTTAGCGCTCCAAATGTCCAGTTGCATTTTCTACAGAAAGAGTGTTCAGATCTGCTCAATCAAAAGTATGGTTTAACTCTGTTAGCTGAATGCACAGATCAGAAAGAAGTTTCACAGAATGATTCTGTGTAGTTTATATTTGGAGACATTCCTTTTTCCACTATAACCCTCTTAGCGCTCCGAATCTCCACTTGCATTTTCTACAGAAAGAGTGTTTCAGAACGGCTCAATCAAAACTAAGGTTCAATCTTTTAGTTGAACAAACAGAACAGAAAGAAGTTTCACACAATTCTTCTGTGTAGTTTTTATTTGTAGACATTCTTTTTCCCAATATAGGCCTCTTAGCGCTCAGAATGTCCAATTGCAGTTTATACAGAAAGAGTGTTTCAGAACGGCTCAATCAAAAGTAAGGTTCAACTTTGTTAGTTGAATGCACAGAACAGAAAGAAGTTTCATACAATGCTTCTGTGTAGTTTATATTTGAACATATTCTTTTTTCCACTATTACCCACTTAGCGCTACGAATGTCCAGTTGCATTTTCTACAGACAGAGTGTTTCAAAACTGCTCAATCAAGAGTATGGTTTAACTCTGTTAGCTGAATGCTCAGATCAGAAATAAGTTTCACAGAATGCTTCTGTGTAGTTTATATTTGAATATATTCCTTTTTCCACTACTACGCTCTTAGCGCTCCAAATGTCCAGTTGCATTTTCTACAGAAAGAGTGTTCAGATCTGCTCAATCAAAAGTATGGTTTAACTCTGTTAGCTGAATGCACAGATCAGAAAGAAGTTTCACCGAATGATTCTGTGTAGTTTATATTTGAAGACATTCCTTTTTCCACTATTACCCGCTTAGCGCTCCGAATCTCCACTTGCATTTTCTACAAAAAGAGTGTTTCATAACTGCTCAATCAAAAATATGCTTTATCTCTGTTCACTGAATTTACAGATCAGAAATAAGTTTCACAGAATGCATCTGTGTAGTTTTTATTTGAAGATATTCTTTTTCCCAATGTAGGCCTCTTAGCACTTAGCATGTCCAATTGCAGTTTCTACAGAAAGAGTGTTTCAGAACGGCTCAATCAAAAGTAAGGTTCAACTCCGTTAGTTGAATGCACAGAACAGAAAGAATTTTCACAGAATGCTACTGTGTAGTTTATATTTGAATATATTCCTTTTTCCACTATTACCCTCTTAGTGCTCCGAATGTCCACTTGCATTTTCTACAGAAAGAGTGTTCAGAACTGCGCAATCAAAATTATGGTTTAACTCTGTCAGCTTAATGAACATATCAGGAATAAGTTTCACACAATGCTGCTGTGTAGTTTTTATTTGAAGATATTATTTTTCCCAATAGAGGCCTCTTAGCGCTCAGAATGTCCAATTGCAGTTTCTACAGAAAGAGTGTTTCAGAAAGGCTCAATCAAAAGTAAGGTTCAACTCTGTTAGTTGAATGCACAGAACAGAAAGAAGTTTCATACAATGCTTCTGTGTAATTTATATTTGAACATATTCTTTTTCCACTATTACCCACTTAGCGCTACGATTGTCCAGTTGCATTTTCTACAGACAGAGTGTTTCAAAACTGCTCAATCAAAAGTATGGTTTAACTCTGTTAGCTGAATGCTCAGATCAGAAAGAAGTTTCACAGAATGCTTCTGTGTAGTTTATATTTGAATATATTCCTTTTTCCACTACTACTCTCTTAGCGCTCCAAATGTCCAGTTGCATTTTCTACAGAAAGAGTGTTCAGATCTGCTCAATCAAAGGTATGGTTTAACTCTGTTAGCTGAATGCACAGATCAGAAAGAAGTTTCACAGAATGATTCTGTGTAGTTTATATTTGGAGACATTCCTTTTTCCACTATTACCCTCTTACCCCTCCGAATCTCCACTTGCATTTACTACAGAAAGAGTGTTTCAGAACGGCTCAATCAAAACTAAGGTTCAACTCTTTTAGTTGAACAAACAGAACAGAAAGAAGTTTCACACAATTCTTCTGTGTAGTTTTTATTTGTAGACATTCTTTTTCCCAGTATAGGCCTCTTAGCGCTCAGAATGTCCAATTGCAGTTTCTACAGAAAGAGTGTTTCAGAACGGCTCAATCAAAAGTAAGGTTCAACTCTGTTAGTTGAATGCACAGAACAGAAAGAAGTTTCATACAATGCTTCTGTGTAGTTTATATTTGAACATATTCTTTTTTCCACTATTACCAACTTAGCGCTACGAATGTCCAGTTGCATTTTCTACAGACAGTGTGTTTCAAAACTGCTCAATCATAAGTATGGTTTAACTCTGTTAGCTGAATTCTCAGATCAGAAAGAAGTTTCACAGAATGCTTCTGTGTAGTTGATATTTGAATATATTCCTTTTTCCACTACTACGCTCTTAGCGCTCCAAATGTCCAGTTGCATTTTCTACAGAAAGAGTGTTCAGATCTGCTCAATCAAAAGTATGGTTTAACTCTGTTAGCTGAATGCACAGATCAGAAAGAAGTTTCACCGAATGATTCTGTGTAGTTTATATTTGAAGACATTCCTTTTTCCACCATTACCCTCTTAGCTCTCCGAATCTCCACTTGCATTTTCTACAAAAAGAGTGTTTCATAACTGCTCAATCAAAAATATGTTTTATCTCTGTTAACTGAATTTACAGATCAGAAATAAGTTTCACAGAATGCATCTGTGTAGTTTTTATTTGAAGATATTCTTTTTCCCAATGTAGGCCTCTTAGCGCTTAGCATGTCCAATTGCAGTTTCTACAGAAAGAGTGTTTCAGAACGGCTCAATCAAAAGTAAGGTTCAACTCTGTTAGTTGAATGCACAGAACAGAAAGTAGTTTCATACAATGCTTCTGTGTAGTTTATATTTGAACATATTCTTTTTTCCACTATTACCCACTTAGCGCTACGAATGTCCAGTTGCATTTTCTACAGACAGAGTGTTTCAAAACTGCTCAATCAAAAGTATGGTTTAACTCTGTTAGCTGAATGCTCAGATCAGAGAGAAGTTTCACAGAATGCTTCTGTGTAGTTTATATTTGAATATATTCCTTTTTCCACTACTACTCTCTTAGCGCTCCAAATGTCCAGTTGCATTTTCTACAGAAAGAGTGTTCAGATCTGCTCAATCAAAAGTATGGTTTAACTCTGTTAGCTGAATGCACAGATGAGAAAGAAGTTTCACAGAATGATTCTGTGTAGTTTATATTTGGAGACATTCCTTTTTCCACTATTACCCTCTTAGCGCTCCGAATCTCCACTTGCATTTTCTACAGAAAGAGTGTTTCAGAACGGCTCAATCAAAACTAAGGTTCAACACTTTTAGTTGAACAAACAGAACAGAAAGAAGTTTCACACAATTCTTCTGTGTAGTTTTTATTTGTAGACATTCTTTTTCCCAATATAGGCCTCCTAGCGCTCAGAATGTCCAATTGCACTTTCTACAGAAAGAGTGTTTCAGAACGGCTCAATCAAAAGTAAGGTTCAACTCTGTTAGTTGAATGCACAGAACAGAAAGAAGTTTCATACAATGCTTCTGTGTAGTTTATATTTGAACATATTCTTTTTTCCACTATTACCCACTTAGCGCTACGAATGTCCAGTTGCATTTTCTACAGACAGAGTGTTTCAAAACTGCTCAATCAAAAGTATGGTTTAACTCTGTTAGCTGAATGCTCAGATCAGAAAGAAGTTTCACAGAATGCTTCTGTGTAGTTTATATTTGAATATATTCCTTTTTCAACTACTACTCTCTTAGCGCTCCAAATGTCCAGTTGCATTTCCTACAGAAAGAGTGTTCAGATCTGCTCAATCAAAAGTATGGTTTAACTATGTTAGCTGAATGCACAGATCAGAAAGAAGTTTCACAGAATGATTCTGTGTAGTTTAAATTTGGAGACATTCCTTTTTCCACTATTACCCTCTTAGAGCTCCGAATCTCCACTTGCATTTTCTACAGAAAGAGAGTTTCAGAACGGCTCAATCAAAACTAAGGTTCAACTCTTTTAGTTGAACAAACAGAACAGAAAGAAGTTTCACACAATTCTTCTGTGTAGTTTTCATTTGTAGACATTCTTTTTCCCAATATAGGCCTCTTAGAGCTCAGAATGTCCAATTGCAGTTTCTACAGAAAGAGTGTTTCAGAACGGCTCAATCAAAAGTAAGGTTCAACTCTGTTAGTTGAATGCACAGAACAGAAAGAAGTTTCACACAATGCTTCTGTGTAGTTTATATTTGAACATATTCTTTTTTCCACTATTACCCACTTAGCGCTACGAATGTCCAGTTGCATTTTCTACAGACAGAGTGTTTCAAAACTGCTCAATCAAGAGTATGGTTTAACTCTGTTAGCTGAATGCTCAGATAACAAAGAAGTTTCACAGAATGCTTCTGTGTAGTTTATATTTGAATATATTCCTTTTTCCACTACTACGCTCTTAGCGCTCCAAATGTCCAGTTGCATTTTCTACAGAAAGAGTGTTCAGATCTGCTCAATCAAAAGTATGGTTTAACTCTGTTAGCTGAATGCACAGATCAGAAAGAAGTTTCACCGAATGATTCTGTGTAGTTTATATTTGAAGACATTCCTTTTTCCACTATTACCCCCTTAGCGCTCCGAATCTCCACTTGCATTTTCTACAAAAAGAGTGTTTCATAGCTGCTCAATCAAAAATATGCTTTATCTCTGTTAACTGAATTTACAGATCAGAAATAAGTTTCACAGAATGCATCTGTGTAGTTTTTATTTGAAGATATTCTTTTTCCCAATGTAGGCCTCTTAGCGCTTAGCATGTCCAATTGCAGTTTCTACAGAAAGAGTGTTTCAGAACGGCTCAATCAAAAGTAAGGTTCAACTCTGTTAGTTGAATGCACAGAACAGAAAGAATTTTCACAGAATGCTACTGTGTAGTTTATATTTGAATATATTCCTTTTTCCACTATTACCCTCTTAGCGCTCCGAATGTCCACTTGCATTTTCTACAGAAAGAGTGTTCAGAACTGCGCAATCAAAAGTATGGTTTAACTCTGTTAGCTTAATGAACATATCAGGAATAAGTTTCACACAATGCTTCTGTGTAGTTTTTATTTGAAGATATTATTTTTACCAATAGAGGCCTCTTAGCGCTCAGAATGTCCAATTGCAGTTTCTACAGAAAGAGTGTTTCAGAAAGGCTCAATCAAAAGTAAGGTTCAACTCTGATATTTGAATGCACAGAACAGGAAGAAGTTTCATACAATGCTTCTGTGTAGTTTATATTTGAACATATTCTTTTTTCCACTATTACCCACTTAGCGCTACGAATGTCCAGTTGCATTTTCTACAGACAGAGTGTTTCAAAACTGCTCAATCAAAAGTATGGTTTAACTCTGTTAGCTGAATGCTCAGATCAGAAAGAAGTTTCACAGAATGCTTCTGTGTAGTTTATATTTGAATATATTCCTTTTTCCACTACTACTCTCTTAGCGCTCAAAATGTCCAGTTGCATTTTCTACAGAAAGAGTGTTCAGATATGCTAAATCAAAAGTATGGTTTAACTCTGTTAGCTGAATGCACAGATCAGAAAGAAGTTTCACAGAATGATTCTGTGTAGTTTATATTTGGAGACATTCCTTTTTCCACTATTACCCTCTTAGCGCTCCGAAACTCCACTTGCATTTTCTACAGAAAGAGTGTTTCAGAACGGCTCAATCAAAACTAAGGTTCAACTCTTTTAGTTGAACAAACAGAACAGAAAGAAGTTTCACACAATTCTTCTGTGTAGTTTTTATTTGTAGACATTCTTTTTCCCAATATAGGCCTCCTAGCGCTCAGAATGTCCAATTGCAGTTTCTACAGAAAGAGTGTTTCAGAACGGCTCAATCAAAAGTAAGGTTCAACTCTGTTAGTTGAATGCACAGAACAGAAAGAAGTTTCATACAATGCTTCTGTGTAGTTTATATTTGAACATATTCTTTTTTCCACTATTACCCACTTAGCGCTACGAATGTCCAGTTGCATTTTCTACAGACAGAGTGTTTCAAAACTGCTCAATCAAAAGTTTGGTTTAACTCTGTTAGCTGAATGCTCAGATCAGAAAGAAGTTTCACAGAATGCTTCTGTGTAGTTTATATTTGAATATATTCCTTTTTCCACTGCTACGCTCTTAGCGCTCCAAATGTCCAGTTGCATTTTCTACAGAAAGAGTGTTCAGATCTGCTCAATCAAAAGTATGGTTTAACTCTGTTAGCTGAATGCACAGATCAGAAAGAAGTTTCACCGAATGATTCTGTGTAGTTTATATTTGAAGACATTCCTTTTTCCACTATTACCATCTTAGCGCTCCGAATCTCCACTTGCATTTTCTACAAAAAGAGTGTTTCATAACTGCTCAATCAAAAATATGTTTTATCTCTGTTAACTGAATTCACAGATCAGAAATAAGTTTCACAGAATGCATCTGAGTAGTTTTTATTTGAAGATATTCTCTTTCCCAATGTAGGCCTCTTAGCGCTTAGCATGTCCAATTGCAGTTTCTACAGAAAGAGTGTTTCAGAACGGCTCAATCAAAAGTAAGGTTCAACTCTGTTAGTTGAATGCACAGAACAGAAAGTATTTTCACAGAATGCTACTGTGTAGTTTATATTTGAATATATTCCTTTTTCCACTATTACCCTCTTAGCGCTCCGAATGTCCACTTGCATTTTCTACAGAAAGAGTGTTCAGAACTGCGCAATCAAAAGTATGGTTTAATTCTGTTAGCTTAATGAACATATCAGGAATAAGTTTCACACAATGCTTCTGTGTAGTTTTTATTTGAAGATATTATTTTTACCAATAGAGGCCTCTTAGCGCTCAGAATGTCCAATTGCAGTTTCTACAGAAAGAGTGTTTCAGAAAGGCTCAATCAAAAGTAAGGTTCAACTCTGTTAGTTGAATGCACAGAACAGAAAGAAGTTTCATACAATGCTTCTGTGTAGTTTATATTTGAACATATTCTTTTTTCCACTATTACCCACTTAGCGCTACGAATGTCCAGTTGCATTTTCTACAGACAGAGTGTTTCAAAACTGCTCAATCAAAAGTATGGTTTAACTCTGTTAGCTGAATGCTCAGATCAGAAAGAAGTTTCACAGAATGCTTCTGTGTAGTTTATATTTGAATATATTCCTTTTTCCACTACTACTCTCTTAGCGCTCCAAATGTCCAGTTGCATTTTCTACAGAAAGAGTGTTCAGATCTGCTCAATCAAAAGTATGGTTTAACTCTGTTAGCTGAATGCACAGATCAGAAAGAAGTTTCACAGAATGATTCTGTGTAGTTTATATTTGGAGACATTCCTTTTTCCACTATTACCCTCTTAGCGCTCCGAAACTCCACTTGCATTTTCTACAGAAAGAGTGTTTCAGAACGGCTCAATCAAAACTAAGGTTCAACTCTTTTAGTTGAACAAACAGAACAGAAAGAAGTTTCACAAAATTCTTCTGTGTAGTTTTTATTTGTAGACATTCTTTTTCCCAATATAGGCCTCCTAGCGCTCAGAATGTCCAATTGCAGTTTCTACAGAAAGAGTGTTTCAGAACGGCTCAATCAAAAGTAAGGTTCAACTCTGTTAGTTGAATGCACAGAACAGAAAGAAGTTTCATACAATGCTTCTGTGTAGTTTATATTTGAACATATTCTTTTTTCCACTATTACCCACTTAGCGCTACGAATGTCCAGTTGCATTTTCTACAGACAGAGTGTTTCAAAACTGCTCAATCAAAAGTTTGGTTTAACTCTGTTAGCTGAATGCTCAGATCAGAAAGAAGTTTCACAGAATGCTTCTGTGTAGTTTATATTTGAATATATTCCTTTTTCCACTGCTACGCTCTTAGCGCTCCAAATGTCCAGTTGCATTTTCTACAGAAAGAGTGTTCAGATCTGCTCAATCAAAAGTATGGTTTAACTCTGTTAGCTGAATGCACAGATCAGAAAGAAGTTTCACCGAATGATTCTGTGTAGTTTATATTTGAAGACATTCCTTTTTCCACTATTACCATCTTAGCGCTCCGAATCTCCACTTGCATTTTCTACAAAAAGAGTGTTTCATAACTGCTCAATCAAAAATATGTTTTATCTCTGTTAACTGAATTCACAGATCAGAAATAAGTTTCACAGAATGCATCTGAGTAGTTTTTATTTGAAGATATTCTCTTTCCCAATGTAGGCCTCTTAGCGCTTAGCATGTCCAATTGCAGTTTCTACAGAAAGAGTGTTTCAGAACGGCTCAATCAAAAGTAAGGTTCAACTCTGTTAGTTGAATGCACAGAACAGAAAGTATTTTCACAGAATGCTACTGTGTAGTTTATATTTGAATATATTCCTTTTTCCACTATTACCCTCTTAGCGCTCCGAATGTCCACTTGCATTTTCTACAGAAAGAGTGTTCAGAACTGCGCAATCAAAAGTATGGTTTAATTCTGTTAGCTTAATGAACATATCAGGAATAAGTTTCACACAATGCTTCTGTGTAGTTTTTATTTGAAGATATTATTTTTACCAATAGAGGCCTCTTAGCGCTCAGAATGTCCAATTGCAGTTTCTACAGAAAGAGTGTTTCAGAAAGGCTCAATCAAAAGTAAGGTTCAACTCTGTTAGTTGAATGCACAGAACAGAAAGAAGTTTCATACAATGCTTCTGTGTAGTTTATATTTGAACATATTCTTTTTTCCACTATTACCCACTTAGCGCTACGAATGTCCAGTTGCATTTTCTACAGACAGAGTGTTTCAAAACTGCTCAATCAAAAGTATGGTTTAACTCTGTTAGCTGAATGCTCAGATCAGAAAGAAGTTTCACAGAATGCTTCTGTGTAGTTTATATTTGAATATATTCCTTTTTCCACTACTACTCTCTTAGCGCTCCAAATGTCCAGTTGCATTTTCTACAGAAAGAGTGTTCAGATCTGCTCAATCAAAAGTATGGTTTAACTCTGTTAGCTGAATGCACAGATCAGAAAGAAGTTTCACAGAATGATTCTGTGTAGTTTATATTTGGAGACATTCCTTTCTCCACTATTACCCTCTTAGCGCTCCGAATCTCCACTTGCATTTTCTACAGAAAGAGTGTTTCAGAACGGCTCAATCAAAACTAAGGTTCAACTCTTTTAGTTGAACAAACAGAACAGAAAGAAGTTTCACACAATTCTTCTGTGTAGTTTTTATTTGTAGACATTCTTTTTCCCAATATAGGCCTCCTAGCGCTCAGAATGTCCAATTGCAGTTTCTACAGAAAGAGTGTTTCAGAACGGCTCAATCAAAAGTAAGGTTCAACTCTGTTAGTTGAATGCACAGAACAGAAAGAAGTTTCATACAATGCTTCTGTGTAGTTTATATTTGAACATATTCTTTTTTCCACTATTACCCACTTAGCGCTACGAATGTCCAGTTGCATTTTCTACAGACAGAGTGTTTCAAAACTGCTCAATCAAAAGTATGGTTTAACTCTGTTAGCTGAATGCTCAGATCAGAAAGAAGTTTCACAGAATGCTTCTGTGTAGTTTATATTTGAATATATTCCTTTCTCCACTACTACGCTCTTAGCGCTCCAAATGTCCAGTTGCATTTTCTACAGAAAGAGTGTTCAGATCTGCTCAATCAAAAATATGGTTTAACTCTGTTAGCTGAATGCACAGATCAGAAAGAAGTTTCACCGAATGATTCTGTGTAGTTTATATTTGAAGACATTCCTTTTTCCACTATTACCCCCTTAGCGCTCCGAATCTCCACTTGCATTTTCTACAAAAAGAGTGTTTCATAACTGCTCAATCAAAAATATGTTTTATCTCTGTTAACTGAATTTACAGATCAGAAATAAGTTTCAGAGAATGCATCTGTGTAGTTTTTATTTGAAGATATTCTTTTTCCCAATGTAGGCCTCTTAGCGCTTAGCATGTCCAATTGCAGTTTCTACAGAAAGAGTGTTTCAGAACGGCTCAATCAAAAGTAAGGTTCAACTCTGTTAGTTGAATGCACAGAACAGAAAGAATTTTCACAGAATGCTACTGTGTAGTTTATATTTGAATATATTCCTTTTTCCACTATTACCCTCTTAGCGCTCCGAATGTCCACTTGCATTTTCTACAGAAAGAGTGTTCAGAACTGCGCAATCAAAAGTATGGTTTAACTCTGTTAGATTAATGAACATATCAGGAATAAGTTTCACACAATGCTTCTGTGTAGTTTTTATTTGAAGATATTATTTTTACCAATAGAGGCCTCTTAGCGCTCAGAATGTCCAATTGCAGTTTCTACAGAAAGAGTGTTTCAGAAAGGCTCAATCAAAAGTAAGGTTCAACTCTGATAGTTGAATGCACAGAACAGGAAGAAGTTTCATACAATGCTTCTGTGTAGTTTATATTTGAACATATTCTTTTTTCCACTATTACCCACTTAGCGCTACGAATGTCCAGTTGCATTTTCTACAGACAGAGTGTTTCAAAACTGCTCAATCAAAAGTATGGTTTAACTCTGTTAGCTGAATGCTCAGATCAGAAAGAAGTTTCACAGAATGCTTCTGTGTAGTTTATATTTGAATATATTCCTTTTTCCACTACTACTCTCTTAGCGCTCCAAATGTCCAGTTGCATTTTCTACAGAAAGAGTGTTCAGATCTGCTCAATCAAAAGTATGGTTTAACTCTGTTAGCTGAATGCACAGATCAGAAAGAAGTTTCACAGAATGATTCTGTGTAGTTTATATTTGGAGACATTCCTTTTTCCACTATTACCGTCTTAGCGCTCCGAATCTCCACTTGCATTTTCTACAGAAAGAGTGTTTCAGAACGGCTCAATCAAAACTAAGGTTCAACTCTTTTAGTTGAACAAACAGAACAGAAAGAAGTTTCACACAATTCTTCTGTGTAGTTTTTATTTGTAGACATTCTTTTTCCCAATATAGGCCTCCTAGCGCTCAGAATGTCCAATTGCAGTTTCTACAGAAAGAGTGTTTCAGAACGGCTCAATCAAAAGTAAGGTTCAACTCTGTTAGTTGAATGCACAGAACAGAAAGAAGTTTCATACAATGCTTCTGTGTAGTTTATATTTGAACATATTCTTTTTTCCACTATTACCCACTTAGTGCTACGAATGTCCAGTTGCATTTTCTACAGACAGAGTGTTTCAAAACTGCTCAATCAAAAGTATGGTTTAACTCTGTTAGCTGAATGCTCAGATCAGAAAGAAGTTTCACAGAATGCTTCTGTGTAGTTTATATTTGAATATATTCCTTTTTCCACTACTACGCTCTTAGCGCTCCAAATGTCCAGTTGCATTTTCTACAGAAAGAGTGTTCAGATCTGCTCAATCAAAAGTATGGTTTAACTCTGTTAGCTGAATGCACAGATGAGAAAGAAGTTTCACCGAATGATTCTGTGTAGTTTATATTTGAAGACATTCCTTTTTCCACTATTACCCTCTTAGCGCTCCGAATCTCCACTTGCATTTTCTACAAAAAGAGTGTTTCATAACTGCTCAATCAAAAATATGTTTTATCTCTGTTAACTGAATTTACAGATCAGAAATAAGTTTCACAGAATGCATCTGTGTAGTTTTTATTTGAAGATATTCTTTTTCCCAATGTAGGCCTCTTAGCGCTTAGCATGTCCAATTGCAGTTTCTACAGAAAGAGTGTTTCAGAACGGCTCAATCAAAAGTAAGGTTCAACTCTGTTGGTTGAATGCACAGAACAGAAAGAATTTTCACAGAATGCTACTGTGTAGTTTATATTTGAATATATTCCTTTTTCCACTATTACCCTCTTAGCGCTCCGAATGTCCACTTGCATTTTCTACAGAAAGAGTGTTCAGAACTGCGCAATCAAAAGTATGGTTTAACTCTGTTAGCTTAATGAACATATCAGAAATAAGTTTCACACAATGCTTCTGTGTAGTTTTTATTTGAAGATATTATTTTTCCCAATAGAGGCCTCTTAGCGCTCAGAATGTCCAACTGCAGTTTCTACAGAAAGAGTGTTTCAGAAAGGCTCAATCAAAAGTAAGGTTCAACTCTGTTAGTTGAATGCAATGAACAGAAAGAAGTTTCATACAATGCTTCTGTGTAGTTTATATTTGAACATATTCTTTTTTCCACTATTACCCACTTAGCGCTACGAATGTCCAGTTGCATTTTCTACAGACAGAGTGTTTCAAAACTGCTCAATCAAAAGTATGGTTTAACTCTGTTAGCTGAATGCTCAGATCAGAAAGAAGTTTCACAGAATGCTTCTGTGTAGTTTATATTTGAATATATTCTTTTTTCCACTACTACCCTCTAAGCGCTCCAAATGTCCAGTTGCATTTTCTACAGAAAGAGTGTTCAGATCTGCTCAATCAAAAGTATGGTTTAACACTGTTAGCTGAATGCACAGATCAGAAAGAAGTTTCACAGAATGATTCTGTGTAGTTTATATTTGGAGACATTCCTTTTTCCACTATAACCCTCTTAGCGCTCCGAATCTCCACTTGCATTTTCTACAGAAAGAGTGTTTCAGAACGGCTCAATCAAAACTAAGGTTCAATCTTTTAGTTGAACAAACAGAACAGAAAGAAGTTTCACACAATTCTTCTGTGTAGTTTTTATTTGTAGACATTCTTTTTCCCAATATAGGCCTCTTAGCGCTCAGAATGTCCAATTGCAGTTTATACAGAAAGAGTGTTTCAGAACGGCTCAATCAAAAGTAAGGTTCAACTTTGTTAGTTGAATGCACAGAACAGAAAGAAGTTTCATACAATGCTTCTGTGTAGTTTATATTTGAACATATTCTTTTTTCCACTATTACCCACTTAGCGCTACGAATGTCCAGTTGCATTTTCTACAGACAGAGTGTTTCAAAACTGCTCAATCAAGAGTATGGTTTAACTCTGTTAGCTGAATGCTCAGATCAGAAATAAGTTTCACAGAATGCTTCTGTGTAGTTTATATTTGAATATATTCCTTTTTCCACTACTACGCTCTTAGCGCTCCAAATGTCCAGTTGCATTTTCTACAGAAAGAGTGTTCAGATCTGCTCAATCAAAAGTATGGTTTAACTCTGTTAGCTGAATGCACAGATCAGAAAGAAGTTTCACCGAATGATTCTGTGTAGTTTATATTTGAAGACATTCCTTTTTCCACTATTACCCGCTTAGCGCTCCGAATCTCCACTTGCATTTTCTACAAAAAGAGTGTTTCATAACTGCTCAATCAAAAATATGCTTTATCTCTGTTCACTGAATTTACAGATCAGAAATAAGTTTCACAGAATGCATCTGTGTAGTTTTTATTTGAAGATATTCTTTTTCCCAATGTAGGCCTCTTAGCACTTAGCATGTCCAATTGCAGTTTCTACAGAAAGAGTGTTTCAGAACGGCTCAATCAAAAGTAAGGTTCAACTCTGTTAGTTGAATGCACAGAACAGAAAGAATTTTCACAGAATGCTACTGTGTAGTTTATATTTGAATATATTCCTTTTTCCACTATTACCCTCTTAGTGCTCCGAATGTCCACTTGCATTTTCTACAGAAAGAGTGTTCAGAACTGCGCAATCAAAATTATGGTTTAACTCTGTCAGCTTAATGAACATATCAGGAATAAGTTTCACACAATGCTGCTGTGTAGTTTTTATTTGAAGATATTATTTTTCCCAATAGAGGCCTCTTAGCGCTCAGAATGTCCAATTGCAGTTTCTACAGAAAGAGTGTTTCAGAAAGGCTCAATCAAAAGTAAGGTTCAACTCTGTTAGTTGAATGCACAGAACAGAAAGAAGTTTCATACAATGCTTCTGTGTAATTTATATTTGAACATATTCTTTTTTCCACTATTACCCACTTAGCGCTACGAATGTCCAGTTGCATTTTCTACAGAGTGTTTCAAAACTGCTCAATCAAAAGTATGGTTTAACTCTGTTAGCTGAATGCTCAGATCAGAAAGAAGTTTCACAGAATGCTTCTGTGTAGTTTATATTTGAATATATTCTTTTTTCCACTACTACCCACTTAGCGCTCCAAATGTCCAGTTGCATTTTCTACAGAAAGAGTGTTCAGATCTGCTCAATCAAAAGTATGGTTTAACTCTGTTAGCTGAATGCACAGATCAGAAAGAAGTTTCACAGAATGATTCTGTGTAGTTTATATTTGGAGACATTCCTTTTTCCACTATTACCCTCTTAGCGCTCCGAATCTCCACTTGCATTTTCTACAGAAAGAGTGTTTCAGAACGGCTCAATCAAAACTAAGGTTCAACTCTTTTAGTTGAACAAACAGAACAGAAAGAAGTTTCACACAATTCTTCTGTGTAGTTTTTATTTGTAGACATTCTTTTTCCCAATATAGGCCTCCTAGCGCTCAGAATGTCCAATTGCAGTTTCTACAGAAAGAGTGTTTCAGAACGGCTCAATCCAAAGTAAGGTTCAACTCTGTTAGTTGAATGCACAGAACAGAAAGAAGTTTCATACAATGCTTCTGTGTAGTTTATATTTGAACATATTCTTTTTTCCACTATTACCCACTTAGCGCTACGAATGTCCAGTTGCATTTTCTACAGACAGAGTGTTTCAAAACTGCTCAATCAAAAGTTTGGTTTAACTCTGTTAGCTGAATGCTCAGATCAGAAAGAAGTTTCACAGAATGCTTCTGTGTAGTTTATATTTGAATATATTCCTTTTTCCACTACTACGCTCTTAGCGCTCCAAATGTCCAGTTGCATTTTCTACAGAAAGAGTGTTCAGATCTGCTCAATCAAAAGTATGGTTTAACTCTGTTAGCTGAATGCACAGATCAGAAAGAAGTTTCACCGAATGATTCTGTGTAGTTTATATTTGAAGACATTCCTTTTTCCACTATTACCCGCTTAGCGCTCCGAATCTCCACTTGCATTTTCTACAAAAAGAGTGTTTCATAACTGCTCAAACAAAAATATGTTTTATCTCTGTTAACTGAATTCACAGATCAGAAATAAGTTTCACAGAATGCATCTGAGTAGTTTTTATTTGAAGATATTCTTTTTCCCAATGTAGGCCTCTTAGCGCTTAGCATGTCCAATTGCAGTTTCTACAGAAAGAGTGTTTCAGAACGGCTCAATCAAAAGTAACGTTCAACTCTGTTGGTTGAATGCACAGAACAGAAAGAATTTTCACAGAATGCTACTGTGTAGTTTATATTTGAATATATTCCTTTTTCCACTATTACCCTCTTAGCGCTCCGAATGTCCACTTGCATTTTCTACAGAAAGAGTGTTCAGAACTGCGCAATCAAAAGTATGGTTTAACTCTGTTAGCTTAATGAACATATCAGAAATAAGTTTCACACAATGCTTCTGTGTAGTTTTTATTTGAAGATATTATTTTTCCCAATAGAGGCCTCTTAGCGCTCAGAATGTCCAACTGCAGTTTCTACAGAAAGAGTGTTTCAGAAAGGCTCAATCAAAAGTAAGGTTCAACTCTGTTAGTTGAATGCAATGAACAGAAAGAAGTTTCATACAATGCTTCTGTGTAGTTTATATTTGAACATATTCTTTTTCCACTATTACCCACTTAGCGCTACGAATGTCCAGTTGCATTTTCTACAGACAGAGTGTTTCAAAACTGCTCAATCAAAAGTATGGTTTAACTCTGTTAGCTGAATGCTCAGATCAGAAAGAAGTTTCACAGAATGCTTCTGTGTAGTTTATATTTGAATATATTCTTTTTTCCACTACTACCCTCTTAGCGCTCCAAATGTCCAGTTGCATTTTCTACAGAAAGAGTGTTCAGATCTGCTCCATCAAAAGTATGGTTTAACTCTGTTAGCTGAATGCACAGATCAGAAAGAAGTTTCACAGAATGATTCTGTGTAGTTTATATTTGGAGACATTCCTTTTTCCACTATTACCCTCTTAGCGCTCCGAATCTCCACTTGCATTTTCTACAGAAAGAGTGTTTCAGAACGGCTCAATCAAAACTAAGGTTCAACTCTTTTAGTTGAACAAACAGAACAGAAAGAAGTTTCACACAATTCTTCTGTGTAGTTTTTATATGTAGACATTCTTTTTCCCAATATAGGCCTCTTAGCGCTCAGAATGTCCAATTGCAGTTTATACAGAAAGAGTGTTTCAGAACGGCTCAATCAAAAGTAAGGTTCAACTTTGTTAGTTGAATGCACAGAACAGAAAGAAGTTTCATACAATGCTTCTGTGTAGTTTATATTTGAACATATTCTTTTTTCCACTATTACCCACTTAGCGCTACGAATGTCCAGTTGCATTTTCTACAGACAGAGTGTTTCAAAACTGCTCAATCAAGAGTATGGTTTAACTCTGTTAGCTGAATGCTCAGATCAGAAAGAAGTTTCACAGAATGCTTCTGTGTAGTTTATATTTGAATATATTCCTTTTTCCACTACTACGCTCTTAGCGCTCCAAATGTCCAGTTGCATTTTCTACAGAAAGAGTGTTCAGATCTGCTCAATCAAAAGTATGGTTTAACTCTGTTAGCTGAATGCACAGATCAGAAAGAAGTTTCACCGAATGATTCTGTGTAGTTTATATTTGAAGACATTCCTTTTTCCACTATTACCCTCTTAGCGCTCCGAATCTCCACTTGCATTTTCTACAAAAAGAGTGTTTCATAACTGTTCAATCAAAAATATGCTTTATCTCTGTTCACTGAATTTACAGATCAGAAATAAGTTTCACAGAATGCATCTGTGTAGTTTTTATTTGAAGATATTCTTTTAACCAATGTAGGCCTCTTAGCACTTAGCATGTCCAATTGCAGTTTCTACAGAAAGAGTGTTTCAGAACGGCTCAATCAAAAGTAAGGTTCAACTCTGTTAGTTGAATGCACAGAACAGAAAGAATTTTCACAGAATGCTACTGTGTAGTTTATATTTGAATATATTCCTTTTTCCACTATTACCCTCTTAGTGCTCCGAATGTCAACTTGAATTTTCTACAGAAAGAGTGTTCAGAACTGCGCAATCAAAATTATGGTTTAACTCTGTCAGCTTAATGAACATATCAGGAATAAGTTTCACACAATGCTGCTGTGTAGTTTTTATTTGAAGATATTATTTTTCCCAATAGAGGCCTCTTAGCGCTCAGAATGTCCAATTGCAGTTTCTACAGAAAGAGTGTTTCAGAAAGGCTCAATCAAAAGTAAGGTTCAACTCTGTTAGTTGAATGCACAGAAAAGAAAGAAGTTTCATACAATGCTTCTGTGTAATTTATATTTGAACATATTCTTTTTTCCACTATTACCCACTTAGCGCTACGAATGTCCAGTTGCATTTTCTACAGACAGAGTGTTTCAAAACTGCTCAATCAAAAGTATGGTTTAACTCTGTTAGCTGAATGCTCAGATCAGAAAGAAGTTTCACAGAATGCTTCTGTGTAGTTTATATTTGAATATATTCCTTTTTCCACTACTACTCTCTTAGCGCTCCAAATGTCCAGTTGCATTTTCTACAGAAAGAGTGTTCAGATCTGATCAATCAAAAGTATGGTTTAACTCTGTTAGCTGAATGCACAGATCAGAAAGAAGTTTCACAGAATGATTCTGTGTAGTTTATATTTGGAGACATTCCTTTTTCCACTATTACCCTCTTACCGCTCCGAATCTCCACTTGCATTTACTACAGAAAGAGTGTTTCAGAACGGCTCAATCAAAACTAAGGTTCAACTCTTTTAGTTGAACAAACAGAACAGAAAGAAGTTTCACACAATTCTTCTGTGTAGTTTTTATTTGTAGACATTCTTTTTCCCAGTATAGGCCTCTTAGCGCTCAGAATGTCCAATTGCAGTTTCTACAGAAATAGTGTTTCAGAACGGCTCAATCAAAAGTAAGGTTCAACTCTGTTAGTTGAATGCACAGAACAGAAAGAAGTTTCATACAATGCTTCTGTGTAGTTTATATTTGAACATATTCTTTTTTCCACTATCACCCACTTAGCGCTACGAATGTCCAGTTGCATTTTCTACAGACAGTGTGTTTCAAAACTGCTCAATCATAAGTATGGTTTAACTCTGTTAGCTGAATGCTCAGATCAGAAAGAAGTTTCACAGAATGCTTCTGTGTAGTTTATATTTGAATATATTCCTTTTTCCACTACTACGCTCTTAGCGCTCCAAATGTCCAGTTGCATTTTCTACAGAAAGAGTGTTCAGATCTGCTAAATCAAAAGTATGGTTTAACTCTGTTAGCTGAATGCACAGATCAGAAAGAAGTTTCACCGAATAATTCTGTGTAGTTTATATTTGAAGACATTCCTTTTTCCACTATTACCCTCTTAGCGCTCCGAATCTCCACTTGCATTTTCTACAAAAAGAGTGTTTCATAACTGCTCAATCAAAAATATGCTTTATCTCTGTTCACTGAATTTACAGATCAGAAATAAGTTTCACAGAATGCATCTGTGTAGTTTTTATTTGAAGATATTCTTTTAACCAATGTAGGCCTCTTAGCACTTAGCATGTCCAATTGCAGTTTCTACAGAAAGAGTGTTTCAGAACGGCTCAATCAAAAGTAAGGTTCAACTCTGTTAGTTGAATGCACAGAACAGAAAGAATTTTCACAGAATGCTACTGTGTAGTTTATATTTGAATATATTCCTTTTTCCACTATTACCCTCTTAGTGCTCCGAATGTCAACTTGAATTTTCTACAGAAAGAGTGTTCAGAACTGCGCAATCAAAATTATGGTTTAACTCTGTCAGCTTAATGAACATATCAGGAATAAGTTTCACACAATGCTGCTGTGTAGTTTTTATTTGAAGATATTATTTTTCCCAATAGAGGCCTCTTAGCGCTCAGAATGTCCAATTGCAGTTTCTACAGAAAGAGTGTTTCAGAAAGGCTCAATCAAAAGTAAGGTTCAACTCTGTTAGTTGAATGCACAGAAAAGAAAGAAGTTTCATACAATGCTTCTGTGTAATTTATATTTGAACATATTCTTTTTTCCACTATTACCCACTTAGCGCTACGAATGTCCAGTTGCATTTTCTACAGACAGAGTGTTTCAAAACTGCTCAGTCAAAAGTATGGTTTAACTCTGTTAGCTGAATGCTCAGATCAGAAAGAAGTTTCACAGAATGCTTCTGTGTAGTTTATATTTGAATATATTCCTTTTTCCACTACTACTCTCTTAGCGCTCCAAATGTCCAGTTGCATTTTCTACAGAAAGAGTGTTCAGATCTGATCAATCAAAAGTATGGTTTAACTCTGTTAGCTGAATGCACAGATCAGAAAGAAGTTTCACAGAATGATTCTGTGTAGTTTATATTTGGAGACATTCCTTTTTCCACTATTACCCTCTTACCGCTCCGAATCTCCACTTGCATTTACTACAGAAAGAGTGTTTCAGAACGGCTCAATCAAAACTAAGGTTCAACTCTTTTAGTTGAACAAACAGAACAGAAAGAAGTTTCACACAATTCTTCTGTGTAGTTTTTATTTGTAGACATTCTTTTTCCCAGTATAGGCCTCTTAGCGCTCAGAATGTCCAATTGCAGTTTCTACAGAAAGAGTGTTTCAGAACGGCTCAATCAAAAGTAAGGTTCAACTCTGTTAGTTGAATGCACAGAACAGAAAGAAGTTTCATACAATGCTTCTGTGTAGTTTATATTTGAACATATTCTTTTTTCCACTATTACCCACTTAGCGCTACGAATGTCCAGTTGCATTTTCTACAGACAGTGTGTTTCAAAACTGCTCAATCATAAGTATGGTTTAACTCTGTTAGCTGAATGCTCAGATCAGAAAGAAGTTTCACAGAATGCTTCTGTGTAGTTTATATTTGAATATATTCCTTTTTCCACTACTACGCTCTTAGCGCTCCAAATGTCCAGTTGCATTTTCTACAGAAAGAGTGTTCAGATCTGCTCAATCAAAAGTATGGTTTAACTCTGTTAGCTGAATGCACAGATCAGAAAGAAGTTTCACCGAATGATTCTGTGTAGTTTATATTTGAAGACATTCCTTTTTCCACCATTACCCTCTTAGCTCTCCGAATCTCCACTTGCATTTTCTACTAAAAGAGTGTTTCATAACTGCTCAATCAAAAATATATTTTATCTCTGTTAACTGAATTTACAGATCAGAAATAAGTTTCACAGAATGCATCTGTGTAGTTTTTATTTGAAGATATTCTTTTTCCCAATGTAGGCCTCTTAGCGCTTAGCATGTCCAATTGCAGTTTCTACAGAAAGAGTGTTTCAGAACGGCTCAATCAAAAGTAAGGTTCAACTCTGTTGGTTGAATGCACAGAACAGAAAGAATTTTCACAGAATGCTACTGTGTAGTTTATATTTGAATATATTCCTTTTTCCACTATTACCCTCTTAGCGCTCCGAATGTCCACTTGCATTTTCTACAGAAAGAGTGTTCAGAACTGCACAATCAAAAGTATGGTTTAACTCTGTTAGCTTAATGAACATATCAGAAATAAGTTTCACACAATGCTTCTGTGTAGTTTTTATTTGAAGATATTATTTTTCCCAATAGAGGCCTCTTAGCGCTCAGAATGTCCAACTGCAGTTTCTACAGAAAGAGTGTTTCAGAAAGGCTCAATCAAAAGTAAGGTTCAACTCTGTTAGTTGAATGCAATGAACAGAAAGAAGTTTCATACAATGCTTCTGTGTAGTTTATATTTGAACATATTCTTTTTTCCACTATTACCCACTTAGCGCTACGAATGTCCAGTTACATTTTCTACAGACAGAGTGTTTCAAAACTGCTCAATCAAAAGTATGGTTTAACTCTGTTAGCTGAATGCTCAGATCAGAAAGAAGTTTCACAGAATGCTTCTGTGTAGTTTATATTTGAATATATTCTTTTTTCCACTACTACCCTCTTAGCGCTCCAAATGTCCAGTTGCATTTTCTACAGAAAGAGTGTTCAGATCTGCTCAATCAAAAGTATGGTTTAACTCTGTTAGCTGAATGCACAGATCAGAAAGAAGTTTCACAGAATGATTCTGTGTAGTTTATATTTGGAGACATTCCTTTTTCCACTATTACCGTCTTAGCGCTCCGAATCTCCACTTGCATTTTCTACAGAAAGAGTGTTTCAGAACGGCTCAATCAAAACTAAGGTTCAACTCTTTTAGTTGAACAAACAGAACAGAAAGAAGTTTCACACAATTCTTCTGTGTACTTTTTATTTGTAGACATTCTTTTTCCCAATATAGGCCTCCTAGCGCTCAGAATGTCCAATTGCAGTTTCTACAGAAAGAGTGTTTCAGAACGGCTCAATCCAAAGTAAGGTTCAACTCTGTTAGTTGAATGCACAGAACAGAAAGAAGTTTCATACAATGCTTCTGTGTAGTTTATATTTGAACATATTCTTTTTTCCACTATTACCCACTTAGCGCTACGAATGTCCAGTTGCATTTTCTACAGACAGAGTGTTTCAAAACTGCTCAATCAAAAGTTTGGTTTAACTCTGTTAGCTGAATGCTCAGATCAGAAAGAAGTTTCACAGAATGCTTCTGTGTAGTTTATATTTGAATATATTCCTTTTTCCACTACTACGCTCTTAGCGCTCCAAATGTCCAGTTGCATTTTCTACAGAAAGAGTGTTCAGATCTGCTCAATCAAAAGTATGGTTTAACTCTGTTAGCTGAATGCACAGATCAGAAAGAAGTTTCACCGAATGATTCTGTGTAGTTTATATTTGAAGACATTACTTTTTCCACTATTACCACCTTAGCGCTCCGAATCTCCACTTGCATTTTCTACAAAAAGAGTGTTTCATAACTGCTCAAACAAAAATATGTTTTATCTCTGTTAACTGAATTCACAGATCAGAAATAAGTTTCACAGAATGCATCTGAGTAGTTTTTATTTGAAGATATTCTTTTTCCCAATGTAGGCCTCTTAGCGCTTAGCATGTCCAATTGCAGTTTCTACAGAAAGAGTGTTTCAGAACGGCTCAATCAAAAGTAAGGTTCAACTCTGTTGGTTGAATGCACAGAACAGAAAGAATTTTCACAGAATGCTACTGTGTAGTTTATATTTGAATATATTCCTTTTTCCACTATTACCCTCTTAGCGCTCCGAATGTCCACTTGCATTTTCTACAGAAAGAGTGTTCAGAACTGCGCAATCAAAAGTATGGTTTAACTCTGTTAGCTTAATGAACATATCAGGAATAAGTTTCACACAATGCTGCTGTGTAGTTTTTATTTGAAGATATTATTTTTCCCAATAGAGGCCTCCTAGCGCTCAGAATGTCCAACTGCAGTTTCTACAGAAAGAGTGTTTCAGAAAGGCTCAATCAAAAGTAAGGTTCAACTCTGTTAGTTGAATGCACAGAAAAGAAAGAAGTTTCATACAATGCTTCTGTGTAATTTATATTTGAACATATTCTTTTTTCCACTATTACCCACTTAGCGCTACGAATGTCCAGTTGCATTTTCTACAGACAGAGTGTTTCAAAACTGCTCAATCAAAAGTATGGTTTAACTCTGTTAGCTGAATGCTCAGATCAGAAAGAAGTTTCACAGAATGCTTCTGTGTAGTTTATATTTGAATATATTCCTTTTTCCACTACTACTCTCTTAGCGCTCCAAATGTCCAGTTGCATTTTCTACAGAAAGAGTGTTCAGATCTGATCAATCAAAAGTATGGTTTAACTCTGTTAGCTGAATGCACAGATCAGAAAGAAGTTTCACAGAATGATTCTGTGTAGTTTATATTTGGAGACATTCCTTTTTCCACTATTACCCTCTTACCGCTCCGAATCTCCACTTGCATTTACTACAGAAAGAGTGTTTCAGAACGGCTCAATCAAAACTAAGGTTCAACTCTTTTAGTTGAACAAACAGAACAGAAAGAAGTTTCACACAATTCTTCTGTGTAGTTTTTATTTGTAGACATTCTTTTTCCCAGTATAGGCCTCTTAGCGCTCAGAATGTCCAATTGCAGTTTCTACAGAAATAGTGTTTCAGAACGGCTCAATCAAAAGTAAGGTTCAACTCTGTTAGTTGAATGCACAGAACAGAAAGAAGTTTCATACAATGCTTCTGTGTAGTTTATATTTGAACATATTCTTTTTTCCACTATTACCCACTTAGCGCTACGAATGTCCAGTTGCATTTTCTACAGACAGTGTGTTTCAAAACTGCTCAATCATAAGTATGGTTTAACTCTGTTAGCTGAATGCTCAGATCAGAAAGAAGTTTCACAGAATGCTTCTGTGTAGTTTATATTTGAATATATTCCTTTTTCCACTACTACGCTCTTAGCGCTCCAAATGTCCAGTTGCATTTTCTACAGAAAGAGTGTTCAGATCTGCTAAATCAAAAGTATGGTTTAACTCTGTTAGCTGAATGCACAGATCAGAAAGAAGTTTCACCGAATAATTCTGTGTAGTTTATATTTGAAGACATTCCTTTTTCCACTATTACCCTCTTAGCGCTCCGAATCTCCACTTGCATTTTCTACAAAAAGAGTGTTTCATAACTGCTCAATCAAAAATATGCTTTATCTCTGTTCACTGAATTTACAGATCAGAAATAAGTTTCACAGAATGCATCTGTGTAGTTTTTATTTGAAGATATTCTTTTAACCAATGTAGGCCTCTTAGCACTTAGCATGTCCAATTGCAGTTTCTACAGAAAGAGTGTTTCAGAACGGCTCAATCAAAAGTAAGGTTCAACTCTGTTAGTTGAATGCACAGAACAGAAAGAATTTTCACAGAATGCTACTGTGTAGTTTATATTTGAATATATTCCTTTTTCCACTATTACCCTCTTAGTGCTCCGAATGTCAACTTGAATTTTCTACAGAAAGAGTGTTCAGAACTGCGCAATCAAAATTATGGTTTAACTCTGTCAGCTTAATGAACATATCAGGAATAAGTTTCACACAATGCTGCTGTGTAGTTTTTATTTGAAGATATTATTTTTCCCAATAGAGGCCTCTTAGCGCTCAGAATGTCCAATTGCAGTTTCTACAGAAAGAGTGTTTCAGAAAGGCTCAATCAAAAGTAAGGTTCAACTCTGTTAGTTGAATGCACAGAAAAGAAAGAAGTTTCATACAATGCTTCTGTGTAATTTATATTTGAACATATTCTTTTTTCCACTATTACCCACTTAGCGCTACGAATGTCCAGTTGCATTTTCTACAGACAGAGTGTTTCAAAACTGCTCAATCAAAAGTATGGTTTAACTCTGTTAGCTGAATGCTCAGATCAGAAAGAAGTTTCACAGAATGCTTCTGTGTAGTTTATATTTGAATATATTCCTTTTTCCACTACTACTCTCTTAGCGCTCCAAATGTCCAGTTGCATTTTCTACAGAAAGAGTGTTCAGATCTGATCAATCAAAAGTATGGTTTAACTCTGTTAGCTGAATGCACAGATCAGAAAGAAGTTTCACAGAATGATTCTGTGTAGTTTATATTTGGAGACATTCCTTTTTCCACTATTACCCTCTTACCGCTCCGAATCTCCACTTGCATTTACTACAGAAAGAGTGTTTCAGAACGGCTCAATCAAAACTAAGGTTCAACTCTTTTAGTTGAACAAACAGAACAGAAAGAAGTTTCACACAATTCTTCTGTGTAGTTTTTATTTGTAGACATTCTTTTTCCCAGTATAGGCCTCTTAGCGCTCAGAATGTCCAATTGCAGTTTCTACAGAAAGAGTGTTTCAGAACGGCTCAATCAAAAGTAAGGTTCAACTCTGTTAGTTGAATGCACAGAACAGAAAGAAGTTTCATACAATGCTTCTGTGTAGTTTATATTTGAACATATTCTTTTTTCCACTATTACCCACTTAGCGCTACGAATGTCCAGTTGCATTTTCTACAGACAGTGTGTTTCAAAACTGCTCAATCATAAGTATGGTTTAACTCTGTTAGCTGAATGCTCAGATCAGAAAGAAGTTTCACAGAATGCTTCTGTGTAGTTTATATTTGAATATATTCCTTTTTCCACTACTACGCTCTTAGCGCTCCAAATGTCCAGTTGCATTTTCTACAGAAAGAGTGTTCAGATCTGCTAAATCAAAAGTATGGTTTAACTCTGTTAGCTGAATGCACAGATCAGAAAGAAGTTTCACCGAATGATTCTGTGTAGTTTATATTTGAAGACATTCCTTTTTCCACCATTACCCTCTTAGCTCTCCGAATCTCCACTTGCATTTTCTACTAAAAGAGTGTTTCATAACTGCTCAATCAAAAATATGTTTTATCTCTGTTAACTGAATTTACAGATCAGAAATAAGTTTCACAGAATGCATCTGTGTAGTTTTTATTTGAAGATATTCTTTTTCCCAATGTAGGCCTCTTAGCGCTTAGCATGTCCAATTGCAGTTTCTACAGAAAGAGTGTTTCAGAACGGCTCAATCAAAAGTAAGGTTCAACTCTGTTAGTTGAATGCACAGAACAGAAAGTAGTTTCATACAATGCTTCTGTGTAGTTTATATTTGAACATATTCTTTTTTCCACTATTACCCACTTAGCGCTACGAATGTCCAGTTGCATTTTCTACAGACAGAGTGTTTCAAAACTGCTCAATCAAAAGTATGGTTTAACTCTGTTAGCTGAATGCTCATATCAGAAAGTAGTTTCACAGAATGCTTCTGTGTAGTTTATATTTGAATATATTCCTTTTTCCACTACTACTCTCTTAGCGCTCCAAATGTCCAGTTGCATTTTCTACAGAAAGAGTGTTCAGATCTGCTCAATCAAAAGTATGGTTTAACTCTGTTAGCTGAATGCACAGATCAGAAAGAAGTTTCACAGAATGATTCTGTGTAGTTCATATTTTGAGACATTCCTTTTTCCACTATTACCCTCTTAGCGCTCCGAATCTCCACTTGCATTTTCTACAGAAAGAGTGTTTCAGAACGGCTCAATCAAAACTAAAGTTCAACACTTTTAGTTGAACAAACAGAACAGAAAGAAGTTTCACACAATTCTTCTGTGTAGTTTTTATTTGTAGACATTCTTTTTCCCAATATAGGCCTCCTAGCGCTCAGAATGTCCAATTGCAGTTTCTACAGAAAGAGTGTTTCAGAACGGCTCAATCAAAAGTAAGGTTCAACTCTGTTAGTTGAATGCACAGAACAGAAAGAAGTTTCATACAATGCTTCTGTGTAGTTTATATTTGAACATATTCTTTTTTCCACTATTACCCACTTAGCGCTACGAATGTCCAGTTGCATTTTCTACAGACAGAGCGTTTCAAAACTGCTCAATCAAAAGTATGGTTTAACTCTGTTAGCTGAATGCTCAGATCAGAAAGAAGTTTCACAGAATGCTTCTGTGTAGTTTATATTTGAATATATTCCTTTTTCAACTACTACTCTCTTAGCGCTCCAAATGTCCAGTTGCATTTTCTACAGAAAGAGTGTTCAGATCTGCTCAATCAAAAGTATGGTTTAACTATGTTAGCTGAATGCACAGATCAGAAAGAAGTTTCACAGAATGATTCTGTGTAGTTTATATTTGGAGACATTCCTTTTTCCACTATTACCCTCTTAGCGCTACGAATCTCCACTTGCATTTTCTACAGAAAGAGTGTTTCAGAACGGCTCAATCAAAACTAAGGTTCAACTCTTTTAGTTGAACAAACAGAACAGAAAGAAGTTTCACACAATTCTTCTGTGTACTTTTTATTTGTAGACATTCTTTTTCCCAATATAGGCCTCCTAGCGCTCAGAATGTCCAATTGCAGTTTCTACAGAAAGAGTGTTTCAGAACGGCTCAATCCAAAGTAAGGTTCAACTCTGTTAGTTGAATGCACAGAACAGAAAGAAGTTTCATACAATGCTTCTGTGTAGTTTATATTTGAACATATTCTTTTTTCCACTATTACCCACTTAGCGCTACGAATGTCCAGTTGCATTTTCTACAGACAGAGTGTTTCAAAACTGCTCAATCAAAAGTTTGGTTTAACTCTGTTAGCTGAATGCTCAGATCAGAAAGAAGTTTCACAGAATGCTTCTGTGTAGTTTATATTTGAATATATTCCTTTTTCCACTACTACGCTCTTAGCGCTCCAAATGTCCAGTTGCATTTTCTACAGAAAGAGTGTTCAGATCTGCTCAATCAAAAGTATGGTTTAACTCTGTTAGCTGAATGCACAGATCAGAAAGAAGTTTCACCGAATGATTCTGTGTAGTTTATATTTGAAGACATTACTTTTTCCACTATTACCACCTTAGCGCTCCGAATCTCCACTTGCATTTTCTACAAAAAGAGTGTTTCATAACTGCTCAAACAAAAATATGTTTTATCTCTGTTAACTGAATTCACAGATCAGAAATAAGTTTCACAGAATGCATCTGAGTAGTTTTTATTTGAAGATATTCTTTTTCCCAATGTAGGCCTCTTAGCGCTTAGCATGTCCAATTGCAGTTTCTACAGAAAGAGTGTTTCAGAACGGCTCAATCAAAAGTAAGGTTCAACTCTGTTGGTTGAATGCACAGAACAGAAAGAATTTTCACAGAATGCTACTGTGTAGTTTATATTTGAATATATTCCTTTTTCCACTATTACCCTCTTAGCGCTCCGAATGTCCACTTGCATTTTCTACAGAAAGAGTGTTCAGAACTGCGCAATCAAAAGTATGGTTTAACTCTGTTAGCTTAATGAACATATCAGGAATAAGTTTCACACAATGCTGCTGTGTAGTTTTTATTTGAAGATATTATTTTTCCCAATAGAGGCCTCCTAGCGCTCAGAATGTCCAACTGCAGTTTCTACAGAAAGAGTGTTTCAGAAAGGCTCAATCAAAAGTAAGGTTCAACTCTGTTAGTTGAATGCACAGAAAAGAAAGAAGTTTCATACAATGCTTCTGTGTAATTTATATTTGAACATATTCTTTTTTCCACTATTACCCACTTAGCGCTACGAATGTCCAGTTGCATTTTCTACAGACAGAGTGTTTCAAAACTGCTCAATCAAAAGTATGGTTTAACTCTGTTAGCTGAATGCTCAGATCAGAAAGAAGTTTCACAGAATGCTTCTGTGTAGTTTATATTTGAATATATTCCTTTTTCCACTACTACTCTCTTAGCGCTCCAAATGTCCAGTTGCATTTTCTACAGAAAGAGTGTTCAGATCTGATCAATCAAAAGTATGGTTTAACTCTGTTAGCTGAATGCACAGATCAGAAAGAAGTTTCACAGAATGATTCTGTGTAGTTTATATTTGGAGACATTCCTTTTTCCACTATTACCCTCTTACCGCTCCGAATCTCCACTTGCATTTACTACAGAAAGAGTGTTTCAGAACGGCTCAATCAAAACTAAGGTTCAACTCTTTTAGTTGAACAAACAGAACAGAAAGAAGTTTCACACAATTCTTCTGTGTAGTTTTTATTTGTAGACATTCTTTTTCCCAGTATAGGCCTCTTAGCGCTCAGAATGTCCAATTGCAGTTTCTACAGAAATAGTGTTTCAGAACGGCTCAATCAAAAGTAAGGTTCAACTCTGTTAGTTGAATGCACAGAACAGAAAGAAGTTTCATACAATGCTTCTGTGTAGTTTATATTTGAACATATTCTTTTTTCCACTATTACCCACTTAGCGCTACGAATGTCCAGTTGCATTTTCTACAGACAGTGTGTTTCAAAACTGCTCAATCATAAGTATGGTTTAACTCTGTTAGCTGAATGCTCAGATCAGAAAGAAGTTTCACAGAATGCTTCTGTGTAGTTTATATTTGAATATATTCCTTTTTCCACTACTACGCTCTTAGCGCTCCAAATGTCCAGTTGCATTTTCTACAGAAAGAGTGTTCAGATCTGCTAAATCAAAAGTATGGTTTAACTCTGTTAGCTGAATGCACAGATCAGAAAGAAGTTTCACCGAATAATTCTGTGTAGTTTATATTTGAAGACATTCCTTTTTCCACTATTACCCTCTTAGCGCTCCGAATCTCCACTTGCATTTTCTACAAAAAGAGTGTTTCATAACTGCTCAATCAAAAATATGCTTTATCTCTGTTCACTGAATTTACAGATCAGAAATAAGTTTCACAGAATGCATCTGTGTAGTTTTTATTTGAAGATATTCTTTTAACCAATGTAGGCCTCTTAGCACTTAGCATGTCCAATTGCAGTTTCTACAGAAAGAGTGTTTCAGAACGGCTCAATCAAAAGTAAGGTTCAACTCTGTTAGTTGAATGCACAGAACAGAAAGAATTTTCACAGAATGCTACTGTGTAGTTTATATTTGAATATATTCCTTTTTCCACTATTACCCTCTTAGTGCTCCGAATGTCAACTTGAATTTTCTACAGAAAGAGTGTTCAGAACTGCGCAATCAAAATTATGGTTTAACTCTGTCAGCTTAATGAACATATCAGGAATAAGTTTCACACAATGCTGCTGTGTAGTTTTTATTTGAAGATATTATTTTTCCCAATAGAGGCCTCTTAGCGCTCAGAATGTCCAATTGCAGTTTCTACAGAAAGAGTGTTTCAGAAAGGCTCAATCAAAAGTAAGGTTCAACTCTGTTAGTTGAATGCACAGAAAAGAAAGAAGTTTCATACAATGCTTCTGTGTAATTTATATTTGAACATATTCTTTTTTCCACTATTACCCACTTAGCGCTACGAATGTCCAGTTGCATTTTCTACAGACAGAGTGTTTCAAAACTGCTCAATCAAAAGTATGGTTTAACTCTGTTAGCTGAATGCTCAGATCAGAAAGAAGTTTCACAGAATGCTTCTGTGTAGTTTATATTTGAATATATTCCTTTTTCCACTACTACTCTCTTAGCGCTCCAAATGTCCAGTTGCATTTTCTACAGAAAGAGTGTTCAGATCTGATCAATCAAAAGTATGGTTTAACTCTGTTAGCTGAATGCACAGATCAGAAAGAAGTTTCACAGAATGATTCTGTGTAGTTTATATTTGGAGACATTCCTTTTTCCACTATTACCCTCTTACCGCTCCGAATCTCCACTTGCATTTACTACAGAAAGAGTGTTTCAGAACGGCTCAATCAAAACTAAGGTTCAACTCTTTTAGTTGAACAAACAGAACAGAAAGAAGTTTCACACAATTCTTCTGTGTAGTTTTTATTTGTAGACATTCTTTTTCCCAGTATAGGCCTCTTAGCGCTCAGAATGTCCAATTGCAGTTTCTACAGAAAGAGTGTTTCAGAACGGCTCAATCAAAAGTAAGGTTCAACTCTGTTAGTTGAATGCACAGAACAGAAAGAAGTTTCATACAATGCTTCTGTGTAGTTTATATTTGAACATATTCTTTTTTCCACTATTACCCACTTAGCGCTACGAATGTCCAGTTGCATTTTCTACAGACAGTGTGTTTCAAAACTGCTCAATCATAAGTATGGTTTAACTCTGTTAGCTGAATGCTCAGATCAGAAAGAAGTTTCACAGAATGCTTCTGTGTAGTTTATATTTGAATATATTCCTTTTTCCACTACTACGCTCTTAGCGCTCCAAATGTCCAGTTGCATTTTCTACAGAAAGAGTGTTCAGATCTGCTAAATCAAAAGTATGGTTTAACTCTGTTAGCTGAATGCACAGATCAGAAAGAAGTTTCACCGAATGATTCTGTGTAGTTTATATTTGAAGACATTCCTTTTTCCACCATTACCCTCTTAGCTCTCCGAATCTCCACTTGCATTTTCTACTAAAAGAGTGTTTCATAACTGCTCAATCAAAAATATGTTTTATCTCTGTTAACTGAATTTACAGATCAGAAATAAGTTTCACAGAATGCATCTGTGTAGTTTTTATTTGAAGATATTCTTTTTCCCAATGTAGGCCTCTTAGCGCTTAGCATGTCCAATTGCAGTTTCTACAGAAAGAGTGTTTCAGAACGGCTCAATCAAAAGTAAGGTTCAACTCTGTTAGTTGAATGCACAGAACAGAAAGTAGTTTCATACAATGCTTCTGTGTAGTTTATATTTGAACATATTCTTTTTTCCACTATTACCCACTTAGCGCTACGAATGTCCAGTTGCATTTTCTACAGACAGAGTGTTTCAAAACTGCTCAATCAAAAGTATGGTTTAACTCTGTTAGCTGAATGCTCATATCAGAAAGTAGTTTCACAGAATGCTTCTGTGTAGTTTATATTTGAATATATTCCTTTTTCCACTACTACTCTCTTAGCGCTCCAAATGTCCAGTTGCATTTTCTACAGAAAGAGTGTTCAGATCTGCTCAATCAAAAGTATGGTTTAACTCTGTTAGCTGAATGCACAGATCAGAAAGAAGTTTCACAGAATGATTCTGTGTAGTTCATATTTTGAGACATTCCTTTTTCCACTATTACCCTCTTAGCGCTCCGAATCTCCACTTGCATTTTCTACAGAAAGAGTGTTTCAGAACGGCTCAATCAAAACTAAAGTTCAACACTTTTAGTTGAACAAACAGAACAGAAAGAAGTTTCACACAATTCTTCTGTGTAGTTTTTATTTGTAGACATTCTTTTTCCCAATATAGGCCTCCTAGCGCTCAGAATGTCCAATTGCAGTTTCTACAGAAAGAGTGTTTCAGAACGGCTCAATCAAAAGTAAGGTTCAACTCTGTTAGTTGAATGCACAGAACAGAAAGAAGTTTCATACAATGCTTCTGTGTAGTTTATATTTGAACATATTCTTTTTTCCACTATTACCCACTTAGCGCTACGAATGTCCAGTTGCATTTTCTACAGACAGAGCGTTTCAAAACTGCTCAATCAAAAGTATGGTTTAACTCTGTTAGCTGAATGCTCAGATCAGAAAGAAGTTTCACAGAATGCTTCTGTGTAGTTTATATTTGAATATATTCCTTTTTCAACTACTACTCTCTTAGCGCTCCAAATGTCCAGTTGCATTTTCTACAGAAAGAGTGTTCAGATCTGCTCAATCAAAAGTATGGTTTAACTATGTTAGCTGAATGCACAGATCAGAAAGAAGTTTCACAGAATGATTCTGTGTAGTTTATATTTGGAGACATTCCTTTTTCCACTATTACCCTCTTAGCGCTCCGAATCTCCACTTGCATTTTCTACAGAAAGAGTGTTTCAGAACGGCTCAATCAAAACTAAGGTTCAACTCTTTTAGTTGAACAAACAGAACAGAAAGAAATTTCACACAATACTTCTGTGTACTTTTTATTTGTAGACATTCTTTTTCCCAATATAGGCCTCCTAGCGCTCAGAATGTCCAATTGCAGTTTCTACAGAAAGAGTGTTTCAGAACGGCTCAATCCAAAGTAAGGTTCAACTCTGTTAGTTGAATGCACAGAACAGAAAGAAGTTTCATACAATGCTTCTGTGTAGTTTATATTTGAACATATTCTTTTTTCCACTATTACCCACTTAGCGCTACGAATGTCCAGTTGCATTTTCTACAGACAGAGTGTTTCAAAACTGCTCAATCAAAAGTTTGGTTTAACTCTGTTAGCTGAATGCTCAGATCAGAAAGAAGTTTCACAGAATGCTTCTGTGTAGTTTATATTTGAATATATTCCTTTTTCCACTACTACGCTCTTAGCGCTCCAAATGTCCAGTTGCATTTTCTACAGAAAGAGTGTTCAGATCTGCTCAATCAAAAGTATGGTTTAACTCTGTTAGCTGAATGCACAGATCAGAAAGAAGTTTCACCGAATGATTCTGTGTAGTTTATATTTGAAGACATTACTTTTTCCACTATTACCACCTTAGCGCTCCGAATCTCCACTTGCATTTTCTACAAAAAGAGTGTTTCATAACTGCTCAAACAAAAATATGTTTTATCTCTGTTAACTGAATTCACAGATCAGAAATAAGTTTCACAGAATGCATCTGAGTAGTTTTTATTTGAAGATATTCTTTTTCCCAATGTAGGCCTCTTAGCGCTTAGCATGTCCAATTGCAGTTTCTACAGAAAGAGTGTTTCAGAACGGCTCAATCAAAAGTAAGGTTCAACTCTGTTGGTTGAATGCACAGAACAGAAAGAATTTTCACAGAATGCTACTGTGTAGTTTATATTTGAATATATTCCTTTTTCCACTATTACCCTCTTAGCGCTCCGAATGTCCACTTGCATTTTCTACAGAAAGAGTGTTCAGAACTGCGCAATCAAAAGTATGGTTTAACTCTGTTAGCTTAATGAACATATCAGGAATAAGTTTCACACAATGCTGCTGTGTAGTTTTTATTTGAAGATATTATTTTTCCCAATAGAGGCCTCCTAGCGCTCAGAATGTCCAACTGCAGTTTCTACAGAAAGAGTGTTTCAGAAAGGCTCAATCAAAAGTAAGGTTCAACTCTGTTAGTTGAATGCACAGAAAAGAAAGAAGTTTCATACAATGCTTCTGTGTAATTTATATTTGAACATATTCTTTTTTCCACTATTACCCACTTAGCGCTACGAATGTCCAGTTGCATTTTCTACAGACAGAGTGTTTCAAAACTGCTCAATCAAAAGTATGGTTTAACTCTGTTAGCTGAATGCTCAGATCAGAAAGAAGTTTCACAGAATGCTTCTGTGTAGTTTATATTTGAATATATTCCTTTTTCCACTACTACTCTCTTAGCGCTCCAAATGTCCAGTTGCATTTTCTACAGAAAGAGTGTTCAGATCTGATCAATCAAAAGTATGGTTTAACTCTGTTAGCTGAATGCACAGATCAGAAAGAAGTTTCACAGAATGATTCTGTGTAGTTTATATTTGGAGACATTCCTTTTTCCACTATTACCCTCTTACCGCTCCGAATCTCCACTTGCATTTACTACAGAAAGAGTGTTTCAGAACGGCTCAATCAAAACTAAGGTTCAACTCTTTTAGTTGAACAAACAGAACAGAAAGAAGTTTCACACAATTCTTCTGTGTAGTTTTTATTTGTAGACATTCTTTTTCCCAGTATAGGCCTCTTAGCGCTCAGAATGTCCAATTGCAGTTTCTACAGAAATAGTGTTTCAGAACGGCTCAATCAAAAGTAAGGTTCAACTCTGTTAGTTGAATGCACAGAACAGAAAGAAGTTTCATACAATGCTTCTGTGTAGTTTATATTTGAACATATTCTTTTTTCCACTATTACCCACTTAGCGCTACGAATGTCCAGTTGCATTTTCTACAGACAGTGTGTTTCAAAACTGCTCAATCATAAGTATGGTTTAACTCTGTTAGCTGAATGCTCAGATCAGAAAGAAGTTTCACAGAATGCTTCTGTGTAGTTTATATTTGAATATATTCCTTTTTCCACTACTACGCTCTTAGCGCTCCAAATGTCCAGTTGCATTTTCTACAGAAAGAGTGTTCAGATCTGCTAAATCAAAAGTATGGTTTAACTCTGTTAGCTGAATGCACAGATCAGAAAGAAGTTTCACCGAATAATTCTGTGTAGTTTATATTTGAAGACATTCCTTTTTCCACTATTACCCTCTTAGCGCTCCGAATCTCCACTTGCATTTTCTACAAAAAGAGTGTTTCATAACTGCTCAATCAAAAATATGCTTTATCTCTGTTCACTGAATTTACAGATCAGAAATAAGTTTCACAGAATGCATCTGTGTAGTTTTTATTTGAAGATATTCTTTTAACCAATGTAGGCCTCTTAGCACTTAGCATGTCCAATTGCAGTTTCTACAGAAAGAGTGTTTCAGAACGGCTCAATCAAAAGTAAGGTTCAACTCTGTTAGTTGAATGCACAGAACAGAAAGAATTTTCACAGAATGCTACTGTGTAGTTTATATTTGAATATATTCCTTTTTCCACTATTACCCTCTTAGTGCTCCGAATGTCAACTTGAATTTTCTACAGAAAGAGTGTTCAGAACTGCGCAATCAAAATTATGGTTTAACTCTGTCAGCTTAATGAACATATCAGGAATAAGTTTCACACAATGCTGCTGTGTAGTTTTTATTTGAAGATATTATTTTTCCCAATAGAGGCCTCTTAGCGCTCAGAATGTCCAATTGCAGTTTCTACAGAAAGAGTGTTTCAGAAAGGCTCAATCAAAAGTAAGGTTCAACTCTGTTAGTTGAATGCACAGAAAAGAAAGAAGTTTCATACAATGCTTCTGTGTAATTTATATTTGAACATATTCTTTTTTCCACTATTACCCACTTAGCGCTACGAATGTCCAGTTGCATTTTCTACAGACAGAGTGTTTCAAAACTGCTCAATCAAAAGTATGGTTTAACTCTGTTAGCTGAATGCTCAGATCAGAAAGAAGTTTCACAGAATGCTTCTGTGTAGTTTATATTTGAATATATTCCTTTTTCCACTACTACTCTCTTAGCGCTCCAAATGTCCAGTTGCATTTTCTACAGAAAGAGTGTTCAGATCTGATCAATCAAAAGTATGGTTTAACTCTGTTAGCTGAATGCACAGATCAGAAAGAAGTTTCACAGAATGATTCTGTGTAGTTTATATTTGGAGACATTCCTTTTTCCACTATTACCCTCTTACCGCTCCGAATCTCCACTTGCATTTACTACAGAAAGAGTGTTTCAGAACGGCTCAATCAAAACTAAGGTTCAACTCTTTTAGTTGAACAAACAGAACAGAAAGAAGTTTCACACAATTCTTCTGTGTAGTTTTTATTTGTAGACATTCTTTTTCCCAGTATAGGCCTCTTAGCGCTCAGAATGTCCAATTGCAGTTTCTACAGAAAGAGTGTTTCAGAACGGCTCAATCAAAAGTAAGGTTCAACTCTGTTAGTTGAATGCACAGAACAGAAAGAAGTTTCATACAATGCTTCTGTGTAGTTTATATTTGAACATATTCTTTTTTCCACTATTACCCACTTAGCGCTACGAATGTCCAGTTGCATTTTCTACAGACAGTGTGTTTCAAAACTGCTCAATCATAAGTATGGTTTAACTCTGTTAGCTGAATGCTCAGATCAGAAAGAAGTTTCACAGAATGCTTCTGTGTAGTTTATATTTGAATATATTCCTTTTTCCACTACTACGCTCTTAGCGCTCCAAATGTCCAGTTGCATTTTCTACAGAAAGAGTGTTCAGATCTGCTAAATCAAAAGTATGGTTTAACTCTGTTAGCTGAATGCACAGATCAGAAAGAAGTTTCACCGAATGATTCTGTGTAGTTTATATTTGAAGACATTCCTTTTTCCACCATTACCCTCTTAGCTCTCCGAATCTCCACTTGCATTTTCTACTAAAAGAGTGTTTCATAACTGCTCAATCAAAAATATGTTTTATCTCTGTTAACTGAATTTACAGATCAGAAATAAGTTTCACAGAATGCATCTGTGTAGTTTTTATTTGAAGATATTCTTTTTCCCAATGTAGGCCTCTTAGCGCTTAGCATGTCCAATTGCAGTTTCTACAGAAAGAGTGTTTCAGAACGGCTCAATCAAAAGTAAGGTTCAACTCTGTTAGTTGAATGCACAGAACAGAAAGTAGTTTCATACAATGCTTCTGTGTAGTTTATATTTGAACATATTCTTTTTTCCACTATTACCCACTTAGCGCTACGAATGTCCAGTTGCATTTTCTACAGACAGAGTGTTTCAAAACTGCTCAATCAAAAGTATGGTTTAACTCTGTTAGCTGAATGCTCATATCAGAAAGTAGTTTCACAGAATGCTTCTGTGTAGTTTATATTTGAATATATTCCTTTTTCCACTACTACTCTCTTAGCGCTCCAAATGTCCAGTTGCATTTTCTACAGAAAGAGTGTTCAGATCTGCTCAATCAAAAGTATGGTTTAACTCTGTTAGCTGAATGCACAGATCAGAAAGAAGTTTCACAGAATGATTCTGTGTAGTTCATATTTTGAGACATTCCTTTTTCCACTATTACCCTCTTAGCGCTCCGAATCTCCACTTGCATTTTCTACAGAAAGAGTGTTTCAGAACGGCTCAATCAAAACTAAAGTTCAACACTTTTAGTTGAACAAACAGAACAGAAAGAAGTTTCACACAATTCTTCTGTGTAGTTTTTATTTGTAGACATTCTTTTTCCCAATATAGGCCTCCTAGCGCTCAGAATGTCCAATTGCAGTTTCTACAGAAAGAGTGTTTCAGAACGGCTCAATCAAAAGTAAGGTTCAACTCTCTTAGTTGAATGCACAGAACAGAAAGAAGTTTCATACAATGCTTCTGTGTAGTTTATATTTGAACATATTCTTTTTTCCACTATTACCCACTTAGCGCTACGAATGTCCAGTTGCATTTTCTACAGACAGAGCGTTTCAAAACTGCTCAATCAAAAGTATGGTTTAACTCTGTTAGCTGAATGCTCAGATCAGAAAGAAGTTTCACAGAATGCTTCTGTGTAGTTTATATTTGAATATATTCCTTTTTCAACTACTACTCTCTTAGCGCTCCAAATGTCCAGTTGCATTTTCTACAGAAAGAGTGTTCAGATCTGCTCAATCAAAAGTATGGTTTAACTATGTTAGCTGAATGCACAGATCAGAAAGAAGTTTCACAGAATGATTCTGTGTAGTTTATATTTGGAGACATTCCTTTTTCCACTATTACCCTCTTAGCGCTCCGAATCTCCACTTGCATTTTCTACAGAAAGAGTGTTTCAGAACGGCTCAATCAAAACTAAGGTTCAACTCTTTTAGTTGAACAAACAGAACAGAAAGAAGTTTCACACAATTCTTCTGTGTACTTTTTATTTGTAGACATTCTTTTTCCCAATATAGGCCTCCTAGCGCTCAGAATGTCCAATTGCAGTTTCTACAGAAAGAGTGTTTCAGAACGGCTCAATCCAAAGTAAGGTTCAACTCTGTTAGTTGAATGCACAGAACAGAAAGAAGTTTCATACAATGCTTCTGTGTAGTTTATATTTGAACATATTCTTTTTTCCACTATTACCCACTTAGCGCTACGAATGTCCAGTTGCATTTTCTACAGACAGAGTGTTTCAAAACTGCTCAATCAAAAGTTTGGTTTAACTCTGTTAGCTGAATGCTCAGATCAGAAAGAAGTTTCACAGAATGCTTCTGTGTAGTTTATATTTGAATATATTCCTTTTTCCACTACTACGCTCTTAGCGCTCCAAATGTCCAGTTGCATTTTCTACAGAAAGAGTGTTCAGATCTGCTCAATCAAAAGTATGGTTTAACTCTGTTAGCTGAATGCACAGATCAGAAAGAAGTTTCACCGAATGATTCTGTGTAGTTTATATTTGAAGACATTACTTTTTCCACTATTACCACCTTAGCGCTCCGAATCTCCACTTGCATTTTCTACAAAAAGAGTGTTTCATAACTGCTCAAACAAAAATATGTTTTATCTCTGTTAACTGAATTCACAGATCAGAAATAAGTTTCACAGAATGCATCTGAGTAGTTTTTATTTGAAGATATTCTTTTTCCCAATGTAGGCCTCTTAGCGCTTAGCATGTCCAATTGCAGTTTCTACAGAAAGAGTGTTTCAGAACGGCTCAATCAAAAGTAAGGTTCAACTCTGTTGGTTGAATGCACAGAACAGAAAGAATTTTCACAGAATGCTACTGTGTAGTTTATATTTGAATATATTCCTTTTTCCACTATTACCCTCTTAGCGCTCCGAATGTCCACTTGCATTTTCTACAGAAAGAGTGTTCAGAACTGCGCAATCAAAAGTATGGTTTAACTCTGTTAGCTTAATGAACATATCAGGAATAAGTTTCACACAATGCTGCTGTGTAGTTTTTATTTGAAGATATTATTTTTCCCAATAGAGGCCTCCTAGCGCTCAGAATGTCCAACTGCAGTTTCTACAGAAAGAGTGTTTCAGAAAGGCTCAATCAAAAGTAAGGTTCAACTCTGTTAGTTGAATGCACAGAAAAGAAAGAAGTTTCATACAATGCTTCTGTGTAATTTATATTTGAACATATTCTTTTTTCCACTATTACCCACTTAGCGCTACGAATGTCCAGTTGCATTTTCTACAGACAGAGTGTTTCAAAACTGCTCAATCAAAAGTATGGTTTAACTCTGTTAGCTGAATGCTCAGATCAGAAAGAAGTTTCACAGAATGCTTCTGTGTAGTTTATATTTGAATATATTCCTTTTTCCACTACTACTCTCTTAGCGCTCCAAATGTCCAGTTGCATTTTCTACAGAAAGAGTGTTCAGATCTGATCAATCAAAAGTATGGTTTAACTCTGTTAGCTGAATGCACAGATCAGAAAGAAGTTTCACAGAATGATTCTGTGTAGTTTATATTTGGAGACATTCCTTTTTCCACTATTACCCTCTTACCGCTCCGAATCTCCACTTGCATTTACTACAGAAAGAGTGTTTCAGAACGGCTCAATCAAAACTAAGGTTCAACTCTTTTAGTTGAACAAACAGAACAGAAAGAAGTTTCACACAATTCTTCTGTGTAGTTTTTATTTGTAGACATTCTTTTTCCCAGTATAGGCCTCTTAGCGCTCAGAATGTCCAATTGCAGTTTCTACAGAAATAGTGTTTCAGAACGGCTCAATCAAAAGTAAGGTTCAACTCTGTTAGTTGAATGCACAGAACAGAAAGAAGTTTCATACAATGCTTCTGTGTAGTTTATATTTGAACATATTCTTTTTTCCACTATTACCCACTTAGCGCTACGAATGTCCAGTTGCATTTTCTACAGACAGTGTGTTTCAAAACTGCTCAATCATAAGTATGGTTTAACTCTGTTAGCTGAATGCTCAGATCAGAAAGAAGTTTCACAGAATGCTTCTGTGTAGTTTATATTTGAATATATTCCTTTTTCCACTACTACGCTCTTAGCGCTCCAAATGTCCAGTTGCATTTTCTACAGAAAGAGTGTTCAGATCTGCTAAATCAAAAGTATGGTTTAACTCTGTTAGCTGAATGCACAGATCAGAAAGAAGTTTCACCGAATAATTCTGTGTAGTTTATATTTGAAGACATTCCTTTTTCCACTATTACCCTCTTAGCGCTCCGAATCTCCACTTGCATTTTCTACAAAAAGAGTGTTTCATAACTGCTCAATCAAAAATATGCTTTATCTCTGTTCACTGAATTTACAGATCAGAAATAAGTTTCACAGAATGCATCTGTGTAGTTTTTATTTGAAGATATTCTTTTAACCAATGTAGGCCTCTTAGCACTTAGCATGTCCAATTGCAGTTTCTACAGAAAGAGTGTTTCAGAACGGCTCAATCAAAAGTAAGGTTCAACTCTGTTAGTTGAATGCACAGAACAGAAAGAATTTTCACAGAATGCTACTGTGTAGTTTATATTTGAATATATTCCTTTTTCCACTATTACCCTCTTAGTGCTCCGAATGTCAACTTGAATTTTCTACAGAAAGAGTGTTCAGAACTGCGCAATCAAAATTATGGTTTAACTCTGTCAGCTTAATGAACATATCAGGAATAAGTTTCACACAATGCTGCTGTGTAGTTTTTATTTGAAGATATTATTTTTCCCAATAGAGGCCTCTTAGCGCTCAGAATGTCCAATTGCAGTTTCTACAGAAAGAGTGTTTCAGAAAGGCTCAATCAAAAGTAAGGTTCAACTCTGTTAGTTGAATGCACAGAAAAGAAAGAAGTTTCATACAATGCTTCTGTGTAATTTATATTTGAACATATTCTTTTTTCCACTATTACCCACTTAGCGCTACGAATGTCCAGTTGCATTTTCTACAGACAGAGTGTTTCAAAACTGCTCAATCAAAAGTATGGTTTAACTCTGTTAGCTGAATGCTCAGATCAGAAAGAAGTTTCACAGAATGCTTCTGTGTAGTTTATATTTGAATATATTCCTTTTTCCACTACTACTCTCTTAGCGCTCCAAATGTCCAGTTGCATTTTCTACAGAAAGAGTGTTCAGATCTGATCAATCAAAAGTATGGTTTAACTCTGTTAGCTGAATGCACAGATCAGAAAGAAGTTTCACAGAATGATTCTGTGTAGTTTATATTTGGAGACATTCCTTTTTCCACTATTACCCTCTTACCGCTCCGAATCTCCACTTGCATTTACTACAGAAAGAGTGTTTCAGAACGGCTCAATCAAAACTAAGGTTCAACTCTTTTAGTTGAACAAACAGAACAGAAAGAAGTTTCACACAATTCTTCTGTGTAGTTTTTATTTGTAGACATTCTTTTTCCCAGTATAGGCCTCTTAGCGCTCAGAATGTCCAATTGCAGTTTCTACAGAAAGAGTGTTTCAGAACGGCTCAATCAAAAGTAAGGTTCAACTCTGTTAGTTGAATGCACAGAACAGAAAGAAGTTTCATACAATGCTTCTGTGTAGTTTATATTTGAACATATTCTTTTTTCCACTATTACCCACTTAGCGCTACGAATGTCCAGTTGCATTTTCTACAGACAGTGTGTTTCAAAACTGCTCAATCATAAGTATGGTTTAACTCTGTTAGCTGAATGCTCAGATCAGAAAGAAGTTTCACAGAATGCTTCTGTGTAGTTTATATTTGAATATATTCCTTTTTCCACTACTACGCTCTTAGCGCTCCAAATGTCCAGTTGCATTTTCTACAGAAAGAGTGTTCAGATCTGCTAAATCAAAAGTATGGTTTAACTCTGTTAGCTGAATGCACAGATCAGAAAGAAGTTTCACCGAATGATTCTGTGTAGTTTATATTTGAAGACATTCCTTTTTCCACCATTACCCTCTTAGCTCTCCGAATCTCCACTTGCATTTTCTACTAAAAGAGTGTTTCATAACTGCTCAATCAAAAATATGTTTTATCTCTGTTAACTGAATTTACAGATCAGAAATAAGTTTCACAGAATGCATCTGTGTAGTTTTTATTTGAAGATATTCTTTTTCCCAATGTAGGCCTCTTAGCGCTTAGCATGTCCAATTGCAGTTTCTACAGAAAGAGTGTTTCAGAACGGCTCAATCAAAAGTAAGGTTCAACTCTGTTAGTTGAATGCACAGAACAGAAAGTAGTTTCATACAATGCTTCTGTGTAGTTTATATTTGAACATATTCTTTTTTCCACTATTACCCACTTAGCGCTACGAATGTCCAGTTGCATTTTCTACAGACAGAGTGTTTCAAAACTGCTCAATCAAAAGTATGGTTTAACTCTGTTAGCTGAATGCTCATATCAGAAAGTAGTTTCACAGAATGCTTCTGTGTAGTTTATATTTGAATATATTCCTTTTTCCACTACTACTCTCTTAGCGCTCCAAATGTCCAGTTGCATTTTCTACAGAAAGAGTGTTCAGATCTGCTCAATCAAAAGTATGGTTTAACTCTGTTAGCTGAATGCACAGATCAGAAAGAAGTTTCACAGAATGATTCTGTGTAGTTCATATTTTGAGACATTCCTTTTTCCACTATTACCCTCTTAGCGCTCCGAATCTCCACTTGCATTTTCTACAGAAAGAGTGTTTCAGAACGGCTCAATCAAAACTAAAGTTCAACACTTTTAGTTGAACAAACAGAACAGAAAGAAGTTTCACACAATTCTTCTGTGTAGTTTTTATTTGTAGACATTCTTTTTCCCAATATAGGCCTCCTAGCGCTCAGAATGTCCAATTGCAGTTTCTACAGAAAGAGTGTTTCAGAACGGCTCAATCAAAAGTAAGGTTCAACTCTGTTAGTTGAATGCACAGAACAGAAAGAAGTTTCATACAATGCTTCTGTGTAGTTTATATTTGAACATATTCTTTTTTCCACTATTACCCACTTAGCGCTACGAATGTCCAGTTGCATTTTCTACAGACAGAGCGTTTCAAAACTGCTCAATCAAAAGTATGGTTTAACTCTGTTAGCTGAATGCTCAGATCAGAAAGAAGTTTCACAGAATGCTTCTGTGTAGTTTATATTTGAATATATTCCTTTTTCAACTACTACTCTCTTAGCGCTCCAAATGTCCAGTTGCATTTTCTACAGAAAGAGTGTTCAGATCTGCTCAATCAAAAGTATGGTTTAACTATGTTAGCTGAATGCACAGATCAGAAAGAAGTTTCACAGAATGATTCTGTGTAGTTTATATTTGGAGACATTCCTTTTTCCACTATTACCCTCTTAGCGCTCCGAATCTCCACTTGCATTTTCTACAGAAAGAGTGTTTCAGAACGGCTCAATCAAAACTAAGGTTCAACTCTTTTAGTTGAACAAACAGAACAGAAAGAAGTTTCACACAATACTTCTGTGTACTTTTTATTTGTAGACATTCTTTTTCCCAATATAGGCCTCCTAGCGCTCAGAATGTCCAATTGCAGTTTCTACAGAAAGAGTGTTTCAGAACGGCTCAATCCAAAGTAAGGTTCAACTCTGTTAGTTGAATGCACAGAACAGAAAGAAGTTTCATACAATGCTTCTGTGTAGTTTATATTTGAACATATTCTTTTTTCCACTATTACCCACTTAGCGCTACGAATGTCCAGTTGCATTTTCTACAGACAGAGTGTTTCAAAACTGCTCAATCAAAAGTTTGGTTTAACTCTGTTAGCTGAATGCTCAGATCAGAAAGAAGTTTCACAGAATGCTTCTGTGTAGTTTATATTTGAATATATTCCTTTTTCCACTACTACGCTCTTAGCGCTCCAAATGTCCAGTTGCATTTTCTACAGAAAGAGTGTTCAGATCTGCTCAATCAAAAGTATGGTTTAACTCTGTTAGCTGAATGCACAGATCAGAAAGAAGTTTCACCGAATGATTCTGTGTAGTTTATATTTGAAGACATTCCTTTTTCCACTATTACCACCTTAGCGCTCCGAATCTCCACTTGCATTTTCTACAAAAAGAGTGTTTCATAACTGCTCAAACAAAAATATGTTTTATCTCTGTTAACTGAATTCACAGATCAGAAATAAGTTTCACAGAATGCATCTGAGTAGTTTTTATTTGAAGATATTCTTTTTCCCAATGTAGGCCTCTTAGCGCTTAGCATGTCCAATTGCAGTTTCTACAGAAAGAGTGTTTCAGAACGGCTCAATCAAAAGTAAGGTTCAACTCTGTTGGTTGAATGCACAGAACAGAAAGAATTTTCACAGAATGCTACTGTGTAGTTTATATTTGAATATATTCCTTTTTCCACTATTACCCTCTTAGCGCTCCGAATGTCCACTTGCATTTTCTACAGAAAGAGTGTTCAGAACTGCGCAATCAAAAGTATGGTTTAACTCTGTTAGCTTAATGAACATATCAGAAATAAGTTTCACACAATGCTTCTGTGTAGTTTTTATTTGAAGATATTATTTTTCCCAATAGAGGCCTCTTAGCGCTCAGAATGTCCAACTGCAGTTTCTACAGAAAGAGTGTTTCAGAAAGGCTCAATCAAAAGTAAGGTTCAACTCTGTTAGTTGAATGCAATGAACAGAAAGAAGTTTCATACAATGCTTCTGTGTAGTTTATATTTGAACATATTCTTTTTTCCACTATTACCCACTTAGCGCTACGAATGTCCAGTTGCATTTTCTACAGACAGAGTGTTTCAAAACTGCTCAATCAAAAGTATGGTTTAACTCTGTTAGCTGAATGCTCAGATCAGAAAGAAGTTTCACAGAATGCTTCTGTGTAGTTTATATTTGAATATATTCTTTTTTCCACTACTACCCTCTTAGCGCTCCAAATGTCCAGTTGCATTTTCTACAGAAAGAGTGTTCAGATCTGCTCAATCAAAAGTATGGTTTAACTCTGTTAGCTGAATGCACAGATCAGAAAGAAGTTTCACAGAATGATTCTGTGTAGTTTATATTTGGAGACATTCCTTTTTCCACTATTACCCTCTTAGCGCTCCGAATCTCCACTTGCATTTTCTACAGAAAGAGTGTTTCAGAACGGCTCAATCAAAACTAAGGTTCAACTCTTTTAGTTGAACAAACAGAACAGAAAGAAGTTTCACACAATTCTTCTGTGTAGTTTTTATATGTAGACATTCTTTTTCCCAATATAGGCCTCTTAGCGCTCAGAATGTCCAATTGCAGTTTATACAGAAAGAGTGTTTCAGAACGGCTCAATCAAAAGTAAGGTTCAACTTTGTTAGTTGAATGCACAGAACAGAAAGAAGTTTCATACAATGCTTCTGTGTAGTTTATATTTGAACATATTCTTTTTTCCACTATTACCCACTTAGCGCTACGAATGTCCAGTTGCATTTTCTACAGACAGAGTGTTTCAAAACTGCTCAATCAAGAGTATGGTTTAACTCTGTTAGCTGAATGCTCAGATCAGAAAGAAGTTTCACAGAATGCTTCTGTGTAGTTTATATTTGAATATATTCCTTTTTCCACTACTACGCTCTTAGCGCTCCAAATGTCCAGTTGCATTTTCTACAGAAAGAGTGTTCAGATCTGCTCAATCAAAAGTATGGTTTAACTCTGTTAGCTGAATGCACAGATCAGAAAGAAGTTTCACCGAATGATTCTGTGTAGTTTATATTTGAAGACATTCCTTTTTCCACTATTACCCTCTTAGCGCTCCGAATCTCCACTTGCATTTTCTACAAAAAGAGTGTTTCATAACTGCTCAATCAAAAATATGCTTTATCTCTGTTCACTGAATTTACAGATCAGAAATAAGTTTCACAGAATGCATCTGTGTAGTTTTTATTTGAAGATATTCTTTTAACCAATGTAGGCCTCTTAGCACTTAGCATGTCCAATTGCAGTTTCTACAGAAAGAGTGTTTCAGAACGGCTCAATCAAAAGTAAGGTTCAACTCTGTTAGTTGAATGCACAGAACAGAAAGAATTTTCACAGAATGCTACTGTGTAGTTTATATTTGAATATATTCCTTTTTCCACTATTACCCTCTTAGTGCTCCGAAGGTCAACTTGAATTTTCTACAGAAAGAGTGTTTCAGAACGGCTCAATCAAAACTAAGGTTCAACTCTTTTAGTTGAACAAACAGAACAGAAAGAAGTTTCACACAATTCTTCTGTGTAGTTTTTATTTGTAGACATTCTTTTTCCCAGTATAGGCCTCTTAGCGCTCAGAATGTCCAATTGCAGTTTCTACAGAAATAGTGTTTCAGAACGGCTCAATCAAAAGTAAGGTTCAACTCTGTTAGTTGAATGCACAGAACAGAAAGAAGTTTCATACAATGCTTCTGTGTAGTTTATATTTGAACATATTCTTTTTTCCACTATCACCCACTTAGCGCTACGAATGTCCAGTTGCATTTTCTACAGACAGTGTGTTTCAAAACTGCTCAATCATAAGTATGGTTTAACTCTGTTAGCTGAATGCTCAGATCAGAAAGAAGTTTCACAGAATGCTTCTGTGTAGTTTATATTTGAATATATTCCTTTTTCCACTACTACGCTCTTAGCGCTCCAAATGTCCAGTTGCATTTTCTACAGAAAGAGTGTTCAGATCTGCTAAATCAAAAGTATGGTTTAACTCTGTTAGCTGAATGCACAGATCAGAAAGAAGTTTCACCGAATAATTCTGTGTAGTTTATATTTGAAGACATTCCTTTTTCCACTATTACCCTCTTAGCGCTCCGAATCTCCACTTGCATTTTCTACAAAAAGAGTGTTTCATAACTGCTCAATCAAAAATATGCTTTATCTCTGTTCACTGAATTTACAGATCAGAAATAAGTTTCACAGAATGCATCTGTGTAGTTTTTATTTGAAGATATTCTTTTAACCAATGTAGGCCTCTTAGCACTTAGCATGTCCAATTGCAGTTTCTACAGAAAGAGTGTTTCAGAACGGCTCAATCAAAAGTAAGGTTCAACTCTGTTAGTTGAATGCACAGAACAGAAAGAATTTTCACAGAATGCTACTGTGTAGTTTATATTTGAATATATTCCTTTTTCCACTATTACCCTCTTAGTGCTCCGAATGTCAACTTGAATTTTCTACAGAAAGAGTGTTCAGAACTGCGCAATCAAAATTATGGTTTAACTCTGTCAGCTTAATGAACATATCAGGAATAAGTTTCACACAATGCTGCTGTGTAGTTTTTATTTGAAGATATTATTTTTCCCAATAGAGGCCTCTTAGCGCTCAGAATGTCCAATTGCAGTTTCTACAGAAAGAGTGTTTCAGAAAGGCTCAATCAAAAGTAAGGTTCAACTCTGTTAGTTGAATGCACAGAAAAGAAAGAAGTTTCATACAATGCTTCTGTGTAATTTATATTTGAACATATTCTTTTTTCCACTATTACCCACTTAGCGCTACGAATGTCCAGTTGCATTTTCTACAGACAGAGTGTTTCAAAACTGCTCAATCAAAAGTATGGTTTAACTCTGTTAGCTGAATGCTCAGATCAGAAAGAAGTTTCACAGAATGCTTCTGTGTAGTTTATATTTGAATATATTCCTTTTTCAACTACTACTCTCTTAGCGCTCCAAATGTCCAGTTGCATTTTCTACAGAAAGAGTGTTCAGATCTGCTCAATCAAAAGTATGGTTTAACTATGTTAGCTGAATGCACAGATCAGAAAGAAGTTTCACAGAATGATTCTGTGTAGTTTATATTTGGAGACATTCCTTTTTCCACTATTACCCTCTTAGCGCTCCGAATCTCCACTTGCATTTTCTACAGAAAGAGTGTTTCAGAACGGCTCAATCAAAACTAAGGTTCAACTCTTTTAGTTGAACAAACAGAACAGAAAGAAGTTTCACACAATACTTCTGTGTACTTTTTATTTGTAGACATTCTTTTTCCCAATATAGGCCTCCTAGCGCTCAGAATGTCCAATTGCAGTTTCTACAGAAAGAGTGTTTCAGAACGGCTCAATCCAAAGTAAGGTTCAACTCTGTTAGTTGAATGCACAGAACAGAAAGAAGTTTCATACAATGCTTCTGTGTAGTTTATATTTGAACATATTCTTTTTTCCACTATTACCCACTTAGCGCTACGAATGTCCAGTTGCATTTTCTACAGACAGAGTGTTTCAAAACTGCTCAATCAAAAGTTTGGTTTAACTCTGTTAGCTGAATGCTCAGATCAGAAAGAAGTTTCACAGAATGCTTCTGTGTAGTTTATATTTGAATATATTCCTTTTTCCACTACTACGCTCTTAGCGCTCCAAATGTCCAGTTGCATTTTCTACAGAAAGAGTGTTCAGATCTGCTCAATCAAAAGTATGGTTTAACTCTGTTAGCTGAATGCACAGATCAGAAAGAAGTTTCACCGAATGATTCTGTGTAGTTTATATTTGAAGACATTCCTTTTTCCACTATTACCACCTTAGCGCTCCGAATCTCCACTTGCATTTTCTACAAAAAGAGTGTTTCATAACTGCTCAAACAAAAATATGTTTTATCTCTGTTAACTGAATTCACAGATCAGAAATAAGTTTCACAGAATGCATCTGAGTAGTTTTTATTTGAAGATATTCTTTTTCCCAATGTAGGCCTCTTAGCGCTTAGCATGTCCAATTGCAGTTTCTACAGAAAGAGTGTTTCAGAACGGCTCAATCAAAAGTAAGGTTCAACTCTGTTGGTTGAATGCACAGAACAGAAAGAATTTTCACAGAATGCTACTGTGTAGTTTATATTTGAATATATTCCTTTTTCCACTATTACCCTCTTAGCGCTCCGAATGTCCACTTGCATTTTCTACAGAAAGAGTGTTCAGAACTGCGCAATCAAAAGTATGGTTTAACTCTGTTAGCTTAATGAACATATCAGAAATAAGTTTCACACAATGCTTCTGTGTAGTTTTTATTTGAAGATATTATTTTTCCCAATAGAGGCCTCTTAGCGCTCAGAATGTCCAACTGCAGTTTCTACAGAAAGAGTGTTTCAGAAAGGCTCAATCAAAAGTAAGGTTCAACTCTGTTAGTTGAATGCAATGAACAGAAAGAAGTTTCATACAATGCTTCTGTGTAGTTTATATTTGAACATATTCTTTTTTCCACTATTACCCACTTAGCGCTACGAATGTCCAGTTGCATTTTCTACAGACAGAGTGTTTCAAAACTGCTCAATCAAAAGTATGGTTTAACTCTGTTAGCTGAATGCTCAGATCAGAAAGAAGTTTCACAGAATGCTTCTGTGTAGTTTATATTTGAATATATTCTTTTTTCCACTACTACCCTCTTAGCGCTCCAAATGTCCAGTTGCATTTTCTACAGAAAGAGTGTTCAGATCTGCTCAATCAAAAGTATGGTTTAACTCTGTTAGCTGAATGCACAGATCAGAAAGAAGTTTCACAGAATGATTCTGTGTAGTTTATATTTGGAGACATTCCTTTTTCCACTATTACCCTCTTAGCGCTCCGAATCTCCACTTGCATTTTCTACAGAAAGAGTGTTTCAGAACGGCTCAATCAAAACTAAGGTTCAACTCTTTTAGTTGAACAAACAGAACAGAAAGAAGTTTCACACAATTCTTCTGTGTAGTTTTTATATGTAGACATTCTTTTTCCCAATATAGGCCTCTTAGCGCTCAGAATGTCCAATTGCAGTTTATACAGAAAGAGTGTTTCAGAACGGCTCAATCAAAAGTAAGGTTCAACTTTGTTAGTTGAATGCACAGAACAGAAAGAAGTTTCATACAATGCTTCTGTGTAGTTTATATTTGAACATATTCTTTTTTCCACTATTACCCACTTAGCGCTACGAATGTCCAGTTGCATTTTCTACAGACAGAGTGTTTCAAAACTGCTCAATCAAGAGTATGGTTTAACTCTGTTAGCTGAATGCTCAGATCAGAAAGAAGTTTCACAGAATGCTTCTGTGTAGTTTATATTTGAATATATTCCTTTTTCCACTACTACGCTCTTAGCGCTCCAAATGTCCAGTTGCATTTTCTACAGAAAGAGTGTTCAGATCTGCTCAATCAAAAGTATGGTTTAACTCTGTTAGCTGAATGCACAGATCAGAAAGAAGTTTCACCGAATGATTCTGTGTAGTTTATATTTGAAGACATTCCTTTTTCCACTATTACCCTCTTAGCGCTCCGAATCTCCACTTGCATTTTCTACAAAAAGAGTGTTTCATAACTGCTCAATCAAAAATATGCTTTATCTCTGTTCACTGAATTTACAGATCAGAAATAAGTTTCACAGAATGCATCTGTGTAGTTTTTATTTGAAGATATTCTTTTAACCAATGTAGGCCTCTTAGCACTTAGCATGTCCAATTGCAGTTTCTACAGAAAGAGTGTTTCAGAACGGCTCAATCAAAAGTAAGGTTCAACTCTGTTAGTTGAATGCACAGAACAGAAAGAATTTTCACAGAATGCTACTGTGTAGTTTATATTTGAATATATTCCTTTTTCCACTATTACCCTCTTAGTGCTCCGAAGGTCAACTTGAATTTTCTACAGAAAGAGTGTTTCAGAACGGCTCAATCAAAACTAAGGTTCAACTCTTTTAGTTGAACAAACAGAACAGAAAGAAGTTTCACACAATTCTTCTGTGTAGTTTTTATTTGTAGACATTCTTTTTCCCAGTATAGGCCTCTTAGCGCTCAGAATGTCCAATTGCAGTTTCTACAGAAATAGTGTTTCAGAACGGCTCAATCAAAAGTAAGGTTCAACTCTGTTAGTTGAATGCACAGAACAGAAAGAAGTTTCATACAATGCTTCTGTGTAGTTTATATTTGAACATATTCTTTTTTCCACTATCACCCACTTAGCGCTACGAATGTCCAGTTGCATTTTCTACAGACAGTGTGTTTCAAAACTGCTCAATCATAAGTATGGTTTAACTCTGTTAGCTGAATGCTCAGATCAGAAAGAAGTTTCACAGAATGCTTCTGTGTAGTTTATATTTGAATATATTCCTTTTTCCACTACTACGCTCTTAGCGCTCCAAATGTCCAGTTGCATTTTCTACAGAAAGAGTGTTCAGATCTGCTAAATCAAAAGTATGGTTTAACTCTGTTAGCTGAATGCACAGATCAGAAAGAAGTTTCACCGAATAATTCTGTGTAGTTTATATTTGAAGACATTCCTTTTTCCACTATTACCCTCTTAGCGCTCCGAATCTCCACTTGCATTTTCTACAAAAAGAGTGTTTCATAACTGCTCAATCAAAAATATGCTTTATCTCTGTTCACTGAATTTACAGATCAGAAATAAGTTTCACAGAATGCATCTGTGTAGTTTTTATTTGAAGATATTCTTTTAACCAATGTAGGCCTCTTAGCACTTAGCATGTCCAATTGCAGTTTCTACAGAAAGAGTGTTTCAGAACGGCTCAATCAAAAGTAAGGTTCAACTCTGTTAGTTGAATGCACAGAACAGAAAGAATTTTCACAGAATGCTACTGTGTAGTTTATATTTGAATATATTCCTTTTTCCACTATTACCCTCTTAGTGCTCCGAATGTCAACTTGAATTTTCTACAGAAAGAGTGTTCAGAACTGCGCAATCAAAATTATGGTTTAACTCTGTCAGCTTAATGAACATATCAGGAATAAGTTTCACACAATGCTGCTGTGTAGTTTTTATTTGAAGATATTATTTTTCCCAATAGAGGCCTCTTAGCGCTCAGAATGTCCAATTGCAGTTTCTACAGAAAGAGTGTTTCAGAAAGGCTCAATCAAAAGTAAGGTTCAACTCTGTTAGTTGAATGCACAGAAAAGAAAGAAGTTTCATACAATGCTTCTGTGTAATTTATATTTGAACATATTCTTTTTTCCACTATTACCCACTTAGCGCTACGAATGTCCAGTTGCATTTTCTACAGACAGAGTGTTTCAAAACTGCTCAATCAAAAGTATGGTTTAACTCTGTTAGCTGAATGCTCAGATCAGAAAGAAGTTTCACAGAATGCTTCTGTGTAGTTTATATTTGAATATATTCCTTTTTCCACTACTACTCTCTTAGCGCTCCAAATGTCCAGTTGCATTTTCTACAGAAAGAGTGTTCAGATCTGATCAATCAAAAGTATGGTTTAACTCTGTTAGCTGAATGCACAGATCAGAAAGAAGTTTCACAGAATGATTCTGTGTAGTTTATATTTGGAGACATTCCTTTTTCCACTATTACCCTCTTACCGCTCCGAATCTCCACTTGCATTTACTACAGAAAGAGTGTTTCAGAACGGCTCAATCAAAACTAAGGTTCAACTCTTTTAGTTGAACAAACAGAACAGAAAGAAGTTTCACACAATTCTTCTGTGTAGTTTTTATTTGTAGACATTCTTTTTCCCAGTATAGGCCTCTTAGCGCTCAGAATGTCCAATTGCAGTTTCTACAGAAAGAGTGTTTCAGAACGGCTCAATCAAAAGTAAGGTTCAACTCTGTTAGTTGAATGCACAGAACAGAAAGAAGTTTCATACAATGCTTCTGTGTAGTTTATATTTGAACATATTCTTTTTTCCACTATTACCCACTTAGCGCTACGAATGTCCAGTTGCATTTTCTACAGACAGTGTGTTTCAAAACTGCTCAATCATAAGTATGGTTTAACTCTGTTAGCTGAATGCTCAGATCAGAAAGAAGTTTCACAGAATGCTTCTGTGTAGTTTATATTTGAATATATTCCTTTTTCCACTACTACGCTCTTAGCGCTCCAAATGTCCAGTTGCATTTTCTACAGAAAGAGTGTTCAGATCTGCTAAACCAAAAGTATGGTTTAACTCTGTTAGCTGAATGCACAGATCAGAAAGAAGTTTCACCGAATGATTCTGTGTAGTTTATATTTGAAGACATTCCTTTTTCCACCATTACCCTCTTAGCTCTCCGAATCTCCACTTGCATTTTCTACTAAAAGAGTGTTTCATAACTGCTCAATCAAAAATATGTTTTATCTCTGTTAACTGAATTTACAGATCAGAAATAAGTTTCACAGAATGCATCTGTGTAGTTTTTATTTGAAGATATTCTTTTTCCCAATGTAGGCCTCTTAGCGCTTAGCATGTCCAATTGCAGTTTCTACAGAAAGAGTGTTTCAGAACGGCTCAATCAAAAGTAAGGTTCAACTCTGTTAGTTGAATGCACAGAACAGAAAGTAGTTTCATACAATGCTTCTGTGTAGTTTATGTTTGAACATATTCTTTTTTCCACTATTACCCACTTAGCGCTACGAATGTCCAGTTGCATTTTCTACAGACAGAGTGTTTCAAAACTGCTCAATCAAAAGTATGGTTTAAATCTGTTAGCTGAATGCTCATATCAGAAAGTAGTTTCACAGAATGCTTCTGTGTAGTTTATATTTGAATATATTCCTTTTTCCACTACTACTCTCTTAGCGCTCCAAATGTCCAGTTGCATTTTCTACAGAAAGAGTGTTCAGATCTGCTCAATCAAAAGTATGGTTTAACTCTGTTAGCTGAATGCACAGATCAGAAAGAAGTTGCACAGAATGCTTCTGTGTAGTTCATATTTTGAGACATTCCTTTTTCCACTATTACCCTCTTAGCGCTCCGAATCTCCACTTGCATTTTCTACAGAAAGAGTGTTTCAGAACGGCTCAATCAAAACTAAGGTTCAACACTTTTAGTTGAACAAACAGAACAGAAAGAAGTTTCACACAATTCTTCTGTGTAGTTTTTATTTGTAGACATTCTTTTTCCCAATATAGGCCTCCTAGCGCTCAGAATGTCCAATTGCAGTTTCTACAGAAAGAGTGTTCCAGAACGGCTCAATCAAAAGTAAGGTTCAACTCTGTTAGTTGAATGCACAGAACAGAAAGAAGTTTCATACAATGCTTCTGTGTAGTTTATATTTGAACATATTCTTTTTTCCACTATTACCCACTTAGCGCTACGAATGTCCAGTTGCATTTTCTACAGACAGAGCGTTTCAAAACTGCTCAATCAAAAGTATGGTTTAACTCTGTTAGCTGAATGCTCAGATCAGAAAGAAGTTTCACAGAATGCTTCTGTGTAGTTTATATTTGAATATATTCCTTTTTCAACTACTACTCTCTTAGCGCTCCAAATGTCCAGTTGCATTTTCTACAGAAAGAGTGTTCAGATCTGCTCAATCAAAAGTATGGTTTAAATATGTTAGCTGAATGCACAGATCAGAAAGAAGTTTCACAGAATGATTCTGTGTAGTTTATATTTGGAGACATTCCTTTTTCCACTATTACCCTCTTAGCGCTCCGAATTTCCACTTGCATTTTCTACAGAAAGAGAGTTTCAGAACGGCTCAATCAAAACTAAGGTTCAACTCTTTTAGTTGAACAAACAGAACAGAAAGAAGTTTCACACAATTCTTCTGTGTAGTTTTCATTTGTAGACATTCTTTTTCCCAATATAGGCCTCTTAGCGCTCAGAATGTCCAATTGCAGTTTCTACAGAAAGAGTGTTTCAGAACGGCTCAATCAAAAGTAAGGTTCAACTCTGTTAGTTGAATGCACAGAACAGAAAGAAGTTTCATACAATGCTTCTGTGTAGTTTATATTTGAATATATTCTTTTTTCCACTATTACCCAGTTAGCGCTACGAATGTCCAGTTGCATTTTCTACAGACAGAGTGTTTCAAAACTGCTCAATCAAGAGTATGGTTTAACTCTGTTAGCTGAATGCTCAGATCAGAAAGAAGTTTCACAGAATGCTTCTGTGTAGTTTATATTTGAATATATTCCTTTTTCCACTACTACGCTCTTAGCGCTCCAAATGTCCAGTTGCATTTTCTACAGAAAGAGTGTTCAGATCTGCTCAATCAAAAGTATGGTTTAACTCTGTTAGCTGAATGCACAGATCAGAAAGTAGTTTCACCGAATGATTCTGTGTAGTTTATATTTGAAGACATTCCTTTTTCCACTATTACCCTCTTAGCGCTCCGAATCTCCACTTGCATTTTCTACAAAAAGAGTGTTTCATAGCTGCTCAATCAAAAATATGCTTTATCTCTGTTAACTGAATTTACAGATCAGAAATAAGTTTCACAGAATGCATCTGTGTAGTTTTTATTTGAAGATATTCTTTTTCCCAATGTAGGCCTCTTAGCACTTAGCATGTCCAATTGCAGTTTCTACAGAAAGAGTCTTTCAGAACGGCTCAATCAAAAGTAAGTTTCAACTATGTTGGTTGAATGCACAGAACAGAAAGAATTTTCACAGAATGCTACTGTGTAGTTTATATTTGGATATATTCCTTTTTCCACTATTACCCTCTTAGCGCTCCGAATGTCCACTTGCATTTTCTACAGAAAGAGTGTTCAGAAATGCGCAATCAAAAGTATGGTTTAACTCTGTTAGCTTAATGAACATATCAGAAATAAGTTTCACACAATGCTTCTGTGTAGTTTTTATTTGAAGATATTATTTTTCCCAATAGAGGCCTCTTAGCGCTCAGAATGTCCAATTGCAGTTTCTACAGAAAGAGTGTTTCAGAAAGGCTCAATCAAAAGTAAGGTTCAACTCTGTTAGTTGAATGCACAGAACAGAAAGAAGTTTCATACAATGCTTCTGTGTAGTTTATATTTGAACATATTCTTTTTTCCACTCTTACCCACTTAGCGCTACGAATGTCCAGTTGCATTTTCTACAGACAGAGTGTTTCAAAACTGCTCAATCAAAAGTATGGTTTAACTCTGTTAGCTGAATGCTCAGATCAGAAAGAAGTTTCACAGAATGCTTCTGTGTAGTTTATATTTGAATATATTCCTTTTTCCACTACTACTCTCTTAGCGCTCCAAATGTCCGGTTGCATTTTCAACAGAAAGAGTGTTCAGATCTGCTCAATAAAAAGTATGCTTTAACTCTGTTAGCTGAATGCACAGATCAGAAACAAGTTTCACAGAATGATTCTGTGTAGTTTATATTTGGAGACATTCCTTTTTCCACTATTACCCTCTTAGCGCTCCGAATCTCCAATTGCATTTTCTACAGAAAGAGTGTTTCAGAACGGCTCAATCAAAACTAAGGTTCAACTCTTTTATTTGAACAAACAGAACAGAAAGAAGTTTCACACAATTCTTCTGTGTAGTTTTTATTTGTAGACATTCTTTTTCCCAATATAGGCCTCTTAGCGCTCAGAATGTCCAATTGCAGTTTCTACAGAAAGAGTGTTTCAGAACGGCTCAATCAAAAGTAAGGTTCAACTCTGTTAGTTGAATGCACAGAACAGAAAGAAGTTTCATACAATGCTTCTGTGTAGTTTATATTTGAACATATTCTTTTTTCCACTATTACCCACTTAGCGCTACGAATGTCCAGTTGCATTTTCTACAGACAGTGTGTTTCAAAACTGCTCAATCAAAAGTATGGTTTAACTCTGTTAGCTGAATGCTCAGATCAGAAAGAAGTTTCACAGAATGCTTCTGTGTAGTTTATATTTGAATATATTCCTTTTTCCACTACTACGCTCTTAGCGCTCCAAATGTCCAGTTGCATTTTCTACAGAAAGAGTGTTCAGATCTGCTCAATCAAAAGTATGGTTTAACTCTGTTAGCTGAATGCACAGATCAGAAAGAAGTTTCACCGAATGATTCTGTGTAGTTTATATTTGAAGACATTCCTTTTTCCACTATTACCCTCTTAGCGCTCCGAATCCCCACGTGCATTTTCTACAAAAAGAGTGTTTCATAACTGCTCAATCAAAAATATGTTTTATCTCTGTTAACTGAATTTACAGATCAGAAATAAGTTTCACAGAATGCATCTGTGTAGTTTTTATTTGAAGATATTCTTTTTCCCAATGTTGGCCTCTTAGCGCTTAGCATGTCCAATTGCAGTTTCTACAGAAAGAGTGTTTCAGAACGGCTCAATCAAAAGTAAGGTTCAACTCTGTTGGTTGAATGCACAGAACAGAAAGAATTTTCACAGAATGCTACTGTGTAGTTTATATTTGAATATATTCCTTTTTCCACTATTACCCTCTTAGCGCTCCGAATGTCCACTTGCATTTTCTACAGAAAGAGTGTTCAGAACTGCGCAATCAAAAGTATGGTTTAACTCTGTTAGCTTAATGAACATATCAGAAATAAGTTTCACACAATGCTTCTGTGTAGTTTTTATTTGAAGATATTATTTTTCCCAGTAGAGGCCTCTTAGCGCTCAGAATGTCCAATTGCAGTTTCTACAGAAAGAGTGTTTCAGAAAGGCTCAATCAAATGTAAGGTTCAACTCTGTTAGTTGAATGCACAGAACAGAAAGAAGTTTCATACAATGCTTCTGTGTAGTTTATATTTGAACATATTCTTTTTTCCACTATTACCCACTTAGCGCTACGAATGTCCAGTTGCATTTTCTACAGTCAGAGTGTTTCCAAACTGCTCAATCAAAAGTATGGTTTAACTCTGTTAGCTGAATGCTCAGATCAGAAAGAAGTTTCACAGAATGCTTCTGTGTACTTTATATTTGAATATATTCCTTTTTCCACCACTACTCTCTTAGCGCTCCAAATGTCCAGTTGCATTTTCTACAGAAAGAGTGTTCAGATCTGCTCAATCAAAAGTATGGTTTAACTCTGTTAGCTGAATGCACAGATCAGAAAGAAGTTTCACAGAATGATTCTGTGTAGTTTATATTTGGAGACATTCCTTTTTCCACTCTTAACCTCTTAGCGCTCCGAATCTCCACTTGCATTTTCTACAGAAAGAGTGTTTCAGAACAGCTCAATCAAAACTAAGGTTCAACTCTTTTAGTTGAACAAACAGAACAGAAAGAAGTTTCACAAATTCTTCTGTGTAGTTTTTATTTGTAGACATTCTTTTTCCCAATATAGCCCTCTTAGCGCTCAGAATATCCAATTGCAGTTTCTACAGAAAGAGTGTTTCAGAACGGCTCAATCAAAAGTAAGGTTCAACTCTGTTAGTTGAATGCACAGAACAGAAAGAAGTTTCATACAATGCTTCTGTGTAGTTTATATTTGAATATATTCTTTTTTCCACTATTACCCACTTAGCGCTACGAATGTCCAGTTGCATTTTCTACAGACAGTGTGTTTCAAAACTGCTCAATCAAAAGTATGGTTTAACTCTGTTAGCTGAATGCTCAGATCAGAAAGAAGTTTCACAGAATGCTTCTGTGTAGTTTATATTTGAATATATTCCTTTTTCCACTATTACCCTCTTAGCGCTCCGAATGTCCACTTGCATTTTCTACAGAAAGAGTGTTCAGAAATGCGCAATCAAAAGTATGGTTTAACTCTGTTAGCTTAATGAACATATCAGAAATAAGTTTCACACAATGCTTCTGTGTAGTTTTTATTTGAAGATATTATTTTTCCCAATAGAGGCCTCTTAGCGCTCAGAATGTCCAATTGCAGTTTCTACAGAAAGAGTGTTTCAGAAAGGCTCAATCAAAAGTAAGGTTCAACTCTGTTAGTTGAATGCACAGAACAGAAAGAAGTTTCATACAATGCTTCTGTGTAGTTTATATTTGAACATATTCTTTTTTCCACTCTTACCCACTTAGCGCTACGAATGTCCAGTTGCATTTTCTACAGACAGAGTGTTTCAAAACTGCTCAATCAAAAGTATGGTTTAACTCTGTTAGCTGAATGCTCAGATCAGAAAGAAGTTTCACAGAATGCTTCTGTGTAGTTTATATTTGAATATATTCCTTTTTCCACTACTACTCTCTTAGCGCTCCAAATGTCCGGTTGCATTTTCAACAGAAAGAGTGTTCAGATCTGCTCAATAAAAAGTATGCTTTAACTCTGTTAGCTGAATGCACAGATCAGAAAGAAGTTTCACAGAATGATTCTGTGTAGTTTATATTTGGAGACATTCCTTTTTCCACTATTACCCTCTTAGCGCTCCGAATCTCCAATTGCATTTTCTACAGAAAGAGTGTTTCAGAACGGCTCAATCAAAACTAAGGTTCAACTCTTTTATTTGAACAAACAGAACAGAAAGAAGTTTCACACAATTCTTCTGTGTAGTTTTTATTTGTAGACATTCTTTTTCCCAATATAGGCCTCTTAGCGCTCAGAATGTCCAATTGCAGTTTCTACAGAAAGAGTGTTTCAGAACGGCTCAATCAAAAGTAAGGTTCAACTCTGTTAGTTGAATGCACAGAACAGAAAGAAGTTTCATACAATGCTTCTGTGTAGTTTATATTTGAACATATTCTTTTTTCCACTATTACCCACTTAGCGCTACGAATGTCCAGTTGCATTTTCTACAGACAGTGTGTTTCAAAACTGCTCAATCAAAAGTATGGTTTAACTCTGTTAGCTGAATGCTCAGATCAGAAAGAAGTTTCACAGAATGCTTCTGTGTAGTTTATATTTGAATATATTCCTTTTTCCACTACTACGCTCTTAGCGCTCCAAATGTCCAGTTGCATTTTCTACAGAAAGAGTGTTCAGATCTGCTCAATCAAAAGTATGGTTTAACTCTGTTAGCTGAATGCACAGATCAGAAAGAAGTTTCACCGAATGATTCTGTGTAGTTTATATTTGAAGACATTCCTTTTTCCACTATTACCCTCTTAGCGCTCCGAATCCCCACGTGCATTTTCTACAAAAAGAGTGTTTCATAACTGCTCAATCAAAAATATGTTTTATCTCTGTTAACTGAATTTACAGATCAGAAATAAGTTTCACAGAATGCATCTGTGTAGTTTTTATTTGAAGATATTCTTTTTCCCAATGTTGGCCTCTTAGCGCTTAGCATGTCCAATTGCAGTTTCTACAGAAAGAGTGTTTCAGAACGGCTCAATCAAAAGTAAGGTTCAACTCTGTTGGTTGAATGCACAGAACAGAAAGAATTTTCACAGAATGCTACTGTGTAGTTTATATTTGAATATATTCCTTTTTCCACTATTACCCTCTTAGCGCTCCGAATGTCCACTTGCATTTTCTACAGAAAGAGTGTTCAGAACTGCGCAATCAAAAGTATGGTTTAACTCTGTTAGCTTAATGAACATATCAGAAATAAGTTTCACACAATGCTTCTGTGTAGTTTTTATTTGAAGATATTATTTTTCCCAGTAGAGGCCTCTTAGCGCTCAGAATGTCCAATTGCAGTTTCTACAGAAAGAGTGTTTCAGAAAGGCTCAATCAAATGTAAGGTTCAACTCTGTTAGTTGAATGCACAGAACAGAAAGAAGTTTCATACAATGCTTCTGTGTAGTTTATATTTGAACATATTCTTTTTTCCACTATTACCCACTTAGCGCTACGAATGTCCAGTTGCATTTTCTACAGTCAGAGTGTTTCCAAACTGCTCAATCAAAAGTATGGTTTAACTCTGTTAGCTGAATGCTCAGATCAGAAAGAAGTTTCACAGAATGCTTCTGTGTACTTTATATTTGAATATATTCCTTTTTCCACCACTACTCTCTTAGCGCTCCAAATGTCCAGTTGCATTTTCTACAGAAAGAGTGTTCAGATCTGCTCAATCAAAAGTATGGTTTAACTCTGTTAGCTGAATGCACAGATCAGAAAGAAGTTTCACAGAATGATTCTGTGTAGTTTATATTTGGAGACATTCCTTTTTCCACTCTTAACCTCTTAGCGCTCCGAATCTCCACTTGCATTTTCTACAGAAAGAGTGTTTCAGAACAGCTCAATCAAAACTAAGGTTCAACTCTTTTAGTTGAACAAACAGAACAGAAAGAAGTTTCACAAATTCTTCTGTGTAGTTTTTATTTGTAGACATTCTTTTTCCCAATATAGCCCTCTTAGCGCTCAGAATATCCAATTGCAGTTTCTACAGAAAGAGTGTTTCAGAACGGCTCAATCAAAAGTAAGGTTCAACTCTGTTAGTTGAATGCACAGAACAGAAAGAAGTTTCATACAATGCTTCTGTGTAGTTTATATTTGAACATATTCTTTTTTCCACTATTACCCACTTAGCGCTACGAATGTCCAGTTGCATTTTCTACAGACAGTGTGTTTCAAAACTGCTCAATCAAAAGTATGGTTTAACTCTGTTAGCTGAATGCTCAGATCAGAAAGAAGTTTCACAGAATGCTTCTGTGTAGTTTATATTTGAATATATTCCTTTTTCCACTACTACGCTCTTAGCGCTCCAAATGTATAGTTGCATTTTCTACAGAAAGAGTGTTCAGATCTGTTCAATCAAAAGTATGGTTTAACTCTGTTAGCTGAATGCATAGATCAGAAAGAAGTTTCACAGAATGATTCTGTTTAGTTTATATTTGAAGACATTACTTTTTCCACTATTACCCTCTTAGCGCTCCGAATCTCCACTTGCATTTTCTACAAAAAGAGTATTTCATAACTGCTCAATCAAAAATATGTTTTATCTCTGTTAACTGAATTTACAGATCAGAAATAAGTTTCACAGAATGCATCTGTGTAGTTTTTATTTGAAGATATTCTTTTTCCCAATGTTGGCCTCTTAGCGCTTAGCATGTCCAATTGCAGTTTCTACAGAAAGAGTGTTTCAGAACGGCTCAATCAAAAGTAAGGTTCAACTCTGTTGGTTGAATGCACAGAACAGAAAGAATTTTCACAGAATGCTACTGTGTAGTTTATATTTGAATATATTCCTTTTTCCACTATTACCCTCTTAGCGCTCCGAATGTCCACTTGCATTTTCTACAGAAAGAGTGTTCAGAACTGCGCAATCAAAAGTATGGTTTAACTCTGTTAGCTTAATGAACATATCAGAAATAAGTTTCACACAATGCTTCTGTGTAGTTTTTATTTGAAGATATTTTTTTTCCCAATAGAGGCCTCTTAGCGCTCAGAATGTCCAATTGCAGTTTCTACAGAAAGAGTGTTTCAGAACGGCTCAATCAAAAGTAAGGTTCAACTCTGTTAGTTGAATGCCCAGAACAGAAAGAAGTTTCATACAATGCTTCTGTGTAGTTTATATTTGAACATATTCTTTTTTCCACTATTACCCACTTAGCGCTACGAATGTCCAGTTGCATTTTCTACAGACAGTGTGTTTCAAAACTGCTCAATCAAAAGTATGGTTTAACTCTGTTAGCTGAATGCTCAGATCAGAAAGAAGTTCACAGAATGCTTCTGTGTAGTTTATATTTGAATATATTCCTTTTTCCACTACTACGCTCTTAGCGCTCCAAATTTCCAGTTGCATTTTCTACAGAAAGAGTGTTCAGATCTGTTCAATCAAAAGTATGGTTTAACTCTGTTAGCTGAATGCATAGATCAGAAAGAAGTTTCACCGAATGATTCTGTGTAGTTTATATTTGAAGACATTCCTTTTTCCACTATTACCCGCTTAGCGCTCCGAATCTCCACTTGCATTTTCTACAAAAAGAGTGTTTCATAACTGCTCAATCAAAAATATGTTTTATCTCTGTTAACTGAATTTACAGATCAGAAATAAGTTTCACAGAATGCATCTGTGTAGTTTTTATTTGAAGATATTCTTTTTCCCAATGTTGGCCTCTTAGCGCTTAGCATGTCCAATTGCAGTTTCTACAGAAAGAGTGTTTCAGAACGGCTCAATCAAAAGTAAGGTTCAACTCTGTTGGTTGAATGCACAGAACAGAAAGAATTTTCACAGAATTCTTCTGTGTAGTTTATATTTGAATATATTCCTTTTTCCACTATTACCCTCTTAGCGCTCCGAATGTCCACTTGCATTTTCTACAGAAAGAGTGTTCAGAACTGCGCAATCAAAAGTATGGTTTAACTCTGTTAGCTTAATGAACATATCAGAAATAAGTTTCACACAATGCTTCTGTGTAGTTTTTATTTGAAGATATTATTTTTCCCAATAGAGCCCTCTTAGCGCTCAGAATGTCCAATTGCAGTTTCTACAGAAAGAGTGTTTCAGAAAGGCTCAATCAAAAGTAAGGTTCAACTCTGTTAGTTGAATGCACAGAACAGAAAGAAGTTTCATACAATTCTTCTGTGTAGTTTATATTTGAACATATTCTTTTTTCCACTATTACCCACTTAGCGCTACGAATGTCCAGTTGCATTTTCTACAGACAGAGTGTTTCAAAACTGCTCAATCAAAAGTATGGTTTAACTCTGTTAGCTGAATGCTCAGATCAGAAAGAAGTTTCACAGAATGCTTCTGTGTAGTTTATATTTGAATATATTCCTTTTTCCACTACTACTCTCTTAGCGCTCCAAATGTCCAGTTGCATTTTCTACAGAAAGAGTGTTCAGATCTGCTCAATCAAAAGTATGGTTTAACTCTGTTAGCTGAATGCACAGATCAGAAAGAAGTTTCACAGAATGATTCTGTGTAGTTTATATTTGGAGACATTCCTTTTTCCACTATTACCCTCTTAGCGCTCCGAATCTCCACTTGCATTTTCTACAGAAAGAGTGTTTCAGAACGGCTCAATCAAAACTAAGGTTCAACTCTTTTAGTTGAACAAACAGAACAGAAAGAAGTTTCACACAATTCTTCTGTGTAGATTTTATTTGTAGACATTCTTTTTCCCAATATAGGCCTCTTAGCGCTCAGAATGTCCAATTGCAGTTTCTACAGAAAGAGTGTTTCAGAACGGCTCAATCAAAAGTAAGGTTCAACTCTGTTAGTTGAATGCACAGAACAGAAAGGAGTTTCATACAATGCTTCTGTGTACTTTATATTTGAACATATTCTTTTTTCCCCTATTACCCACTTAGCGCTACGAATGTCCAGTTGCATTTTCTACAGACAGTGTGTTTCAAAACTGCTCAATCAAAAGTATGGTTTAACTCTGTTAGCTGAATGCTCAGATCAGAAAGAAGTTTCACAGAATGCTTCTGTGTAGTTTATAATTGAATATATTCCTTTTTCCACTACTACGCTCTTAGCCCTCCAAATGTCCAGTTGCATTTTCTACAGAAAGAGTGTTCAGATCTGCTCAATCAAAAGTATGGTTTAACTCTGTTAGCTGAATGCACAGATCAGAAAGAAGTTTCACCGAATGATTCTGTGTAGTTTATATTTGAAGACATTCCTTTTTCCACTATTACCCTCTTAGCGCTCCGAATCCCCACGTGCATTTTCTACAAAAAGAGTGTTTCATAACTGCTCAATCAAAAATATGTTTTATCTCTGTTAACTGAATTTACAGATCAGAAATAAGTTTCACAGAATGCATCTGTGTAGTTTTTATTTGAAGATATTCTTTTTCCCAATGTTGGCCTCTTAGCGCTTAGCATGTCCAATTGCAGTTTCTACAGAAAGAGTGTTTCAGAACGGCTCAATCAAAAGTAAGGTTCAACTCTGTTGGTTGAATGCACAGAACAGAAAGAATTTTCACAGAATGCTACTGTGTAGTTTATATTTGAATATATTCCTTTTTCCACTATTACCCTCTTAGCGCTCCGAATGTCCACTTGCATTTTCTACAGAAAGAGTGTTCAGAACTGCGCAATCAAAAGTATGGTTTAACTCTGTTAGCTTAATGAACATATCAGAAATAAGTTTCACACAATGCTTCTGTGTAGTTTTTATTTGAAGATATTATTTTTCCCAGTAGAGGCCTCTTAGCGCTCAGAATGTCCAATTGCAGTTTCTACAGAAAGAGTGTTTCAGAAAGGCTCAATCAAATGTAAGGTTCAACTCTGTTAGTTGAATGCACAGAACAGAAAGAAGTTTCATACAATGCTTCTGTGTAGTTTATATTTGAACATATTCTTTTTTCCACTATTACCCACTTAGCGCTACGAATGTCCAGTTGCATTTTCTATAGACAGAGTGTTTCAAAACTGCTCAATCAAAAGTATGGTTTAACTCTGTTAGCTGAATGCTCAGATCAGAAAGAAGTTTCACAGAATGCTTCTGTGTAGTTTATATTTGAATATATTCCTTTTTCCACTACTACTCTCTTAGCGCTCCAAATGTCCAGTTGCATTTTCTACAGAAAGAGTGTTCAGATCTGCTCAATCAAAAGTATGGTTTAACTCTGTTAGCTGAATGCACAGATCAGAAAGAAGTTTCACAGAATGATTCTGTGTAGTTTATATTTGGAGACATTCCTTTTTCCACTATTACCCTCATAGCGCTCCGAAACTCCACTTGCATTTTCTACAGAAAGAGTGTTTCAGAACGGCTCAATCAAAACTAAGGTTCAACTCTTTTAGTTGAACAAACAGAACAGAAAGAAGTTTCACACAATTATTCTGTGTAGTTTTTATTTGTAGACATTCTTTTTCCCAATATAGGCCTCTTAGCGCTCAGAATGTCCAATTGCAGTTTCTACAGAAAGAGTGTTTCAGAACGGCTCAATCAAAAGTAAGGTTCAACTCTGTTAGTTGAATGCACAGAACAGAAAGATGTTTCATACAATGCTTCTGTGTACTTTATATTTGAACATATTCTTTTTTCCACTATTACCCACTTAGCGCTACGAATGTCCAGTTGCATTTTCTACAGACAGTGTGTTTCAAAACTGCTCAATCAAAAGTATGGTTTAACTCTGTTAGCTGAATGCTCAGATCAGAAAGAAGTTTCACAGAATGCTTCTGTGTAGTTTATATTTGAATATATTCCTTTTTCCACTACTACGCTCTTAGCGCTCCAAATGTCCAGTTGCATTTTCTACAGAAAGAGTGTTCAGATCTGCTCAATCAAAAGTATGGTTTAACTCTGTTAGCTGAATGCACAGATCAGAAAGAAGTTTCACCGAATGATTCTGTGTAGTTTATATTTGAAGACATTCCTTTTTCCACTATTACCTTCTTTGCGCTCCGAATCTCCACTTGCATTTTCTACAAAAAGAGTGTTTCATAACTGCTCAATCAAAAATATGTTTTATCTCTGTTAACTGAATTTACAGATCAGAAATAAGTTTCACAGAATGCATCTGTGTAGTTTTTATTTGAAGATATTCTTTTTCCCAATGTTGGCCTCTTAGCGCTTAGCATGTCCAATTGCAGTTTCTACAGAAAGAGTGTTTCAGAACGGCTCAATCAAAAGTAAGGTTCAACTCTGTTGGTTGAATGCACAGAACAGAGAGAATTTTCACAGAATGCTACTGTGTAGTTTATATTTGAATATATTCCTTTTTCCACTATTACCCTCTTAGCGCTCCGAATGTCCACTTGCATTTTCTACAGAAAGAGTGTTCAGAACTGCGCAATCAAAAGTATGGTTTAACTCTGTTAGCTTAATGAACATATCAGAAATAAGTTTCACACAATGCTTCTGTGTAGTTTTTATTTGAAGATATTATTTTTCCCAATAGAGGCCTCTTAGCGCTCAGAATGTCCAATTGCAGTTTCTACAGAAAGAGTGTTTCAGAAAGGCTCAATCAAAAGTAAGGTTCAACTCTGTTAGTTGAATGCACAGAAAAGAAAGAAGTTTCATACAATGCTTCTGTGTAGTTTATATTTGAACATATTCGTTTTTCCACTATTACCCACTTAGCGCTACGAATGTCCAGTTGCATTTTCTTCAGACAGAGTGTTTCAAAACTGCTCAATCAAAAGTATGGTTTAACTCTGTTAGCTGAATGCTCAGATCAGAAAGAAGTTTCACAGAATGCTTCTGTGTAGTTTATATTTGAATATATTCCTTTTTCCACTACTACGCTCTTAGCGCTCCAAATGTATAGTTGCATTTTCTACAGAAAGAGTGTTCAGATCTGTTCAATCAAAAGTATGGTTTAACTCTGTTAGCTGAATGCATAGATCAGAAAGAAGTTTCACAGAATGATTCTGTGTAGTTTATATTTGAAGACATTCCTTTTTCCACTATTACCCTCTTAGCGCTCCGAATCTCCACTTGCATTTTCTACAAAAAGAGTATTTCATAACTGCTCAATCAAAAATATGTTTTATCTCTGTTAACTGAATTTACAGATCAGAAATAAGTTTCAGAGAATGCATCTGTGTAGTTTTTATTTGAAGATATTCTTTTTCCCAATGTTGGCCTCTTAGCGCTTAGCATGTCCAATTGCAGTTTCTACAGAAAGAGTGTTTCAGAACGGCTCAATCAAAAGTAAGGTTCAACTCTGTTGGTTGAATGCACAGAACAGAAAGAATTTTCACAGAATGCTACTGTGTAGTTTATATTTGAATATATTCCTTTTTCCACTATTACCATCTTAGCGCTCCGAATCTCCACTTGCATTTTCTACAGAAAGAGTGTTTCAGAACGGCTCAATCAAAACTAAGGTTCAACTCTTTTAGTTGAACAAACAGAACAGAAAGAAGTTTCACACATTTCTTCTGTGTAGTTTTTATTTGTAGACGTTCTTTTTCCCAATATAGGCCTCTTAGCGCTCAGAATGTCCAATTGCAGTTTCTACAGAAAGAGTGTTTCAGAACGGCTCAATCAAAAGTAAGGTTCAACTCTGTTAGTTGAATGCACAGAACAGAAAGAAGTTTCATACAATGCTTCTGTGTACTTTATATTTGAACATATTCTTTTTTCCACTATTACCCACTTAGCGCTACGAATGTCCAGTTGCATTTTCTACAGACAGTGTGTTTCAAAACTGCTCAATCAAAAGTATGGTTTAACTCTGTTAGCTGAATGCTCAGATCAGAAAGAAGTTTCACAGAATGCTTCTGTGTAGTTTATATTTGAATATATTCCTTTTTCCACTACTACGCTCTTAGCGCTCCAAATGTCCAGTTGCATTTTCTACAGAAAGAGTGTTCAGATCTGCTCAATCAAAAGTATGGTTTAACTCTGTTAGCTGAATGCACAGATCAGAAAGAAGTTTCACCGAATGATTCTGTGTAGTTTATATTTGAAGACATTCCTTTTTCCACTATTACCCTCTTAGCGCTCCGAATCTCCACTTGCATTTTCTACAAAAAGAGTGTTTCATAACTGCTCAATCAAAAATATGTTTTATCTCTGTTAACTGAATTTACAGATCAGAAATAAGTTTCACAGAATGCATCTGTGTAGTTTTTATTTGAAGATATTCTTTTTCCCAATGTTGGCCTCTTAGCGCTTAGCATGTCCAATTGCAGTTTCTACAGAAAGAGTGTTTCAGAACGGCTCAATCAAAAGTAAGGTTCAATTCTGTTGGTTGAATGCACAGAACAGAAAGAATTTTCACAGAATGCTACTGTGTAGTTTATATTTGAATATATTCCTTTTTCCACTATTACCCTCTTAGCGCTCCGAATGTCCACTTGCATTTTCTACAGAAAGAGTGTTCAGAACTGCGCAATCAAAAGTATGGTTTAACTCTGTTAGCTTAATGAACATATCAGAAATAAGTTTCACACAATGCTTCTGTGTAGTTTTTATTTGAAGATATTATTTTTCCCAATAGAGGCCTCTTAGCGCTCAGAATGTCCAATTGCAGTTTCTACAGAAAGAGTGTTTCAGAAAGGCTCAATCAAATGTAAGGTTCAACTCTGTTAGTTGAATGCACAGAACAGAAAGAAGTTTCATACAATGCTTCTGTGTAGTTTATATTTGAACATATTCTTTTTTCCACTATTACCCACTTAGCGCTATGAATGTCCAGTTGCATTTTCTACAGACAGAGTGTTTCAAAACTGCTCAATCAAAAGTATGGTTTAAATCTGTTAGCTGAATGCTCAGATCAGAAAGAAGTTTCACAGAATGCTTCTGTGTAGTTTATATTTGAATATATTCCTTTTTCCACTACTACTCTCTTAGCGCTCCAAATGTCCAGTTGCATTTTCTACAGAGAGAGTGTTCAGATCTGCTCAATCAAAAGTATGGTTTAACTCTGTTAGCTGAATGCACAGATCAGAAAGAAGTTTCAGAGAATGATTCTGTGTAGTTTATATTTGGAGACATTCCTTTTTCCACTATTACCCTCTTAGCGCTCCGAATCTCCACTTGCATTTTCACAGAAAGAGTGTTTCAGAACAGCTCAATCAAAACTAAGGTTCAACTCTTTTAGTTGAACAAACAGAACAGAAAGAAGTTTCACACAATTCTTCTGTGTAGTTTTTATTTGTAGACATTCTTTTTCCCAATATAGGCCTCTTAGCGCTCAGAATGTCCAATTGCAGTTTCTACAGAAAGAGTGTTTCAGAACGGCTCAATCAAAAGTAAGGTTCAACTCTGTTAGTTGAATGCACAGAATAGAAAGAAGTTTCATACAATGCTTCTGTGTAGTTTATATTTGAACATATTCTTTTTTCCACTATTACCCACTTAGCGCTACGAATGTCCAGTTGCATTTTCTACAGACAGTGTGTTTCAAAACTGCTCAATCAAAAGTATGGTTTAACTCGGTTAGCTGAATGCTCAGATCAGAAAGAAGTTTCACAGAATGCTTCTGTGTAGTTTATATTTGAATATATTCCTTTTTCCACTACTACGCTCTTAGCGCTCCAAATGTCCAGTTGCATTTTCTACAGAAAGAGTGTTCAGATCTGCTCAATCAAAAGTATGGTTTAACTCTGTTAGCTGAATGCACAGATCAGAAAGAAGTTTCACCGAATGATTCTGTGTAGTTCATATTTGAAGACATTCCTTTTTCCACTATTACCCTCTTAGCGCTCCGAATCTCCACTTGCATTTTCTACAAAAAGAGTGTTTCATAACTGCTCAATCAAAAATATGTTTTATCTCTGCTAACTGAATTTACAGATCAGAAATAAGTTTCACAGAATGCATCTGTGTAGTTTTTATTTGAAGATATTCTTTTTCCCAATGTAGGCCTCTTAGCGCTTAGCATGTCCAATTGCAGTTTCTACAGAAAGAGTGTTTCAGAACGGCTCAATCAAAAGAAAGGTTCAATTCTGTTGGTTGAATGCACAGAACAGAAAGTATTTTCACAGAATGCTACTGTGTAGTTTATATTTGAATATATTCCTTTTTCCACTATTACCCTCTTAGCGCTCCGAATGTCCACTTGCATTTTCTACAGAAAGAGTGTTCAGAACTGCGCAATCAAAAGTATGGTTTAACTCTGTTAGCTTAATGAACATATCAGAAATAAGTTTCACACAATGCTTCTGTGTAGTTTTTATTTGAAGATATTATTTTTCCCAATAGAGGCCTCTTAGCGCTCAGAATGTCCAATTGCAGTTTCTACAGAAAGAGTGTTTCAGAAAGGCTCAATCAAAAGTAAGGTTCAACTCTGTTAGTTGAATGCACAGAACAGAAAGAAGTTTCATACAATGCTTCTGTGTAGTTTATATTTGAACATATTCTTTTTTCCACTATTACCCACTTAGCGCTACGAATGTCCAGTTGCATTTTCTACAGACAGAGTGTTTCCAAACTGCTCAATCAAAAGTATGGTTTAACTCTGTTAGCTGAATGCTCAGATCAGAAAGAAGTTTCACAGAATGCTTCTGTGTAGTTTATATTTGAATATATTACTTTTTCCACTACTACTCTCTTAGCGCTCCAAATGTCCAGTTGCATTTTCTACAGAAAGAGTGTTCAGATCTGCTCAATCAAAAGTATGGTTTAACTCTGTTAGCTGAATGCACAGATCAGAAAGAAGTTTCACAGAATGATTCTGTGTAGTTTATATTTGGAGACATTCCTTTTTCCACTATTACCCTCTTAGCGCTCCGAATCTCCACTTGCATTTTCTACAGAAAGAGTGTTTCAGAACAGCTCAATCAAAACTAAGGTTCAACTCTTTTAGTTGAACAAACAGAACAGAAAGAAGTTTCACACAATTCTTCTGTGTAGTTTTTATATGTAGACATTCTTTTTCCCAATATAGGCCTCTTAGCGCTCAGAATGTCCAATTGCAGTTTCTACAGAAAGAGTGTTTCAGAATGGCTCAATCAAAAGTAAGGTTCAACTCTGTTAGTTGAATGCACAGAATAGAAAGAAGTTTCATACAATGCTTCTGTGTAGTTTATATTTGAACATATTCTTTTTTCCACTATTACCCACTTAGCGCTACGAATGTCCAGTTGCATTTTCTACAGACAGTGTGTTTCAAAACTGCTCAATCAAAAGTATGGTTTAACTCTGTTAGCTGAATGCTCAGATCAGAAAGAAGTTTCACAGAATGCTTCTGTGTAGTTTATATTTGAATATATTCCTTTTTCCACTACTACGCTCTTAGCGCTCCAAATGTCCAGTTGCATTTTCTACAGAAAGAGTGTTCAGATCTGCTCAATCAAAAGTATGGTTTAACTCTGTTAGCTGAATGCACAGATCAGAAAGAAGTTTCACCGAATGATTCTGTGTAGTTTATATTTGAAGACATTCCTTTTTCCACTATTACCCTCTTAGCGCTCCGAATCTCCACTTGCATTTTCTACAAAAAGAGTGTTTCATAACTGCTCAATAAAAAATATGTTTTATCTCTGTTAACTGAATTTACAGATCAGAAATAAGTTTCACAGAATGCATCTGTGTAGTTTTTATTTGAAGATATTCTTTTTCCCAATGTTGGCCTCTTAGCGCTTAGCATGTCCAATTGCAGTTTCTACAGAAAGAGTGTTTCAGAACGGCTCAATCAAAAGTAAGGTTCAACTCTGTTGGTAGAATGCACAGAACAGAAAGAATTTTCACAGAATGCTACTGTGTAGTTTATATTTGAATATATTCCTTTTTCCACTATTACCCTCTTAGTGCTCCGAATGTCCACTTGCATTTTCTACAGAAAGAGTGTTCAGAACTGCGCAATCAAAAGTATGGTTTAACTCTGTTAGCTTAATGAACATAGCAGAAATAAGTTTCACACAATGCTTCTGTGTAGTTTTTATTTGAAGATATTATTTTTCCCAATAGAGGCCTCTTAGCGCTCAGAATGTCCAATTGCAGTTTCTACAGAAAGAGTGTTTCAGAAAGGCTGAATCAAAAGTAAGGTTCAACTCTGTTAGTTGAATGCACAGAACAGAAAGAAGTTTCATACAATGCTTCTGTGTAGTTTATATTTGAACATATTCGTTTTTCCACTATTACCCACTTAGCGCTACGAATGTCCAGTTGCATTTTCTACAGACAGAGTGTTTCAAAACTGCTCAATCAAAAGTACGGTTTAATTCTGTTAGCTGAATGCTCAGATCAGAAAGAAGTTTCACAGAATGCTTCTGTGTAGTTTATATTTGAATATATTCCTTTTTCCACTACTACTCTCTTAGCGCTCCAAATGTCCAGTTGCATTTTCAACAGAAAGAATGTTCAGATCTGCTCAATCAAAAGTATGGTTTAACTCTGTTAGCTGAATGCACAGATCAGAAAGAAGTTTCACAGAATGTTTCTGTGTAGTTTATATTTGGAGACATTCCTTTTTCCACTATTACCCTCTTAGCGCTCCGAATCTCCACTTGCATTTTCTACAGAAAGAGTGTTTCAGAACGGCTCAATCAAAACTAAGATTCAACTCTTTTAGTTGAACAAACAGAACAGAAAGAAGTTTCACACAATTCTTCTGTGTAGTTTTTATTTGTAGACATTCTTTTTCCCAATATAGGCCTCCTAGCGCTCAGAATGTCCAACTGCAGTTTCTACAGAAAGAGTGTTTCAGAACGGCTCAATCAAAAGTAAGGTTCAACTCTGTTAGTTGAATGCACAGAACAGAAAGTAGTTTCATACAATGATTCTGTGTAGCTTATATTTGAATATATTCCTTTTTCCACTACTACGCTCTTAGCGCTCCAAATGTCCAGTTGCATTTTGTACAGAAAGAGTGTTCGGATCTGCTCAATTAAAAGTATGGTTTAACTCTGTTAGCTGAATGCACAGATCAGAAAGAAGTTTCACCGAATGATTCTGTGTAGTTTATATTTGAAGACATTCCTTTTTCCACTATTACCCTCTTGGCGCTCCGAATCTCCACTTGCATTTTCTACAAAAAGAGTGTTTCATAACGGCTCAATCAAAAATATGTTTTATCTCTGTTAACTGAATTTACCGATCAGAAATAAGTTTCACAGAATGCATCTGTGTAGTTTTTATTTGAAGATATTCTTTTTCCCAATGTAGGCCTCTTAGCGCTTAGCATGTCCAATTGCAGTTTCTACAGAAAGAGTGTTTCAGAACGGCTCAATCAAAAGTAAGGTTCAACTCTGTTAGTTGAATGCACAGAACAGAAAGAATTTTCACAGAATGCTACTGTGTAGTTTATATTTGAATATATTCCTTTTTCCACTATTACCCTCTTAGCGCTCCGAATGTCCACTTGCATTTTCTACAGAAAGAGTGTTCAGAACTGCGCAATCAAAAGTATGGTTTAACTCTGTTAGCTAAATGAACATATCAGAAATAAGTTTCAAACAGTGCTTCTGTGTAGTTTTTATTTGAAGTTATTATTTTTCCCAATATAGGCCTCTTAGCGCTCAGAATGTAAAATTGCAGTTTCTACAGAAAGAGTGTTTCAGAAATGCTCAATCAAAAGTAAGGTTCAACTCTGTTAGTTGAATGCACAGAACAGAAAGAAGTTTCATACAATGCTTCTGTGTAGTTTATATTTGAACATATTCTTTTTTCCACTATTACCCACTTAGCGCTACGAATGTCCAGTTGCATTTTCTACAGACAGAGTGTTTCAAAACTGCTCAATCAAAAGTATGGTTTAACTCTGTTAGCTGAATGCTCAGATCAGAAAGAAGTTTCACAGAATGCTTCTGTGTAGTTTATATTTGAATATATTCCTTTTTCCACTACTACTCTCTTAGCGCTCCAAATGTCCAGTTGCATTTTCTACAGAAAGAGTGTTCAGATCTGCTCAATCCAAAGTATGGTTTAACTCTGTTAGCTGAATGCACAGATCAGAAAGAAGTTTCACAGAATGATTCTGTGTAGTTTATATTTGGAGACATTCCTTTTTCCACTATTACCCTCTTAGCGCTCCGAATCTCCACTTGCATTTTCTACAGAAAGAGTGTTTCAGAACAGCTCAATCAAAACTAAGGTTCAACTCTTTTAGTTGAACAAACAGAACAGAAAGAAGTTTCACACAATTCTTCTGTGTAGTTTTTATTTGTAGACATTCTTTTTCCCAATATAGGCCTCTTAGTGCTCAGAATGTCCAATTGCAGTTTCTACAGAAAGAGTGTTTCAGAACGGCTCAATCAAAAGTAAGGTTCAACTCTGTTAGTTGAATGCACAGAATAGAAAGAAGTTTCATACAATGCTTCTGTGTAGTTTATATTTGAACATATTCTTTTTTCCACTATTACCCACTTAGCGCTACGAATGTCCAGTTGCATTTTCTACAGACAGTGTGTTTCAAAACTGCTCAATCAAAAGTATGGTTTAACTCTGTTAGCTGAATGCTCAGATCAGAAAGAAGTTTCACAGAATGCTTCTGTGTAGTTTATATTTGAATATATTCCTTTTTCCACTACTACGCTCTTAGCGCTCCAAATGTCCAGTTGCATTTTCTACAGAAAGAGTGTTCAGATCTGCTCAATCAAAAGTATGGTTTAACTCTGTTAGCTGAATGCACAGATCAGAAATAAGTTTCACCGAATGATTCTGTGTAGTTTATATTTGAAGACATTCCTTTTTCCACTATTACCCTCTTAGCGCTCCGAATCTCCACTTGCATTTTCTACAAAAAGAGTGTTTCATAACTGCTCAATCAAAAATATGTTTTATCTCTGCTAACTGAATTTACAGATCAGAAATAAGTTTCACAGAATGCATCTGTGTAGTTTTTATTTGAAGATATTCTTTTTCCCAATGTTGGCCTCTTAGCGCTTAGCATGTCCAATTGCAGTTTCTACAGAAAGAGTGTTTCAGAACGGCTCAATCAAAAGGAAGGTTCAATTCTGTTGGTTGAATGCACAGAACAGAAAGTATTTTCACAGAATGCTACTGTGTAGTTTATATTTGAATATATTCCTTTTTCCACTATTACCCTCTTAGCGCTCCGAATGTCCACTTGCATTTTCTACAGAAAGAGTGTTCAGAACTGCGCAATCAAAAGTATGGTTTAACTCTGTTAGCTTAATGAACATATCAGAAATAAGTTTCACACAATGCTTCTGTGTAATTTTTATTTGAAGATATTATTTTTCCCAATAGAGGCCTCTTAGCGCTCAGAATGTCCAATTGCAGTTTCTACAGAAAGAGTGTTTCAGAAAGGCTCAATCAAAAGTAAGGTTCAACTCTGTTAGTTGAATGCACAGAACAGAAAGAAGTTTCATACAATGCTTCTGTGTAGTTTATATTTGAACATATTCTTTTTTCCACTATTACCCACTTAGCGCTACGAATGTCCAGTTGCATTTTCTACAGACAGAGTGTTTCCAAACTGCTCAATCAAAAGTATGGTTTAATTCTCTTAGCTGAATGCTCAGATCAGAAAGAAGTTTCACAGAATGCTTCTGTGTAGTTTATATTTGAATATATTCCTTTTTCCACTACTACTCTCTTAGCGCTCCAAATGTCCAGTTGCATTTTCTACAGAAAGAGTGTTCAGATCTGCTCAATCAAAAGTATGGTTTAACTCTGTTAGCTGAATGCACAGATCAGAAAGAAGTTTCACAGAATGATTCAGTGTAGTTTATATTTGGAGACATTCCTTTTTCCACTATTACCCTCTTAGCGCTCCGAATCTCCACTTGCATTTTCTACAGAAAGAGTGTTTCAGAACAGCTCAATCAAAACTAAGGTTCAACTCTTTTAGTTGAACAAACAGAACAGAAAGAAGTTTCACACAATTCTTCTGTGTAGTTTTTATTTGTAGACATTCTTTTTCCCAATATAGGCCTCTTAGCGCTCAGAATGTCCAATTGCAGTTTCTACAGAAAGAGTGTTTCAGAACGGCTCAATCAAAAGTAAGGTTCAACTCTGTTAGTTGAATGCACAGAATAGAAAGAAGTTTCATACAATGCTTCTGTGTAGTTTATATTTGAACATATTCTTTCTTCCACTATTACCCACTTAGCGCTACGAATGTCCAGTTGCATTTTCTACAGACAGTGTGTTTCAAAACTGCTCAATCAAAAGTATGGTTTAACTCTGTTAGCTGAATGCTCAGATCAGAAAGAAGTTTCACAGAATGCTTCTGTGTAGTTTATATTTGAATATATTCCTTTTTCCACTACTACGCTCTTAGCGCTCCAAATGTCCAGTTGCATTTTCTACAGAAAGAGTGTTCAGATCTGCTCAATCAAAAGTATGGTTTAACTCTGTTAGCTGAATGCACAGATCAGAAATAAGTTTCACCGAATGATTCTGTGTAGTTTATATTTGAAGACATTCCTTTTTCCACTATTACCCTCTTAGCGCTCCGAATCTCCACTTGCATTTTCTACAAAAAGAGTGTTTCATAACTGCTCAATCAAAAATATGTTTTATCTCTGCTAACTGAATTTACAGATCAGAAATAAGTTTCACAGAATGCATCTGTGTAGTTTTTATTTGAAGATATTCTTTTTCCCAATGTTGGCCTCTTAGCGCTTAGCATGTCCAATTGCAGTTTCTACAGAAAGAGTGTTTCAGAACGGCTCAATCAAAAGTAAGGTTCAATTCTGTTGGTTGAATGCACAGAACAGAAAGTATTTTCACAGAATGCTACTGTGTAGTTTATATTTGAATATATTCCTTTTTCCACTATTACCCTCTTAGCGCTCCGAATGTCCACTTGCATTTTCTACAGAAAGAGTGTTCAGAACTGCGCAATCAAAAGTATGGTTTAACTCTGTTAGCTTAATGAACATATCAGAAATAAGTTTCACACAATGCTTCTGTGTAATTTTTATTTGAAGATATTATTTTTCCCAATAGAGGCCTCTTAGCGCTCAGAATGTACAATTGCAGTTTCTACAGAAAGAGTGTTTCAGAAAGGCTCAATCAAAAGTAAGGTTCAACTCTGTTAGTTGAATGCACAGAACAGAAAGAAGTTTCATACAATGCTTCTGTGTAGTTTATATTTGAACATATTCTTTTTTCCACTATTACCCACTTAGCGCTACGAATGTCCAGTTGCATTTTCTACAGACAGAGTGTTTCCAAACTGCTCAATCAAAAGTATGGTTTAATTCTGTTAGCTGAATGCTCAGATCAGAAAGAAGTTTCACAGAATGCTTCTGTGTAGTTTATATTTGAATATATTCCTTTTTCCACTACTAATCTCTTAGCGCTCCAAATGTCCAGTTGCATTTTCTACAGAAAGAGTGTTCAGATCTGCTCAATCAAAAGTATGGTTTAACTCTGTTAGCTGAATGCACAGATCAGAAAGAAGTTTCACAGAATGATTCTGTGTAGTTTATATTTGGAGACATTCCTTTTTCCACTATTACCCTCTTAGCGCTCCGAATCTCCACTTGCATTTTCTACAGAAAGAGTGTTTCAGAACAGCTCAATCAAAACTAAGGTTCAACTCTTTTAGTTGAACAAACAGAACAGAAAGAAGTTTCACACAATTCTTCTGTGTAGTTTTTATTTGTAGACATTCTTTTTCCCAATATAGGCCTCTTAGCGCTCAGAATGTCCAATTGCAGTTTCTACAGAAAGAGTGTTTCAGAACGGCTCAATCAAAAGTAAGGTTCAACTCTGTTAGTTGAATGCACAGAATAGAAAGAAGTTTCCTACAATGCTTCTATGTAGTTTATATTTGAACATATTCTTTCTTCCACTATTACCCACTTAGCGCTACGAATGTCCAGTTGCATTTTCTACAGACAGTGTGTTTCAAAACTGCTCAATCAAAAGTATGGTTTAACTCTGTTAGCTGAATGCTCAGATCAGAAAGAAGTTTCACAGAATGCTTCTGTGTAGTTTATATTTGAATATATTCCTTTTTCCACTACTACGCTCTTAGCGCTCCAAATGTCCAGTTGCATTTTCTACAGAAAGAGTGTTCAGATCTGCTCAATCAAAAGTATGCTTTAACTCTGTTAGCTGAATGCACAGATGAGAAAGAAGTTTCACCGAATGATTCTGTGTAGTTTATATTTGAAGACATTCCTTTTTCCACTATTACCCTCTTAGCGCTCCGAATCTCCACTTGCATTTTCTACAAAAAGAGTGTTTCATAACTGCTCAATAAAAAATATGATTTATCTCTGTTAACTGAATTTACAGATCAGAAATAAGTTTCACAGAATGCATCTGTGTAGTTTTTATTTGAAGATATTCTTTTTCCCAATGTTGGCCTCTTAGCGCTTAGCATGTCCAATTGCAGTTTCTACAGAAAGAGTGTTTCAGAACGGCTCAATCAAAAGTAAGGTTCAACTCTGTTGGTTGAATGCACAGAACAGAAAGAATTTTCACAGAATGCTACTGTGTAGTTTATATTTGAATATATTCCTTTTTCCACTATTACCCTCTTAGCGCTCCGAATGTCCACTTGCATTTTCTACAGAAAGAGTGTTCAGAACTGCGCAATCAAAAGTATGGTTTAACTCTGTTAGCTTAATGAACATAGCAGAAATAAGTTTCACACAATGCTTCTGTGTAGTTTTTATTTGAAGATATTATTTTTCCCAATAGAGGCCTCTTAGCGCTCAGAATGTCCAATTGCAGTTTCTACAGAAAGAGTGTTTCAGAAAGGCTCAATCAAAAGTAAGGTTCAACTCTGTTAGTTGAATGCACAGAACAGAAAGAAGTTTCATACAATGCTTCTGTGTAGTTTATATTTGAACATATTCGTTTTTCCACTATTACCCTCTTAGCGCTACGAATGTCCAGTTGCATTTTCTACAGACAGAGTGTTTCAAAACTGCTCAATCAAAAGTATGGTTTAATTCTGTTAGCTGAATGCTCAGATCAGAAAGAAGTTTCACAGAATGCTTCTGTGTAGTTTATATTTGAATATATTCCTTTTTCCACTACTACTCTCTTAGCGCTCCAAATGTCCAGTTGCATTTTCAACAGAAAGAGTGTTCAGATCTGCTCAATCAAAAGTATGGTTTAACTCTGTTAGCTGAATGCACAGATCAGAAAGAAGTTTCACAGAATGATTCTGGGTAGTTTATATTTGGAGACATTCCTTTTTCCACTATTACCCTCTTAGCGCTCCGAATCTCCACTTGCATTTTCTACAGAAAGAGTGTTTCAGAATGGCTCAATCAAAACTAAGGTTCAACTCTTTTAGTTGAACAAACAGAACAGAAAGAAGTTTCACACAATTCTTCTGTGTAGTTTTTATTTGTAGACATTCTTTTTCCCAATATAGGCCTCCTAGCGCTCAGAATGTCCAACTGCAGTTTCTACAGAAAGAGTGTTTCAGAACGGCTCAATCAAAAGTAAGGTTCAACTCTGTTAGTTGAATGCACAGAACAGAAATTAGTTTCATACAGTGATTCTGTGTAGTTTATATTTGAATATATTCCTTTTTCCACTACTACGCTCTTAGCGCTCCAAATGTCCAGTTGCATTTTGTACAGAAAGAGTGTTCGGATCTGCTCAATTAAAAGTATGGTTTAACTCTGTTATCTGAATGCACAGATCAGAAAGAAGTTTCACCGAATGATTCTGTGTAGTTTATATTTGAAGACATTCCTTTTTCCACTATTACCCTCTTAGCGCTCCGAATCTCCACTTGCATTTTCTACAAAAAGTGTGTTTCATAACGGCTCAATCAAAAATATGTTTTATCTCTGTTAACTGAATTTACAGATCAGAAATAAGTTTCACAGAATGCATCTGTGTAGTTTTTATTTAAAGATATTCTTTTTCCCAATGTAGGCCTCTTAGCGCTTCGCATGTCCAATTGCAGTTTCTACAGAAAGAGTGTTTCAGAACGGCTCAATCAAAAGTAAGGTTCAACTCTGTTAGTTGAATGCACAGAACAGAAAGAATTTTCACAGAATGCTACTGTGTAGTTTATATTTGAATATATTCCTTTTTCCACTATTACCCTCTTAGCGCTCCGAATGTCCACTTGCATTTTCTACAGAAAGAGTGTTCAGAACTGCGCAATCAAAAGTATGGTTTAACTCTGTTAGCTAAATGAACATATCAGAAATAAGTTTCAAACAATGCTACTGTGTAGTTTTTATTTGAAGTTATTATTTTTCCCAATATAGGCCTCTTAGCGCTCAGAATGTAAAATTGCAGTTTCTACAGAAAGAGTGTTTCAGAAAGGCTCAATCAAATGTAAGGTTCAACTCTGTTAGTTGAATGCACAGAACAGAAAGTAGTTTCATACAATGCTTCTGTGTAGTTTATATTTGAACATATTCTTTTTTCCACTATTACCCACTTAGCGCTACGAATGTCCAGTTGCATTTTCTACAGACAGAGTGTTTCAAAACTGCTCAATCAAAAGTATGGTTTAACTCTGTTTGCTGAATGCTCAGATCAGAAAGAAGTTTCACAGAATGCTTCTGTGTAGTTTATATTTGAATATATTCCTTTTTCCACTACTACTCTCTTAGCGCTCCAAATGTCCAGTTGCATTTTCTACAGAAAGAGTGTTCAGATCTGCTCAATCCAAAGTATGGTTTAACTCTGTTAGCTGAATGCACAGATCAGAAAGAAGTTTCACAGAATGATTCTGTGTAGTTTATATTTGGAGACATTCCTTTTTCCACTATTACCCTCTTAGCGCTCCGAATCTCCACTTGCATTTTCTACAGAAAGAGTGTTTAAGAACGGCTCAATCAAAACTAAGGTTCAACTCTTTTAGTTGAACAAACAGAACCGAAAGAAGTTTCACACAATTCTTCTGTGTAGTTTTTATTTGTAGACATTCTTTTTCCCAATATAGGCCTCTTAGCGCTCAGAATGTCCAATTGCAGTTTCTACAGAAAGAGGGTTTCAGAACGGCTCAATCAAAAGCAAGGTTCAACTCTGTTAGTTGCATGCACAGAACAGAAAGAAGTTTCATACAATGCTTCTGTGTAGTTTATATTTGAACATATTCTTTTTTCCACTATTACCCACTTAGCGCTACGAATGTCCAGTTGCATTTTCTACAGACAGAGTGTTTCAAAACTGCTCAATCAAAAGTATGGTTTAACTCTGTTAGCTGAATGCTCAGATCAGAAGGAAGTTTCACAGAATGCTTCTGTGTAGTTTATATTTGAATATATTCCTTTTTCCACTACTACGCTCTTAGCGCTCCAAATGTCCAGTTGCATTTTGTACAGAAAGAGTGTTCGGATCTGCTCAATTAAAAGTATGGTTTAACTCTGTTAGCTGAATGCACAGATCAGAAAGAAGTTTCACCGAATGATTCTGTGTAGTTTATATTTGAAGACATTCCTTTTTCCACTATTACCCTCTTAGCGCTCCGAATCTCCACTTGCATTTTCTACAAAAAGAGTGTTTCATAACGGCTCAATCAAAAATATGTTTTATCTCTGTGAACTGAATTTACAGATCAGAAATAAGTTTCACAGAATGCATCTGTGTAGTTTTTATTTGAAGATATTCTTTTTCCCAATGTAGGCCTCTTAGCGCTTAGCATGTCCAATTGCAGTTTCTACAGAAAGAGTGTTTCAGAACGGCTCAATCAAAAGTAAGGTTCAAATCTGTTAGTTGAATGCACAGAACAGAAAGAATTTTCACAGAATGCTACTGTGTAGTTTATATTTGAATATATTCCTTTTTCCACTATTACCCTCTTAGCGCTCCGAATGTCCACTTGCATTTTCTACAGAAAGAGTGTTCAGAACTGCGCAATCAAAAGTATGGTTTAACTCTGTTAGCTTAATGAACATATCAGAGAAAAGTTTCAAACAATGCTTCTGTGTAGTTTTTATTTGAAGTTATTATTTTTCCCAATATAGGCCTCTTAGCGCTCAGAATGTAAAATTGCAGTTTCTACAGAAAGAGTGTTTCAGAAAGGCTCAATCAAAAGTAAGGTTCAACTCTGTTAGTTGAATGCACAGAACAGAAAGAAGTTTCATACAATGCTTCTGTGTAGTTTATATTTGAACATATTCTTTTTTCCACTATTACCCACTTAGCGCTACGAATGTCCAGTTGCATTTTCTACAGACAAAGTGTTTCAAAACTGCTCAATCAAAAGTATGGTTTAACTCTGTTAGCTGAATGCTCAGATCAGAAAGAAGTTTCAGAGAATGCTTCTGTGTAGTTTATATTTGAATATATACCTTTTTCCACTACTAATCTCTTAGCGCTCCAAATGTCCAGTTGCATTTTCTACAGAAAGAGTGTTCAGATCTGCTCAATCAAAAGTATGGTTTAACTCTGTTAGCTGAATGCACAGATCAGAAAGAAGTTTCACCGAATGATTCTGTGTAGTTTATATTTGAAGACATTCCTTTTTCCACTATTACCCTCTTAGCGCTCCGAATCTCCACTTGCATTTTCTACAAAAAGAGTGTTTCATAACTGCTCAATAAAAAATATGTTTTATCTCTGTTAACTGAATTTACAGATCAGAAATAAGTTTCACAGAATGCATCTGTGTAGTTTTTATTTGAAGATATTCTTTTTCCCAATGTTGGCCTCTTAGCGCTTAGCATGTCCAATTGCAGTTTCTACAGAAAGAGTGTTTCAGAACGGCTCAATCAAAAGTAAGGTTCAACTCTGTTGGTAGAATGCACAGAACAGAAAGAATTTTCACAGAATGCTACTGTGTAGTTTATATTTGAATATATTCCTTTTTCCACTATTACCCTCTTAGTGCTCCGAATGTCCACTTGCATTTTCTACAGAAAGAGTGTTCAGAACTGCGCAATCAAAAGTATGGTTTAACTCTGTTAGCTTAATGAACATAGCAGAAATAAGTTTCACACAATGCTTCTGTGTAGTTTTTATTTGAAGATATTATTTTTCCCAATAGAGGCCTCTTAGCGCTCAGAATGTCCAATTGCAGTTTCTACAGAAAGAGTGTTTCAGAAAGGCTCAATCAAAAGTAAGGTTCAACTCTGTTAGTTGAATGCACAGAACAGAAAGAAGTTTCATACAATGCTTCTGTGTAGTTTATATTTGAACATATTCGTTTTTCCACTATTACCCACTTAGCGCTACGAATGTCCAGTTGCATTTTCTACAGACAGAGTGTTTCAAAACTGCTCAATCAAAAGTACGGTTTAATTCTGTTAGCTGAATGCTCAGATCAGAAAGAAGTTTCACAGAATGCTTCTGTGTAGTTTATATTTGAATATATTCCTTTTTCCACTACTACTCTCTTAGCGCTCCAAATGTCCAGTTGCATTTTCAACAGAAAGAATGTTCAGATCTGCTCAATCAAAAGTATGGTTTAACTCTGTTAGCTGAATGCACAGATCAGAAAGAAGTTTCACAGAATGATTCTGTGTAGTTTATATTTGGAGACATTCCTTTTTCCACTATTACCCTCTTAGCGCTCCGAATCTCCACTTGCATTTTCTACAGAAAGAGTGTTTCAGAACGGCTCAATCAAAACTAAGATTCAACTCTTTTAGTTGAACAAACAGAACAGAAAGAAGTTTCACACAATTCTTCTGTGTAGTTTTTATTTGTAGACATTCTTTTTCCCAATATAGGCCTCCTAGCGCTCAGAATGTCCAACTGCAGTTTCTACAGAAAGAGTGTTTCAGAACGGCTCAATCAAAAGTAAGGTTCAACTCTGTTAGTTGAATGCACAGAACAGAAAGTAGTTTCATACAATGATTCTGTGTAGCTTATATTTGAATATATTCCTTTTTCCACTACTACGCTCTTAGCGCTCCAAATGTCCAGTTGCATTTTGTACAGAAAGAGTGTTCGGATCTGCTCAATTAAAAGTATGGTTTAACTCTGTTAGCTGAATGCACAGATCAGAAAGAAGTTTCACCGAATGATTCTGTGTAGTTTATATTTGAAGACATTCCTTTTTCCACTATTACCCTCTTGGCGCTCCGAATCTCCACTTGCATTTTCTACAAAAAGAGTGTTTCATAACGGCTCAATCAAAAATATGTTTTATCTCTGTTAACTGAATTTACCGATCAGAAATAAGTTTCACAGAATGCATCTGTGTAGTTTTTATTTGAAGATATTCTTTTTCCCAATGTAGGCCTCTTAGCGCTTAGCATGTCCAATTGCAGTTTCTACAGAAAGAGTGTTTCAGAACGGCTCAATCAAAAGTAAGGTTCAACTCTGTTAGTTGAATGCACAGAACAGAAAGAATTTTCACAGAATGCTACTGTGTAGTTTATATTTGAATATATTCCTTTTTCCACTATTACCCTCTTAGCGCTCCGAATGTCCACTTGCATTTTCTACAGAAAGAGTGTTCAGAACTGCGCAATCAAAAGTATGGTTTAACTCTGTTAGCTAAATGAACATATCAGAAATAAGTTTCAAACAGTGCTTCTGTGTAGTTTTTATTTGAAGTTATTATTTTTCCCAATATAGGCCTCTTAGCGCTCAGAATGTAAAATTGCAGTTTCTACAGAAAGAGTGTTTCAGAAATGCTCAATCAAAAGTAAGGTTCAACTCTGTTAGTTGAATGCACAGAACAGAAAGAAGTTTCATACAATGCTTCTGTGTAGTTTATATTTGAACATATTCTTTTTTCCACTATTACCCACTTAGCGCTACGAATGTCCAGTTGCATTTTCTACAGACAGAGTGTTTCAAAACTGCTCAATCAAAAGTATGGTTTAACTCTGTTAGCTGAATGCTCAGATCAGAAAGAAGTTTCACAGAATGCTTCTGTGTAGTTTATATTTGAATATATTCCTTTTTCCACTACTACTCTCTTAGCGCTCCAAATGTCCAGTTGCATTTTCTACAGAAAGAGTGTTCAGATCTGCTCAATCCAAAGTATGGTTTAACTCTGTTAGCTGAATGCACAGATCAGAAAGAAGTTTCACAGAATGATTCTGTGTAGTTTATATTTGGAGACATTCCTTTTTCCACTATTACCCTCTTAGCGCTCCGAATCTCCACTTGCATTTTCTACAGAAAGAGTGTTTCAGAACAGCTCAATCAAAACTAAGGTTCAACTCTTTTAGTTGAACAAACAGAACAGAAAGAAGTTTCACACAATTCTTCTGTGTAGTTTTTATTTGTAGACATTCTTTTTCCCAATATAGGCCTCTTAGTGCTCAGAATGTCCAATTGCAGTTTCTACAGAAAGAGTGTTTCAGAACGGCTCAATCAAAAGTAAGGTTCAACTCTGTTAGTTGAATGCACAGAATAGAAAGAAGTTTCATACAATGCTTCTGTGTAGTTTATATTTGAACATATTCTTTTTTCCACTATTACCCACTTAGCGCTACGAATGTCCAGTTGCATTTTCTACAGACAGTGTGTTTCAAAACTGCTCAATCAAAAGTATGGTTTAACTCTGTTAGCTGAATGCTCAGATCAGAAAGAAGTTTCACAGAATGCTTCTGTGTAGTTTATATTTGAATATATTCCTTTTTCCACTACTACGCTCTTAGCGCTCCAAATGTCCAGTTGCATTTTCTACAGAAAGAGTGTTCAGATCTGCTCAATCAAAAGTATGGTTTAACTCTGTTAGCTGAATGCACAGATCAGAAATAAGTTTCACCGAATGATTCTGTGTAGTTTATATTTGAAGACATTCCTTTTTCCACTATTACCCTCTTAGCGCTCCGAATCTCCACTTGCATTTTCTACAAAAAGAGTGTTTCATAACTGCTCAATCAAAAATATGTTTTATCTCTGCTAACTGAATTTACAGATCAGAAATAAGTTTCACAGAATGCATCTGTGTAGTTTTTATTTGAAGATATTCTTTTTCCCAATGTTGGCCTCTTAGCGCTTAGCATGTCCAATTGCAGTTTCTACAGAAAGAGTGTTTCAGAACGGCTCAATCAAAAGGAAGGTTCAATTCTGTTGGTTGAATGCACAGAACAGAAAGTATTTTCACAGAATGCTACTGTGTAGTTTATATTTGAATATATTCCTTTTTCCACTATTACCCTCTTAGCGCTCCGAATGTCCACTTGCATTTTCTACAGAAAGAGTGTTCAGAACTGCGCAATCAAAAGTATGGTTTAACTCTGTTAGCTTAATGAACATATCAGAAATAAGTTTCACACAATGCTTCTGTGTAATTTTTATTTGAAGATATTATTTTTCCCAATAGAGGCCTCTTAGCGCTCAGAATGTCCAATTGCAGTTTCTACAGAAAGAGTGTTTCAGAAAGGCTCAATCAAAAGTAAGGTTCAACTCTGTTAGTTGAATGCACAGAACAGAAAGAAGTTTCATACAATGCTTCTGTGTAGTTTATATTTGAACATATTCTTTTTTCCACTATTACCCACTTAGCGCTACGAATGTCCAGTTGCATTTTCTACAGACAGAGTGTTTCCAAACTGCTCAATCAAAAGTATGGTTTAATTCTCTTAGCTGAATGCTCAGATCAGAAAGAAGTTTCACAGAATGCTTCTGTGTAGTTTATATTTGAATATATTCCTTTTTCCACTACTACTCTCTTAGCGCTCCAAATGTCCAGTTGCATTTTCTACAGAAAGAGTGTTCAGATCTGCTCAATCAAAAGTATGGTTTAACTCTGTTAGCTGAATGCACAGATCAGAAAGAAGTTTCACAGAATGATTCAGTGTAGTTTATATTTGGAGACATTCCTTTTTCCACTATTACCCTCTTAGCGCTCCGAATCTCCACTTGCATTTTCTACAGAAAGAGTGTTTCAGAACAGCTCAATCAAAACTAAGGTTCAACTCTTTTAGTTGAACAAACAGAACAGAAAGAAGTTTCACACAATTCTTCTGTGTAGTTTTTATTTGTAGACATTCTTTTTCCCAATATAGGCCTCTTAGCGCTCAGAATGTCCAATTGCAGTTTCTACAGAAAGAGTGTTTCAGAACGGCTCAATCAAAAGTAAGGTTCAACTCTGTTAGTTGAATGCACAGAATAGAAAGAAGTTTCATACAATGCTTCTGTGTAGTTTATATTTGAACATATTCTTTCTTCCACTATTACCCACTTAGCGCTACGAATGTCCAGTTGCATTTTCTACAGACAGTGTGTTTCAAAACTGCTCAATCAAAAGTATGGTTTAACTCTGTTAGCTGAATGCTCAGATCAGAAAGAAGTTTCACAGAATGCTTCTGTGTAGTTTATATTTGAATATATTCCTTTTTCCACTACTACGCTCTTAGCGCTCCAAATGTCCAGTTGCATTTTCTACAGAAAGAGTGTTCAGATCTGCTCAATCAAAAGTATGGTTTAACTCTGTTAGCTGAATGCACAGATCAGAAATAAGTTTCACCGAATGATTCTGTGTAGTTTATATTTGAAGACATTCCTTTTTCCACTATTACCCTCTTAGCGCTCCGAATCTCCACTTGCATTTTCTACAAAAAGAGTGTTTCATAACTGCTCAATCAAAAATATGTTTTATTTCTGCTAACTGAATTTACAGATCAGAAATAAGTTTCACAGAATGCATCTGTGTAGTTTTTATTTGAAGATATTCTTTTTCCCAATGTTGGCCTCTTAGCGCTTAGCATGTCCAATTGCAGTTTCTACAGAAAGAGTGTTTCAGAACGGCTCAATCAAAAGTAAGGTTCAATTCTGTTGGTTGAATGCACAGAACAGAAAGTATTTTCACAGAATGCTACTGTGTAGTTTATATTTGAATATATTCCTTTTTCCACTATTACCCTCTTAGCGCTCCGAATGTCCACTTGCATTTTCTACAGAAAGAGTGTTCAGAACTGCGCAATCAAAAGTATGGTTTAACTCTGTTAGCTTAATGAACATATCAGAAATAAGTTTCACACAATGCTTCTGTGTAATTTTTATTTGAAGATATTATTTTTCCCAATAGAGGCCTCTTAGCGCTCAGAATGTACAATTGCAGTTTCTACAGAAAGAGTGTTTCAGAAAGGCTCAATCAAAAGTAAGGTTCAACTCTGTTAGTTGAATGCACAGAACAGAAAGAAGTTTCATACAATGCTTCTGTGTAGTTTATATTTGAACATATTCTTTTTTCCACTATTACCCACTTAGCGCTACGAATGTCCAGTTGCATTTTCTACAGACAGAGTGTTTCCAAACTGCTCAATCAAAAGTATGGTTTAATTCTGTTAGCTGAATGCTCAGATCAGAAAGAAGTTTCACAGAATGCTTCTGTGTAGTTTATATTTGAATATATTCCTTTTTCCACTACTAATCTCTTAGCGCTCCAAATGTCCAGTTGCATTTTCTACAGAAAGAGTGTTCAGATCTGCTCAATCAAAAGTATGGTTTAACTCTGTTAGCTGAATGCACAGATCAGAAAGAAGTTTCACAGAATGATTCTGTGTAGTTTATATTTGGAGACATTCCTTTTTCCACTATTACCCTCTTAGCGCTCCGAATCTCCACTTGCATTTTCTACAGAAAGAGTGTTTCAGAACAGCTCAATCAAAACTAAGGTTCAACTCTTTTAGTTGAACAAACAGAACAGAAAGAAGTTTCACACAATTCTTCTGTGTAGTTTTTATTTGTAGACATTCTTTTTCCCAATATAGGCCTCTTAGCGCTCAGAATGTCCAATTGCAGTTTCTACAGAAAGAGTGTTTCAGAACGGCTCAATCAAAAGTAAGGTTCAACTCTGTTAGTTGAATGCACAGAATAGAAAGAAGTTTCATACAATGCTTCTATGTAGTTTATATTTGAACATATTCTTTCTTCCACTATTACCCACTTAGCGCTACGAATGTCCAGTTGCATTTTCTACAGACAGTGTGTTTCAAAACTGCTCAATCAAAAGTATGGTTTAACTCTGTTAGCTGAATGCTCAGATCAGAAAGAAGTTTCACAGAATGCTTCTGTGTAGTTTATATTTGAATATATTCCTTTTTCCACTACTACGCTCTTAGCGCTCCAAATGTCCAGTTGCATTTTCTACAGAAAGAGTGTTCAGATCTGCTCAATCAAAAGTATGCTTTAACTCTGTTAGCTGAATGCACAGATGAGAAAGAAGTTTCACCGAATGATTCTGTGTAGTTTATATTTGAAGACATTCCTTTTTCCACTATTACCCTCTTAGCGCTCCGAATCTCCACTTGCATTTTCTACAAAAAGAGTGTTTCATAACTGCTCAATAAAAAATATGATTTATCTCTGTTAACTGAATTTACAGATCAGAAATAAGTTTCACAGAATGCATCTGTGTAGTTTTTATTTGAAGATATTCTTTTTCCCAATGTTGGCCTCTTAGCGCTTAGCATGTCCAATTGCAGTTTCTACAGAAAGAGTGTTTCAGAACGGCTCAATCAAAAGTAAGGTTCAACTCTGTTGGTTGAATGCACAGAACAGAAAGAATTTTCACAGAATGCTACTGTGTAGTTTATATTTGAATATATTCCTTTTTCCACTATTACCCTCTTAGCGCTCCGAATGTCCACTTGCATTTTCTACAGAAAGAGTGTTCAGAACTGCGCAATCAAAAGTATGGTTTAACTCTGTTAGCTTAATGAACATAGCAGAAATAAGTTTCACACAATGCTTCTGTGTAGTTTTTATTTGAAGATATTATTTTTCCCAATAGAGGCCTCTTAGCGCTCAGAATGTCCAATTGCAGTTTCTACAGAAAGAGTGTTTCAGAAAGGCTCAATCAAAAGTAAGGTTCAACTCTGTTAGTTGAATGCACAGAACAGAAAGAAGTTTCATACAATGCTTCTGTGTAGTTTATATTTGAACATATTCGTTTTTCCACTATTACCCTCTTAGCGCTACGAATGTCCAGTTGCATTTTCTACAGACAGAGTGTTTCAAAACTGCTCAATCAAAAGTATGGTTTAATTCTGTTAGCTGAATGCTCAGATCAGAAAGAAGTTTCACAGAATGCTTCTGTGTAGTTTATATTTGAATATATTCCTTTTTCCACTACTACTCTCTTAGCGCTCCAAATGTCCAGTTGCATTTTCAACAGAAAGAGTGTTCAGATCTGCTCAATCAAAAGTATGGTTTAACTCTGTTAGCTGAATGCACAGATCAGAAAGAAGTTTCACAGAATGATTCTGGGTAGTTTATATTTGGAGACATTCCTTTTTCCACTATTACCCTCTTAGCGCTCCGAATCTCCACTTGCATTTTCTACAGAAAGAGTGTTTCAGAATGGCTCAATCAAAACTAAGGTTCAACTCTTTTAGTTGAACAAACAGAACAGAAAGAAGTTTCACACAATTCTTCTGTGTAGTTTTTATTTGTAGACATTCTTTTTCCCAATATAGGCCTCCTAGCGCTCAGAATGTCCAACTGCAGTTTCTACAGAAAGAGTGTTTCAGAACGGCTCAATCAAAAGTAAGGTTCAACTCTGTTAGTTGAATGCACAGAACAGAAATTAGTTTCATACAGTGATTCTGTGTAGTTTATATTTGAATATATTCCTTTTTCCACTACTACGCTCTTAGCGCTCCAAATGTCCAGTTGCATTTTGTACAGAAAGAGTGTTCGGATCTGCTCAATTAAAAGTATGGTTTAACTCTGTTAGCTGAATGCACAGATCAGAAAGAAGTTTCACCGAATGATTCTGTGTAGTTTATATTTGAAGACATTCCTTTTTCCACTATTACCCTCTTAGCGCTCCGAATCTCCACTTGCATTTTCTACAAAAAGTGTGTTTCATAACGGCTCAATCAAAAATATGTTTTATCTCTGTTAACTGAATTTACAGATCAGAAATAAGTTTCACAGAATGCATCTGTGTAGTTTTTATTTAAAGATATTCTTTTTCCCAATGTAGGCCTCTTAGCGCTTCGCATGTCCAATTGCAGTTTCTACAGAAAGAGTGTTTCAGAACGGCTCAATCAAAAGTAAGGTTCAACTCTGTTAGTTGAATGCACAGAACAGAAAGAATTTTCACAGAATGCTACTGTGTAGTTTATATTTGAATATATTCCTTTTTCCACTATTACCCTCTTAGCGCTCCGAATGTCCACTTGCATTTTCTACAGAAAGAGTGTTCAGAACTGCGCAATCAAAAGTATGGTTTAACTCTGTTAGCTAAATGAACATATCAGAAATAAGTTTCAAACAATGCTACTGTGTAGTTTTTATTTGAAGTTATTATTTTTCCCAATATAGGCCTCTTAGCGCTCAGAATGTAAAATTGCAGTTTCTACAGAAAGAGTGTTTCAGAAAGGCTCAATCAAATGTAAGGTTCAACTCTGTTAGTTGAATGCACAGAACAGAAAGAAGTTTCATACAATGCTTCTGTGTAGTTTATATTTGAACATATTCTTTTTTCCACTATTACCCACTTAGCGCTACGAATGTCCAGTTGCATTTTCTACAGACAGAGTGTTTCAAAACTGCTCAATCAAAAGTATGGTTTAACTCTGTTAGCTGAATGCTCAGATCAGAAAGAAGTTTCACAGAATGCTTCTGTGTAGTTTATATTTGAATATATTCCTTTTTCCACTACTACTCTCTTAGCGCTCCAAATGTCCAGTTGCATTTTCTACAGAAAGAGTGTTCAGATCTGCTCAATCCAAAGTATGGTTTAACTCTGTTAGCTGAATGCACAGATCAGAAAGAAGTTTCACAGAATGATTCTGTGTAGTTTATATTTGGAGACATTCCTTTTTCCACTATTACCCTCTTAGCGCTCCGAATCTCCACTTGCATTTTCTACAGAAAGAGTGTTTAAGAACGGCTCAATCAAAACTAAGGTTCAACTCTTTTAGTTGAACAAACAGAACCGAAAGAAGTTTCACACAATTCTTCTGTGTAGTTTTTATTTGTAGACATTCTTTTTCCCAATATAGGCCTCTTAGCGCTCAGAATGTCCAATTGCAGTTTCTACAGAAAGAGGGTTTCAGAACGGCTCAATCAAAAGCAAGGTTCAACTCTGTTAGTTGCATGCACAGAACAGAAAGAAGTTTCATACAATGCTTCTGTGTAGTTTATATTTGAACATATTCTTTTTTCCACTATTACCCACTTAGCGCTACGAATGTCCAGTTGCATTTTCTACAGACAGAGTGTTTCAAAACTGCTCAATCAAAAGTATGGTTTAACTCTGTTAGCTGAATGCTCAGATCAGAAGGAAGTTTCACAGAATGCTTCTGTGTAGTTTATATTTGAATATATTCCTTTTTCCACTACTACGCTCTTAGCGCTCCAAATGTCCAGTTGCATTTTGTACAGAAAGAGTGTTCGGATCTGCTCAATTAAAAGTATGGTTTAACTCTGTTAGCTGAATGCACAGATCAGAAAGAAGTTTCACCGAATGATTCTGTGTAGTTTATATTTGAAGACATTCCTTTTTCCACTATTACCCTCTTAGCGCTCCGAATCTCCACTTGCATTTTCTACAAAAAGAGTGTTTCATAACGGCTCAATCAAAAATATGTTTTATCTCTGTGAACTGAATTTACAGATCAGAAATAAGTTTCACAGAATGCATCTGTGTAGTTTTTATTTGAAGATATTCTTTTTCCCAATGTAGGCCTCTTAGCGCTTAGCATGTCCAATTGCAGTTTCTACAGAAAGAGTGTTTCAGAACGGCTCAATCAAAAGTAAGGTTCAAATCTGTTAGTTGAATGCACAGAACAGAAAGAATTTTCACAGAATGCTACTGTGTAGTTTATATTTGAATATATTCCTTTTTCCACTATTACCCTCTTAGCGCTCCGAATGTCCACTTGCATTTTCTACAGAAAGAGTGTTCAGAACTGCGCAATCAAAAGTATGGTTTAACTCTGTTAGCTTAATGAACATATCAGAGAAAAGTTTCAAACAATGCTTCTGTGTAGTTTTTATTTGAAGTTATTATTTTTCCCAATATAGGCCTCTTAGCGCTCAGAATGTAAAATTGCAGTTTCTACAGAAAGAGTGTTTCAGAAAGGCTCAATCAAAAGTAAGGTTCAACTCTGTTAGTTGAATGCACAGAACAGAAAGAAGTTTCATACAATGCTTCTGTGTAGTTTATATTTGAACATATTCTTTTTTCCACTATTACCCACTTAGCGCTACGAATGTCCAGTTGCATTTTCTACAGACAAAGTGTTTCAAAACTGCTCAATCAAAAGTATGGTTTAACTCTGTTAGCTGAATGCTCAGATCAGAAAGAAGTTTCAGAGAATGCTTCTGTGTAGTTTATATTTGAATATATACCTTTTTCCACTACTAATCTCTTAGCGCTCCAAATGTCCAGTTGCATTTTCTACAGAAAGAGTGTTCAGATCTGCTCAATCAAAAGTATGGTTTAACTCTGTTAGCTGAGTGCACAAATCAGAAAGAAGTTTCACAGAATGATTCTGTGTAGTTTATATTTGGAGACATTCCTTTTTCCACTATTACCCTCTTAGCGCTCCAAATCTCCACTTGCATTTTCTACAGAAAGAGTTTTTCAGAACGGCTCAATCAAAACTAAGGTTCAACTCTTTTAGTTGAACAAACAGAACAGAAAGAAGTTTCACACAATTCTTCTGTGTAGTTTTTATTTGTAGACAGTCTTTTTCCCAATGTAGGCCTCTTAGCGCTCAGAATGTCCAATTGCAGTTTCTACAGAAAGAGTGTTTCAGAACGGCTCAATCAAAAGTAAGGTTCAACTCTGTTAGTTGAATGCACAGAACAGAAAGAAGTTTCATACAATGCTTCTGTGTAGTTTATATTTGAACATATTCTTTTTTCCACTATTACCCACTTAGCGCTACGAATGTCCAGTTGCATTTTATACAGACAGAGTGTTTCAAAACTGCTCAATCAAAAGTATGGTTTAACTCTGTTAGCTGAATGCTCAGATCAGAATGAAGTTTCACAGAATGCTTCTGTGTAGTTTATATTTGAATATATTCCTTTTTCCACTACTACGCTCTTAGCGCTCCAAATGTCCAGTTGCATTTTGTACAGAAAGAGTGTTCGGATCTGCTCAATTAAAAGTATGGTTTAACACTGTTAGCTGAATGCACAGATCAGAAAGAAGTTTCACCGAATGATTCTGTGTAGTTTATATTTGAAGACATTCCTTTTTCCACTATTACCCTCTTAGCGCTCCGAATCTCCACTTGCATTTTCTACAAAAAGAGTGTTTCATAACGGCTCAATCGAAAATATGTTTTATCTCTGTTAACTGAATTTACAGATCAGAAATAAGTTTCACAGAATGCATCTGTGTAGTTTTTATTTGAAGATATTCTTTTTCCCAATGTAGGCCTCTTAGCGCTTAGCATGTCCAATTGCAGTTTCTACAGAAAGAGTGTTTCAGAACGGCTCAATCATAAGTAAGGTTCAACTCTGTTAGTTGAATGCACAGAACAGAAAGAATTTTCACAGAATGCTACTGTGTAGTTTATATTTGAATATATTCCTTTTTCCACTATTACCCTCTTAGCGCTCCGAATGTCCACTTGCATTTTCTACAGAAAGAGTGTTCAGAACTGCGCAATCAAAAGTATGGTTTAACTCTGTTAGCTTAATGAACATATCAGAAATAAGTTTCAAACAATGCTTCTGTGTAGTTTTTATTTGAAGTTATTATTTTTCCCAATATAGGCCTCTTAGCGCTCAGAATGTAAAATTGCAGTTTCTACAGAAAGAGTGTTTCAGAAAGGCTCAATCAAAAGTAAGGTTCAACTCTGTTAGTTAAATGCACAGAACAGAAAGAAGTTTCATACAATGCTTCTGTGTAGTTTCTATTTGAACATATTCTTTTTTCCACTATTACTCAGTTAGCGCTACGAATGTCCAGTTGCATTTTCTACAGACAGAGTGTTTCAAAACTGCTCAATCAAAAGTATGGTTTAACTCTGTTAGCTGAATGCTCAGATCAGAAAGAAGTTTCAGAGAATGCTTCTGTGTAGTTTATATTTGAATATATACCTTTTTCCACTACTACTCTCTTAGCGCTCCAAATGTCCAGTTGCATTTTCTACAGAAAGAGTGTTCAGATCTGCTCAATCAAAAGTATGGTTTAACTCTGTTAGCTGAATGCACAAATCAGAAAGAAGTTTCACAGAATGATTCTGTGTAGTTTATATTTGGAGACATTCCTTTTTCCACTATTACCCTCTTAGCGCTCCAAATCTCCACTTGCATTTTCTACAGAAAGAGTGTTTCAGAACGGCTCAATCAAAACTAAGGTTCAACTCTTTTAGTTGAACAAACAGAACAGAAAGAAGTTTCACACAATTCTTCTGTGTAGTTTTTATTTGTAGACATTCTTTTTCCCAATGTAGGCCTCTTAGCGCTCAGAATGTCCAATTGCAGTTTCTACAGAAAGAGTGTTTCAGAACGGCTCAATCAAAAGTAAGGTTCAACTCTGTTAGTTGAATGCACAGAACAGAAAGAAGTTTCATACAATGCTTTTGTGTAGTTTCTAGTTGAACATATTCTTTTTTCCACTATTACCCACTTAGCGCTACGAATGTCCAGTTGCATTTTATACAGACAGAGTGTTTCAAAACTGCTCAATCAAAAGTATGGTTTAACTCTGTTAGCTGAATGCTCAGATCAGAATGAAGTTTCACAGAATGCTTCTGTGTAGTTTATATTTGAATATATTCCTTTTTCCACTACTACGCTCTTAGCGCTCCAAATGTACAGTTGCATTTTCTACAGAAAGAGTGTTCAGATCTGCTCAATCAAAAGTATGGTTTAACTCTGTTAGCTGAATGCACAGATCAGAAAGAAGTTTCACCGAATGATTCTGTGTAGTTTTTATTTGAAGACATTCCTTTTTCCACTATTACCCTCTTAGCGCTCCGAATCTCCACTTGCATTTTCTACAAAAACAGTGTTTCATAACTGCTCAATCAAAAATATGTTTTATCTCTGTTAACTGAATTTACAGATCAGAAATAAGTTTCACAGAATGCATCTGTGTAGTTTTTATTTGAAGATATTCTTTTCCCCAATGTAGGCCTCTTAGCGCTTAGCATGTCCAATTGCAGTTTCTACAGAAAGAGTGTTTCAGAACGGCTCAATCAAAAGTAAGGTTCAACTCTGTTAGTTGAATGCACAGAACAGAAAGGATTTTCACAGAATGCTACTGTGTAGTTTATATTTGAATATATTCCTTTTTCCACTATTACCCTCTTAGCGCTCCGAATCTCCACTTGCATTTTCTACAGAAAGAGTGTTTCAGAACGGCTCAATCAAAACTAAGTTTCAACTCTTTTAGTTGAACAAACAGAACAGAAAGAAGTTTCACACAATTCTTCTGTGTAGTTTTTATTTGTAGACATTATTTTTCCCAATATAGGCCTCTTAGCGCTCAGAATGTCCAATTGCAGTTTCTACAGAAAGAGTGTTTCAGAACGGCTCAATCAAAAGTAAGGTTCAACTCTGTTAGTTGAATGCACAGAACAGAAAAAAGTTTCATACAATGCTTCTGTGTAGTTTATATTTGAACATATTCTTTTTTCCACTATTACCCACTTAGCGCTACGAATGTCCAGTTGCATTTTCTACAGACAGAGTGTTTGAAAACTGCTCAATCAAAAGTATGGTTTAACTCTGTTAGCTGAATGCTCAGATCAGAAAGAAGTTTCACAGAATGCTTCTGTGTAGTTTATATTTGAATATATTCCTTTTTCCACTACTGCGCTCTCAGCGCTCCAAATGTCCAGTTGCATTTTCTACAGAAAGAGTGTTCAGATCTGCTCAATCAAAAGTATGGTTTAACTCTGTTATCTGAATGCACAGATCAGAAAGAAGTTTCACCGAATGATTCTGTGTAGTTTATATTTGAAGACATTCCTTTTTCCACTATTACCCTCTTAGCGCTCCGAATCTCCACTTGCATTTTCTACAAAAAGAGTTTTTCATAACTGCTCAATCAAAAATATGTTTTATCTCTGTTAACTGAATTTGCAGATCAGAAATAAGTTTCACAGAATGCATCTGTGTAGTTTTTATTTGAAGATATTCTTTTTCCCAATGTAGGCCTCTTAGCGCTTAGCATGTCCAATTGCAGTTTCTACAGAAAGAGTGTTTCAGAACGGCTCAATCAAAAGTAAGGTTCAACTCTGTTAGTTGAATGCACAGAACAGAAAGAATTTTCACAGAATGCTACTGTGTAGTTTATATTTGAATATATTCCTTTTTCCACTATTACCCTCTTAGCGCTCCGAATGTCCACTTGCATTTTCTACAGAAAGAGTGTTCAGAACTGCGCAATCAAAAGTATGGTTTAACTCTGTTAGCTTAATGAACATATCAGAAATAAGTTTCACACAATGCTTCTGTGTAGTTTTTATTTGAAGATATTATTTTTCCCAATAGAGGCCTCTTAGCGCTCAGAATGTCCAATTGCAGTTTCTACAGAAAGAGTGTTTCAGAAAGGCTCAATCAAAAGTAAGGTTCATCTCTGTTAGTTGAATGCACAGAACAGAAAGAAGTTTCATACAATGCTTCTGTGTAGTTTCTATTTGAACATATTCTTTTTTCCACTATTACCCACTTAGCGCTACGAATGTCCAGTTGCATTTTCTACAGACAGTGTGTTTCAAAACTGCTCAATCAAAAGTATGGTTTAACTCTGTTAGCTGAATGCTCAGATCAGAAAGAAGTTTCACAGAATGCTTCTGTGTAGTTTATATTTGAATATATTCCTTTTTCCACTACTACGCTCTTAGCGCTCCAAATGTATAGTTGCATTTTCTACAGAAAGAGTGTTCAGATCTGTTCAATCAAAAGTATGGTTTAACTCTGTTAGCTGAATGCATAGATCAGAAAGAAGTTTCACAGAATGATTCTGTGTAGTTTATATTTGAAGACATTCCTTTTTCCACTATTACCCTCTTAGCGCTCCGAATCTCCACTTGCATTTTCTACAAAAAGAGTATTTCATAACTGCTCAATCAAAAATATGTTTTATCTCTGTTAACTGAATTTACAGATCAGAAATAAGTTTCACAGAATGCATCTGTGTAGTTTTTATTTGAAGATATTCTTTTTCCCAATGTTGGCCTCTTAGCGCTTAGCATGTCCAATTGCAGTTTCTACAGAAAGAGTGTTTCAGAACGGCTCAATCAAAAGTAAGGTTCAACTCTGTTGGTTGAATGCACAGAACAGAAAGAATTTTCACAGAATGCTACTGTGTAGTTTATATTTGAATATATTCCTTTTTCCACTATTACCCTCTTAGCGCTCCGAATCTCCACTTGCATTTTCTACAGAAAGAGTGTTTCAGAACGGCTCAATCAAAACTAAGGTTCAACTCTTTTAGTTGAACAAACAGAACAGAAAGAAGTTTCACACATTTCTTCTGTGTAGTTTTTATTTGTAGACGTTCTTTTTCCCAATATAGGCCTCTTAGCGCTCAGAATGTCCAATTGCAGTTTCTACAGAAAGAGTGTTTCAGAACGGCTCAATCAAAAGTAAGGTTCAACTCTGTTAGTTGAATGCACAGAACAGAAAGAAGTTTCATACAATGCTTCTGTGTACTTTATATTTGAACATATTCTTTTTTCCAGTATTACCCACTTAGCGCTACGAATGTCCATTTGCATTTTCTACAGACAGTGTGTTTCAAAACTGCTCAATCAAAAGTATGGTTTAACTCTGTTAGCTGAATGCTCAGATCAGAAAGAAGTTTCACAGAATGCTTCTGTGTAGTTTATATTTGAATATATTCCTTTTTCCACTACTACGCTCTTAGCGCTCCAAATGTCCAGTTGCATTTTCTACAGAAAGAGTGTTCAGATCTGCTCAATCAAAAGGATGGTTTAACTCTGTTAGCTGAATGCACAGATCAGAAAGAAGTTTCACCGAATGATTCTGTGTAGTTTATATTTGAAGACATTCCTTTTTCCACTATTACCCTCTTAGCGCTCCGAATCTCCACTTGCATTTTCTACAAAAAGAGTGTTTCATAACTGCTCAATCAAAAATATGTTTTATCTCTCTTAACTGAATTTACAGATCAGAAATAAGTTTCACAGAATGCATCTGTGTAGTTTTTATTTGAAGATATTCTTTTTCCCAATGTTGGCCTCTTAGCGCTTAGCATGTCCAATTGCAGTTTCTACAGAAAGAGTGTTTCAGAACGGCTCAATCAAAAGTAAGGTTCAATTCTGTTGGTTGAATGCACAGAACAGAAAGAATTTTCACAGAATGCTACTGTGTAGTTTATATTTGAATATATTCCTTTTTCCACTATTACCCTCTTAGCGCTCCGAATGTCCACTTGCATTTTCTACAGAAAGAGTGTTCAGAACTGCGCAATCAAAAGTATGGTTTAACTCTGTTAGCTTAATGAACATATCAGAAATAAGTTTCACACAATGCTTCTGTGTAGTTTTTATTTGAAGATATTATTTTTCCCAATAGAGGCCTCTTAGCGCTCAGAATGTCCAATTGCAGTTTCTACAGAAAGAGTGTTTCAGAAAGGCTCAATCAAAAGTAAGGTTCAACTCTGTTAGTTGAATGCACAGAACAGAAAGAAGTTTCATACAATGCTTCTGTGTAGTTTATATTTGAACATATTCTTTTTTCCACTATTACCCACTTAGCGCTATGAATGACCAGTTGCATTTTCTACAGACAGAGTGTTTCAAAACTGCTCAATCAAAAGTATGGTTTAACTCTGTTAGCTGAATGCTCAGATCAGAAAGAAGTTTCACAGAATGCTTCTGTGTAGTTTATATTTGAATATATTCCTTTTTCCACTACTACTCTCTTAGCGCTCCAAATGTCCAGTTGCATTTTCTACAGAAAGAGTGTTCAGATCTGCTCAATCAAAAGTATGGTTTAACTCTGTTAGCTGAATGCACAGATCAGCAAGAAGTTTCAGAGAATGATTCTGTGTAGTTTATATTTGGAGACATTCCTTTTTCCACTATTACCCTCTTAGCGCTCCGAATCTCCACTTGCATTTTCTACAGAAAGAGTGTTTCAGAACAGCTCAATCAAAACTAAGGTTCAACCCTTTTAGTTGAAAAAACAGAACAGAAAGAAGTTTCACACAATTCTTCTGTGTAGTTTTTATTTGTAGACATTCTTTTTCCCAATATAGGCTTCTTAGCGCTCAGAATGTCCAATTGCAGTTTCTACAGAAAGAGTGTTTCAGAACGGCTCAATCAAAAGTAAGGTTCAACTCTGTTAGTTGAATGCACAGAATAGAAAGAAGTTTCATACAATGCTTCTGTGTAGTTTATATTTGAACATATTCTTTTTTCCACTATTACCCACTTAGCGCTACGAATGTCCAGTTGCATTTTCTACAGACAGTGTGTTTCAAAACTGCTCAATCAAAAGTATGGTTTAACTCGGTTAGCTGAATGCTCAGATCAGAAAGAAGTTTCACAGAATGCTTCTGTGTAGTTTATATTTGAATATATTCCTTTTTCCACTACTACGCTCTTAGCGCTCCAAATGTCCAGTTGCATTTTCTACAGAAAGAGTGTTCAGATCTGCTCAATCAAAAGTATGGTTTAACTCTGTTATCTGAATGCACAGATCAGAAAGAAGTTTCACCGAATGATTCTGTGTAGTTTATATTTGAAGACATTCCTTTTTCCACTATTACCCTCTTAGCGCTCCGAATCTCCACTTGCATTTTCTACAAAAAGAGTGTTTCATAACTGCTCAACCAAAAATATGTTTTATCTCTGTTAACTGAATTTGCAGATCAGAAATAAGTTTCACAGAATGCATCTGTGTAGTTTTTATTTGAAGATATTCTTTTTCCCAATGTAGGCCTCTTAGCGCTTAGCATGTCCAATTGCAGTTTCTACAGAAAGAGTGTTTCAGAACGGCTCAATCAAAAGTAAGGTTCAACTCTGTTAGTTGAATGCACAGAACAGAAAGAATTTTCACAGAATGCTACTGTGTAGTTTATATTTGAATATATTCCTTTTTCCACTATTACCCTCTTAGCGCTCCGAATGTCCACTTGCATTTTCTACAGAAAGAGTGTTCAGAACTGCGCAATCAAAAGTATGGTTTAACTCTGTTAGCTTAATGAACATATCAGAAATAAGTTTCACACAATGCTTCTGTGTAGTTTTTATTTGAAGATATTATTTTTCCCAATAGAGGCCTCTTAGCGCTCAGAATGTCCAATTGCAGTTTCTACAGAAAGAGTGTTTCAGAAAGGCTCAATCAAAAGTAAGGTTCATCTCTGTTAGTTGAATGCACAGAACAGAAAGAAGTTTCATACAATGCTTCTGTGTAGTTTCTATTTGAACATATTCTTTTTTCCACTATTACCCACTTAGCGCTACGAATGTCCAGTTGCATTTTCTACAGACAGTGTGTTTCAAAACTGCTCAATCAAAAGTATGGTTTAACTCTGTTAGCTGAATGCTCAGATCAGAAAGAAGTTTCACAGAATGCTTCTGTGTAGTTTATATTTGAATATATTCCTTTTTCCACTACTACGCTCTTAGCGCTCCAAATGTATAGTTGCATTTTCTACAGAAAGAGTGTTCAGATCTGTTCAATCAAAAGTATGGTTTAACTCTGTTAGCTGAATGCATAGATCAGAAAGAAGTTTCACAGAATGATTCTGTGTAGTTTATATTTGAAGACATTCCTTTTTCCACTATTACCCTCTTAGCGCTCCGAATCTCCACTTGCATTTTCTACAAAAAGAGTATTTCATAACTGCTCAATCAAAAATATGTTTTATCTCTGTTAACTGAATTTACAGATCAGAAATAAGTTTCACAGAATGCATCTGTGTAGTTTTTATTTGAAGATATTCTTTTTCCCAATGTTGGCCTCTTAGCGCTTAGCATGTCCAATTGCAGTTTCTACAGAAAGAGTGTTTCAGAACGGCTCAATCAAAAGTAAGGTTCAACTCTGTTGGTTGAATGCACAGAACAGAAAGAATTTTCACAGAATGCTACTGTGTAGTTTATATTTGAATATATTCCTTTTTCCACTATTACCCTCTTAGCGCTCCGAATCTCCACTTGCATTTTCTACAGAAAGAGTGTTTCAGAACGGCTCAATCAAAACTAAGGTTCAACTCTTTTAGTTGAACAAACAGAACAGAAAGAAGTTTCACACATTTCTTCTGTGTAGTTTTTATTTGTAGATGTTCTTTTTCCCAATATAGGCCTCTTAGCGCTCAGAATGTCCAATTGCAGTTTCTACAGAAAGAGTGTTTCAGAACGGCTCAATCAAAAGTAAGGTTCAACTCTGTTAGTTGAATGCACAGAACAGAAAGAAGTTTCATACAATGCTTCTGTGTACTTTATATTTGAACATATTCTTTTTTCCACTATTACCCACTTAGCGCTACGAATGTCCAGTTGCATTTTCTACAGACAGTGTGTTTCAAAACTGCTCAATCAAAAGTATGGTTTAACTCTGTTAGCTGAATGCTCAGATCAGAAAGAAGTTTCACAGAATGCTTCTGTGTAGTTTATATTTGAATATATTCCTTTTTCCACTACTACGCTCTTAGCGCTCCAAATGTCCAGTTGCATTTTCTACAGAAAGAGTGTTCAGATCTGCTCAATCAACAGTATGGTTTAACTCTGTTAGCTGAATGCACAGATCAGAAAGAAGTTTCACCGAATGATTCTGTGTAGTTTATATTTGAAGACATTCCTTTTTCCACTATTACCCTCTTAGCGCTCCGAATCTCCACTTGCATTTTCTACAAAAAGAGTGTTTCATAACTGCTCAATCAAAAATATGTTTTATCTCTCTTAACTGAATTTACAGATCAGAAATAAGTTTCACAGAATGCATCTGTGTAGTTTTTATTTGAAGATATTCTTTTTCCCAATGTTGGCCTCTTAGCGCTTAGCATGTCCAATTGCAGTTTCTACAGAAAGAGTGTTTCAGAACGGCTCAATCAAAAGTAAGGTTCAATTCTGTTGGTTGAATGCACAGAACAGAAAGAATTTTCACAGAATGCTACTGTGTAGTTTATATTTGAATATATTCCTTTTTCCACTATTACCCTCTTAGCGTTCCGAATGTCCACTTGCATTTTCTACAGAAAGAGTGTTCAGAACTGCGCAATCAAAAGTATGGTTTAACTCTGTTAGCTTAATGAACATATCAGAAATAAGTTTCACACAATGCTTCTGTGTAGTTTTTATTTGAAGATATTATTTTTCCCAATAGAGGCCTCTTAGCGCTCAGAATGTCCAATTGCAGTTTCTACAGAAAGAGTGTTTCAGAAAGGCTCAATCAAAAGTAAGGTTCAACTCTGTTAGTTGAATGCACAGAACAGAAAGAAGTTTCATACAATGCTTCTGTGTAGTTTATATTTGAACATATTCTTTTTTCCACTATTACCCACTTAGCGCTATGAATGACCAGTTGCATTTTCTACAGACAGAGTGTTTCAAAACTGCTCAATCAAAAGTATGGTTTAACTCTGTTAGCTGAATGCTCAGATCAGAAAGAAGTTTCACAGAATGCTTCTGTGTAGTTTATATTTGAATATATTCCTTTTTCCACTACTACTCTCTTAGCGCTCCAATTGTCCAGTTGCATTTTCTACAGAAAGAGTGTTCAGATCTGCTCAATCAAAAGTATGGTTTAACTCTGTTAGCTGAATGCACAGATCAGAAAGAAGTTTCAGAGAATGATTCTGTGTAGTTTATATTTGGAGACATTCCTTTTTCCACTATTACCCTCTTAGCGCTCCGAATCTCCACTTGCATTTTCTACAGAAAGCGTATTTCAGAACAGCTCAATCAAAACTAAGGTTCAACTCTTTTAGTTGAACAAACAGAACAGAAAGAAGTTTCACACAATTCTTCTGTGTAGTTTTTATTTGTAGACATTCTTTTTCCCAATATAGGCTTCTTAGCGCTCAGAATGTCCAATTGCAGTTTCTACAGAAAGAGTGTTTCAGAACGGCTCAATCAAAAGTAAGGTTCAACTCTGTTAGTTGAATGCACAGAATAGAAAGAAGTTTCATACAATGCTTCTGTGTAGTTTATATTTGAACATATTCTTTTTTCCACTATTACCCACTTAGCGCTACGATTGTCCAGTTGCATTTTCTACAGACAGTGTGTTTCAAAACTGCTCAATCAAAAGTATGGTTTAACTCGGTTAGCTGAATGCTCAGATCAGAAAGAAGTTTCACAGAATGCTTCTGTGTAGTTTATATTTGAATATATTCCTTTTTCCACTACTACGCTCTTAGCGCTCCAAATGTCCAGTTGCATTTTCTACAGAAAGAGTGTTCAGATCTGCTCAATCAAAAGTATGGTTTAACTCTGTTAGCTGAATGCACAGATCAGAAAGAAGTTTCACCGAATGATTCTGTGTAGTTTATATTTGAAGACATTCCTTTTTCCACTATTACCCTCTTAGCGCTCCGAATCTCCACTTGCATTTTCTACAAAAAGAGTGTTTCATAACCGCTCAATCAAAAATATGTTTTATCTCTGCTAACTGAATTTACAGATCAGAAATAAGTTTCACAGAATGCATCTGTGTAGTTTTTATTTGAAGATATTCTTTTTCCCAATGTAGGCCTCTTAGCGCTTAGCATGTCCAATTGCAGTTTCTACAGAAAGAGTGTTTCAGAACGGCTTAATCAAAAGTAAGGTTCAATTCTGTTGGTTGAATGCACAGAACAGAAAGTATTTTCACAGAATGCTACTGTGTAGTTTATATTTTAATATATTCCTTTTTCCACTATTACCCTCTTAGCGCTCCGAATGTCCACTTGCATTTTCTACAGAAAGAGTGTTCAGAACTGCGCAATCAAAAGTATGGTTTAACTCTGTTAGCTTAATGAACATATCAGAAATAAGTTTCACACAATGCTTCTGTGTAGTTTTTATTTGAAGATATTATTTTTCCCAATAGAGGCCTCTTAGCGCTCAGAATGTCCAATTGCAGTTTCTACAGAAAGAGTGTTTCAGAAAGGCTCAATCAAAAGTAAGGTTCAACTCTGTTAGTTGAATGCACAGAACAGAAAGAAGTTTCATACAATGCTTCTGTGTAGTTTATATTTGAACATATTCTTTTTTCCACTATTACCCACTTAGCGCTACGAATGTCCAGTTGCATTTTCTACAGACAGAGTGTTTCCAAACTGCTCAATCAAAAGTATGGTTTAACTCTGTTAGCTGAATGCTCAGATCAGAAAGAAGTTTCACAGAATGCTTCTGTGTAGTTTATATTTGAATATATTCCTTTTTCCACTACTACTCTCTTAGCGCTCCAAATGTCCAGTTGCATTTTCTACAGAAAGAGTGTTCAGATCTGCTCAATCAAAAGTATGGTTTAACTCTGTTAGCTGAATGCACAGATCAGAAAGAAGTTTCACAGAATGATTCTGTGTAGTTTATATTTGGAGACATTCCTTTTTCCACTATTACCCTCTTAGCGCTCCGAATCTCCACTTGCATTTTCTACAGAAAGAGTGTTTCAGAACAGCTCAATCAAAACTAAGGTTCAACTCATTTAGTTGAACAAACAGAACAGAAAGAAGTTTCACACAATTCTTCTGTGTAGTTTTTATATGTAGACATTCTTTTTCCCAATATAGGCCTCTTAGCGCTCAGAATGTCCAATTGCAGTTTCTACAGAAAGAGTGTTTCAGAATGGCTCAATCAAAAGTAAGGTTCAACTCTGTTAGTTGAATGCACAGAATAGAAAGAAGTTTCATACAATGCTTCTGTGTAGTTTATATTTGAACATATTCTTTTTTCCACTATTACCCACTTAGCGCTACGAATGTCCAGTTGCATTTTCTACAGACAGTGTGTTTCAAAACTGCTCAATCAAAAGTATGGTTTAACTCTGTTAGCTGAATGCTCAGATCAGAAGGAAGTTTCACAGAATGCTTCTGTGTAGTTTATATTTGAATATATTCCTTTTTCCACTACTACGCTCTTAGCGCTCCAAATGTCCAGTTGCATTTTCTACAGAAAGAGTGTTCAGATCTGCTCAATCAAAAGTATGGTTTAACTCTGTTAGCTGAATGCACAGATCAGAAAGAAGTTTCACCGAATGATTCTGTGTAGTTTATATTTGAAGACATTCCTTTTTCCACTATTACCCTCTTAGCGCTCCGAATCTCCACTTGCATTTTCTACAAAAAGTGTGTTTCATAACTGCTCAATAAAAAATATGTTTTATCTCTGTTAACTGAATTTACAGATCAGAAATAAGTTTCACAGAATGCATCTGTGTAGTTTTTATTTGAAGATATTCTTTTTCCCAATGTTGGCCTCTTAGCGCTTAGCATGTCCAATTGCAGTTTCTACAGAAAGAGTGTTTCAGAACGGCTCAATCAAAAGTAAGGTTCAACTCTGTTGGTAGAATGCACAGAACAGAAAGAATTTTCACAGAATGCTACTGTGTAGTTTATATTTGAATATATTCCTTTTTCCACTATTACCCTCTTAGCGCTCCGAATCTCCACTTGCATTTTCTACAAAAAGAGTATTTCATAACTGCTCAATCAAAAATATGTTTTATCTCTGTTAACTGAATTTACAGATCAGAAATAAGTTTCACAGAATGCATCTGTGTAGTTTTTATTTGAAGATATTTTTTTTCCCAATGTTGGCCTCTTAGCGCTTAGCATGTCCAATTGCAGTTTCTACAGAAAGAGTGTTTCAGAACGGCTCAATCAAAAGTAAGGTTCAACTCTGTTGGTTGAATGCACAGAACAGAAAGAATTTTCACAGAATGCTACTGTGTAGTTTATATTTGAATATATTCCTTTTTCCACTATTACCCTCTTAGCGCTCCGAATCTCCACTTGCATTTTCTACAGAAAGAGTGTTTCAGAACGGCTCAATCAAAACTAAGGTTCAACTCTTTTAGTTGAACAAACAGAACAGAAAGAAGTTTCACACATTTCTTCTGTGTAGTTTTTATTTGTAGACGTTCTTTTTCCCAATATAGGCCTCTTAGCGCTCAGAATGTCCAATTGCAGTTTCTACAGAAAGAGTGTTTCAGAACGGCTCAATCAAAAGTAAGGTTCAACTCTGTTAGTTGAATGCACAGAACAGAAAGAAGTTTCATACAATGCTTCTGTGTACTTTATATTTGAACATATTCTTTTTTCCACTATTACCCACTTAGCGCTACGAATGTCCAGTTGCATTTTCTACAGACAGTGTGTTTCAAAACTGCTCAATCAAAAGTATGGTTTAACTCTGTTAGCTGAATGCTCAGATCAGAAAGAAGTTTCACAGAATGCTTCTGTGTAGTTTATATTTGAATATATTCCTTTTTCCACTACTACGCTCTTAGCGCTCCAAATGTCCAGTTGCATTTTCTACAGAAAGAGTGTTCAGATCTGCTCAATCAAAAGTATGGTTTAACTCTGTTAGCTGAATGCACAGATCAGAAAGAAGTTTCACCGAATGATTCTGTGTAGTTTATATTTGAAGACATTCCTTTTTCCACTATTACCCTCTTAGCGCTCCGAATCTCCACTTGCATTTTCTACAAAAAGAGTGTTTCATAACTGCTCAATCAAAAATATGTTTTATCTCTGTTAACTGAATTTACAGATCAGAAATAAGTTTCACAGAATGCATCTGTGTAGTTTTTATTTGAAGATATTCTTTTTCCCAATGTTGGCCTCTTAGCGCTTAGCATGTCCAATTGCAGTTTCTACAGAAAGAGTGTTTCAGAACGGCTCAATCAAAAGTAAGGTTCAATTCTGTTGGTTGAATGCACAGAACAGAAAGAATTTTCACAGAATGCTACTGTGTAGTTTATATTTGAATATATTCCTTTTTCCACTATTACCCTCTTAGCGCTCCGAATGTCCACTTGCATTTTCTACAGAAAGAGTGTTCAGAACTGCGCAATCAAAAGTATGGTTTAACTCTGTTAGCTTAATGAACATATCAGAAATAAGTTTCACACAATGCTTCTGTGTAGTTTTTATTTGAAGACATTATTTTTCCCAATAGAGGCCTCTTAGCGCTCAGAATGTCCAATTGCAGTTTCTACAGAAAGAGTGTTTCAGAAAGGCTCAATCAAAAGTAAGGTTCAACTCTGTTAGTTGAATGCACAGAACAGAAAGAAGTTTCATACAATGCTTCTGTGTAGTTTATATTTGAACATATTCTTTTTTCCACTATTACCCACTTAGCGCTACGAATGTCCAGTTGCATTTTCTACAGACAGAGTGTTTCCAAACTGCTCAATCAAAAGTATGGTTTAACTCTGTTAGCTGAATGCTCAGATCAGAAAGAAGTTTCACAGAATGCTTCTGTGTAGTTTATATTTGAATATATTCCTTTTTCCACTACTACTCTCTTAGCGCTCCAAATGTCCAGTTGCATTTTCTACAGAAAGAGTGTTCAGATCTGCTCAATCAAAAGTATGGTTTAACTCTGTTAGCTGAATGCACAGATCAGAAAGAAGTTTCACAGAATGATTCTGTGTAGTTTATATTTGGAGACATTCCTTTTTCCACTATTACCCTCTTAGCGCTCCGAATCTCCACTTGCATTTTCTACAGAAAGAGTGTTTCAGAACAGCTCAATCAAAACTAAGGTTCAACTCATTTAGTTGAACAAAGAGAACAGAAAGAAGTTTCACACAATTCTTCTGTGTAGTTTTTATATGTAGACATTCTTTTTCCCAATATAGGCCTCTTAGCGCTCAGAATGTCCAATTGCAGTTTCTACAGAAAGAGTGTTTCAGAATGGCTCAATCAAAAGTAAGGTTCAACTCTGTTAGTTGAATGCACAGAATAGAAAGAAGTTTCATACAATGCTTCTGTGTAGTTTATATTTGAACATATTCTTTTTTCCACTATTACCCACTTAGCGCTACGAATGTCCAGTTGCATTTTCTACAGACAGTGTGTTTCAAAACTGCTCAATCAAAAGTATGGTTTAACTCTGTTAGCTGAATGCTCAGATCAGAAGGAAGTTTCACAGAATGCTTCTGTGTAGTTTATATTTGAATATATTCCTTTTTCCACTACTACGCTCTTAGCGCTCCAAATGTCCAGTTGCATTTTCTACAGAAAGAGTGTTCAGATCTGCTCAATCAAAAGTATGGTTTAACTCTGTTAGCTGAATGCACAGATCAGAAAGAAGTTTCACCGAATGATTCTGTGTAGTTTATATTTGAAGACATTCCTTTTTCCACTATTACCCTCTTAGCGCTCCGAATCTCCACTTGCATTTTCTACAAAAAGTGTGTTTCATAACTGCTCAATAAAAAATATGTTTTATCTCTGTTAACTGAATTTACAGATCAGAAATAAGTTTCACAGAATGCATCTGTGTAGTTTTTATTTGAAGATATTCTTTTTCCCAATGTTGGCCTCTTAGCGCTTAGCATGTCCAATTGCAGTTTCTACAGAAAGAGTGTTTCAGAACGGCTCAATCAAAAGTAAGGTTCAACTCTGTTGGTAGAATGCACAGAACAGAAAGAATTTTCACAGAATGCTTCTGTGTAGTTTATATTTGAATATATTCCTTTTTCCACTATTACCCTCTTAGCGCTCCGAATCTCCACTTGCATTTTCTACAAAAAGAGTATTTCATAACTGCTCAATCAAAAATATGTTTTATCTCTGTTAACTGAATTTACAGATCAGAAATAAGTTTCACAGAATGCATCTGTGTAGTTTTTATTTGAAGATATTTTTTTTCCCAATGTTGGCCTCTTAGCGCTTAGCATGTCCAATTGCAGTTTCTACAGAAAGAGTGTTTCAGAACGGCTCAATCAAAAGTAAGGTTCAACTCTGTTGGTTGAATGCACAGAACAGAAAGAATTTTCACAGAATGCTACTGTGTAGTTTATATTTGAATATATTCCTTTTTCCACTATTACCCTCTTAGCGCTCCGAATCTCCACTTGCATTTTCTACAGAAAGAGTGTTTCAGAACGGCTCAATCAAAACTAAGGTTCAACTCTTTTAGTTGAACAAACAGAACAGAAAGAAGTTTCACACATTTCTTCTGTGTAGTTTTTATTTGTAGACGTTCTTTTTCCCAATATAGGCCTCTTAGCGCTCAGAATGTCCAATTGCAGTTTCTACAGAAAGAGTGTTTCAGAACGGCTCAATCAAAAGTAAGGTTCAACTCTGTTAGTTGAATGCACAGAACAGAAAGAAGTTTCATACAATGCTTCTGTGTACTTTATATTTGAACATATTCTTTTTTCCACTATTACCCACTTAGCGCTACGAATGTCCAGTTGCATTTTCTACAGACAGTGTGTTTCAAAACTGCTCAATCAAAAGTATGGTTTAACTCTGTTAGCTGAATGCTCAGATCAGAAAGAAGTTTCACAGAATGCTTCTGTGTAGTTTATATTTGAATATATTCCTTTTTCCACTACTACGCTCTTAGCGCTCCAAATGTCCAGTTGCATTTTCTACAGAAAGAGTGTTCAGATCTGCTCAATCAAAAGTATGGTTTAACTCTGTTAGCTGAATGCACAGATCAGAAAGAAGTTTCACCGAATGATTCTGTGTAGTTTATATTTGAAGACATTCCTTTTTCCACTATTACCCTCTTAGCGCTCCGAATCTCCACTTGCATTTTCTACAAAAAGAGTGTTTCATAACTGCTCAATCAAAAATATGTTTTATCTCTGTTAACTGAATTTACAGATCAGAAATAAGTTTCACAGAATGCATCTGTGTAGTTTTTATTTGAAGATATTCTTTTTCCCAATGTTGGCCTCTTAGCGCTTAGCATGTCCAATTGCAGTTTCTACAGAAAGAGTGTTTCAGAACGGCTCAATCAAAAGTAAGGTTCAATTCTGTTGGTTGAATGCACAGAACAGAAAGAATTTTCACAGAATGCTACTGTGTAGTTTATATTTGAATATATTCCTTTTTCCACTATTACCCTCTTAGCGCTCCGAATGTCCACTTGCATTTTCTACAGAAAGAGTGTTCAGAACTGCGCAATCAAAAGTATGGTTTAACTCTGTTAGCTTAATGAACATATCAGAAATAAGTTTCACACAATGCTTCTGTGTAGTTTTTATTTGAAGACATTATTTTTCCCAATAGAGGCCTCTTAGCGCTCAGAATGTCCAATTGCAGTTTCTACAGAAAGAGTGTTTCAGAAAGGCTCAATCAAAAGTAAGGTTCAACTCTGTTAGTTGAATGCACAGAACAGAAAGAAGTTTCATACAATGCTTCTGTGTAGTTTATATTTGAACATATTCTTTTTTCCACTATTACCCACTTAGCGCTATGAATGACCAGTTGCATTTTCTACAGACAGAGTGTTTCAAAACTGCTCAATCAAAAGTATGGTTTAACTCTGTTAGCTGAATGCTCAGATCAGAAAGAAGTTTCACAGAATGCTTCTGTGTAGTTTATATTTGAATATATTCCTTTTTCCACTACTACTCTCTTAGCGCTCCAAATGTCCAGTTGCATTTTCTACAGAAAGAGTGTTCAGATCTGCTCAATCAAAAGTATGGTTTAACTCTGTTAGCTGAATGCACAGATCAGAAAGAAGTTTCAGAGAATGATTCTGTGTAGTTTATATTTGGAGACATTCCTTTTTCCACTATTACCCTCTTAGCGCTCCGAATCTCCACTTGCATTTTCTACAGAAAGAGTGTTTCAGAACAGCTCAATCAAAACTAAGGTTCAACTCTTTTAGTTGAACAAACAGAACAGAAAGAAGTTTCACACAATTCTTCTGTGTAGTTTTTATTTGTAGACATTCTTTTTCCCAATATAGGCTTCTTAGCGCTCAGAATGTCCAATTGCAGTTTCTACAGAAAGAGTGTTTCAGAACGGCTCAATCAAAAGTAAGGTTCAACTCTGTTAGTTGAATGCACAGAATAGAAAGAAGTTTCATACAATGCTTCTGTGTAGTTTATATTTGAACATATTCTTTTTTCCACTATTACCCACTTAGCGCTACGAATGTCCAGTTGCATTTTCTACAGACAGTGTGTTTCAAAACTGCTCAATCAAAAGTATGGTTTAACTCGGTTAGCTGAATGCTCAGATCAGAAAGAAGTTTCACAGAATGCTTCTGTGTAGTTTATATTTGAATATATTCCTTTTTCCACTACTACGCTCTTAGCGCTCCAAATGTCCAGTTGCATTTTCTACAGAAAGAGTGTTCAGATCTGCTCAATCAAAAGTATGGTTTAACTCTGTTAGCTGAATGCACAGATCAGAAAGAAGTTTCACCGAATGATTCTGTGTAGTTTATATTTGAAGACATTCCTTTTTCCACTATTACCCTCTTAGCGCTCCGAATCTCCACTTGCATTTTCTACAAAAAGAGTGTTTCATAACTGCTCAATCAAAAATATGTTTTATCTCTGCTAACTGAATTTACAGATCAGAAATAAGTTTCACAGAATGCATCTGTGTAGTTTTTATTTGAAGATATTCTTTTTCCCAATGTAGGCCTCTTAGCGCTTAGCATGTCCAATTGCAGTTTCTACAGAAAGAGTGTTTCAGAACGGCTCAATCAAAAGTAAGGTTCAATTCTGTTGGTTGAATGCACAGAACAGAAAGTATTTTCACAGAATGCTACTGTGTAGTTTATATTTGAATATATTCCTTTTTCCACTATTACCCTCTTAGCGCTCCGAATGTCCACTTGCATTTTCTACAGAAAGAGTGTTCAGAACTGCGCAATCAAAAGTATGGTTTAACTCTGTTAGCTTAATGAACATATCAGAAATAAGTTTCACACAATGCTTCTGTGTAGTTTTTATTTGAAGATATTATTTTTCCCAATAGAGGCCTCTTAGCGCTCAGAATGTCCAATTGCAGTTTCTACAGAAAGAGTGTTTCAAAAAGGCTCAATCAAAAGTAAGGTTCAACTCTGTTAGTTGAATGCACAGAACAGAAAGAAGTTTCATACAATGCTTCTGTGTAGTTTATATTTGAACATATTCTTTTTTCCACTATTACCCACTTAGCGCTACGAATGTCCAGTTGCATTTTCTACAGACAGAGTGTTTCCAAACTGCTCAATCAAAAGTATGGCTTAACTCTGTTAGCTGAATGCTCAGATCAGAAAGAAGTTTCACAGAATGCTTCTGTGTAGTTTATATTTGAATATATTCCTTTTTCCACTACTACTCTCTTAGCGCTCCAAATGTCCAGTTGCATTTTCTACAGAAAGAGTGTTCAGATCTGCTCAATCAAAAGTATGGTTTAACTCTGTTAGCTGAATGCACAGATCAGAAAGAAGTTTCACAGAATGATTCTGTGTAGTTTATATTTGGAGACATTCCTTTTTCCACTATTACCCTCTTAGCGCTCCGAATCTCCACTTGCATTTTCTACAGAAAGAGTGTTTCAGAACAGCTCAATCAAAACTAAGGTTCAACTCTTTTAGTTGAACAAACAGAACAGAAAGAAGTTTCACACAATTCTTCTGTGTAGTTTTTATATGTAGACATTCTTTTTCCCAATATAGGCCTCTTAGCGCTCAGAATGTCCAATTGCAGTTTCTACAGAAAGAGTGTTTCAGAATGGCTCAATCAAAAGTAAGGTTCAACTCTGTTAGTTGAATGCACAGAATAGAAAGAAGTTTCATACAATGCTTCTGTGTAGTTTATATTTGAACATATTCTTTTTTCCACTATTACCCACTTAGCGCTACGAATGTCCAGTTGCATTTTCTACAGACAGTGTGTTTCAAAACTGCTCAATCAAAAGTATGGTTTAACTCTGTTAGCTGAATGCTCAGATCAGAAGGAAGTTTCACAGAATGCTTCTGTGTAGTTTATATTTGAATATATTCCTTTTTCCACTACTACGCTCTTAGCGCTCCAAATGTCCAGTTGCATTTTCTACAGAAAGAGTGTTCAGATCTGCTCAATCAAAAGTATGGTTTAACTCTGTTAGCTGAATGCACAGATCAGAAAGAAGTTTCACCGAATGATTCTGTGTAGTTTTTATTTGAAGACATTCCTTTTTCCACTATTACCCTCTTAGCGCTCCGAATCTCCACTTGCATTTTCTACAAAAAGTGTGTTTCATAACTGCTCAATAAAAAATATGTTTTATCTCTGTTAACTGAATTTACAGATCAGAAATAAGTTTCACAGAATGCATCTGTGTAGTTTTTATTTGAAGATATTCTTTTTCCCAATGTTGGCCTCTTAGCGCTTAGCATGTCCAATTGCAGTTTCTACAGAAAGAGTGTTTCAGAACGGCTCAATCAAAAGTAAGGTTCAACTCTGTTGGTAGAATGCACAGAACAGAAAGAATTTTCACAGAATGCTACTGTGTAGTTTATATTTGAATATATTCCTTTTTCCACTATTACCCTCTTAGCGCTCCGAATGTCCACTTGCATTTTCTACAGAAAGAGTGTTCAGAACTGCGCAATCAAAAGTATGGTTTAACTCTGTTAGCTTAATGAACATAGCAGAAATAAGTTTCACACAATGCTTCTGTGTAGTTTTTATTTGAAGATATTATTTTTCCCAATAGAGGCCTCTTAGCGCTCAGAATGTCCAATTGCAGTTTCTACAGAAAGAGGGTTTCAGAAAGGCTCAATCAAAAGTAAGGTTCAACTCTGTTAGTTGAATGCACAGAACAGAAAGAAGTTTCATACAATGCTTCTGTGTAGTTTATATTTGAACATATTCGTTTTTCCACTATTACCCACTTAGCGCTACGAATGTCCAGTTGCATTTTCTACAGACAGAGTGTTTCAAAACTGCTCAATCAAAAGTACGGTTTAATTCTGTTAGCTGAATGCTCAGATCAGAAAGAAGTTTCACAGAATGCTTCTGTGTAGTTTATATTTGAATATATTCCTTTTTCCACTACTACTCTCTTAGCGCTCCAAATGTCCAGTTGCATTTTCAACAGAAAGAGTGTTCAGATCTGCTCAATCAAAAGTATGGTTTAACTCTGTTAGCTGAATGCATAGATCAGAAAGAAGTTTCACAGAATGATTCTGTGTAGTTTATATTTGGAGACATTCCTTTTTCCACTATTACCCTCTTTGCGCTCCGAATCTCCACTTGCATTTTCTACAGAAAGAGTGTTTCAGAACGGCTCAATCAAAACTAAGATTCAACTCTTTTAGTTGAACAAACAGAACAGAAAGAAGTTTCACACAATTCTTCTGTGTAGTTTTTATTTGTAGACATTCTTTTTCCCAATATAGGCCTCCTAGCGCTCAGAATGTCCAACTGCAGTTTCTACAGAAAGAGTGTTTCAGAACGGCTCAATCAAAAGTAAGGTTCAACTCTGTTAGTTGAATGCACAGAACAGAAAGTAGTTTCATACAATGATTCTGTGTAGCTTATATTTGAATATATTCCTTTTTCCACTACTACGCTCTTAGCGCTCCAAATGTCCAGTTGCATTTTGTACAGAAAGAGTGTTCGGATCTGCTCAATTAAAAGTATGGTTTAACTCTGTTAGCTGAATGCACAGATCAGAAAGAAGTTTCACCGAATGATTCTGTGTAGTTTATATTTGAAGACATTCCTTTTTCCACTATTACCCTCTTGGCGCTCCGAATCTCCACTTGCATTTTCTACAAAAAGAGTGTTTCATAACGGCTCAATCAAAAATATGTTTTATCTCTGTTAACTGAATTTACCGATCAGAAATAAGTTTCACAGAATGCATCTGTGTAGTTTTTATTTGAAGATATTCTTTTTCCCATTGTAGGCCTCTTAGCGCTTAGCATGTCCAATTGCAGTTGCTACAGAAAGAGTGTTTCAGAACGGCTCAATCAAAAGTAAGGTTCAACTCTGTTAGTTGAATGCACAGAACAGAAAGAATTTTCACAGAATGCTACTGTGTAGTTTATATTTGAATATATTCCTTTTTCCACTATTACCCTCTTAGCGCTCCGAATGTCCACTTGCATTTTCTACAGAAAGAGTGTTCAGAACTGCGCAATCAAAAGTATGGTTTAACTCTGTTAGCTAAATGAACATATCAGAAATAAGTTTCAAACAGTGCTTCTGTGTAGTTTTTATTTGAAGTTATTATTTTTCCCAATATAGGCCTCTTAGCGCTCAGAATGTAAAATTGCAGTTTCTACAGAAAGAGTGTTTCAGAAATGCTCAATCAAAAGTAAGGTTCAACTCTGTTAGTTGAATGCACAGAACAGAAAGAAGTTTCATACAATGCTTCTGTGTAGTTTATATTTGAACATATTCGTTTTTCCACTATTACCCACTTAGCGCTACGAATGTCCAGTTGCATTTTCTACAGACAGAGTGTTTCAAAACTGCTCAATCAAAAGTATGGTTTCACTCTGTTAGCTGAATGCTCAGATCAGAAAGAAGTTTCACAGAATGCTTCTGTGTAGTTTATATTTGAATATATTCCTTTTTCCACTACTACTCTCTTAGCGCTCCAAATGTCCAGTTGCATTTTCTACAGAAAGAGTGTTCAGATCTGCTCAATCCAAAGTATGGTTTAACTCTGTTAGCTGAATGCACAGATCAGAAAGAAGTTTCACAGAATGATTCTGTGTAGTTTATATTTGGAGACATTCCTTTTTCCACTATTACCCTCTTAGCGCTCCGAATCTCCACTTGCATTTTCTACAGAAAGAGTGTTTCAGAACAGCTCAATCAAAACTAAGGTTCAACTCTTTTAGTTGAACAAACAGAACAGAAAGAAGTTTCACACAATTCTTCTGTGTAGTTTTTATTTGTAGACATTCTTTTTCCCAATATAGGCCTCTTAGCGCTCAGAATGTCCAATTGCAGTTTCTACAGAAAGAGTGTTTCAGAACGGCTCAATCAAAAGTAAGGTTCAACTCTGTTATTTGAATGCACAGAATAGAAAGAAGTTTCATACAATGCTTCTGTGTAGTTTATATTTGAACATATTCTTTCTTCCACTATTACCCACTTAGCGCTACGAATGTCCAGTTGCATTTTCTACAGACAGTGTGTTTCAAAACTGCTCAATCAAAAGTATGGTTTAACTCTGTTAGCTGAATGCTCAGATCAGAAAGAAGTTTCACAGAATGCTTCTGTGTAGTTTATATTTGAATATATTCCTTCTTCCACTACTACGCTCTTAGCGCTCCAAATGTCCAGTTGCATTTTCTACAGAAAGAGTGTTCAGATCTGCTCAATCAAAAGTATGGTTTAACTCTGTTAGCTGAATGCACAGATCAGAAAGAAGTTTCACCGAATGATTCTGTGTAGTTTATATTTGAAGACATTCCTTTTTCCACTATTACCCTCTTAGCGCTCCGAATCTCCACTTGCATTTTCTACAAAAAGAGTGTTTCATAACTGCTCAATAAAAAATATGTTTTATCTCTGTTAACTGAATTTACAGATCAGAAGTAAGTTTCACAGAATGCATCTGTGTAGTTTTTATTTGAAGATATTCTTTTTCCCAATGTTGGCCTCTTAGCGCTTAGCATGTCCAATTGCAGTTTCTACAGAAAGAGTGTTTCAGAACGGCTCAATCAAAAGTAAGGTTCAATTCTGTTGGTTGAATGCACAGAACAGAAAGAATTTTCACAGAATGCTACTGTGTAGTTTATATTTGAATATATTCCTTTTTCCACTATTACCCTCTTAGCGTTCCGAATGTCCACTTGCATTTTCTACAGAAAGAGTGTTCAGAACTGCGCAATCAAAAGTATGGTTTAACTCTGTTAGCTTAATGAACATATCAGAAATAAGTTTCACACAATGCTTCTGTGTAGTTTTTATTTGAAGATATTATTTTTCCCAATAGAGGCCTCTTAGCGCTCAGAATGTCCAATTGCAGTTTCTACAGAAAGAGTGTTTCAGAAAGGCTCAATCAAAAGTAAGGTTCAACTCTGTTAGTTGAATGCACAGAACAGAAAGAAGTTTCATACAATGCTTCTGTGTAGTTTATATTTGAACATATTCTTTTTTCCACTATTACCCACTTAGCGCTATGAATGACCAGTTGCATTTTCTACAGACAGAGTGTTTCAAAACTGCTCAATCAAAAGTATGGTTTAACTCTGTTAGCTGAATGCTCAGATCAGAAAGAAGTTTCACAGAATGCTTCTGTGTAGTTTATATTTGAATATATTCCTTTTTCCACTACTACTCTCTTAGCGCTCCAAATGTCCAGTTGCATTTTCTACAGAAAGAGTGTTCAGATCTGCTCAATCAAAAGTATGGTTTAACTCTGTTAGCTGAATGCACAGATCAGAAAGAAGTTTCAGAGAATGATTCTGTGTAGTTTATATTTGGAGACATTCCTTTTTCCACTATTACCCTCTTAGCGCTCCGAATCTCCACTTGCATTTTCTACAGAAAGAGTGTTTCAGAACAGCTCAATCAAAACTAAGGTTCAACTCTTTTAGTTGAACAAACAGAACAGAAAGAAGTTTCACACAATTCTTCTGTGTAGTTTTTATTTGTAGACATTCTTTTTCCCAATATAGGCTTCTTAGCGCTCAGAATGTCCAATTGCAGTTTCTACAGAAAGAGTGTTTCAGAACGGCTCAATCAAAAGTAAGGTTCAACTCTGTTAGTTGAATGCACAGAATAGAAAGAAGTTTCATACAATGCTTCTGTGTAGTTTATATTTGAACATATTCTTTTTTCCACTATTACCCACTTAGCGCTACGAATGTCCAGTTGCATTTTCTACAGACAGTGTGTTTCAAAACTGCTCAATCAAAAGTATGGTTTAACTCGGTTAGCTGAATGCTCAGATCAGAAAGAAGTTTCACAGAATGCTTCTGTGTAGTTTATATTTGAATATATTCCTTTTTCCACTACTACGCTCTTAGCGCTCCAAATGTCCAGTTGCATTTTCTACAGAAAGAGTGTTCAGATCTGCTCAATCAAAAGTATGGTTTAACTCTGTTAGCTGAATGCACAGATCAGAAAGAAGTTTCACCGAATGATTCTGTGTAGTTTATATTTGAAGACATTCCTTTTTCCACTATTACCCTCTTAGCGCTCCGAATCTCCACTTGCATTTTCTACAAAAAGAGTGTTTCATAACTGCTCAATCAAAAATATGTTTTATCTCTGCTAACTGAATTTACAGATCAGAAATAAGTTTCACAGAATGCATCCGTGTAGTTTTTATTTGAAGATATTCTTTTTCCCAATGTAGGCCTCTTAGCGCTTAGCATGTCCAATTGCAGTTTCTACAGAAAGAGTGTTTCAGAACGGCTTAATCAAAAGTAAGGTTCAATTCTGTTGGTTGAATGCACAGAACAGAAAGTATTTTCACAGAATGCTACTGTGTAGTTTATATTTTAATATATTCCTTTTTCCACTATTACCCTCTTAGCGCTCCGAATGTCCACTTGCATTTTCTACAGAAAGAGTGTTCAGAACTGCGCAATCAAAAGTATGGTTTAACTCTGTTAGCTTAATGAACATATCAGAAATAAGTTTCACACAATGCTTCTGTGTAGTTTTTATTTGAAGATATTATTTTTCCCAATAGAGGCCTCTTAGCGCTCAGAATGTCCAATTGCAGTTTCTACAGAAAGAGTGTTTCAGAAAGGCTCAATCAAAAGTAAGGTTCAACTCTGTTAGTTGAATGCACAGAACAGAAAGAAGTTTCATACAATGCTTCTGTGTAGTTTATATTTGAACATATTCTTTTTTCCACTATTACCCACTTAGCGCTACGAATGTCCAGTTGCATTTTCTACAGACAGAGTGTTTCCAAACTGCTCAATCAAAAGTATGGTTTAACTCTGTTAGCTGAATGCTCAGATCAGAAAGAAGTTTCACAGAATGCTTCTGTGTAGTTTATATTTGAATATATTCCTTTTTCCACTACTACTCTCTTAGCGCTCCAAATGTCCAGTTGCATTTTCTACAGAAAGAGTGTTCAGATCTGCTCAATCAAAAGTATGGTTTAACTCTGTTAGCTGAATGCACAGATCAGAAAGAAGTTTCACAGAATGATTCTGTGTAGTTTATATTTGGAGACATTCCTTTTTCCACTATTACCCTCTTAGCGCTCCGAATCTCCACTTGCATTTTCTACAGAAAGAGTGTTTCAGAACAGCTCAATCAAAACTAAGGTTCAACTCATTTAGTTGAACAAACAGAACAGAAAGAAGTTTCACACAATTCTTCTGTGTAGTTTTTATATGTAGACATTCTTTTTCCCAATATAGGCCTCTTAGCGCTCAGAATGTCCAATTGCAGTTTCTACAGAAAGAGTGTTTCAGAATGGCTGAATCAAAAGTAAGGTTCAACTCTGTTAGTTGAATGCACAGAATAGAAAGAAGTTTCATACAATGCTTCTGTGTAGTTTATATTTGAACATATTCTTTTTTCCACTATTACCCACTTAGCGCTACGAATGTCCAGTTGCATTTTCTACAGACAGTGTGTTTCAAAACTGCTCAATCAAAAGTATGGTTTAACTCTGTTAGCTGAATGCTCAGATCAGAAGGAAGTTTCACAGAATGCTTCTGTGTAGTTTATATTTGAATATATTCCTTTTTCCACTACTACGCTCTTAGCGCTCCAAATGTCCAGTTGCATTTTCTACAGAAAGAGTGTTCAGATCTGCTCAATCAAAAGTATGGTTTAACTCTGTTAGCTGAATGCACAGATCAGAAAGAAGTTTCACCGAATGATTCTGTGTAGTTTATATTTGAAGACATTCCTTTTTCCACTATTACCCTCTTAGCGCTCCGAATCTCCACTTGCATTTTCTACAAAAAGTGTGTTTCATAACTGCTCAATAAAAAATATGTTTTATCTCTGTTAACTGAATTTACAGATCAGAAATAAGTTTCACAGAATGCATCTGTGTAGTTTTTATTTGAAGATATTCTTTTTCCCAATGTTGGCCTCTTAGCGCTTAGCATGTCCAATTGCAGTTTCTACAGAAAGAGTGTTTCAGAACGGCTCAATCAAAAGTAAGGTTCAACTCTGTTGGTAGAATGCACAGAACAGAAAGAATTTTCACAGAATGCTACTGTGTAGTTTATATTTGAATATATTCCTTTTTCCACTATTACCCTCTTAGCGCTCCGAATGTCCACTTGCATTTTCTACAGAAAGAGTGTTCAGAACTGCGCAATCAAAAGTATGGTTTAACTCTGTTAGCTTAATGAACATAGCAGAAATAAGTTTCACACAATGCTTCTGTGTAGTTTTTATTTGAAGATATTATTTTTCCCAATAGAGGCCTCTTAGCGCTCAGAATGTCCAATTGCAGTTTCTACAGAAAGAGGGTTTCAGAAAGACTCAATCAAAAGTAAGGTTCAACTCTGTTAGTTGAATGCACAGAACAGAAAGAAGTTTCATACAATGCTTCTGTGTAGTTTATATTTGAACATATTCGTTTTTCCACTATTACCCACTTAGCGCTACGAATGTCCAGTTGCATTTTCTACAGACAGAGTGTTTCAAAACTGCTCAATCAAAAGTACGGTTTAATTCTGTTAGCTGAATGCTCAGATCAGAAAGAAGTTTCACAGAATGCTTCTGTTTAGTTTATATTTGAATATATTCCTTTTTCCACTACTACTCTCTTAGCGCTCCAAATGTCCAGTTACATTTTCAACAGAAAGAGTGTTCAGATCTGCTCAATCAAAAGTATGGTTTAACTCTGTTAGCTGAATGCATAGATCAGAAAGAAGTTTCACAGAATGATTCTGTGTAGTTTATATTTGGAGACATTCCTTTTTCCACTATTACCCTCTTAGCGCTCCGAATCTCCACTTGCATTTTCTACAGAAAGAGTGTTTCAGAACGGCTCAATCAAAACTAAGATTCAACTCTTTTAGTTGAACAAACAGAAGAGAAAGAAGTTTCACACAATTCTTCTGTGTAGTTTTTATTTGTAGACATTCTTTTTCCCAATATAGGCCTCCTAGCGCTCAGAATGTCCAACTGCAGTTTCTACAGAAAGAGTGTTTCAGAACGGCTCAATCAAAAGTAAGGTTCAACTCTGTTAGTTGAATGCACAGAACAGAAAGTAGTTTCATACAATGATTCTGTGTAGCTTATATTTGAATATATTCCTTTTTCCACTACTACGCTCTTAGCGCTCCAAATGTCCAGTTGCATTTTGTACAGAAAGAGTGTTCGGATCTGCTCAATTAAAAGTATGGTTTAACTCTGTTAGCTGAATGCACAGATCAGAAAGAAGTTTCACCGAATGATTCTGTGTAGTTTATATTTGAAGACATTCCTTTTTCCACTATTACCCTCTTGGCGCTCCGAATCTCCACTTGCATTTTCTACAAAAAGAGTGTTTCATAACGGCTCAATCAAAAATATGTTTTATCTCTGTTAACTGAATTTACCGATCAGAAATAAGTTTCACAGAATGCATCTGTGTAGTTTTTATTTGAAGATATTCTTTTTCCCAATGTAGGCCTCTTAGCGCTTAGCATGTCCAATTGCAGTTGCTACAGAAAGAGTGTTTCAGAACGGCTCAATCAAAAGTAAGGTTCAACTCTGTTAGTTGAATGCACAGAACAGAAAGAATTTTCACAGAATGCTACTGTGTAGTTTATATTTGAATATATTCCTTTTTCCACTATTACCCTCTTAGCGCTCCGAATGTCCACTTGCATTTTCTACAGAAAGAGTGTTCAGAACTGCGCAATCAAAAGTATGGTTTAACTCTGTTAGCTAAATGAACATATCAGAAATAAGTTTCAAACAGTGCTTCTGTGTAGTTTTTATTTGAAGTTATTATTTTTCCCAATATAGGCCTCTTAGCGCTCAGAATGTAAAATTGCAGTTTCTACAGAAAGAGTGTTTCAGAAATGCTCAATCAAAAGTAAGGTTCAACTCTGTTAGTTGAATGCACAGAACAGAAAGAAGTTTCATACAATGCTTCTGTGTAGTTTATATTTGAACATATTCTTTTTTCCACTATTACCCACTTAGCGCTACGAATGTCCAGTTGCATTTTCTACAGACAGAGTGTTTCAAAACTGCTCAATCAAAAGTATGGTTTCACTCTGTTAGCTGAATGCTCAGATCAGAAAGAAGTTTCACAGAATGCTTCTGTGTAGTTTATATTTGAATATATTCCTTTTTCCACTACTACTCTCTTAGCGCTCCAAATGTCCAGTTGCATTTTCTACAGAAAGAGTGTTCAGATCTGCTCAATCCAAAGTATGGTTTAACTCTGTTAGCTGAATGCACAGATCAGAAAGAAGTTTCACAGAATGATTCTGTGTAGTTTATATTTGGAGACATTCCTTTTTCCACTATTACCCTCTTAGCGCTCCGAATCTCCACTTGCATTTTCTACAGAAAGAGTGTTTCAGAACAGCTCAATCAAAACTAAGGTTCAACTCTTTTAGTTGAACAAACAGAACAGAAAGAAGTTTCACACAATTCTTCTGTGTAGTTTTTATTTGTAGACATTCTTTTTCCCAATATAGGCCTCTTAGCGCTCAGAATGTCCAATTGCAGTTTCTACAGAAAGAGTGTTTCAGAACGGCTCAATCAAAAGTAAGGTTCAACTCTGTTAGTTGAATGCACAGAATAGAAAGAAGTTTCATACAATGCTTCTGTGTAGTTTATATTTGAACATATTCTTTCTTCCACTATTACCCACTTAGCGCTACGAATGTCCAGTTGCATTTTCTACAGACAGTGTGTTTCAAAACTGCTCAATCAAAAGTATGGTTTAACTCTGTTAGCTGAATGCTCAGATCAGAAAGAAGTTTCACAGAATGCTTCTGTGTAGTTTATATTTGAATATATTCCTTCTTCCACTACTACGCTCTTAGCGCTCCAAATGTCCAGTTGCATTTTCTACAGAAAGAGTGTTCAGATCTGCTCAATCAAAAGTATGGTTTAACTCTGTTAGCTGAATGCACAGATCAGAAAGAAGTTTCACCGAATGATTCTGTGTAGTTTATATTTGAAGACATTCCTTTTTCCACTATTACCCTCTTAGCGCTCCGAATCTCCACTTGCATTTTCTACAAAAAGAGTGTTTCATAACTGCTCAATAAAAAATATGTTTTATCTCTGTTAACTGAATTTACAGATCAGAAGTAAGTTTCACAGAATGCATCTGTGTAGTTTTTATTTGAAGATATTCTTTTTCCCAATGTTGGCCTCTTAGCGCTTAGCATGTCCAATTGCAGTTTCTACAGAAAGAGTGTTTCAGAACGGCTCAATCAAAAGTAAGGTTCAACTCTGTTGGTTGAATGCACAGAACAGAAAGAATTTTCACAGAATGCTACTGTGTAGTTTATATTTGAATATATTCCTTTTTCCACTATTACCCTCTTAGCGCTCCGAATGTCCACTTGCATTTTCTACAGAAAGAGTGTTCAGAACTGCGCAATCAAAAGTATGGTTTAACTCTGTTAGCTTAATGAACATAGCAGAAATAAGTTTCACACAATGCTTCTGTGTAGTTTTTATTTGAAGATATTATTTTTCCCAATAGAGGCCTCTTAGCGCTCAGAATGTCCAATTGCAGTTTCTACAGAAAGAGTGTTTCAGAAAGGCTCAATCAAAAGTAAGGTTCAACTCTGTTAGTTGAATGCACAGAACAGAAAGAAGTTTCATACAATGCTTCTGTGTAGTTTATATTTGAACATATTCGTTTTTCCACTATTACCCACTTAGCGCTACGAATGTCCAGTTGCATTTTCTACAGACAGAGTGTTTCAAAACTGCTCAATCAAAAGTACGGTTTAATTCTGTTAGCTGAATGCTCAGATCAGAAAGAAGTTTCACAGAATGCTTCTGTGTAGTTTATATTTGAATATATTCCTTTTTCCACTACTACTCTCTTAGCGCTCCAAATGTCCAGTTGCATTTTCTACAGAAAGAGTGTTCAGATCTGCTCAATCAAAAGTATGTTTTAACTCTGTTAGCTGAATGCACAGATCAGAAAGAAGTTTCACAGAATGATTCTGTGTAGTTTATATTTGGAGACATTCCTTTTTCCACTATTACCCTCTTAGCGCTCCGAATCTCCACTTGCATTTTCTACAGAAAGAGTGTTTCAGAACGGCTCAATCAAAACTAAGGTTCAACTCTTTTAGTTGAACAAACAGAACAGAAAGAAGTTTCACACAATTCTTCTGTGTAGTTTTTATTTGTAGACATTCTTTTTCCCAATATAGGCCTCCTAGCGCTCAGAATGTCCAACTGCAGTTTCTACAGAAAGAGTGTTTCAGAACGGCTCAATCAAAAGTAAGGTTCAACTCTGTTAGTTGAATGCACAGAACAGAAATTAGTTTCATACAGTGATTCTGTGTAGTTTATATTTGAATATATTCCTTTTTCCACTACTACGCTCTTAGCGCTCCAAATGTCCAGTTGCATTTTGTACAGAAAGAGTGTTCGGATCTGCTCAATTAAAAGTATGGTTTAACTCTGTTAGCTGAATGCACAGATCAGAAAGAAGTTTCACCGAATGATTCTGTGTAGTTTATATTTGAAGACATTCCTTTTTCCACTATTACCCTCTTAGCGCTCCGAATCTCCACTTGCATTTTCTACAAAAAGTGTGTTTCATAACGGCTCAATCAAAAATATGTTTTATCTCTGTTAACTGAATTTACAGATCAGAAATAAGTTTCACAGAATGCATCTGTGTAGTTTTTATTTAAAGATATTCTTTTTCCCAATGTAGGCCTCTTAGCGCTTAGCATGTCCAATTGCAGTTTCTACAGAAAGAGTGTTTCAGAACGGCTCAATCAAAAGTAAGGTTCAACTCTGTTAGTTGAATGCACAGAACAGAAAGAATTTTCACAGAATGCTACTGTGTAGTTTATATTTGAATATATTCCTTTTTCCACTATTACCCTCTTAGCGCTCCGAATGTCCACTTGCATTTTCTACAGAAAGAGTGTTCAGAACTGCGCAATCAAAAGTATGGTTTAACTCTGTTAGCTAAATGAACATATCAGAAATAAGTTTCAAATAATGCTACTGTGTAGTTTTTATTTGAAGTTATTATTTTTCCCAATATAGGCCTCTTAGCGCTCAGAATGTAAAATTGCAGTTTCTACAGAAAGAGTGTTTCAGAAAGGCTCAATCAAATGTAAGGTTCAACTCTGTTAGTTGAATGCACAGAACAGAAAGAAGTTTCATACAATGCTTCTGTGTAGTTTATATTTGAACATATTCTTTTTTCCACTATTAGCCACTTAGCGCTACGAATGTCCAGTTGCATTTTCTACAGACAGAGTGTTTCAAAACTGCTCAATCAAAAGTATGGTTTAACTCTGTTAGCTGAATGCTCAGATCAGAAAGAAGTTTCAGAGAATGCTTCTGTGTTGTTTATATTTGAATATATTCCTTTTTCCACTACTACTCTCTTAGCGCTCCAAATGTCCAGTTGCATTTTCTACAGAAAGAGTGTTCAGATCTGCTCAATCAAAAGTATGGTTTAACTCTGTTAGCTGAATGCACAGATCAGAAAGAAGTTTCACAGAATGATTCTGTGTAGTTTATATTTGGAGACATTCCTTTTTCCACTATTACCCTCTTAGCGCTCCGAATCTCCACTTGCATTTTCTACAGAAAGAGTGTTTAAGAACGGCTCAATCAAAACTAAGGTTCAACTCTTTTAGTTGAACAAACAGAACCGAAAGAAGTTTCACACAATTCTTCTGTGTAGTTTTTATTTGTAGACATTCTTTTTCCCAATATAGTCCTCTTAGCGCTCAGAATGTCCAATTGCAGTTTCTACAGAAAGAGGGTTTCAGAACGGCTCAATCAAAAGCAAGGTTCAACTCTGTTAGTTGCATGCACAGAACAGAAAGAAGTTTCATACAATGCTTCTGTGTAGTTTATATTTGAACACATTCTTTTTTCCACTATTACCCACTTAGCGCTACGAATGTCCAGTTGCATTTTCTACAGACAGAGTGTTTCAAAACTGCTCAATCAAAAGTATGGTTTAACTCTGTTAGCTGAATGCTCAGATCAGAAAGAAGTTTCACAGAATGCTTCTGTGTAGTTTATATTTGAATATATTCCTTTTTCCACTACTACGATCTTAGCGCTCCAAATGTCCAGTTGCATTTTGTACAGAAAGAGTGTTCGGATCTGCTCAATTAAAAGTATGGTTTAACTCTGTTAGCTGAATGCACAGATCAGAAAGAAGTTTCACCGAATGATTCTGTGTAGTTTATATTTGAAGACATTCCTTTTTCCACTATTACCCTCTTAGCGCTCCGAATCTCCACTTGCATTTTCTACAAAAAGAGTGTTTCATAACGGCTCAATCAAAAATATGTTTTATCTCTGTTAACTGAATTTACAGATCAGAAATAAGTTTCACAGAATGCATCTGTGTAGTTTTTATTTGAAGATATTCTTTTTCCCAATGTAGGCCTCTTAGCGCTTAGCATGTCCAATTGCAGTTTCTACAGAAAGAGTGTTTCAGAACGGCTCAATCAAAAGTAAGGTTCAACTCTGTTAGTTGAATGCACAGAACAGAAAGAATTTTCACAGAATGCTACTGTGTAGTTTATATTTGAATATATTCCTTTTTCCACTATTACCCTCTTAGCGCTCCGAATGTCCACTTGCATTTTCTACAGAAAGAGTGTTCAGAATTGCGCAATCAAAAGTATGGTTTAACTCTGTTAGCTTAATGAACATATCAGAAATAAGTTTCACACAATGCTTCTGTGTTGTTTTTATTTGAAGATATTATTTTTCCCAATAGAGGCCTCTTAGCGCTCAGAATGTCCAATTGCAGTTTCTACAGAAAGAGTGTTTCAGAAAGGCTCAATCAAAAGTAAGGTTCATCTCTGTTAGTTGAATGCACAGAACAGAAAGAAGTTTCATACAATGCTTCTGTGTAGTTTCTATTTGAACATATTCTTTTTTCCACTATTACCCACTTAGCGCTACGAATGTCCAGTTGCATTTTCTACAGACAGTGTGTTTCAAAACTGCTCAATCAAAAGTATGGTTTAACTCTGTTAGCTGAATGCTCAGATCAGAAAGAAGTTTCACAGAATGCTTCTGTGTAGTTTATATTTGAATATATTCCTTTTTCCACTACTACGCTCTTAGCGCTCCAAATGTCCAGTTGCATTTTCTACAGAAAGAGTGTTCAGATCTGCTCAATCAAAAGTATGGTTTAACTCTGTTAGCTGAATGCACAGATCAGAAATAAGTTTCACAGAATGATTCTGTGTAGTTTATATTTGGAGACATTCCTTTTTCCACTATTACCCTCTTAGCGCTCCGAATCTCCACTTGCATTTTCTACAGAAAGAGTGTTTCAGAACAGCTCAATCAAAACTAAGGTTCAACTCTTTTAGTTGAACAAACAGAACAGAAAGAAGTTTCACACAATTCTTCTGTGTAGTTTTTATTTGTAGACATTTTTTTTCCCAATATAGTCCTCTTAGCGCTCAGAATGTCCAATTGCAGTTTCTACAGAAAGAGTGTTTCAGAACGGCTCAATCAAAAGTAAGGTTCAACTCTGTTAGTTGAATGCACAGAACAGAAAGAAGTTTCATACAATGCTTCTGTGTAGTTTATATTTGAACATATTCTTTTTTCCACTATTACCCACTTAGCGCTACGAATGTCCAGTTGCATTTTCTACAGACAGAGTGTTTCAAAACTGCTCAATCAAAAGTATGGTTTAACTCTGTTAGCTGAATGCTCAGATCAGAAAGAAGTTTCACAGAATGCTTCTGTGTAGTTTATATTTGAATATATTCCTTTTTCCACTACTACACTCTTAGCGCTCCAAATGTCCAGTTGCATTTTCTACAGAAAGAGTGTTCAGATCTGCTCAATCAAAAGTATGGTTTAACTCTGTTAGCTGAATGCACAGATCAGAAAGAAGATTCACCGAATGATTCTGTGTAGTTTATATTTGAAGACATTCCTTTTTCCACTATTACCCTCTTAGCGCTCCTAATCTCCACTTGCATTTTCTACAAAAAGAGTGTTTCATAACTGCTCAATCAAAAATATGTTTTATCTCTTTTAACTGAATTTACAGATCAGAAATAAGTTTCACAGAATGCATCTGTGTAGTTTTTATTTGAAGATATTCTTTTTCCCAATTTAGGCCTCTAAGCGCTTAGCATGTCCAATTGCAGTTTCTACAGAAAGAGTGTTTCAGAACGGCTCAATCAAAAGTAAGGTTCAACTCTGTTAGTTGAATGCACAGAACAGAAAGAATTTTCACAGAATGCTACTGTGTAGTTTATATTTGAATATATTCCTTTTTCCACTATTACCCTCTTAGCGCTCCGAATGTCCACTTGCATTTTCTACAGAAAGAGTGTTCAGAAGTGCGCAATCAAAAGTGTGGTTTAACTCTGTTAGCTTAATGAACATATCAGAAATAAGTTTCACACAATGCTTCTGTGTAGTTTTTATTTGAAGATATTATTTTTCCCAATAGAGGCCTCTTAGCGCTCAGAATGTCCAATTGCAGTTTCTACAGAAAGAGTGTTTCAGAAAGGCTCAATCAAAAGTAAGGTTCAACTCTGTTAGTTGAATGCACAGAACAGAAAGAAGTTTCATACAATGCTTCTGTGTAGTTTATATTTGAACATATTCTTTTTTCCACTATTAGCCACTTAGCGCTACGAATGTCCAGTTGCATTTTCTACAGACAGAGTGTTTCAAAACTGCTCAATCAAAAGTATGGTTTAACTCTGTTAGCTGAATGCTCAGATCAGAAAGAAGTTTCAGAGAATGCTTCTGTGTAGTTTATATTTGAATATATTCCTTTTTCCACTACTACTCTCTTAGCGCTCCAAATGTCCAGTTGCATTTTCTACAGAAAGAGTGTTCAGATCTGCTCAATCAAAAGTATGGTTTAACTCTGTTAGCTGAATGCACAGATCATAAAGAAGTTTCACAGAATGATTCTGTGTAGTTTATATTTGGAGACATTCCTTTTTCCACTATTACCCTCTTAGCGCTCCGAATCTCCACTTGCATTTTCTACAGAAAGAGTGTTTAAGAACGGCTCAATCAAAACTAAGGTTCAACTCTTTTAGTTGAACAAACAGAACCGAAAGAAGTTTCACACAATTCTTCTGTGTAGTTTTTATTTGTAGACATTCTTTTTCCCAATATAGTCCTCTTAGCGCTCAGAATGTCCAATTGCAGTTTCTACAGAAAGAGGGTTTCAGAACGGCTCAATCAAAAGCAAGGTTCAACTCTGTTAGTTGCATGCACAGAACAGAAAGAAGTTTCATACAATGCTTCTGTGTAGTTTATATTTGAACATATTCTTTTTTCCACTATTACCCACTTAGCGCTACGAATGTCCAGTTGCATTTTCTACAGACAGAGTGTTTCAAAACTGCTCAATCAAAAGTATGGTTTAACTCTGTTAGCTGAATGCTCAGATCAGAAAGAAGTTTCACAGAATGCTTCTGTGTAGTTTATATTTGAATATATTCCTTTTTCCACTACTACGATCTTAGCGCTCCAAATGTCCAGTTGCATTTTGTACAGAAAGAGTGTTCGGATCTGCTCAATTAAAAGTATGGTTTAACTCTGTTAGCTGAATGCACAGATCAGAAAGAAGTTTCACCGAATGATTCTGTGTAGTTTATATTTGAAGACATTCCTTTTTCCACTATTACCCTCTTAGCGCTCCGAATCTCCACTTGCATTTTCTACAAAAAGAGTGTTTCATAACGGCTCAATCAAAAATATGTTTTATCTCTGTTAACTGAATTTACAGATCAGAAATAAGTTTAACAGAATGCATCTGTGTAGTTTTTATTTGAAGATATTCTTTTTCCCAATGTAGGCCTCTTAGCGCTTAGCATGTCCAATTGCAGTTTCTACAGAAAGAGTGTTTCAGAACGGCTCAATCAAAAGTAAGGTTCAACTCTGTTAGTTGAATGCACAGAACAGAAAGAATTTTCACAGAATGCTACTGGGTAGTTTATATTTGAATATATTCCTTTTTCCACTATTACCCTCTTAGCGCTCCGAATGTCCACTTGCATTTTCTACAGAAAGAGTGTTCAGAACTGCGCAATCAAAAGTATGGTTTAACTCTGTTAGCTTAATGAACATATCAGAAATAAGTTTCACACAATGCTTCTGTGTAGTTTTTATTTGAAGATATTATTTTTCCCAATAGAGGCCTCTTAGCGCTCAGAATGTCCAATTGCAGTTTCTACAGAAAGAGTGTTTCAGAAAGGCTCAATCAAAAGTAAGGTTCATCTCTGTTAGTTGAATGCACAGAACAGAAAGAAGTTTCATACAATGCTTCTGTGTAGTTTCTATTTGAACATATTCTTTTTTCCACTATTACCCACTTAGCGCTACGAATGTCCAGTTGCATTTTCTACAGACAGTGTGTTTCAAAACTGCTCAATCAAAAGTATGGTTTAACTCTGTTAGCTGAATGCTCAGATCAGAAAGAAGTTTCACAGAATGCTTCTGTGTAGTTTATATTTGAATATATTCCTTTTTCCACTACTACGCTCTTAGCGCTCCAAATGTCCAGTTGCATTTTCTACAGAAAGAGTGTTCAGATCTGCTCAATCAAAAGTATGGTTTAACTCTGTTAGCTGAATGCACAGATCAGAAATAAGTTTCACAGAATGATTCTGTGTAGTTTATATTTGGAGACATTCCTTTTTCCACTATTACCCTCTTAGCGCTCCGAATCTCCACTTGCATTTTCTACAGAAAGAGTGTTTCAGAACAGCTCAATCAAAACTAAGGTTCAACTCTTTTAGTTGAACAAACAGAACAGAAAGAAGTTTCACACAATTCTTCTGTGTAGTTTTTATTTGTAGACATTCTTTTTCCCAATATAGGCCTCTTAGCGCTCAGAATGTCCAATTGCAGTTTCTACAGAAAGAGTGTTTCAGAACGGCTCAATCAAAAGTAAGGTTCAACTCTGTTAGTTGAATGCACAGAACAGAAAGAAGTTTCATACAATGCTTCTGTGTAGTTTATATTTGAACATATTCTTTTTTCCACTATTACCCACTTAGCGCTACGAATGTCCAGTTGCATTTTCTACAGACAGAGTGTTTCAAAACTGCTAAATCAAAAGTATGGTTTAACTCTGTTAGCTGAATGCTCAGATCAGAAAGAAGTTTCACAGAATGCTTCTGTGTAGTTTATATTTGAATATATTCCTTTTTCCACTACTACACTCTTAGCGCTCCAAATGTCCAGTTGCATTTTCTACAGAAAGAGTGTTCAGATCTGCTCAATCAAAAGTATGGTTTAACTCTGTTAGCTGAATGCACAGATCAGAAAGAAGATTCACCGAATGATTCTGTGTAGTTTATATTTGAAGACATTCCTTTTTCCACTATTACCCTCTTAGCGCTCCTAATCTCCACTTGCATTTTCTACAAAAAGAGTGTTTCATAACTGCTCAATCAAAAATATGTTTTATCTCTTTTAACTGAATTTACAGATCAGAAATAAGTTTCACAGAATGCATCTGTGTAGTTTTTATTTGAAGATATTCTTTTTCCCAATTTAGGCCTCTAAGCGCTTAGCATGTCCAATTGCAGTTTCTACAGAAAGAGTGTTTCAGAACGGCTCAATCAAAAGTAAGGTTCAACTCTGTTAGTTGAATGCACAGAACAGAAAGAATTTTCACAGAATGCTACTGTGTAGTTTATATTTGAATATATTCCTTTTTCCACTATTACCCTCTTAGCGCTCCGAATGTCCACTTGCATTTTCTACAGAAAGAGTGTTCAGAACTGCGCAATCAAAAGTATGGTTTAACTCTGTTAGCTTAAGGAACATATCAGAAATAAGTTTCACACAATGCTTCTGTGTAGTTTTTATTTGAAGATATTATTTTTCCCAATAGAGGCCTCTTAGCGCTCAGAATGTCCAATTGCAGTTTCTACAGAAAGAGTGTTTCAGAAAGGCTCAATCAAAAGTAAGGTTCAACTCTGTTAGTTGAATGCACAGAACAGAAAGAAGTTTCATACAATGCTTCTGTGTAGTTTATATTTGAACATATTCTTTTTTCCACTATTAGCCACTTAGCGCTACGAATGTCCAGTTGCATTTTCTACAGACAGAGTGTTTCAAAACTGCTCAATCAAAAGTATGGTTTAACTCTGTTAGCTGAATGCTCAGATCAGAAAGAAGTTTCAGAGAATGCTTCTGTGTAGTTTATATTTGAATATATTCCTTTTTCCACTACTACTCTCTTAGCGCTCCAAATGTCCAGTTGCATTTTCTACAGAAAGAGTGTTCAGATCTGCTCAATCAAAAGTATGGTTTAACTCTTTTAGCTGAATGCACAGATCAGAAAGAAGTTTCACAGAATGATTCTGTGTAGTTTATATTTGGAGACATTCCTTTTTCCACTATTACCCTCTTAGCGCTCCGAATCTCCACTTGCATTTTCTACAGAAAGAGTGTTTCAGAACAGCTCAATCAAAACTAAGGTTCAAATCTTTTAGTTGAACAAACAGAACAGAAAGAAGTTTCACACAATTCTTCTGTGTAGTTTTTATTTGTAGACATTCTTTTTCCCAATATAGGCCTCTTAGCGCTCAGAATGTCCAATTGCAGTTTCTACAGAAAGAGTGTTTCAGAACGGCTCAATCAAAAGTAAGGTTCAACTCTGTTAGTTGAATGCACAGAACAGAAAGATGTTTCATACAATGCTTCTGTGTAGTTTCTATTTGAACATATTTTTTTTCCACTATTACCCACTTAGCGCTACGAATGTCCAGTTGCATTTTATACAGACAGAGTGTTTCAAAACTGCTCAATCAAAAGTATGGTTTAACTCTGTTAGCTGAATGCTCAGATCAGAATGAAGTTTCACAGAATGCTTCTGTGTAGTTTATATTTGAATATATTCCTTTTTCCACTACTACGATCTTAGCGCTCCAAATGTCCAGTTGCATTTTGTACAGAAAGAGTGTTCGGATCTGCTCAATTAAAAGTATGGTTTAACTCTGTTAGCTGAATGCACAGATCAGAAAGAAGTTTCACCGAATGATTCTGTGTAGTTTATATTTGAAGACATTCCTTTTTCCACTATTACCCTCTTAGCGCTCCGAATCTCCACTTGCATTTTCTACAAAAAGAGTGTTTCATAACGGCTCAATCAAAAATATGTTTTATCTCTGTTAACTGAATTTACAGATCAGAAATAAGTTTAACAGAATGCATCTGTGTAGTTTTTATTTGAAGATATTCTTTTTCCCAATGTAGGCCTCTTAGCGCTTAGCATGTCCAATTGCAGTTTCTACAGAAAGAGTGTTTCAGAACGGCTCAATCAAAAGTAAGGTTCAACTCTGTTAGTTGAATGCACAGAACAGAAAGAATTTTCACAGAATGCTACTGGGTAGTTTATATTTGAATATATTCCTTTTTCCACTATTACCCTCTTAGCGCTCCGAATGTCCACTTGCATTTTCTACAGAAAGAGTGTTCAGAACTGCGCAATCAAAAGTATGGTTTAACTCTGTTAGCTTAATGAACATATCAGAAATAAGTTTCACACAATGCTTCTGTGTAGTTTTTATTTGAAGATATTATTTTTCCCAATAGAGGCCTCTTAGCGCTCAGAATGTCCAATTGCAGTTTCTACAGAAAGAGTGTTTCAGAAAGGCTCAATCAAAAGTAAGGTTCATCTCTGTTAGTTGAATGCACAGAACAGAAAGAAGTTTCATACAATGCTTCTGTGTAGTTTCTATTTGAACATATTCTTTTTTCCACTATTACCCACTTAGCGCTACGAATGTCCAGTTGCATTTTCTACAGACAGTGTGTTTCAAAACTGCTCAATCAAAAGTATGGTTTAACTCTGTTAGCTGAATGCTCAGATCAGAAAGAAGTTTCACAGAATGCTTCTGTGTAGTTTATATTTGAATATATTCCTTTTTCCACTACTACGCTCTTAGCGCTCCAAATGTCCAGTTGCATTTTCTACAGAAAGAGTGTTCAGATCTGCTCAATCAAAAGTATGGTTTAACTCTGTTAGCTGAATGCACAGATCAGAAATAAGTTTCACAGAATGATTCTGTGTAGTTTATATTTGGAGACATTCCTTTTTCCACTATTACCCTCTTAGCGCTCCGAATCTCCACTTGCATTTTCTACAGAAAGAGTGTTTCAGAACAGCTCAATCAAAACTAAGGTTCAACTCTTTTAGTTGAACAAACAGAACAGAAAGAAGTTTCACACAATTCTTCTGTGTAGTTTTTATTTGTAGACATTCTTTTTCCCAATATAGGCCTCTTAGCGCTCAGAATGTCCAATTGCAGTTTCTACAGAAAGAGTGTTTCAGAACGGCTCAATCAAAAGTAAGGTTCAACTCTGTTAGTTGAATGCACAGAACAGAAAGAAGTTTCATACAATGCTTCTGTGTAGTTTATATTTGAACATATTCTTTTTTCCACTATTACCCACTTAGCGCTACGAATGTCCAGTTGCATTTTCTACAGACAGAGTGTTTCAAAACTGCTAAATCAAAAGTATGGTTTAACTCTGTTAGCTGAATGCTCAGATCAGAAAGAAGTTTCACAGAATGCTTCTGTGTAGTTTATATTTGAATATATTCCTTTTTCCACTACTACACTCTTAGCGCTCCAAATGTCCAGTTGCATTTTCTACAGAAAGAGTGTTCAGATCTGCTCAATCAAAAGTATGGTTTAACTCTGTTAGCTGAATGCACAGATCAGAAAGAAGATTCACCGAATGATTCTGTGTAGTTTATATTTGAAGACATTCCTTTTTCCACTATTACCCTCTTAGCGCTCCTAATCTCCACTTGCATTTTCTACAAAAAGAGTGTTTCATAACTGCTCAATCAAAAATATGTTTTATCTCTTTTAACTGAATTTACAGATCAGAAATAAGTTTCACAGAATGCATCTGTGTAGTTTTTATTTGAAGATATTCTTTTTCCCAATTTAGGCCTCTAAGCGCTTAGCATGTCCAATTGCAGTTTCTACAGAAAGAGTGTTTCAGAACGGCTCAATCAAAAGTAAGGTTCAACTCTGTTAGTTGAATGCACAGAACAGAAAGAATTTTCACAGAATGCTACTGTGTAGTTTATATTTGAATATATTCCTTTTTCCACTATTACCCTCTTAGCGCTCCGAATGTCCACTTGCATTTTCTACAGAAAGAGTGTTCAGAACTGCGCAATCAAAAGTATGGTTTAACTCTGTTAGCTTAAGGAACATATCAGAAATAAGTTTCACACAATGCTTCTGTGTAGTTTTTATTTGAAGATATTATTTTTCCCAATAGAGGCCTCTTAGCGCTCAGAATGTCCAATTGCAGTTTCTACAGAAAGAGTGTTTCAGAAAGGCTCAATCAAAAGTAAGGTTCAACTCTGTTAGTTGAATGCACAGAACAGAAAGAAGTTTCATACAATGCTTCTGTGTAGTTTATATTTGAACATATTCTTTTTTCCACTATTAGCCACTTAGCGCTACGAATGTCCAGTTGCATTTTCTACAGACAGAGTGTTTCAAAACTGCTCAATCAAAAGTATGGTTTAACTCTGTTAGCTGAATGCTCAGATCAGAAAGAAGTTTCAGAGAATGCTTCTGTGTAGTTTATATTTGAATATATTCCTTTTTCCACTACTACTCTCTTAGCGCTCCAAATGTCCAGTTGCATTTTCTACAGAAAGAGTGTTCAGATCTGCTCAATCAAAAGTATGGTTTAACTCTTTTAGCTGAATGCACAGATCAGAAAGAAGTTTCACAGAATGATTCTGTGTAGTTTATATTTGGAGACATTCCTTTTTCCACTATTACCCTCTTAGCGCTCCGAATCTCCACTTGCATTTTCTACAGAAAGAGTGTTTCAGAACAGCTCAATCAAAACTAAGGTTCAAATCTTTTAGTTGAACAAACAGAACAGAAAGAAGTTTCACACAATTCTTCTGTGTAGTTTTTATTTGTAGACATTCTTTTTCCCAATATAGGCCTCTTAGCGCTCAGAATGTCCAATTGCAGTTTCTACAGAAAGAGTGTTTCAGAACGGCTCAATCAAAAGTAAGGTTCAACTCTGTTAGTTGAATGCACAGAACAGAAAGATGTTTCATACAATGCTTCTGTGTAGTTTCTATTTGAACATATTTTTTTTCCACTATTACCCACTTAGCGCTACGAATGTCCAGTTGCATTTTATACAGACAGAGTGTTTCAAAACTGCTCAATCAAAAGTATGGTTTAACTCTGTTAGCTGAATGCTCAGATCAGAATGAAGTTTCACAGAATGCTTCTGTGTAGTTTATATTTGAATATATTCCTTTTTCCACTACTACGATCTTAGCGCTCCAAATGTCCAGTTGCATTTTGTACAGAAAGAGTGTTCGGATCTGCTCAATTAAAAGTATGGTTTAACTCTGTTAGCTGAATGCACAGATCAGAAAGAAGTTTCACCGAATGATTCTGTGTAGTTTATATTTGAAGACATTCCTTTTTCCACTATTACCCTCTTAGCGCTCCGAATCTCCACTTGCATTTTCTACAAAAAGAGTGTTTCATAACGGCTCAATCAAAAATATGTTTTATCTCTGTTAACTGAATTTACAGATCAGAAATAAGTTTAACAGAATGCATCTGTGTAGTTTTTATTTGAAGATATTCTTTTTCCCAATGTAGGCCTCTTAGCGCTTAGCATGTCCAATTGCAGTTTCTACAGAAAGAGTGTTTCAGAACGGCTCAATCAAAAGTAAGGTTCAACTCTGTTAGTTGAATGCACAGAACAGAAAGAATTTTCACAGAATGCTACTGGGTAGTTTATATTTGAATATATTCCTTTTTCCACTATTACCCTCTTAGCGCTCCGAATGTCCACTTGCATTTTCTACAGAAAGAGTGTTCAGAACTGCGCAATCAAAAGTATGGTTTAACTCTGTTAGCTTAATGAACATATCAGAAATAAGTTTCACACAATGCTTCTGTGTAGTTTTTATTTGAAGATATTATTTTTCCCAATAGAGGCCTCTTAGCGCTCAGAATGTCCAATTGCAGTTTCTACAGAAAGAGTGTTTCAGAAAGTCTCAATCAAAAGTAAGGTTCATCTCTGTTAGTTGAATGCACAGAACAGAAAGAAGTTTCATACAATGCTTCTGTGTAGTTTCTATTTGAACATATTCTTTTTTCCACTATTACCCACTTAGCGCTACGAATGTCCAGTTGCATTTTCTACAGACAGTGTGTTTCAAAACTGCTCAATCAAAAGTATGGTTTAACTCTGTTAGCTGAATGCTCAGATCAGAAAGAAGTTTCACAGAATGCTTCTGTGTAGTTTATATTTGAATATATTCCTTTTTCCACTACTACGCTCTTAGCGCTCCAAATGTCCAGTTGCATTTTCTACAGAAAGAGTGTTCAGATCTGCTCAATCAAAAGTATGGTTTAACTCTGTTAGCTGAATGCACAGATCAGAAATAAGTTTCACAGAATGATTCTGTGTAGTTTATATTTGGAGACATTCCTTTTTCCACTATTACCCTCTTAGCGCTCCGAATCTCCACTTGCATTTTCTACAGAAAGAGTGTTTCAGAACAGCTCAATCAAAACTAAGGTTCAACTCTTTTAGTTGAACAAACAGAACAGAAAGAAGTTTCACACAATTCTTCTGTGTAGTTTTTATTTGTAGACATTCTTTTTCCCAATATAGGCCTCTTAGCGCTCAGAATGTCCAATTGCAGTTTCTACAGAAAGAGTGTTTCAGAACGGCTCAATCAAAAGTAAGGTTCAACTCTGTTAGTTGAATGCACAGAACAGAAAGAAGTTTCATACAATGCTTCTGTGTAGTTTATATTTGAACATATTCTTTTTTCCACTATTACCCACTTAGCGCTACGAATGTCCAGTTGCATTTTCTACAGACAGAGTGTTTCAAAACTGCTAAATCAAAAGTATGGTTTAACTCTGTTAGCTGAATGCTCAGATCAGAAAGAAGTTTCACAGAATGCTTCTGTGTAGTTTATATTTGAATATATTCCTTTTTCCACTACTACACTCTTAGCGCTCCAAATGTCCAGTTGCATTTTCTACAGAAAGAGTGTTCAGATCTGCTCAATCAAAAGTATGGTTTAACTCTGTTAGCTGAATGCACAGATCAGAAAGAAGATTCACCGAATGATTCTGTGTAGTTTATATTTGAAGACATTCCTTTTTCCACTATTACCCTCTTAGCGCTCCTAATCTCCACTTGCATTTTCTACAAAAAGAGTGTTTCATAACTGCTCAATCAAAAATATGTTTTATCTCTTTTAACTGAATTTACAGATCAGAAATAAGTTTCACAGAATGCATCTGTGTAGTTTTTATTTGAAGATATTCTTTTTCCCAATTTAGGCCTCTAAGCGCTTAGCATGTCCAATTGCAGTTTCTACAGAAAGAGTGTTTCAGAACGGCTCAATCAAAAGTAAGGTTCAACTCTGTTAGTTGAATGCACAGAACAGAAAGAATTTTCACAGAATGCTACTGTGTAGTTTATATTTGAATATATTCCTTTTTCCACTATTACCCTCTTAGCGCTCCGAATGTCCACTTGCATTTTCTACAGAAAGAGTGTTCAGAACTGCGCAATCAAAAGTATGGTTTAACTCTGTTAGCTTAAGGAACATATCAGAAATAAGTTTCACACAATGCTTCTGTGTAGTTTTTATTTGAAGATATTATTTTTCCCAATAGAGGCCTCTTAGCGCTCAGAATGTCCAATTGCAGTTTCTACAGAAAGAGTGTTTCAGAAAGGCTCAATCAAAAGTAAGGTTCAACTCTGTTAGTTGAATGCACAGAACAGAAAGAAGTTTCATACAATGCTTCTGTGTAGTTTATATTTGAACATATTCTTTTTTCCACTATTAGCCACTTAGCGCTACGAATGTCCAGTTGCATTTTCTACAGACAGAGTGTTTCAAAACTGCTCAATCAAAAGTATGGTTTAACTCTGTTAGCTGAATGCTCAGATCAGAAAGAAGTTTCAGAGAATGCTTCTGTGTAGTTTATATTTGAATATATTCCTTTTTCCACTACTACTCTCTTAGCGCTCCAAATGTCCAGTTGCATTTTCTACAGAAAGAGTGTTCAGATCTGCTCAATCAAAAGTATGGTTTAACTCTTTTAGCTGAATGCACAGATCAGAAAGAAGTTTCACAGAATGATTCTGTGTAGTTTATATTTGGAGACATTCCTTTTTCCACTATTACCCTCTTAGCGCTCCGAATCTCCACTTGCATTTTCTACAGAAAGAGTGTTTCAGAACAGCTCAATCAAAACTAAGGTTCAACTCTTTTAGTTGAACAAACAGAACAGAAAGAAGTTTCACACAATTCTTCTGTGTAGTTTTTATTTGTAGACATTCTTTTTCCCAATATAGGCCTCTTAGCGCTCAGAATGTCCAATTGCAGTTTCTACAGAAAGAGTGTTTCAGAACGGCTCAATCAAAAGTAAGGTTCAACTCTGTTAGTTGAATGCACAGAACAGAAAGATGTTTCATACAATGCTTCTGTGTAGTTTCTATTTGAACATATTTTTTTTCCACTATTACCCACTTAGCGCTACGAATGTCCAGTTGCATTTTATACAGACAGAGTGTTTCAAAACTGCTCAATCAAAAGTATGGTTTAACTCTGTTAGCTGAATGCTCAGATCAGAATGAAGTTTCACAGAATGCTTCTGTGTAGTTTATATTTGAATATATTCCTTTTTCCACTACTACGCTCTTAGCGCTCCAAATGTACAGTTGCATTTTCTACAGAAAGAGTGTTCAGATCTGCTCAATCAAAAGTATGGTTTAACTCTGTTAGCTGAATGCACAGATCAGAAAGAAGTTTCACCGAATGTTTCTGTGTAGTTTTTATTTGAAGACATTCCTTTTTCCACTATTACCCTCTTAGCGCTCCGAATCTCCACTTGCATTTTCTACAAAAAGAGTGTTTCATAACTGCTCAATCAATAATATGTTTTATCTCTGTTAACTGAATTTACAGATCAGAAATAAGTTTCACAGAATGCATCTGTGTAGTTTTTATTTGAAGATATTCTTTTTCCCAATGTAGGCCTCTTAGCGCTTAGCATGTCCAATTGCAGTTTCTACAGAAAGAGTGTTTCAGAACGGCTCAATCAAAAGTAAGGTTCAACTCTGTTAGTTGAATGCACAGAACAGAAAGAATTTTCACAGAATGCTACTGTGTAGTTTATATTTGAATATATTCCTTTTTCCACTATTACCCTCTTAGCGCTCCGAATGTCCACTTGCATTTTCTACAGAAAGAGTGTTCAGAACTGCGCAATCAAAAGTATGGTTTAACTCTGTTAGCTTAATGAACATATCAGAAATAAGTTTCACACAATGCTTCTGTGTAGTTTTTATTTGAAGATATTATTTTTCCCAATAGAGGCCTCTTAGCGCTCAGAATGTCCAATTGCAGTTTCTACAGAAAGAGTGTTTCAGAAAGGCTCAATCAAAAGTAAGGTTCATCTCTGTTAGTTGAATGCACAGAACAGAAAGAAGTTTCATACAATGCTTCTGTGTAGTTTCTATTTGAACATATTCTTTTTTCCACTATTACCCACTTAGCGATACGAATGTCCAGTTGCATTTTCTACAGACAGTGTGTTTCAAAACTGCTCAATCAAAAGTATGGTTTAACTCTGTTAGCTGAATGCTCAGATCAGAAAGTAGTTTCACAGAATGCTTCTGTGTAGTTTATATTTGAATATATTCCTTTTTCCACTACTACGCTCTTAGCGCTCCAAATGTCCAGTTGCATTTTCTACAGAAAGAGTGTTCAGATCTGCTCAATCAAAAGTATGGTTTAACTCTGTTAGCTGAATGCACAGATCAGAAAGAAGTTTCACAGAATGATTCTGTGTAGTTTATATTTGGAGACATTCCTTTTTCCACTATTACCCTCTTAGCGCTCCGAATCTCCACTTGCATTTTCTACAGAAAGAGTGTTTCAGAACAGCTCAATCAAAACTAAGGTTCAACTCTTTTAGTTGAACAAACAGAACAGAAAGAAGTTTCACACAATTCTTCTGTGTAGTTTTTATTTGTAGACATTCTTTTTCCCAATATAGGCCTCTTAGCGCTCAGAGTGTCCAATTGCAGTTTCTACAGAAAGAGCGTTTCAGAACGGCTCAATCAAAAGTAAGGTTCAACTCTGTTAGTTGAATGCACAGAACAGAAAGAAGTTTCATACAATGCTTCTGTGTAGTTTATATTTGAACATATTCTTTTTTCCACTATTACCCACTTAGCGCTACGAATGTCCAGTTGCATTTTCTACAGACAGAGTGTTTCAAAACTGCTCAATCAAAAGTATGGTTTAACTCTGTTAGCTGAATGCTCAGATCAGAAAGAAGTTTCACAGAATGCTTCTGTGTAGTTTATATTTGAATATATTCCTTTTTCCACTACTACGCTCTTAGCGCTCCAAATGTCCAGTTGCATTTTCTACAGAAAGAGTGTTCAGTTCTGCTCAATCAAAAGTATGGTTTAACTCTGTTAGCTGAATGCACAGATCAGAAAGAAGATTCACCGAATGATTCTGTGTAGTTTATATTTGAAGACATTCCTTTTTCCACTATTACCCTCTTAGCGCTCCGAATCTCCACTTGCATTTTCTACAAAAAGAGTGTTTCATAACTGCTCAATCAAAAATATGTTTTATCTCTTTTAACTGAATTTACAGATCAGAAATAAGTTTCACAGAATGCATCTGTGTAGTTTTTATTTGAAGATATTCTTTTTCCCAATTTAGGCCTCTAAGCGCTTAGCATGTCCAATTGCAGTTTCTACAGAAAGAGTGTTTCAGAACGGCTCAATCAAAAGTAAGGTTCAACTCTGTTAGTTGAATGCACAGAACAGAAAGAATTTTCACAGAATGCTACTGTGTAGTTTATATTTGAATATATTCCTTTTTCCACTATTACCCTCTTAGCGCTCCGAATGTCCACTTGCATTTTCTACAGAAAGAGTGTTCAGAACTGCGCAATCAAAAGTATGGTTTAACTCTGTTAGCTTAATGAACATATCAGAAATAAGTTTCACACAATGCTTCTGTGTAGTTATTATTTGAAGATATTATTTTTCCCAATAGAGGCCTCTTAGCGCTCAGAATGTCCAATTGCAGTTTCTACAGAAAGAGTGTTTCAGAAAGGCTCAATCAAAAGTAAGGTTCATCTCTGTTAGTTGAATGCACAGAACAGAAAGAAGTTTCATACAATGTTTCTGTGTAGTTTCTATTTGAATATATTCTTTTTTCCACTATTACCCACTTATCGCTACGAATGTCCAGTTGCATTTTCTACAGACAGTGTGTTTCAAAACTGCTCAATCAAAAGTATGGTTTAACTCTGTTAGCTGAATGCTCATATCAGAAAGAAGTTTCACAGAATGCTTCTGTGTAGTTTATATTTGAATATATTCCTTTTTCCACTACTACGCTCTTAGCGCTCCAAATGTCCAGTTGCATTTTCTACAGAAAGAGTGTTCAGATCTGCTCAATCAAAAGTATGGTTTAACTCTGTTAGCTGAATGCACAGATCAGAAAGAAGTTTCACAGAATGATTCTGTGTAGTTTATATTTGGAGACATTCCTTTTTCCACTATTACCCTCTTAGCGCTCCGAATCTCCACTTGCATTTTCTACAGAAAGAGTGTTTCAGAACAGCTCAATCAAAACTAAGGTTCAACTCTTTTAGTTGAACAAACAGAACAGAAAGAAGTTTCACACAATTCTTCTGTGTAGTTTTTATTTGTAGACATTCTTTTTCCCAATATAGGCCTCTTAGCGCTCAGAATGTCCAATTGCAGTTTCTACAGAAAGAGTGTTTCAGAACGGCTCAATCAAAAGTAAGGTTCAACTCTGTTAGTTGAATGCACAGAACAGAAAGAAGTTTCATACAATGCTTCTGTGTAGTTTATATTTGAACATATTCTTTTTTCCACTATTACCCACTTAGCGCTACGAATGTCCAGTTGCATTTTCTACAGACAGAGTGTTTCAAAACTGCTCAATCAAAAGTATGGTTTAACTCTGTTAGCTGAATGCTCAGATCAGAAAGAAGTTTCACAGAATGCTTCTGTGTAGTTTATATTTGAATATATTCCTTTTTCCACTACTACGCTCTTAGCGCTCCAAATGTCCAGTTGCATTTTCTACAGAAAGAGTGTTCAGATCTGCTCAATCAAAAGTATGGTTTAACTCTGTTAGCTGAATGCACAGATCAGAAAGAAGATTCACCGAATGATTCTGTGTAGTTTATATTTGAAGACATTCCTTTTTCCACTATTACCCTCTTAGCGCTCCGAATCTCCACTTGCATTTTCTACAAAAAGAGTGTTTCATAACTGCTCAATCAAAAATATGTTTTATCTCTTTTAACTGAATTTACAGATCAGAAATAAGTTTCACAGAATGCATCTGTGTAGTTTTTATTTGAAGATATTCTTTTTCCCAATTTAGGCCTCTAAGCGCTTAGCATGTCCAATTGCAGTTTCTACAGAAAGAGTGTTTCAGAACGGCTCAATCAAAAGTAAGGTTCAACTCTGTTAGTTGAATGCACAGAACAGAAAGAATTTTCACAGAATGCTACTGTGTAGTTTATATTTGAATATATTCCTTTTTCCACTATTACCCTCTTAGCGCTCCGAATGTCCACTTGCATTTTCTACAGAAAGAGTGTTCAGAACTGCGCAATCAAAAGTATGGTTTAACTCTGTTAGCTTAATGAACATATCAGAAATAAGTTTCACACAATGCTTCTGTGTAGTTTTTATTTGAAGATATTATTTTTCCCAATAGAGGCCTCTTAGCGCTCAGAATGTCCAATTGCAGTTTCTACAGAAAGAGTGTTTCAGAAAGGCTCAATCAAAAGTAAGGTTCAACTCTGTTAGTTGAATGCACAGAACAGAAAGAAGTTTCATACAATGGTTCTGTGTAGTTTATATTTGAACATATTCTTTTTTCCACTATTAGCCACTTAGCGCTACGAATGTCCAGTTGCATTTTCTACAGACAGAGTGTTTCAAAACTGCTCAATCAAAAGTATGGTTTAACTCTGTTAGCTGAATGCTCAGATCAGAAAGAAGTTTCAGAGAATGCTTCTGTGTAGTTTATATTTGAATATATTCCTTTTTCCACTACTACTCTCTTAGCGCTCCAAATGTCCAGTTGCATTTTCTACAGAAAGAGTGTTCAGATCTGCTCAATCAAAAGTATGGTTTAACTCTGTTAGCTGAATGCACAGATCAGAAAGAAGTTTCACAAAATGATTCTGTGTAGTTTATATTTGGAGACATTCCTTTTTCCACTATTACCCTCTTAGCGCTCCGAATCTCCACTTGCATTTCCTACAGAAAGAGTGTTTCAGAACAGCTCAATCAAAACTAAGGTTCAACTCTTTTAGTTGAACAAACAGAACAGAAAGAAGTTTCACACAATTCTTCTGTGTAGTTTTTATTTGTAGACATTCTTTTTCCCAATATAGGCCTCTTAGCGCTCAGAATGTCCAATTGCAGTTTCTACAGAAAGAGTGTTTCAGAACGGCTCAATCAAAAGTAAGGTTCAACTCTGTTAGTTGAAAGCACAGAACCGAAAGAAGTTTCATACAATGCTTCTGTGTAGTTTATATTTGAACATATTCTTTTTTCCACTATTACCCACTTAGCGCTACGAATGTCCAGTTGCATTTTCTACAGACAGTGTGTTTCAAAACTGCTCAATCAAAAGTATGGTTTAACTCTGTTAGCTGAATGCTCAGATCAGAATGAAGTTTCACAGAATGCTTCTGTGTAGTTTATATTTGAATATATTCCTTTTTCCACTACTACGCTCTTAGCGCTCCAAATGTACAGTTGCATTTTCTACAGAAAGAGTGTTCAGATCTGCTCAATCAAAAGTATGGTTTAACTCTGTTAGCTGAATGCACAGATCAGAAAGAAGTTTCACCGAATGATTCTGTGTAGTTTTTATTTGAAGACATTCCTTTTTCCACTATTACCCTCTTAGCGCTCCGAATCTCCACTTGCATTTTCTACAAAAACAGTGTTTCATAACTGCTCAATCAAAAATATGTTTTATCTCTGTTAACTGAATTTACAGATCAGAAATAAGTTTCACAGAATGCATCTGTGTAGTTTTTATTTGAAGATATTCTTTTCCCCAATGTAGGCCTCTTAGCGCTTAGCATGTCCAATTGCAGTTTCTACAGAAAGAGTGTTTCAGAACGGCTCAATCAAAAGTAAGGTTCAACTCTGTTAGTTGAATGCACAGAACAGAAAGAATTTTCACAGAATGCTACTGTGTAGTTTATATTTGATTATATTCCTTTTTCCACTATTACCCTCTTAGCGCTCCGAATTTCCACTTGCATTTTCTACAGAAAGAGTGTTTCAGAACGGCTCAATCAAAACTAAGTTTCAACTCTTTTAGTTGAACAAACAGAACAGAAAGAAGTTTCACACAATTCTTCTGTGTAGTTTTTATTTGTAGACATTTTTTTTCCCAATATAGGCCTCTTAGCGCTCAGAATGTCCAATTGCAGTTTCTACAGAAAGAGTGTTTCAGAACGGCTCAATCAAAAGTAAGGTTCAACTCTGTTAGTTGAATGCACAGAACAGAAAAAAGTTTCATACAATGCTTCTGTGTAGTTTATATTTGAACATATTCTTTTTTCCACTATTACCCACTTAGCGCTACGAATGTCCAGTTGCATTTTCTACAGACAGAGTGTTTCAAAACTGCTCAATCAAAAGTATGGTTTAACTCTGTTAGCTGAATGCTCAGATCAGAAAGAAGTTTCACAGAATGCTTCTGTGTAGTTTATATTTGAATATATTCCTTTTTCCACTACTACGCTCTCAGCGCTCCAAATGTCCAGTTGCATTTTCTACAGAAAGAGTGTTCAGATCTGCTCAATCAAAAGTATGGTTTAACTCTGTTATCTGAATGCACAGATCAGAAAGAAGTTTCACCGAATGATTCTGTGTAGTTTATATTTGAAGACATTCCTTTTTCCACTATTACCCTCTTAGCGCTCCGAATCTCCACTTGCATTTTCTACAAAAAGAGTGTTTCATAACTGCTCAATCAAAAATATGTTTTATCTCTGTTAACTGAATTTACAGATCAGAAATAAGTTTCACAGAATGCATCTGTGTAGTTTTTATTTGAAGATATTCTTTTTCCCAATGTAGGCCTCTTAGCGCTTAGCATGTCCAATTGCAGTTTCTACAGAAAGAGTGTTTCAGAACGGCTCAATCAAAAGTAAGGTTCAACTCTGTTAGTTGAATGCACAGAACAGAAAGAATTTTCACAGAATGCTACTGTGTAGTTTATATTTGAATATATTCCTTTTTCCACTATTACCCTCTTAGCGCTCCGAATGTCCACTTGCATTTTCTACAGAAAGAGTGTTCAGAACTGCGCAATCAAAAGTATGGTTTAACTCTGTTAGCTTAATGAACATATCAGAAATAAGTTTCACACAATGCTTCTGTGTAGTTTTTATTTGAAGATATTATTTTTCCCAATAGAGGCCTCTTACCGCTCAGAATGTCCAATTGCAGTTTCTACAGAAAGAGTGTTTCAGAAAGGCTCAATCAAAAGTAAGGTTCAACTCTGTTAGTTGAATGCACAGAACAGAAAGAAGTTTCATACAATGGTTCTGTGTAGTTTATATTTGAACATATTCTTTTTTCCACTATTAGCCACTTAGCGCTACGAATGTCCAGTTGCATTTTCTACAGACAGAGTGTTTCAAAACTGCTCAATCAAAAGTATGGTTTAACTCTGTTAGCTGAATGCTCAGATCAGAAAGAAGTTTCAGAGAATGCTTCTGTGTAGTTTATATTTGAATATATTCCTTTTTCCACTACTACTCTCTTAGCGCTCCAAATGTCCAGTTGCATTTTCTACAGAAAGAGTGTTCAGATCTGCTCAATCAAAAGTATGGTTTAACTCTGTTAGCTGAATGCACAGATCAGAAAGAAGTTTCACCTAATGATTCTGTGTAGTTTATATTTGGAGACATTCCTTTTTCCACTATAACCCTCTTAGCGCTCCGGATCTCCACTTGCATTTTCTACAGAAAGAGTGTTTCAGAACAGCTCAATCAAAACTAAGGTTCAACTCTTTTAGTTGAACAAACAGAACACAAAGAAGTTTCACACAATTCTTCTGTGTAGTTTTTATTTGTAGACATTCTTTTTCCCAATATAGGCCTCTTAGCGCTCAGAATGTCCAATTGCAGTTTCTACAGAAAGAGTGTTTCAGAACGGCTCAATCAAAAGTAAGGTTCAACTCTGTTAGTTGAATGCACAGAACCGAAAGAAGTTTCATACAATGCTTCTGTGTAGTTTATATTTGAACATATTCTTTTTTCCACTATTACCCACTTAGCGCTACGAATGTCCAGTTGCATTTTCTACAGACAGTGTGTTTCAAAACTGCTCAATCAAAAGTATGGTTTAACTCTGTTAGCTGAATGCTCAGATCAGAAAGAAGTTTCACAGAATGCTTCTGTGTAGTTTATATTTGAATATATTCCTTTTTCCACTACTACGCTCTTAGCGCTCCAAATGTACAGTTGCATTTTCTACAGAAAGAGTGTTCAGATCTGCTCAATCAAAAGTATGGTTTAACTCTGTTAGCTGAATGCACAGATCAGAAAGAAGTTTCACCGAATGATTCTGTGTAGTTTTTATTTGAAGACATTCCATTTTCCACTATTACCCTCTTAGCGCTCCGAATCTCCACTTGCATTTTCTACAAAAACAGTGTTTCATAACTGCTCAATCAAAAATATGTTTTATCTCTGTTAACTGAATTTACAGATCAGAAATAAGTTTCACAGAATGCATCTGTGTAGTTTTTATTTGAAGATATTCTTTTCCCCAATGTAGGCCTCTTAGCGCTTAGCATGTCCAATTGCAGTTTCTACAGAAAGAGTGTTTCAGAACGGCTCAATCAAAAGTAAGGTTCAACTCTGTTAGTTGAATGCACAGAACAGAAAGAATTTTCACAGAATGCTACTGTGTAGTTTATATTTGAATATATTCCTTTTTCCACTATTACCCTCTTAGCGCTCCGAATCTCCACTTGCATTTTCTACAGAAAGAGTGTTTCAGAACGGCTCAATCAAAACTAAGTTTCAACTCTTTTAGTTGAACAAACAGAACAGAAAGAAGTTTCACACAATTCTTCTGTGTAGTTTTTATTTGTAGACATTATTTTTCCCAATATAGGCCTCTTAGCGCTCAGAATGTCCAATTGCAGTTTCTACAGAAAGAGTGTTTCAGAACGGCTCAATCAAGAGTAAGGTTCAACTCTGTTAGTTGAATGCACAGAACAGAAAAAAGTTTCATACAATTCTTCTGTGTAGTTTATATTTGAACATATTCTTTTTTCCACTATTACCCACTTAGCGCTACGAATGTCCAGTTGCATTTTCTACAGACAGAGTGTTTCAAAACTGCTCAATCAAAAGTATGGTTTAACTCTGTTAGCTGAATGCTCAGATCAGAAAGAAGTTTCACAGAATGCTTCTGTGTAGTTTATATTTGAATATATTCCTTTTTCCACTACTACGCTCTCAGCGCTCCAAATGTCCAGTTGCATTTTCTACAGAAAGAGTGTTCAGATCTGCTCAATCAAAAGTATGGTTTAACTCTGTTATCTGAATGCACAGATCAGGAAGAAGTTTCACCGAATGATTCTGTGTAGTTTATATTTGAAGACATTCCTTTTTCCACTATTACCCTCTTAGCGCTCCGAATCTCCACTTGCATTTTCTACAAAAAGAGTGTTTCATAACTGCTCAATCAAAAATATGTTTTATCTCTGTTAACTGAATTTACAGATCAGAAATAAGTTTCACAGAATGCATCTGTGTAGTTTTTATTTGAAGATATTCTTTTTCCCAATGTAGGCCTCTTAGCGCTTAGCATGTCCAATTGCAGTTTCTACAGAAAGAGTGTTTCAGAACGGCTCAATCAAAAGTAAGGTTCAACTCTGTTAGTTGAATGCACAGAACAGAAAGAATTTTCACAGAATGCTACTGTGTAGTTTATATTTGAATATATTCCTTTTTCCACTATTACCCTCTTAGCGCTCCGAATGTCCACTTGCATTTTCTACAGAAAGAGTGTTCAGAACTGCGCAATCAAAAGTATGGTTTAACTCTGTTAGCTTAATGAACATATCAGAAATAAGTTTCACACAATGCTTCTGTGTAGTTTTTATTTGAAGATATTATTTTTCCCAATAGAGGCCTCTTAGCGCTCAGAATGTCCAATTGCAGTTTCTACAGAAAGAGTGTTTCAGAAAGGCTCAATCAAAAGTAAGGTTCATCTCTGTTAGTTGAATGCACAGAACAGAAAGAAGTTTCATACAATGCTTCTGTGTAGTTTCTATTTGAACATATTCTTTTTTCCACTATTACCCACTTAGCGCTACGAATGTCCAGTTGCATTTTCTACAGACAGTGTGTTTCAAAACTGCTCAATCAAAAGTATGGTTTAACTCTGTTAGCTGAATGCTCAGATCAGAAAGAAGTTTCACAGAATGCTTCTGTGTAGTTTATATTTGAATATATTCCTTTTTCCACTACTACGCTCTTAGCGCTCCAAATGTCCAGTTGCATTTTCTACAGAAAGAGTGTTCAGATCTGCTCAATCAAAAGTATGGTTTAACTCTGTTAGCTGAATGCACAGATCAGAAAGAAGTTTCACAGAATGATTCTGTGTAGTTTATATTTGGAGACATTCCTTTTTCCACTATTACCCTCTTAGCGCTCCGAATCTCCACTTGCATTTTCTACAGAAAGAGTGTTTCAGAACAGCTCAATCAAAACTAAGGTTCAACTCTTTTAGTTGAACAAACAGAACAGAAAGAAGTTTTACACAATTCTTCTGTGTAGTTTTTATTTGTAGACATTCTTTTTCCCAATATAGGCCTCTTAGCGCTCAGAATGTCCAATTGCAGTTTCTACAGAAAGAGTGTTTCAGAACGGCTCAATCAAAAGTAAGGTTCAACTCTGTTAGTTGAATGCACAGAACAGAAAGAAGTTTCATACAATGCTTCTATGTAGTTTATATTTGAACATATTCTTTTTTCCACTATTACCCACTTAGCGCTACGAATGTCCAGTTGCATTTTCTACAGACAGAGTGTTTCAAAACTGCTCAATCAAAAGTATGGTTTAACTCTGTTAGCTGAATGCTCAGATAAGAAAGAAGTTTCACAGAATGCTTCTGTGTAGTTTATATTTGAATATATTCCTTTTTCCACTACTACGCTCTTAGCGCTCCAAATGTCCAGTTGCATTTTCTACAGAAAGTGTGTTCAGATCTGCTCAATCAAAAGTATGGTTTAACTCTGTTAGCTGAATGCACAGATCAGAAAGAAGATTCACCGAATGATTCTGTGTAGTTTATATTTGAAGACATTCCTTTTTCCACTATTACCCTCTTAGCGCTCCGAATCTCCACTTGCATTTTCTACAAAAAGAGTGTTTCATAACTGCTCAATCAAAAATATGTTTTATCTCTTTTAACTGAATTTACAGATCAGAAATAAGTTTCACAGAATGCATCTGTGTAGTTTTTATTTGAAGATATTCTTTTTCCCAATTTAGGCCTCTAAGCGCTTAGCATGTCCAATTGCAGTTTCTACAGAAAGAGTGTTTCAGAACGGCTCAATCAAAAGTAAGGTTCAACTCTGTTAGTTGAATGCACAGAACAGAAAGAATTTTCACAGAATGCTACTGTGTAGTTTATATTTGAATATATTCCTTTTTCCACTATTACCCTCTTAGCGCTCCGAATGTCCACTTGCATTTTCTACAGAAAGAGTGTTCAGAACTGCGCAATCAAAAGTATGGTTTAACTCTGTTAGCTTAATGAACATATCAGAAATAAGTTTCACACAATGCTTCTGTGTAGTTTTTATTTGAAGATATTATTTTTCCCAATAGAGGCCTCTTAGCGCTCAGAATGTCCAATTGCAGTTTCTACAGAAAGAGTGTTTCAGAAAGGCTCAATCAAAAGTAAGGTTCAACTCTGTTAGTTGAATGCACAGAACAGAAAGAAGTTTCATACAATGGTTCTGTGTAGTTTATATTTGAACATATTATTTTTTCCACTATTAGCCACTTAGCGCTACGAATGTCCAGTTGCATTTTCTACAGACAGAGTGTTTCAAAACTGCTCAATCAAAAGTATGGTTTAACTCTGTTAGCTGAATGCTCAGATCAGAAAGGAGTTTCAGAGAATGCTTCTGTGTAGTTTATATTTGAATATATTCCTTTTTCCACTACTACTCTCTTAGCGCTCCAAATGTCCAGTTGCATTTTCTACAGAAAGAGTGTTCAGATCTGCTCAATCAAAAGTATGGTTTAACTCTGTTAGCTGAATGCACAGATCAGAAAGAAGTTTCACAGAATGATTCTGTGTAGTTTATATTTGGAGACATTCCTTTTTCCACTATTACCCTCTTAGCGCTCCGAATCTCCACTTGCATTTTCTACAGAAAGAGTGTTTCAGAACAGCTCAATCAAAACTAAGGTTCAACTCTTTTAGTTGAACAAACAGAACAGAAAGAAGTTTCACACAATTCTTCTGTGTAGTTTTTATTTGTAGACATTCTTTTTCCCAATATAGGCCTCTTAGCGCTCAGAATGTCCAATTGCAGTTTCTACAGAAAGAGTGTTTCAGAACGGCTCAATCAAAAGTAAGGTTCAACTCTGTTAGTTGAATGCACAGAACCGAAAGAAGTTTCATACAATGCTTCTGTGTAGTTTCTATTTGAACATATTCTTTTTTCCACTATTACCCACTTAGCGCTACGAATGTCCAGTTGCATTTTATACAGACAGAGTGTTTCAAAACTGCTCAATCAAAAGTATGGTTTAACTCTGTTAGCTGAATGCTCAGATCAGAATGAAGTTTCACAGAATGCTTCTGTGTAGTTTATATTTGAATATATTCCTTTTTCCACTACTACGCTCTTAGCGCTCCAAATGTACAGTTGCATTTTCTACAGAAAGAGTGTTCAGATCTGCTCAATCAAAAGTATGGTTTAACTCTGTTAGCTGAATGCACAGATCAGAAAGAAGTTTCACCGAATGATTCTGTGTAGTTTATATTTGAAGACATTCCTTTTTCCACTATTACCCTCTTAGCGCTGCGAATCTCCACTTGCATTTTCTACAAAAAGAGTGTTTCATAACTGCTCAATCAAAAATATGTTTTATCTCTGTTAACTGAATTTACAGATCAGAAATAAGTTTCACAGAATGCATCTGTGTAGTTTTTATTTGAAGATATTCTTTTTCCCAATGTAGGCCTCTTAGCGCTTAGCATGTCCAATTGCAGTTTCTACAGAAAGAGTGTTTCAGAACGGCTCAATCAAAAGTAAGGTTCAACTCTGTTAGTTGAATGCACAGAACAGAAAGAATTTTCACAGAATGCTACTGTGTAGTTTATATTTGAATATATTCCTTTTTCCACTATTACCCTCTTAGCGCTCCGAATGTCCACTTGCATTTTCTACAGAAAGAGTGTTCAGAACTGCGCAATCAAAAGTATGGTTTAACTCTGTTAGCTTAATGAACATATCAGAAATAAGTTTCACACAATGCTTCTGTGTAGTTTTTATTTGAAGATATTATTTTTCCCAATAGAGGCCTCTTAGCGCTCAGAATGTCCAATTGCAGTTTCTACAGAAAGAGTGTTTCAGAAAGGCTCAATCAAAAGTAAGGTTCATCTCTGTTAGTTGAATGCACAGAACAGAAAGAAGTTTCATACAATGCTTCTGTGTAGTTTCTATTTGAACATATTCTTTTTTCCACTATTACCCACTTAGCGCTACGAATGTCCAGTTGCATTTTCTACAGACAGTGTGTTTCAAAACTGCTCAATCAAAAGTATGGTTTAACTCTGTTAGCTGAATGCTCAGATCAGAAAGAAGTTTCACAGAATGCTTCTGTGTAGTTTATATTTGAATATATTCCTTTTTCCACTACTACGCTCTTAGCGCTCCAAATGTCCAGTTGCATTTTCTACAGAAAGAGTGTTCAGATCTGCTCAATCAAAAGTATGGTTTAACTCTGTTAGCTGAATGCACAGATCAGAAAGAAGTTTCACAGAATGATTCTGTGTAGTTTATATTTGGAGACATTCCTTTTTCCACTATTACCCTCTTAGCGCTCCGAATCTCCACTTGCATTTTCTACAGAAAGAGTGTTTCAGAACAGCTCAATCAAAACTAAGGTTCAACTCTTTTAGTTGAACAAACAGAACAGAAAGAAGTTTCACACAATTCTTCTGTGTAGTTTTTATTTGTAGACATTCTTTTTCCCAATATAGGCCTCTTAGCGCTCAGAATGTCCAATTGCAGTTTCTACAGAAAGAGTGTTTCAGAACGGCTCAATCAAAAGTAAGGTTCAACTCTGTTAGTTGAATGCACAGAACAGAAAGAAGTTTCATACAATGCTTCTGTGTAGTTTATATTTGAACATATTCTTTTTTCCACTATTACCCACTTAGCGCTACGAATGTCCAGTTGCATTTTCTACAGACAGAGTGTTTCAAAACTGCTCAATCAAAAGTATGGTTTAACTCTGTTAGCTGAATGCTCAGATCAGAAAGAAGTTTCACAGAATGCTTCTGTGTAGTTTATATTTGAATATATTCCTTTTTCCACTACTACGCTCTTAGCGCTCCAAATGTCCAGTTGCATTTTCTACAGAAAGAGTGTTCAGATCTGCTCAATCAAAAGTATGGTTTAACTCTGTTAGCTGAATGCACAGATCAGAAAGAAGATTCACCGAATTATTCTGTGTAGTTTATATTTGAAGACATTCCTTTTTCCACTATTACCCTCTTAGCGCTCCGAATCTCCACTTGCATTTTCTACAAAAAGAGTGTTTCATAACTGCTCAATCAAAAATATGTTTTATCTCTGTTAACTGAATTTACAGATCAGAAATAAGTTTCACAGAATGCATCTGTGTAGTTTTTATTTGAAGATATTCTTTTTCCCAATGTAGGCCTCTTAGCGCTTAGCATGTCCAATTGCAGTTTCTACAGAAAGAGTGTTTCAGAACGGCTCAATCAAAAGTAAGGTTCAACTCTGTTAGTTGAATGCACAGAACAGAAAGAATTTTCACAGAATGCTACTGTGTAGTTTATATTTGAATATATTCCTTTTTCCACTATTACCCTCTTAGCGCTCCGAATGTCCACTTGCATTTTCTACAGAAAGAGTGTTCAGAACTGCGCAATCAAAAGTATGGTTTAACTCTGTTAGCTTAATGAACATATCAGAAATAAGTTTCACACAATGCTTCTGTGTAGTTTTTATTTGAAGATATTATTTTACCCAATAGAGGCCTCTTAGCGCTCAGAATGTCCAATTGCAGTTTCTACAGAAAGAGTGTTTCAGAAAGGCTCAATCAAAAGTAAGGTTCATCTCTGTTAGTTGAATGCACAGAACAGAAAGAAGTTTCATACAATGCTTCTGTGTAGTTTCTATTTGAACATATTCTTTTTTCCACTATTACCCACTTAGCGCTACGAATGTCCAGTTGCATTTTCTACAGACAGTGTGTTTCAAAACTGCTCAATCAAAAGTATGGTTTAACTCTGTTAGCTGAATGCTCAGATCAGAAAGAAGATTCACCGAATGATTCTGTGTAGTTTATATTTGAAGACATTCCTTTTTCCACTATTACCCTCTTAGCGCTCCGAATCTCCACTTGCATTTTCTACAAAAAGAGTGTTTCATAACTGCTCAATCAAAAATATATTTTATCTCTTTTAACTGAATTTACAGATCAGAAATAAGTTTCACAGAATGCATCTGTGTAGTTTTTATTTGAAGATATTCTTTTTCCCAATTTAGGCCTCTAAGCGCTTAGCATGTCCAATTGCAGTTTCTACAGAAAGAGTGTTTCAGAACGGCTCAATCAAAAGTAAGGTTCAACTCTGTTAGTTGAATGCACAGAACAGAAAGAATTTTCACAGAATGCTACTGTGTAGTTTATATTTGAATATATTCCTTTTTCCACTATTACCCTCTTAGCGCTCCGAATGTCCACTTGCATTTTCTACAGAAAGAGTGTTCAGAACTGCGCAATCAAAAGTATGGTTTAACTCTGTTAGCTTAATGAACATATCAGAAATAAGTTTCACACAATGCTTCTGTGTAGTTTTTATTTGAAGATATTATTTTTCCCAATAGAGGCCTCTTAGCGCTCAGAATGTCCAATTGCAGTTTCTACAGAAAGAGTGTTTCAGAAAGGCTCAATCAAAAGTAAGGTTCAACTCTGTTAGTTGAATGCACAGAACAGAAAGAAGTTTCATACAATGGTTCTGTGTAGTTTATATTTGAACATATTCTTTTTTCCACTATTAGCCACTTAGCGCTACGAATGTCCAGTTGCATTTTCTACAGACAGAGTGTTTCAAAACTGCTCAATCAAAAGTATGGTTTAACTGTGTTAGCTGAATGCTCAGATCAGAAAGAAGTTTCACAGAATGCTTCTGTGTAGTTTATATTTGAATATATTCCTTTTTCCACTACTACTCTCTTAGCGCTCCAAATGTCCAGTTGCATTTTCTACAGAAAGAGTGTTCAGATCTGCTCAATCAAAAGTATGGTTTAACTCTGTTAGCTGAATGCACAGATCAGAAAGAAGTTTCACAGAATGATTCTGTGTAGTTTATATTTGGAGACATTCCTTTTTCCACTATTACCCTCTTAGCGCTCCGAATCTCCACTTGCATTTTCTACAGAAAGAGTGTTTCAGAACAGCTCAATCAAAACTAAGGTTCAACTCTTTTAGTTGAACAAACAGAACAGAAAGAAGTTTCACACAATTCTTCTGTGTAGTTTTTATTTGTAGACATTCTTTTTCCCAATATAGGCCTCTTAGCGCTCAGAATGTCCAATTGCAGTTTCTACAGAAAGAGTGTTTCAGAACGGCTCAATCAAAAGTAAGGTTAAACTCTGTTAGTTGAATGCACAGAACAGAAAGAAGTTTCATACAATGCTTCTGTGTAGTTTCTATTTGAACATATTTTTTTTCCACTATTACCCACTTAGCGCTACGAATGTCCAGTTGCATTTTATACAGACAGAGTGTTTCAAAACTGCTCAATCAAAAGTATGGTTTAACTCTGTTAGCTGAATGCTCAGATCAGAATGAAGTTTCACAGAATGCTTCTGTGTAGTTTATATTTGAATATATTCCTTTTTCCACTACTACGCTCTTAGCGCTCCAAATGTACAGTTGCATTTTCTACAGAAAGAGTGTTCAGATCTGCTCAATCAAAAGTATGGTTTAACTCTGTTAGCTGAATGCACAGATCAGAAAGAAGTTTCACAGAATGATTCTGTGTAGTTTTTATTTGAAGACATTACTTTTTCCACTATTACCCTCTTAGCGCTCCGAATCTCCACTTGCATTTTCTACAAAAACAGTGTTTCATAACTGCTCAATCAAAAATATGTTTTATCTCTGTTAACTGAATTTACAGATCAGAAATAAGTTTCACAGAATGCATCTGTGTAGTTTTTATTTGAAGATATTCTTTTCCCCAATGTAGGCCTCTTAGCGCTTAGCGTGTACAATTGCAGTTTCTACAGAAAGAGTGTTTCAGAACGGCTCAATCAAAAGTAAGGTTCAACTCTGTTAGTTGAATGCACAGAACAGAAAGAATTTTCACAGAATGCTACTGTGTAGTTTATATTTGAATATATTCCTTTTTCCACTATTACCCTCTTAGCGCTCCGAATCTCCACTTGCATTTTCTACAGAAAGAGTGTTTCAGAACGGCTCAATCAAAACTAAGTTTCAACTCTTTTAGTTGAACAAACAGAACAGAAAGAAGTTTCACACAATTCTTCTGTGTAGTTTTTATTTGTAGACATTATTTTTCCCAATATAGGCCTCTTAGCGCTCAGAATGTCCAATTGCAGTTTCTACAGAAAGAGTGTTTCAGAACGGCTCAATCAAAAGTAAGGTTCAACTCTGTTAGTTGAATGCACAGAACAGAAAAAAGTTTCATACAATGCTTCTGTGTAGTTTATATTTGAACATATTCTTTTTTCCACTATTACCCACTTAGCGCTACGAATGTCCAGTTGCATTTTCTACAGACAGAGTGTTTCAAAACTGCTCAATCAAAAGTATGGTTTAATTCTGTTAGCTGAATGCTCAGATCAGAAAGAAGTTTCACAGAATGCTTCTGTGTAGTTTATATTTGAATATATTCCTTTTTCCACTACTACGCTCTCAGCGCTCCAAATGTCCAGTTGCATTTTCTACAGAAAGAGTGTTCAGATCTGCTCAATCAAAAGTATGGTTTAACTCTGTTATCTGAATGCACAGATCAGAAAGAAGTTTCACCGAATGATTCTGTGTAGTTTATATTTGAAGACATTCCTTTTTCCACTATTACCCTCTTAGCGCTCCGAATCTCCACTTGCATTTTCTACAAAAAGAGTGTTTCATAACTTCTCAATCAAAAATATGTTTTATCTCTGTTAACTGAATTTACAGATCAGAAATAAGTTTCACAGAATGCATCTGTGTAGTTTTTATTTGAAGATATTCTTTTTCCCAATTTAGGCCTCTAAGCGCTTAGCATGTCCAATTGCAGTTTCTACAGAAAGAGTGTTTCAGAACGGCTCAATCAAAAGTAAGGTTCAACTCTGTTAGTTGAATGCACAGAACAGGAAGAATTTTCACAGAATGCTACTGTGTATTTATATTTGAATATATTCCTTTTTCCACTATTACCCTCTTAGCGCTCCGAATGTCCACTTGCATTTTCTACAGAAAGAGTGTTCAGAACTGCGCGATCAAAAGTATGGTTTAACTCTGTTAGCTTAATGAACATATCAGAAATAAGTTTCACACAATGCTTCTGTGTAGTTTTTATTTGAAGATATTATTTTTCCCAATAGAGGCCTCTTAGCGCTCAGAATGTCCAATTGCAGTTTCTACAGAAAGAGTGTTTCAGAAAGGCTCAATCAAAAGTAAGGTTGAACTCTGTTAGTTGAATGCACAGAACAGAAAGAAGTTTCATACAATGGTTCTGTGTAGTTTATATTTGAACATATTCTTTTTTCCACTATTAGCCACTTAGCGCTACGAATGTCCAGTTGCATTTTCTACAGACAGAGTGTTTCAAAACTGCTCAATCAAAAGTATGGTTTAACTCTGTTAGCTGAATGCTCAGATCAGAAAGAAGTTTCAGAGAATGCTTCTGTGTAGTTTATATTTGAATATATTCCTTTTTCCACTACTACTCTCTTAGCGCTCAAAATGTCCCGTTGCATTTTCTACAGAAAGAGTGTTCAGATCTGCTCAATCAAAAGTATGGTTTAACTCTGTTAGCTGAATGCACAGATCAGAAAGAAGTTTCACAGAATGATTCTGTGTAGTTTATATTTGGAGACATTCCTTTTTCCACTATTACCCTCTTAGCGCTCCGAATCTCCACTTGCATTTTCTACAGAAAGAGTGTTTCAGAACAGCTCAATCAAAACTAAGGTTCAACTCTTTTAGTTGAACAAACAGAACAGAAAGAAGTTTCACACAATTCTTCTGTGTAGTTTTTATTTGTAGACATTCTTTTTCCCAATATAGGCCTCTTAGCGCTCAGAATGTCCAATTGCAGTTTCTACAGAAAGAGTGTTTCAGAACGGCTCAATCAAAAGTAAGGTTCAACTCTGTTAGTTGAATGCACAGAACAGAAAGAAGTTTCATACAATGCTTCTGTGTAGTTTATATTTGAACATATTCTTTTTTCCACTATTACCCACTTAGCGCTACGAATGTCCAGTTGCATTTTCTACAGACAGTGTGTTTCAAAACTGCTCAATCAAAAGTATGGTTTAACTCTGTTAGCTGAATGCTCAGATCAGAATGAAGTTTCACAGAATGCTTCTGTGTAGTTTATATTTGAATATATTCCTTTTTCCACTACTACGCTCTTAGCGCTCCAAATGTACAGTTGCATTTTCTACAGAAAGAGTGTTCAGATCTGCTCAATCAAAAGTATGGTTTAACTCTGTTAGCTGAATGCACAGATCAGAAAGAAGTTTCACCGAATGATTCTGTGTACTTTTTATTTGAAGACATTCCTTTTTCCACTATTACCCTCTTAGCGCTCCGAATCTCCACTTGCATTTTCTACAAAAACAGTGTTTCATAACTGCTCAATCAAAAATATGTTTTATCTCTGTTAACTGAATTTACAGATCAGAAATAAGTTTCACAGAATGCATCTGTGTAGTTTTTATTTGAAGATATTCTTTTCCCCAATGTAGGCCTCTTAGCGCTTAGCATGTCCAATTGCAGTTTCTACAGAAAGAGTGTTTCAGAACGGCTCAATCAAAAGTAAGGTTCAACTCTGTTAGTTGAATGCACAGAACAGAAAGATTTTTCACAGAATGCTACTGTGTAGTTTATATTTGAATATATTCCTTTTTCCACTATTACCCTCTTAGCGCTCCGAATCTCCACTTGCATTTTCTACAGAAAGAGTGTTTCAGAACGGCTCAATCAAAACTAAGTTTCAACTCTTTTAGTTGAACAAACAGAACAGAAAGAAGTTTCACACAATTCTTCTGTGTAGTTTTTATTTGTAGACATTAGTTTTCCCAATATAGGCCTCTTAGCGCTCAGAATGTCCAATTTCAGTTTCTACAGAAAGAGTGTTTCAGAACGGCTCAATCAAAAGTAAGGTTCAACTCTGTTAGTTGAATGCACAGAACAGAAAAAAGTTTCATACAATGCTTCTGTGTAGTTTATATTTGAACATATTCTTTTTTCCACTATTACCCACTTAGCGCTACGAATATCCAGTTGCATTTTCTACAGACAGAGTGTTTCAATACTGCTCAATCAAAAGTATGGTTTAACTCTGTTAGCTGAATGCTCAGATCAGAATGAAGTTTCACAGAATGCTTCAGTGTAGTTTATATTTGAATATATTCCTTTTTCCACTACTATGCTCTCAGCGCTCCAAATGTCCAGTTGCATTTTCTACAGAAAGAGTGTTCAGATCTGCTCAATCAAAAGTATGGTTTAACTCTGTTATCTGAATGCACAGATCAGAAAGAAGTTTCACCGAATGATTCTGTGTAGTTTATATTTGAAGACATTCCTTTTTCCACTATTACCCTCTTAGCGCTCCGAATCTCCACTTGCATTTTCTACAAAAAGAGTGTTTCATAACTGCTCAATCAAAAATATGTTTTATCTCTGTTAACTGAATTTACAGATCAGAAATAAGTTTCACAGAATGCATCTGTGTAGTTTTTATTTGAAGATATTCTTTTTCCCAATGTAGGCCTCTTAGCGCTTAGCATGTCCAATTGCAGTTTCTACAGAAAGAGTGTTTCAGAACGGCTCAATCAAAAGTAAGGTTCAACTCTGTTAGTTGAATGCACAGAACAGAAAGAATTTTCACAGAATGCTACTGTGTAGTTTATATTTGAATATATTCCTTTTTCCACTATTACCCTCTTAGCGCTCCGAATGTCCACTTGCATTTTCTACAGAAAGAGTGTTCAGAACTGCGCAATCAAAAGTATGGTTTAACTCTGTTAGCTTAATGAACATATCAGAAATAAGTTTCACACAATGCTTCTGTGTAGTTTTTATTTGAAGATATTATTTTTCCCAATAGAGGCCTCTTAGCGCTCAGAATGTCCAATTGCAGTTTCTACAGAAAGAGTGTTTCAGAAAGGCTCAATCAAAAGTAAGGTTCATCTCTGTTAGTTGAATGCACAGAACAGAAAGAAGTTTCATACAATGCTTCTGTGTAGTTTCTATTTGAACATATTCTTTTTTCCACTATTACCCACTTAGCGCTACGAATGTCCAGTTGCATTTTCTACAGACAGTGTGTTTCAAAACTCCTCAATCAAAAGTATGGTTTAACTCTGGTAGCTGAATGCTCAGATCAGAAAGAAGATTCACCGAATGATTCTGTGTAGTTTATATTTGAAGACATTCCTTTTTCCACTATTACCCTCTTAGCGCTCCGAATCTCCACTTGCATTTTCTACAAAAAGAGTGTTTCATAACTGCTCAATCAAAAATATGTTTTATCTCTTTTAACTGAATTTACAGATCAGAAATAAGTTTCACAGAATGCATCTGTGTAGTTTTTATTTGAAGATATTCTTTTTCCCAATTTAGGCCTCTAAGCGCTTAGCATGTCCAATTGCAGTTTCTACAGAAAGAGTGTTTCAGAACTGCTCAATCAAAAGTAAGGTTCAACTCTGTTAGTTGAATGCACAGAACAGAAAGAATTTTCACAGAATGCTACTGTGTAGTTTATATTTGAATATATTCCTTTTTCCACTATTACCCTCTTAGCGCTCCGAATGTCCACTTGCATTTTCTACAGAAAGAGTGTTCAGAACTGCGCAATCAAAAGTATGGTTTAACTCTGTTAGCTTAATGAACATATCAGAAATAAGTTTCACACAATGCTTCTGTGTAGTTTTTATTTGAAGATATTATTTTTCCCAATAGAGGCCTCTTAGCGCTCAGAATGTCCAATTGCAGTTTCTACAGAAAGAGTGTTTCAGAAAGGCTCAATCAAAAGTAAGGTTCAACTCTGTTAGTTGAATGCACAGAACAGAAAGTAGTTTCATACAATGGTTCTGTGTAGTTTATATTTGAACATATTCTTTTTTCCACTATTAGCCACTTAGCGCTACGAATGTCCAGTTGCATTTTCTACAGACAGAGTGTTTCAAAACTGCTCAATCAAAAGTATGGTTTAACTCTGTTAGCTGAATGCTCAGATCAGAAAGAAGTTTCAGAGAATGCTTCTGTGTAGTTTATATTTGAATATATTCCTTTTTCCACTACTACTCTCTTAGCGATCCAAATGTCCAGTTGCATTTTCTACAGAAAGAGTGTTCAGATCTGCTCAATCAAAAGTATGGTTTAACTCTGTTAGCTGAATGCACAGATCAGAAAGAAGTTTCACAGAATGATTCTGTGTAGTTTATATTTGGAGACATTCCTTTTTCCACTATTACCCTCTTAGCGCTCCGAATCTCCACTTGCATTTTCTACAGAAAGAGTGTTTCAGAACAGCTCAATCAAAACTAAGGTTCAACTCTTTTAGTTGAACAAACAGAACAGAAAGAAGTTTCACACAATTCTTCTGTGTAGTTTTTATTTGTAGACATTCTTTTTCCCAATATAGGCCTCTTAGCGCTCAGAATGTCCAATTGCAGTTTCTACAGAAAGAGTGTTTCAGAACGGCTCAATCAAAAGTAAGGTTCAACTCTGTTAGTTGAATGCACAGAACCGAAAGAAGTTTCATACAATGCTTCTGTGTAGTTTATATTTGAACATATTCTTTCTTCCACTATTACCCACTTAGCGCTACGAATGTCCAGTTGCATTTTCTACAGACAGTGTGTTTCAAAACTGCTCAATCAAAAGTATGGTTTAACTCTGTTAGCTGAATGCTCAGATCAGAATGAAGTTTCACAGAATGCTTCTGTGTAGTTTATATTTGAATATATTCCTTTTTCCACTACTACGCTCTTAGCGCTCCAAATGTACAGTTGCATTTTCTACAGAAAGAGTGTTCCGATCTGCTCAATCAAAAGTATGTTTTAACTCTGTTAGCTGAATGCACAGATCAGAAAGAAGTTTCACCGAATGATTCTGTGTAGTTTTTATTTGAAGACATTCCTTTTTCCACTATTACCCTCTTAGCGCTCCGAATCTCCACTTGCATTTTCTACAAAAACAGTGTTTCATAACTGCTCAATCAAAAATATGTTTTATCTCTGTTAACTGAATTTACAGATCAGAAATAAGTTTCACAGAATGCATCTGTGTAGTTTTTATTTGAAGATATTCTTTTCCCCAATGTAGGCCTCTTAGCGCTTAGCATGTCCAATTGCAGTTTCTACAGAAAGAGTGTTTCAGAATGGCTCAATCAAAATTAAGGTTCAACTCTGTTAGTTGAATGCACAGAACAGAAAGAATTTTCACAGAATGCTACTGTGTAGTTTATATTTGAATATATTCCTTTTTCCACTATTACCCTCTTAGCGCTCCGAATCTCCACTTGCATTTTCTACATAAAGAGTGTTTCAGAACGGCTCAATCAAAACTAAGTTTCAACTCTTTTAGTTGAACAAACAGAACAGAAAGAAGTTTCACACAATTCTTCTGTGTAGTTTTTATTTGTAGACATTATTTTTCCCAATATAGGCCTCTTAGCGCTCAGAATGTCCAATTGCAGTTTCTACAGAAAGAGTGTTTCAGAACGGCTCAATCAAAAGTAAGGTTCAACTCTGTTAGTTGAATGCACAGAACAGAAAAAAGTTTCATACAATGCTTCTGTGTAGTTTATATTTGAACATATTCTTTTTTCCACTATTACCCACTTAGCGCTACGAATGTCCAGTTGCATTTTCTACAGACAGAGTGTTTCAAAACTGCTCAATCAAAAGTATGGTTTAACTCTGTTAGCTGAATGCTCAGATCAGAAAGAAGTTTCACAGAATGCTTCTGTGTAGTTTATATTTGAATATATTCCTTTTTCCACTACTACGCTCTCAGCGCTCCAAATGTCCAGTTGCATTTTCTACAGAAAGAGTGTTCAGAACTGCGCAATCAAAAGTATGGTTTAACTCTGTTAGCTTAATGAACATATCAGAAATAAGTTTCACACAATGCTTCTGTGTAGTTTTTATTTGAAGATATTATTTTTCCCAATAGAGGCCTCTTAGCGCTCAGAATGTCCAATTGCAGTTTCTACAGAAAGAGTGTTTCAGAAAGGCTCAATCAAAAGTAAGGTTCATCTCTGTTAGTTGAATGCACAGAACAGAAAGAAGTTTCATACAATGCTTCTGTGTAGTTTCTATTTGAACATATTCTTTTTTCCACTATTACCCACTTAGCGCTACGAATGTCCAGTTGCATTTTCTACAGACAGTGTGTTTCAAAACTGCTCAATCAAAAGTATGGTTTAACTCTGTTAGCTGAATGCTCAGATCAGAAAGAAGATTCAACGAATGATTCTGTGTAGTTTATATTTGAAGACATTCCTTTTTCCACTATTACCCTCTTAGCGCTCCGAATCTCCACTTGCATTTTCTACAAAAAGAGTGTTTCATAACTGCTCAATCAAAAATATGTTTTATCTCTTTTAACTGAATTTACAGATCAGAAATAAGTTTCACAGAATGCATCTGTGTAGTTTTAATTTGAAGATATTCTTTTTCCCAATTTAGGCCTCTAAGCGCTTAGCATGTCCAATTGCAGTTTCTACAGAAAGAGTGTTTCAGAACGGCTCAATCAAAAGTAAGGTTCAACTCTGTTAGTTGAATGCACAGAACAGAAAGAATTTTCACAGAATGCTACTGTGTAGTTTATATTTGAATATATTCCTTTTTCCACTATTACCCTCTTAGCGCTCCGAATGTCCACTTGCATTTTCTACAGAAAGAGTGTTCAGAACTGTGCAATCAAAAGTATGGTTAAACTCTGTTAGCTTAATGAACATATCAGAAATAAGTTTCACACAATGCTTCTGTGTAGTTTTTATTTGAAGATATTATTTTTCCCAATAGAGGCCTCTTAGCGCTCAGAATGTCCAATTGCAGTTTCTACAGAAAGAGTGTTTCAGAAAGGCTCAATCAAAAGTAAGGTTCAACTCTGTTAGTTGAATGCACAGAACAGAAAGAAGTTTCATACAATGGTTCTGTGTAGTTTATATTTGAACATATTCTTTTTTCCACTATTAGCCACTTAGCGCTACGAATGTCCAGTTGCATTTTCTACAGACAGAGTGTTTCAAAACTGCTCAATCAAAAGTATGGTTTAACTCTGTTAGCTGAATGCTCAGATCAGAAAGAAGTTTCAGAGAATGCTTCTGTGTAGTTTATATTTGAATATATTCCTTTTTCCACTACTACTCTCTTAGCGCTCCAAATGTCCAGTTGCATTTTCTACAGAAAGAGTGTTCAGATCTGCTCAATCAAAAGTATGGTTTAACTCTGTTAGCTGAATGCACAGATCAGAAAGAAGTTTCACAGAATGATTCTGTGTAGTTTATATTTGGAGACATTCCTTTTTCCACTATTACCATCTTAGCGCTCCGAATTTCCACTTGCATTTTCTACAGAAAGAGTGTTTCAGAACAGCTCAATCAAAACTAAGGTTCAACTCTTTTAGTTGAACAAACAGAACAGAAAGAAGTTTCACACAATTCTTCTGTGTAGTTTTTATTTGTAGACATTCTTTTTCCCAATATAGGCCTCTTAGCGCTCAGAATGTCCAATTGCAGTTTCTACAGAAAGAGTGTTTCAGAACGGCTCAATCAAAAGTAAGGTTCAACTCTGTTAGTTGAATGCACAGAACAGAAAGAAGTTTCATACAATGCTTCTGTGTAGTTTCTATTTGAACATATTCTTTTTTCCACTATTACCCACTTAGCGCTACGAATGTCCAGTTGCATTTTATACAGACAGAGTGTTTCAAAACTGCTCAATCAAAAGTATGGTTTAACTCTGTTAGCTGAATGCTCAGATCAGAATGAAGTTTCACAGAATGCTTCTGTGTAGTTTATATTTGAATATATTCCTTTTTCCACTACTACGCTCTTAGCGCTCCAAATGTACAGTTGCATTTTTTACAGAAAGAGTGTTCAGATCTGCTCAATCAAAAGTATGGTTTAACTCTGTTAGCTGAATGCACAGATCAGAAAGAAGTTTCACCGAATGATTCTGTGTAGTTTTTATTTGAAGACATTCCTTTTTCCACTATTACCCTCTTAGCGCTCCGAATCTCCACTTGCATTTTCTACAAAAACAGTGTTTCATAACTGCTCAATCAAAAATATGTTTTATCTCTGTTAACTGAATTTACAGATCAGAAATAAGTTTCACAGAATGCATCTGTGTAGTTTTTATTTGAAGATATTCTTTTCCCCAATGTAGGCCTCTTAGCGCTTAGCATGTCCAATTGCAGTTTCTACAGAAAGAGTGTTTCAGAACGGCTCAATCAAAACTAAGGTTCAACTCTGTTAGTTGAATGCACAGAACAGAAAGAATTTTCACAGAATGCTACTGTGTAGTTTATATTTGAATATATTCCTTTTTCCACTATTACCCTCTTAGCGCTCCGAATCTCCACTTGCATTTTCTACAGAAAGAGTGTTTCAGAACGGCTCAATCAAAACTAAGTTTCAACTCTTTTAGTTGAACAAACAGAACAGAAAGAAGTTTCACACAATTCTTCTGTGTAGTTTTTATTTGTAGACATTATTTTTCCCAATATAGGCCTCTTAGCGCTCAGAATGTCCAATTGCAGTTTCTACAGAAAGAGTGTTTCAGAACGGCTCAATCAAAAGTAAGGTTCAACTCTGTTAGTTGAATGCACAGAACAGAAAAAAGTTTCATACAATGCTTCTGTGTAGTTTATATTTGAACATATTCTTTTTTCCACTATTACCCACTTAGCGCTACGAATGTCCAGTTGCATTTTCTACAGACAGAGTGTTTCAAAACTGCTCAATCAAAAGTATGGTTTAACTCTGTTAGCTGAATGCTCAGATCAGAAAGAAGTTTCACAGAATGCTTCTGTGTAGTTTATATTTGAATATATTCCTTTTTCCACTACTACGCTCTCAGCGCTCCAAATGTCCAGTTGCATTTTCTACAGAAAGGGTGTTCAGATCTGCTCAATCAAAAGTATGGTTTAACTCTGTTATCTGAATGCACAGATCAGAAAGAAGTTTCACCGAATGATTCTGTGTAGTTTATATTTGAAGACATTCCTTTTTCCACTATTACCCTCTTAGCGCTCCGAATCTCCACTTGCATTTTCTACAAAAAGAGTGTTTCATAACTGCTCAATCAAAAATATGTTTTATCTCTGTTAACTGAATTTACAGATCAGAAATAAGTTTCACAGAATGCATCTGTGTAGTTTTTATTTGAAGATATTCTTTTTCCCAATGTAGGCCTCTTAGCGCTTAGCATGTCCAATTGCAGTTTCTACAGAAAGAGTGTTTCAGAACGGCTCAATCAAAAGTAAGGTTCAACTCTGTTAGTTGAATGCACAGAACAGAAAGAATTTTCACAGAATGCTACTGTGTAGTTTATATTTGAATATATTCCTTTTTCCACTATTACCCTCTTAGCGCTCCGAATGTCCACTTGCATTTTCTACAGAAAGAGTGCTCAGAACTGCGCAATCAAAAGTATGGTTTAACTCTGTTAGCTTAATGAACATATCAGAAATAAGTTTCACACAATGCTTCTGTGTAGTTTTTATTTGAAGATATTATTTTTCCCAATAGAGGCCTCTTAGCGCTCAGAATGTCCAATTGCAGTTTCTACAGAAAGAGTGTTTCAGAAAGGCTCAATCAAAAGTAAGGTTCATCTCTGTTAGTTGAATGCACAGAACAGAAAGAAGTTTCATACAATGCTTCTGTGTAGTTTCTATTTGAACATATTCTTTTTTCCACTATTACCCACTTAGCGCTACGAATGTCCAGTTGCATTTTCTACAGACAGTGTGTTTCAAAACTGCTCAATCAAAAGTATGGTTTAACTCTGTTAGCTGAATGCTCAGATCAGAAAGAAGTTTCACAGAATGCTTCTGTGTAGTTTATATTTGAATATATTCCTTTTTCCACTACTACGCTCTTAGCGCTCCAAATGTCCAGTTGCATTTTCTACAGAAAGAGTGTTCAGATCTGCTCAATCAAAAGTATGGTTTAACTCTGTTAGCTGAATGCACAGATCAGAAAGAAGTTTCACAGAATGATTCTGTGTAGTTTATATTTGGAGACATTCCTTTTTCCACTATTACCCTCTTAGCGCTCCGAATCTCCACTTGCATTTTCTACAGAAAGAGTGTTTCAGAACAGCTCAATCAAAACTAAGGTTCAACTCTTTTAGTTGAACAAACAGAACAGAAAGAAGTTTCACACAATTCTTCTGTGTAGTTTTTATTTGTAGACATTCTTTTTCCCAATATAGGCCTCTTAGCGCTCAGAATGTCCAATTGCAGTTTCTACAGAAAGAGTGTTTCAGAACGGCTCAATCAAAAGTAAGGTCCAACTCTGTTAGTTGAATGCACAGAACAGAAAGAAGTTTCATACAATGCTTCTGTGTAGTTTATATTTGAACATATTCTTTTTTCCACTATTACCCACTTAGCGCTACGAATGTCCAGTTGCATTTTCTACAGACAGAGTGTTTCAAAACTGCTCAATCAAAAGTATGGTTTAACTCTGTTAGCTGAATGCTCAGATCAGAAAGAAGTTTCACAGAATGCTTCTGTGTAGTTTATATTTGAATATATTCCTTTTTCCACTACTACGCTCTTAGCGCTCCAAATGTCCAGTTGCATTTTCTACAGAAAGAGTGTTCAGATCTGCTCAATCAAAAGTATGGTTTAACTCTGTTAGCTGAATGCACAGATCAGAAAGAAGATTCACCGAATGATTCTGTGTAGTTTATATTTGAAGACATTCCTTTTTCCACTATTACCCTCTTAGCGCTCCGAATCTCCACTTGCATTTTCTACAAAAAGAGTGTTTCATAACTGCTCAATCAAAAATATGTTTTATCTCTTTTAACTGAATTTACAGATCAGAAATAAGTTTCACAGAATGCATCTGTGTAGTTTTTATTTGAAGATATTCTTTTTCCCAATTTAGGCCTCTAAGCGCTTAGCATGTCCAATTGCAGTTTCTACAGAAAGAGTGTTTAGGAACGGCTCAATCAAAAGTAAGGTTCAACTCTGTTAGTTGAATGCACAGAACAGAAAGAATTTTCACAGAATGCTACTGTGTAGTTTATATTTGAATATATTCCTTTTTCCACTATTACCCTCTTAGCGCTCCGAATGTCCACTTGCATTTTCTACAGAAAGAGTGTTCAGAACTGCGCAATCAAAAGTATGGTTTAACTCTGTTAGCTTAATGAACATATCAGAAATAAGTTTCACACAATGCTTCTGTGTAGTTTTTATTTGAAGATATTATTTTTCCCAATAGAGGCCTCTTAGCGCTCAGAATGTCCAATTGCAGTTTCTACAGAAAGAGTGTTTCAGAAAGGCTCAATCAAAAGTAAGGTTCAACTCTGTTAGTTGAATGCACAGAACAGAAAGAAGTTTCATACAATGGTTCTGTGTAGTTTATATTTGAACATATTCTTTTTTCCACTATTAGCCACTTAGCGCTACGAATGTCCAGTTGCATTTTCTACAGACAGAGTGTTTCAAAACTGCTCAATCAAAAGTATGGTTTAACTCTGTTAGCTGAATGCTCAGATCAGAAAGATGTTTCAGAGAATGCTTCTGTGTAGTTTATATTTGAATATATTCCTTTTTCCACTACTACGCTCTTAGCGCTCGAAATGTCCAGTTGCATTTTCTACAGAAAGAGTGTTCAGATCTGCTCAATCAAAAGTATGGTTTAACTCTGTTAGCTGAATGCACAGATCAGAAAGAAGTTTCACAGAATGATTCTGTGTAGTTTATATTTGGAGACATTCCTTTTTCCACTATTACCCTCTTAGCGCTCCGAATTTCCACTTGCATTTTCTACAGAAAGAGTGTTTCAGAACAGCTCAATCAAAACTAAGGTTCAACTCTTTTAGTTGAACAAACAGAACAGAAAGAAGTTTCACACAATTCTTCTGTGTAGTTTTTATTTGTAGACATTCTTTTTCCCAATATAGGCCTCTTAGCGCTCAGAATGTCCAATTGCAGTTTCTACAGAAAGAGTGTTTCAGAACGGCTCAATCAAAAGTAAGGTTCAACTCTGTTAGTTGAATGCACAGAACAGAAAGAAGTTTCATACAATGCTTCTGTGTAGTTTCTATTTGAACATATTCTTTTTTCCACTATTACCCACTTAGCGCTACGAATGTCCAGTTGCATTTTATACAGACAGAGTGTTTCAAAACTGCTCAATCAAAAGTATGGTTTAACTCTGTTAGCTGAATGCTCAGATCAGAATGAAGTTTCACAGAATGCTTCTGTGTAGTTTATATTTGAATATATTCCTTTTTCCACTACTACGCTCTTAGCGCTCCAAATGTACAGTTGCATTTTTTACAGAAAGAGTGTTCAGATCTGCTCAATCAAAAGTATGGTTTAACTCTGTTAGCTGAATGCACAGATCAGAAAGAAGTTTCACCGAATGATTCTGTGTAGTTTTTATTTGAAGACATTCCTTTTTCCACTATTACCCTCTTAGCGCTCCGAATCTCCACTTGCATTTTCTACAAAAACAGTGTTTCATAACTGCTCAATCAAAAATATGTTTTATCTCTGTTAACTGAATTTACAGATCAGAAATAAGTTTCACAGAATGCATCTGTGTAGTTTTTATTTGAAGATATTCTTTTCCCCAATGTAGGCCTCTTAGCGCTTAGCATGTCCAATTGCAGTTTCTACAGAAAGAGTGTTTCAGAACGGCTCAATCAAAACTAAGGTTCAACTCTGTTAGTTGAATGCACAGAACAGAAAGAATTTTCACAGAATGCTACTGTGTAGTTTATATTTGAATATATTCCTTTTTCCACTATTACCCTCTTAGCGCTCCGAATCTCCACTTGCATTTTCTACAGAAAGAGTGTTTCAGAACGGCTCAATCAAAACTAAGTTTCAACTCTTTTAGTTGAACAAACAGAACAGAAAGAAGTTTCACACAATTCTTCTGTGTAGTTTTTATTTGTAGACATTATTTTTCCCAATATAGGCCTCTTAGCGCTCAGAATGTCCAATTGCAGTTTCTACAGAAAGAGTGTTTCAGAACGGCTCAATCAAAAGTAAGGTTCAACTCTGTTAGTTGAATGCACAGAACAGAAAAAAGTTTCATACAATGCTTCTGTGTAGTTTATATTTGAACATATTCTTTTTTCCACTATTACCCACTTAGCGCTACGAATGTCCAGTTGCATTTTCTACAGACAGAGTGTTTCAAAACTGCTCAATCAAAAGTATGGTTTAACTCTGTTAGCTGAATGCTCAGATCAGAAAGAAGTTTCACAGAATGCTTCTGTGTAGTTTATATTTGAATATATTCCTTTTTCCACTACTACGCTCTCAGCGCTCCAAATGTCCAGTTGCATTTTCTACAGAAAGGGTGTTCAGATCTGCTCAATCAAAAGTATGGTTTAACTCTGTTATCTGAATGCACAGATCAGAAAGAAGTTTCACCGAATGATTCTGTGTAGTTTATATTTGAAGACATTCCTTTTTCCACTATTACCCTCTTAGCGCTCCGAATCTCCACTTGCATTTTCTACAAAAAGAGTGTTTCATAACTGCTCAATCAAAAATATGTTTTATCTCTGTTAACTGAATTTACAGATCAGAAATAAGTTTCACAGAATGCATCTGTGTAGTTTTTATTTGAAGATATTCTTTTTCCCAATGTAGGCCTCTTAGCGCTTAGCATGTCCAATTGCAGTTTCTACAGAAAGAGTGTTTCAGAACGGCTCAATCAAAAGTAAGGTTCAACTCTGTTAGTTGAATGCACAGAACAGAAAGAATTTTCACAGAATGCTACTGTGTAGTTTATATTTGAATATATTCCTTTTTCCACTATTACCCTCTTAGCGCTCCGAATGTCCACTTGCATTTTCTACAGAAAGAGTGCTCAGAACTGCGCAATCAAAAGTATGGTTTAACTCTGTTAGCTTAATGAACATATCAGAAATAAGTTTCACACAATGCTTCTGTGTAGTTTTTATTTGAAGATATTATTTTTCCCAATAGAGGCCTCTTAGCGCTCAGAATGTCCAATTGCAGTTTCTACAGAAAGAGTGTTTCAGAAAGGCTCAATCAAAAGTAAGGTTCATCTCTGTTAGTTGAATGCACAGAACAGAAAGAAGTTTCATACAATGCTTCTGTGTAGTTTCTATTTGAACATATTCTTTTTTCCACTATTACCCACTTAGCGCTACGAATGTCCAGTTGCATTTTCTACAGACAGTGTGTTTCAAAACTGCTCAATCAAAAGTATGGTTTAACTCTGTTAGCTGAATGCTCAGATCAGAAAGAAGTTTCACAGAATGCTTCTGTGTAGTTTATATTTGAATATATTCCTTTTTCCACTACTACGCTCTTAGCGCTCCAAATGTCCAGTTGCATTTTCTACAGAAAGAGTGTTCAGATCTGCTCAATCAAAAGTATGGTTTAACTCTGTTAGCTGAATGCACAGATCAGAAAGAAGTTTCACAGAATGATTCTGTGTAGTTTATATTTGGAGACATTCCTTTTTCCACTATTACCCTCTTAGCGCTCCGAATCTCCACTTGCATTTTCTACAGAAAGAGTGTTTCAGAACAGCTCAATCAAAACTAAGGTTCAACTCTTTTAGTTGAACAAACAGAACAGAAAGAAGTTTCACACAATTCTTCTGTGTAGTTTTTATTTGTAGACATTCTTTTTCCCAATATAGGCCTCTTAGCGCTCAGAATGTCCAATTGCAGTTTCTACAGAAAGAGTGTTTCAGAACGGCTCAATCAAAAGTAAGGTCCAACTCTGTTAGTTGAATGCACAGAACAGAAAGAAGTTTCATACAATGCTTCTGTGTAGTTTATATTTGAACATATTCTTTTTTCCACTATTACCCACTTAGCGCTACGAATGTCCAGTTGCATTTTCTACAGACAGAGTGTTTCAAAACTGCTCAATCAAAAGTATGGTTTAACTCTGTTAGCTGAATGCTCAGATCAGAAAGAAGTTTCACAGAATGCTTCTGTGTAGTTTATATTTGAATATATTCCTTTTTCCACTACTACGCTCTTAGCGCTCCAAATGTCCAGTTGCATTTTCTACAGAAAGAGTGTTCAGATCTGCTCAATCAAAAGTATGGTTTAACTCTGTTAGCTGAATGCACAGATCAGAAAGAAGATTCACCGAATGATTCTGTGTAGTTTATATTTGAAGACATTCCTTTTTCCACTATTACCCTCTTAGCGCTCCGAATCTCCACTTGCATTTTCTACAAAAAGAGTGTTTCATAACTGCTCAATCAAAAATATGTTTTATCTCTTTTAACTGAATTTACAGATCAGAAATAAGTTTCACAGAATGCATCTGTGTAGTTTTTATTTGAAGATATTCTTTTTCCCAATTTAGGCCTCTAAGCGCTTAGCATGTCCAATTGCAGTTTCTACAGAAAGAGTGTTTAGGAACGGCTCAATCAAAAGTAAGGTTCAACTCTGTTAGTTGAATGCACAGAACAGAAAGAATTTTCACAGAATGCTACTGTGTAGTTTATATTTGAATATATTCCTTTTTCCACTATTACCCTCTTAGCGCTCCGAATGTCCACTTGCATTTTCTACAGAAAGAGTGTTCAGAACTGCGCAATCAAAAGTATGGTTTAACTCTGTTAGCTTAATGAACATATCAGAAATAAGTTTCACACAATGCTTCTGTGTAGTTTTTATTTGAAGATATTATTTTTCCCAATAGAGGCCTCTTAGCGCTCAGAATGTCCAATTGCAGTTTCTACAGAAAGAGTGTTTCAGAAAGGCTCAATCAAAAGTAAGGTTCAACTCTGTTAGTTGAATGCACAGAACAGAAAGAAGTTTCATACAATGGTTCTGTGTAGTTTATATTTGAACATATTCTTTTTTCCACTATTAGCCACTTAGCGCTACGAATGTCCAGTTGCATTTTCTACAGACAGAGTGTTTCAAAACTGCTCAATCAAAAGTATGGTTTAACTCTGTTAGCTGAATGCTCAGATCAGAAAGATGTTTCAGAGAATGCTTCTGTGTAGTTTATATTTGAATATATTCCTTTTTCCACTACTACGCTCTTAGCGCTCGAAATGTCCAGTTGCATTTTCTACAGAAAGAGTGTTCAGATCTGCTCAATCAAAAGTATGGTTTAACTCTGTTAGCTGAATGCACAGATCAGAAAGAAGTTTCACAGAATGATTCTGTGTAGTTTATATTTGGAGACATTCCTTTTTCCACTATTACCCTCTTAGCGCTCCGAATCTCCACTTGCATTTTCTACAGAAAGAGTGTTTCAGAACAGCTCAATCAAAACTAAGGTTCAACTCTTTTAGTTGAACAAACAGAACAGAAAGAAGTTTCACACAATTCTTCTGTGTAGTTTTTATTTGTAGACATTCTTTTTCCCAATATAGGCCTCTTAGCGCTCAGAATGTCCAATTGCAGTTTCTACAGAAAGAGTGTTTCAGAACGGCTCAATCAAAAGTAAGGTTCAACTCTGTTAGTTGAATGCACAGAACAGAAAGAAGTTTCATACAATGCTTCTGTGTAGTTTATATTTGAACATATTCTTTTTTCCACTATTACCCACTTAGCGCTACGAATGTCCAGTTGCATTTTCTACAGACAGAGTGTTTCAAAACTGCTCAATCAAAAGTATGGTTTAACTCTGTTAGCTGAATGCTCAGATCAGAAAGAAGTTTCACAGAATGCTTCTGTGTAGTTTATATTTGAATATATTCCTTTTTCCACTACTACGCTCTTAGCGCTCCAAATGTCCAGTTGCATTTTCTACAGAAAGAGTGTTCAGATCTGCTCAATCAAAAGTATGGTTTAACTCTGTTAGCTGAATGCACAGATCAGAAAGAAGATTCACCGAATGATTCTGTGTAGTTTATATTTGAAGACATTCCTTTTTCCACTATTACCCTCTTAGCGCTCCGAATCTCCACTTGCATTTTCTACAAAAAGAGTGTTTCATAACTGCTCAATCAAAAATATGTTTTATCTCTTTTAACTGAATTTACAGATCAGAAATAAGTTTCACAGAATGCATCTGTGTAGTTTTTATTTGAAGATATTCTTTTTCCCAATTTAGGCCTCTAAGCGCTTAGCATGTCCAATTGCAGTTTCTACAGAAAGAGTGTTTCAGAACGGCTCAATCAAAAGTAAGGTTCAACTCTGTTAGTTGAATGCACAGAACAGAAAGAATTTTCACAGAATGCTACTGTGTAGTTTATATTTGAATATATTCCTTTTTCCACTATTACCCTCTTAGCGCTCCGAATGTCCACTTGCATTTTCTACAGAAAGAGTGTTCAGAACTGCGCAATCAAAAGTATGGTTTAACTCTGTTAGCTTAATGAACATATCAGAAATAAGTTTCACACAATGCTTCTGTGTAGTTTTTATTTGAAGATATTATTTTTCCCAATAGAGGCCTCTTAGCGCTCAGAATGTCCAATTGCAGTTTCTACAGAAAGAGTGTTTCAGAAAGGCTCAATCAAAAGTAAGGTTCAACTCTGTTAGTTGAATGCACAGAACAGAAAGAAGTTTCATACAATGGTTCTGTGTAGTTTATATTTGAACATATTCTTTTTTCCACTATTAGCCACTTAGCGCTACGAATGTCCAGTTGCATTTTCTACAGACAGAGTGTTTCAAAACTGCTCAATCAAAAGTATGGTTTAACTCTGTTAGCTGAATGCTCAGATCAGAAAGATGTTTCAGAGAATGCTTCTGTGTAGTTTATATTTGAATATATTCCTTTTTCCACTACTACGCTCTTAGCGCTCGAAATGTCCAGTTGCATTTTCTACAGAAAGAGTGTTCAGATCTGCTCAATCAAAAGTATGGTTTAACTCTGTTAGCTGAATGCACAGATCAGAAAGAAGTTTCACAGAATGATTCTGTGTAGTTTATATTTGGAGACATTCCTTTTTCCACTATTACCCTCTTAGCGCTCCGAATCTCCACTTGCATTTTCTACAGAAAGAGTGTTTCAGAACAGCTCAATCAAAACTAAGGTTCAACTCTTTTAGTTGAACAAACAGAACAGAAAGAAGTTTCACACAATTCTTCTGTGTAGTTTTTATTTGTAGACATTCTTTTTCCCAATATAGGCCTCTTAGCGCTCAGAATGTCCAATTGCAGTTTCTACAGAAAGAGTGTTTCAGAACGGCTCAATCAAAAGTAAGGTTCAACTCTGTTAGTTGAATGCACAGAACAGAAAGAAGTTTCATACAATGCTTCTGTGTAGTTTATATTTGAACATATTCTTTTTTCCACTATTACCCACTTAGCGCTACGAATGTCCAGTTGCATTTTCTACAGACAGAGTGTTTCAAAACTGCTCAATCAAAAGTATGGTTTAACTCTGTTAGCTGAATGCTCAGATCAGAAAGAAGTTTCACAGAATGCTTCTGTGTAGTTTATATTCGAATATATTCCTTTTTCCACTACTACGCTCTTAGCGCTCCAAATGTCCAGTTGCATTTTCTACAGAAAGAGTGTTCAGATCTGCTCAATCAAAAGTATGGTTTAACTCTGTTAGCTGAATGCACAGATCAGAAAGAAGATTCACCGAATGATTCTGTGTAGTTTATATTTGAAGACATTCCTTTTTCCACTATTACCCTCTTAGCGCTCCGAATCTCCACTTGCATTTTCTACAAAAAGAGTGTTTCATAACTGCTCAATCAAAAATATGTTTTATCTCTTTTAACTGAATTTACAGATCAGAAATAAGTTTCACAGAATGCATCTGTGTAGTTTTTATTTGAAGATATTCTTTTTCCCAATTTAGGCCTCTAAGCGCTTAGCATGTCCAATTGCAGTTTCTACAGAAAGAGTGTTTCAGAACGGCTCAATCAAAAGTAAGGTTCAACTCTGTTAGTTGAATGCACAGAACAGAAAGAATTTTCACAGAATGCTACTGTGTAGTTTATATTTGAATATATTCCTTTTTCCACTATTACCCTCTTAGCGCTCCGAATGTCCACTTGCATTTTCCACAGAAAGAGTGTTCAGAACTGCGCAATCAAAAGTATGGTTTAACTCTGTTAGCTTAATGAACATATCAGAAATAAGTTTCACACAATGCTTCTGTGTAGTTTTTATTTGAAGATATTATTTTTCCCAATAGAGGCCTCTTAGCGCTCAGAATGTCCAATTGCAGTTTCTACAGAAAGAGTGTTTCAGAAAGGCTCAATCAAAAGTAAGGTTCAACTCTGTCAGTTGAATGCACAGAACAGAAAGAAGTTTCATACAATGGTTCTGTGTAGTTTATATTTGAACATATTCTTTTTTCCACTATTAGCCACTTAGCGCTACGAATGTCCAGTTGCATTTTCTACAGACAGAGTGTTTCAAAACTGCTCAATCAAAAGTATGGTTTAACTCTGTTAGCTGAATGCTCAGATCAGAAAGATGTTTCAGAGAATGCTTCTGTGTAGTTTATATTTGAATATATTCCTTTTTCCACTACTACTCTCTTAGCGCTCCAAATGTCCAGTTGCATTTTCTACAGAAAGAGTGTTCAGATCTGCTCAATCAAAAGTATGGTTTAACTCTGTTAGCTGAATGCACAGATCAGAAAGAAGTTTCACAGAATGATTCTGTGTAGTTTATATTTGGAGACATTCCTTTTTCCACTATTACCCTCTTAGCGCTCCGAATCTCCACTTGCATTTTCTACAGAAAGAGTGTTTCAGAACAGCTCAATCAAAACTAAGGTTCAACTCTTTTAGTTGAACAAACAGAACAGAAAGAAGTTTCACACAATTCTTCTGTGTAGTTTTTATTTGTAGACATTCTTTTTCCCAATATAGGCCTCTTAGCGCTCAGAATGTCCAATTGCAGTTTCTACAGATAGAGTGTTTCAGAACGGCTCAATCAAAAGTAAGGTTCAACTCTGTTAGTTGAATGCACAGAACCGAAAGAAGTTTCATACAATGCTTCTGTGTAGTTTATATTTGAACATATTCTTTTTTCCACTATTACCCACTTAGCGCTACGAATGTCCAGTTGCATTTTCTACAGACAGTGTGTTTCAAAACTGCTCAATCAAAAGTATGGTTTAACTCTGTTAGCTGAATGCTCAGATCAGAATGAAGTTTCACAGAATGCTTCTGTGTAGTTTATATTTGAATATATTCCTTTTTCCACTACTACGCTCTTAGCGCTCCAAATGTACAGTTGCATTTTCTACAGAAAGAGTGTTCAGATCTGCTCAATCAAAAGTATGGTTTAACTCTGTTAGCTGAATGCACAGATCAGAAAGAAGTTTCACAGAATGATTCTGTGTAGTTTTTATTTGAAGACATTCCTTTTTCCACTATTACCCTCTTAGCGCTCCGAATCTCCACTTGCATTTTCTACAAAAACAGTGTTTCATAACTGCTCAATCAAAAATATGTTTTATCTCTGTTAACTGAATTTACAGATCAGAAATAAGTTTCACAGAATGCATCTGTGTAGTTTTTATTTGAAGATATTCTTTTCCCCAATGTAGGCCTCTTAGCGCTTAGCATGTCCAATTGCAGTTTCTACAGAAAGAGTGTTTCAGAACGGCTCAATCAAAAGTAAGGTTCAACTCCGTTAGTTGAATGCACAGAACAGAAAGAATTTTCACAGAATGCTACTGTGTAGTTTATATTTGAATATATTCCTTTTTCCACTATTACCCTCTTAGCGCTCCGAATCTCCACTTGCATTTTCTACAGAAAGAGTGTTTCAGAACGGCTCAATCAAAACTAAGTTTCAAATCTTTTAGTTGAACAAACAGAACAGAAAGAAGTTTCACACAATTCTTCTGTGTAGTTTTTATTTGTAGACATTATTTTTCCCAATATAGGCCTCTTAGCGCTCAGAATGTCCAATTGCAGTTTCTACAGAAAGAGTGTTTCAGAACGGCTCAATCAAAAGTAAGGTTCAACTCTGTTAGTTGAATGCACAGAACAGAAAAAAGTTTCATACAATGCTTCTGTGTAGTTTATATTTGAACATATTCTTTTTTCCACTATTACCCACTTAGCGCTACGAATGTCCAGTTGCATTTTCTACAGACAGAGTGTTTCAAAACTGCTCAATCAAAAGTATGGTTTAACTCTGTTAGCTGAATGCTCAGATCAGAAAGAAGTTTCACAGAATGCTTCTGTGTAGTTTATATTTGAATATATTCCTTTTTCCACTACTACGCTCTCAGCGCTCCAAATGTCCAGTTGCATTTTCTACAGAAAGAGTGTTCAGATCTGCTCAATCAAAAGTATGGTTTAACTCTGTTATCTGAATGCACAGATCAGAAAGAAGTTTCACCGAATGATTCTGTGTAGTTTATATTTGAAGACATTCCTTTTTCCACTATTACCCTCTTAGCGCTCCGAATCTCCACTTGCATTTTCTACAAAAAGAGTGTTTCATAACTGCTCAATCAAAAATATGTTTTATCTCTGTTAACTGAATTTACAGATCAGAAATAAGTTTCACAGAATGCATCTGTGTAGTTTTTATTTGAAGATATTCTTTTTCCCAATGTAGGCCTCTTAGCGCTTAGCATGTCCAATTGCAGTTTCTACAGAAAGAGTGTTTCAGAACGCCTCAATCAAAAGTACGGTTCAACTCTGTTAGTTGAATGCACAGAACAGAAAGAATTTTCACAGAATGCTACTGTGTAGTTTATATTTGAATATATTCCTTTTTCCACTATTACCCTCTTAGCGCTCCGAATGTCCACTTGCATTTTCTACAGAAAGAGTGTTCAGAACTGCGCAATCAAAAGTATGGTTTAACTCTGTTAGCTTAATGAACATATCAGAAATAAGTTTCACACAATGCTTCTGTGTAGTTTTTATTTGAAGATATTATTTTTCCCAATAGAGGCCTCTTAGCGCTCAGAATGTCCAATTGCAGTTTCTACAGAAAGAGTGTTTCAGAAAGGCTCAATCAAAAGTAAGGTTCATCTCTGTTAGTTGAATGCACAGAACAGAAAGAAGTTTCATACAATGCTTCTGTGTAGTTTCTATTTGAACATATTCTTTTTTCCACTATTACCCACTTAGCGCTACGAATGTCCAGTTGCATTTTCTACAGACAGTGTGTTTCAAAACTGCTCAATCAAAAGTATGGTTTAACTCTGTTAGCTGAATGCTCAGATCAGAAAGAAGATTCACCGAATGATTCTGTGTAGTTTATATTTGAAGACATTCCTTTTTCCACTATTACCCTCTTAGCGCTCCGAATCTCCACTTGCATTTTCTACAAAAAGAGTGTTTCATAACTGCTCAATCAAAAATATGTTTTATCTCTTTTAACTGAATTTACAGATCAGAAATAAGTTTCACAGAATGCATCTGTGTAGTTTTTATTTGAAGATATTCTTTTTCCCAATGTAGGCCTCTAAGCGCTTAGCATGTCCAATTGCAGTTTCTACAGAAAGAGTGTTTCAGAACGGCTCAATCAAAAGTAAGGTTCAACTCTGTTAGTTGAATGCACAGAACAGAAAGAATTTTCACAGAATGCTACTGTGTAGTTTATATTTGAATATATTCCTTTTTCCACTATTACCCTCTTAGCGCTCCGAATGTCCACTTGCATTTTCTACAGAAAGAGTGTTCAGAACTGCGCAATCAAAAGTATGGTTTAACTCTGTTAGCTTAATGAACATATCAGAAATAAGTTTCACACAATGCTTCTGTGTAGTTTTTATTTGAAGATATTATTTTTCCCAATAGAGGCCTCTTAGCGCTCAGAATGTCCAATTGCAGTTTCTACAGAAAGAGTGTTTCAGAAAGGCTCAATCAAAAGTAAGGTTCAACTCTGTTAGTTGAATGCACAGAACAGAAAGAAGTTTCATACAATGGTTCTGTGTAGTTTATATTTGAACATATTCTTTTTTCCACTATTAGCCACTTAGCGCTACGAATGTCCAGTTGCATTTTCTACAGACAGAGTGTTTCAAAACTGCTCAATCAAAAGTATGGTTTAACTCTGTTAGCTGAATGCTCAGATCAGAAAGAAGTTTCAGAGAATGCTTCTGTGTAGTTTATATTTGAATATATTCCTTTTTCCACTACTACTCTCTTAGCGCTCCAAATGTCCAGTTGCATTTTCTACAGAAAGAGTGTTCAGATCTGCTCAATCAAAAGTATGGTTTAACTCCGTTAGCTGAATGCACAGATCAGAAAGAAGTTTCACAGAATGATTCTGTGTAGTTTATATTTGGAGACATTCCTTTTTCCACTATTACCCTCTTAGCGCTCCGAATCTCCACTTGCATTTTCTACAGAAAGAGTGTTTCAGAACAGCTGAATCAAAACTAAGGTTCAACTCTTTTAGTTGAACAAACAGAACAGAAAGAAGTTTCACACAATTCTTCTGTGTAGTTTTTATTTGTAGACATTCTTTTTCCCAATATAGGCCTCTTAGCGCTCAGAATGTCCAATTGCAGTTTCTACAGAAAGAGTGTTTCAGAACGGCTCAATCAAAAGTAAGGTTCAACTCTGTTAGTTGAATGCACAGAACAGAAAGAAGTTTCATACAATGCTTCTGTGTAGTTTCTATTTGAACATATTCTTTTTTCCAGAATTACCCACTTAGCGCTACGAATGTCCAGTTGCATTTTATACAGACAGAGTGTTTCAAAACTGCTCAATCAAAAGTATGGTTTAACTCTGTTAGCTGAATGCTCAGATCAGAATGAAGTTTCACAGAATGCTTCTGTGTAGTTTATATTTGAATATATTCCTTATTCCACTACTACGCTCTTAGCGCTCCAAATGTACAGTTGCATTTTCTACAGAAAGAGTGTTCAGATCTGCTCAATCAAAAGTATGGTTTAACTCTGTTAGCTGAATGCACAGATCAGAAAGAAGTTTCACCGAATGATTCTGTGTAGTTTTTATTTGAAGACATTCCTTTTTCCACTATTACCCTCTTAGCGCTCCGAATCTCCACTTGCATTTTCTACAAAAACAGTGTTTCATAACTGCTCAATCAAAAATATGTTTTATCTCTGTTAACTGAATTTACAGATCAGAAATAAGTTTCACAGAATGCATCTGTGTAGTTTTTATTTGAAGATATTCTTTTCCCCAATGTAGGCCTCTTAGCGCTTAGCATGTCCAATTGCAGTTTCTACAGAAAGAGTGTTTCAGAACGGCTCAATCAAAAGTAAGGTTCAACTCTGTTAGTTGAATGCACAGAACAGAAAGAATTTTCACAGAATGCTACTGTGTAGTTTATATTTGAATATATTCCTTTTTCCACTATTACCCTCTTAGCGCTCCGAATCTCCACTTGCATTTTCTACAGAAAGAGTGTTTCAGAACGGCTCAATCAAAACTAAGTTTCAACTCTTTTAGTTGAACAAACGGAACAGAAAGAAGTTTCACACAATTCTTCTGTGTAGTTTTTATTTGTAGACATTATTTTTCCCAATATAGGCCTCTTAGCGCTCAGTATGTCCAATTGCAGTTTCTACAGAAAGAGTGTTTCAGAACGGCTCAATCAAAAGTAAGGTTCAACTCTGTTAGTTGAATGCACAGAACAGAAAAAAGTTTCATACAATGCTTCTGTGTAGTTTATATTTGAACATATTCTTTTTTCCACTATTACCCACTTAGCGCTACGAATGTCCAGTTGCATTTTCTACAGACAGAGTGTTTCAAAACTGCTCAATCAAAAGTATGGTTTAACTCTGTTAGCTGAATGCTCAGATCAGAAAGAAGTTTCACAGAATGCTTCTGTGTAGTTTATATTTGAATATATTCCTTTTTCCACTACTACGCTCTCAGCGCTCCAAATGTCCAGTTGCATTTTCTACAGAAAGGGTGTTCAGATCTGCTCAATCAAAAGTATGGTTTAACTCTGTTATCTGAATGCACAGATCAGAAAGAAGTTTCACCGAATGATTCTGTGTAGTTTATATTTGAAGACATTCCATTTTCCACTATTACCCTCTTAGCGCTCCGAATCTCCACTTGCATTTTCTACAAAAAGAGTGTTTCATAACTGCTCAATCAAAAATATGTTTTATCTCTGTTAACTGAATTTACAGATCAGAAATAAGTTTCACAGAATGCATCTGTGTAGTTTTTATTTGAAGATATTCTTTTTCCCAATGTAGGCCTCTTAGCGCTTAGCATGTCCAATTGCAGTTTCTACAGAAAGAGTGTTTCAGAACGGCTCAATCAAAAGTAAGGTTCAACTCTGTTAGTTGAATGCACAGAACAGAAAGAATTTTCACAGAATGCTACTGTGTAGTTTATATTTGAATATATTCCTTTTTCCACTATTACCCTCTTAGCGCTCCGAATGTCCACTTGCATTTTCTACAGAAAGAGTGTTCAGAACTGCGCAATCAAAAGTATGGTTTAACTCTGTTAGCTTAATGAACATATCAGAAATAAGTTTCACACAATGCTTCTGTGTAGTTTTTATTTGAAGATATTATTTTTCCCAATAGAGGCCTCTTAGCGCTCAGAATGTCCAATTGCAGTTTCTACAGAAAGAGTGTTTCAGAAAGGCTCAATCAAAAGTAAGGTTCATCTCTGTTAGTTGAATGCACAGAACAGAAAGAAGTTTCATACAATGCTTCTGTGTAGTTTCTATTTGAACATATTCTTTTTTCCACTATTACCCACTTAGCGCTACGAATGTCCAGTTGCATTTTCTACAGACAGTGTGTTTCAAAACTGCTCAATCAAAAGTATGGTTTAACTCTGTTAGCTGAATGCTCAGATCAGAAAGAAGTTTCACAGAATGCTTCTGTGTAGTTTATATTTGAATATATTCCTTTTTCCACTACTACGCTCTTAGCGCTCCAAATGTCCAGTTGCATTTTCTACAGAAAGAGTGTTCAGATCTGCTCAATCAAAAGTATGGTTTAACTCTGTTAGCTGAATGCACAGATCAGAAAGAAGTTTCACAGAATGATTCTGTGTAGTTTATATTTGGAGACATTCCTTTTTCCACTATTACCCTCTTAGCGCTCCGAATCTCCACTTGCATTTTCTACAGAAAGAGTGTTTCAGAACAGCTCAATCAAAACTAAGGTTCAACTCTTTTAGTTGAACAAACAGAACAGAAAGAAGTTTCACACAATTCTTCTGTGTAGTTTTTATTTGTAGACATTCTTTTTCCCAATATAGGCCTCTTAGCGCTCAGAATGTCCAATTGCAGTTTCTACAGAAAGAGTGTTTCAGAACGGCTCAATCAAAAGTAAGGTTCAACTCTGTTAGTTGAATGCACAGAACAGAAAGAAGTTTCATACAATGCTTCTGTGTAGTTTATATTTGAACATATTCTTTTTTCCACTATTACCCACTTAGCGCTACGAATGTCCAGTTGCATTTTCTACAGACAGAGTGTTTCAAAACTGCTCAATCAAAAGTATGGTTTAACTCTGTTAGCTGAATGCTCAGATCAGAAAGAAGTTTCACAGAATGCTTCTGTGTAGTTTATATTTGAATATATTCCTTTTTCCACTACTACGCTCTTAGCGCTCCAAATGTACAGTTGCATTTTCTACAGAAAGAGTGTTCAGATCTGCTCAATCAAAAGTATGGTTTAACTCTGTTAGCTGAATGCACAGATCAGAAAGAAGATTCACCGAATGATTCTGTGTAGTTTATATTTGAAGACATTCCTTTTTCCACTATTACCCTCTTAGCGCTCCGAATCTCCACTTGCATTTTCTACAAAAAGAGTGTTTCATAACTGCTCAATCAAAAATATGTTTTATCTCTTTTAACTGAATTTACAGATCAGAAATAAGTTTCACAGAATGCATCTGTGTAGTTTTTATTTGAAGATATTCTTTTTCCCAATTTAGGCCTCTAAGCGCTTAGCATGTCCAATTGCAGTTTCTACAGAAAGAGTGTTTCAGAACGGCTCAATCAAAAGTAAGGTTCAACTCTGTTAGTTGAATGCACAGAACAGAAAGAATTTTCACAGAATGCTACTGTGTAGTTTATATTTGAATATATTCCTTTTTCCACTATTACCCTCTTAGCGCTCCGAATGTCCACTTGCATTTTCTACAGAAAGAGTGTTCAGAACTGCGCAATCAAAAGTATGGTTTAACTCTGTTAGCTTAATGAACATATCAGAAATAAGTTTCACACAATGCTTCTGTGTAGTTTTTATTTGAAGATATTATTTTTCCCAATAGAGGCCTCTTAGCGCTCAGAATGTCCAATTGCAGTTTCTACAGAAAGAGTGTTTCAGAAAGGCTCAATCAAAAGTAAGGTTCAACTCTGTTAGTTGAATGCACAGAACAGAAAGAAGTTTCATACAATGGTTCTGTGTAGTTTATATTTGAACATATTCTTTTTTCCACTATTAGCCACTTAGCGCTACGAATGTCCAGTTGCATTTTCTACAGACAGAGTGTTTCAAAACTGCTCAATCAAAAGTATGGTTTAACTCTGTTAGCTGAATGCTCAGATCAGAAAGAAGTTTCAGAGAATGCTTCTGTGTAGTTTATATTTGAATATATTCCTTTTTCCACTACTACTCTCTTAGCGCTCCAAATGTCCAGTTGCATTTTCTACAGAAAGAGTGTTCAGATCTGCTCAATCAAAAGTATGGTTTAACTCTGTTAGCTGAATGCACAGATCAGAAAGAAGTTTCACAGAATGATTCAGTGTAGTTTATATTTGGAGACATTCCTTTTTCCACTATTACCCTCTTAGCGCTCCGAATCTCCACTTGCATTTTCTACAGAAAGAGTGTTTCAGAACAGCTCAATCAAAACTAAGGTTCAACTCTTTTAGTTGAACAAACAGAACAGAAAGAAGTTTCACACAATTCTTCTGTGTAGTTTTTATTTGTAGACATTCTTTTTCCCAATATAGGCCTCTTAGCGCTAAGAATGTCCAATTGCAGTTTCTACAGAAAGAGTGTTTCAGAACGGCTCAATCAAAAGTAAGGTTCAACTCTGTTAGTTGAATGCACAGAACAGAAAGAAGTTTCATACAATGCTTCTGTGTAGTTTCTATTTGAACATATTCTTTTTTCCACTATTACCCACTTAGCGCTACGAATGTCCAGTTGCATTTTCTACAGACAGTGTGTTTCAAAACTGCTCAATCAAAAGTATGGTTTAACTCTGTTAGCTGAATGCTCAGATCAGAATGAAGTTTCACAGAATGCTTCTGTGTAGTTTATATTTGAATATATTCCTTTTTCCACTACTACGCTCTTAGCGCTCCAAATGTACAGTTGCATTTTCTACAGAAAGAGTGTTCAGATCTGCTCAATCAAAAGTATGGTTTAACTCTGTTAGCTGAATGCACAGATCAGAAAGAAGTTTCACCGAATGATTCTGTGTAGTTTTTATTTGAAGACATTCCTTTTTCCACTATTACCCTCTTAGCGCTCCGAATCTCCACTTGCATTTTCTACAAAAACAGTGTTTCATAACTGCTCAATCAAAAATATGTTTTATCTCTGTTAACTGAATTTACAGATCAGAATTAAGTTTCACAGAATGCATCTGTGTAGTTTTTATTTGAAGATATTCTTTTCCCCAATGTAGGCCTCTTAGCGCTTAGCATGTCCAATTGCAGTTTCTACAGAAAGAGTGTTTCAGAACGGCTCAATCAAAAGTAAGGTTCAACTCTGTTAGTTGAATGCACAGAACAGAAAGAATTTTCACAGAATGCTACTGTGTAGTTTATATTTGAATATATTCCTTTTTCCACTATTACCCTCTTAGCGCTCCGAATCTCCACTTGCATTTTCTACAGAAAGAGTGTTTCAGAACGGCTCAATCAAAACTAAGTTTCAACTCTTTTAGTTGAACAAACAGAACAGAAAGTAGTTTCACACAATTCTTCTGTGTAGTTTTTATTTGTAGACATTATTTTTCCCAATATAGGCCTCTTAGCGCTCCGAATGTCCAATTGCAGTTTCTACAGAAAGAGTGTTTCAGAACGGCTCAATCAAAAGTAAGGTTCAACTCTGTTAGTTGAATGCACAGAACAGAAAAAATTTCATACAATGCTTCTGTGTAGTTTATATTTGAACATATTCTTTTTTCCACTATTACCCACTTAGCGCTACCAATGTCCAGTTGCATTTTCTACAGACAGAGTGTTTCAAAAATGCTCAATCAAAAGTATGCTTTAACTCTGTTAGCTGAATGCTCAGATCAGAAAGAAGTTTCACAGAATGCTTCTGTGTAGTTTATATTTGAATATATTCCTTTTTCCACTACTACGCTCTCAGCGCTCCAAATGTCCAGTTGCATTTTCTACAGAAAGAGTGTTCAGATCTGCTCAATCAAAAGTATGGTTTAAATCTGTTATCTGAATGCACAGATCAGAAAGAAGTTTCACCGAATGATTCTGTGTAGTTTATATTTGAAGACATTCCTTTTTCCACTATTACCCTCTTAGCGCTCCGAATCTCCACTTGCATTTTCTACAAAAAGAGTGTTTCATAACTGCTCAATCAAAAATATGTTTTATCTCTGTTAACTGAATTTACAGATGAGAAATAAGTTTCACAGAATGCATCTGTGTAGTTTTTATTTGAAGATATTCTTTTTCCCAATGTAGGCCTCTTAGCGCTTAGCATGTCCAATTGCAGTTTCTACAGAAAGAGTGTTTCAGAACGGCTCAATCAAAATTAAGGTTCAACTCTGTTAGTTGAATGCATAGAACAGAAAGAATTTTCACAGAATGCTACTGTGTAGTTTATATTTGAATATATTCCTTTTTCCACTATTACCCTCTTAGCGCTCCGAATGTCCACTTGCATTTTCTACAGAAAGAGTGTTCAGAACTGCGCAATCAAAAGTATGGTTTAACTCTGTTAGCTTAATGAATATATCAGAAATAAGTTTCACAAAATGCTTCTGTGTAGTTTTTATTTGAAGATATTATTTTTCCCAATAGAGGCCTCTTAGCGCTCAGAATGTCCAATTGCAGTTTCTACAGAAAGAGTGTTTCAGAAAGGCTCAATCAAAAGTAAGGTTCATCTCTGTTAGTTGAATGCACAGAACAGAAAGAAGTTTCATACAATGCTTCTGTGTAGTTTCTATTTGAACATATTCTTTTTTCCACTATTACCCACTTAGCGCTACGAATGTCCAGTTGCATTTTCTACAGACAGTGTGTTTCAAAATTGCTCAATCAAAAGTATGGTTTAACTCTGTTAGCTGAATGCTCAGATCAGAAAGAAGATTCACCGAATGATTCTGTGTAGTTTATATTTGAAGACATTCCTTTTTCCACTATTACCCTCTTAGCGCTCCGAATCTCCACTTGCATTTTCTACAAAAAGAGTGTTTCATAACTGCTCAATCAAAAATACGTTTTATCTCTTTTAACTGAATTTACAGATCAGAAATAAGTTTCACAGAATGCATCTGTGTAGTTTTTATTTGAAGATATTCTTTTTCCCAATGTAGGCCTCTAAGCGCTTAGCATGTCCAATTGCAGTTTCTACAGAAAGAGTGTTTCAGTACGGCTCAATCAAAAGTAAGGTTCAACTCTGTTAGTTGAATGCACAGAACAGAAAGAATTTTCACAGAATGCTACTGTGTAGTTTATATTTGAATATATTCCTTTTTCCACTATTACCCTCTTAGCGCTCCGAATGTCCACTTGCATTTTCTACAGAAAGAGTGTTCAGAACTGCGCAATCAAAAGTATGGTTTAACTCTGTTAGCTTAATGAACATATCAGAAATAAGTTTCACACAATGCTTCTGTGTAGTTTTTATTTGAAGATATTATTTTTCCCAATAGAGGCCTCTTAGCGCTCAGAATGTCCAATTGCAGTTTCTACAGAAAGAGTGTTTCAGAAAGGCTCAATCAAAAGTAAGGTTCAACTCTGTTAGTTGAATGCACAGAACAGAAAGAAGTTTCATACAATGGTTCTGTGTAGTTTATATTTGAACATATTCTTTTTTCCACTATAAGCCACTTAGCGCTACGAATGTCCAGTTGCATTTTCTACAGACAGAGTGTTTCAAAACTGCTCAATCAAATGTATGGTTTAACTCTGTTAGCTGAATGCTCAGATCAGAAAGAAGTTTCAGAGAATGCTTCTGTGTAGTTTATATTTGAATATATTCCTTTTTCCACTACTACTCTCTTAGCGCTCCAAATGTCCAGTTGCATTTTCTACAGAAAGAGTGTTCAGATCTGCTCAATCAAAAGTATGGTTTAACTCTGTTAGCTGAATGCACAGATCAGAAAGAAGTTTCACAGAATGATTCTGTGTAGTTTATATTTGGAGACATTCCTTTTTCCACTATTACCCTCTTAGCGCTCCGAATCTCCACTTGCATTTTCTACAGAAAGAGTGTTTCAGAACAGCTCAATCAAAACTAAGGTTCAGCTCTTTTAGTTGAACAAACAGAACAGAAAGAAGTTTCACACAATTCTTCTGTGTAGTTTTTATTTGTAGACATTCTTTTTCCCAATATAGGCCTCTTAGCGCTCAGAATGTCCAATTGCAGTTTCTACAGAAAGAGTGTTTCAGAACGGCTCAATCAAAAGTAAGGTTCAACTCTGTTAGTTGAATGCACAGAACAGAAAGAAGTTTCATACAATGCTTCTGTGTAGTTTCTATTTGAACATATTCTTTTTTCCACTATTACCCACTTAGCGCTACGAATGTCCAGTTGCATTTTCTACAGACAGAGTGTTTCAAAACTGCTCAATCAAAAGTATGGTTTAACTCTGTTAGCTGAATGCTCAGATCAGAATGAAGTTTCACAGAATGCTTCTGTGTAGTTTATATTTGAATATATTCCTTTTTCCACTACTACGCTCTTAGCGCTCCAAATGTACAGTTGCATTTTCTACAGAAAGAGTGTTCAGATCTGCTCAATCAAAAGTATGGTTTAACTCTGTTAGCTGAATGCACAGATCAGAAAGAAGTTTCACCGAATGATTCTGTGTAGTTTTTATTTGAAGACATTCCTTTTTCCACTATTACCCTCTTAGCGCTCCGAATCTCCACTTGCATTTTCTACAAAAACATTGTTTCATAACTGCTCAATCAAAAATATGTTTTATCTCTGTTAACTGAATTTACAGATCAGAAATAAGTTTCACAGAATGCATCTGTGTAGTTTTTATTTGAAGATATTCTTTTCCCCAATGTAGGCCTCTTAGCGCTTAGCATGTCCAATTGCAGTTTCTACAGAAAGAGTGTTTCAGAACAGCTCAATCAAAAGTAAGGTTCAACTCTGTTAGTTGAATGCACAGAACAGAAAGAATTTTCACAGAATGCTACTGTGTAGTTTATATTTGAATATATTCCTTTTTCCACTATTACCCTCTTAGCGCTCCGAATCTCCACTTGCATTTTCTACAGAAAGAGTGTTTCAGAACGGCTCAATCAAAACTAAGTTTCAACTCTTTTAGTTGAACAAACAGAACAGAAAGAAGTTTCACACAATTCTTCTGTGTAGTTTTTATTTGTAGACATTATTTTTCCCAATATAGGCCTCTTAGCGCTCAGAATGTCCAATTGCAGTTTCTACAGAAAGAGTGTTTCAGAACGGCTCAATCAAAAGTAAGGTTCAACTCTGTTATTTGAATGCACAGAACAGAAAAAAGTTTCATACAATGCTTCTGTGTAGTTTATATTTGAACATATTCTTTTTTCCACTATTACCCACTTAACGCTACGAATGTCCAGTTGCATTTTCTACAGACAGAGTGTTTCAAAACTGCTCAATCAAAAGTATGGTTTAACTCTGTTAGCTGAATGCTCAGATCAGAAAGAAGTTTCACAGAATGCTTCTGTGTAGTTTATATTTGAATATATTCCTTTTTCCACTACTACGCTCTCAGCGCTCCAAATGTCCAGTTGCATTTTCTACAGAAAGAGTGTTCAGATCTGCTCAATCAAAAGTATGGTTTAACTCTGTTATCTGAATGCACAGATCAGAAAGAAGTTTCACCGAATGATTCTGTGTAGTTTATATTTGAAGACATTCCTTTTTCCACTATTACCCTCTTAGCGCTCCGAATCTCCACTTGCATTTTCTACAAAAAGAGTGTTTCATAACTGCTCAATCAAAAATATGTTTTATCTCTGTTAACTGAATTTACAGATCAGAAATAAGTTTCACAGAATGCATCTGTGTAGTTTTTATTTGAAGATATTCTTTTTCCCAATGTAGGCCTCTTAGCGCTTAGCATGTCCAATTTCAGTTTCTACAGAAAGAGTGTTTCAGAACGGCTCAATCAAAAGTAAGGTTCAACTCTGTTAGTTGAATGCACAGAACAGAAAGAATTTTCACAGAATGCTACTGTGTAGTTTATATTTGAATATATTCCTTTTTCCACTATTACCCTCTTAGCGCTCCGAATGTCCACATGCATTTTCTACAGAAAGAGTGTTCAGAACTGCGCAATCAAAAGTATGGTTTAACTCTGTTAGCTTAATGAACATATCAGAAATAAGTTTCACACAATGCTTCTGTGTAGTTTTTATTTGAAGATATTATTTTTCCCAATAGAGGCCTCTTAGCGCTCAGAATGTCCAATTGCAGTTTCTACAGAAAGAGTGTTTCAGAAAGGCTCAATCAAAAGTAAGGTTCATCTCTGTTAGTTGAATGCACAGAACAGAAAGAAGTTTCATACAATGCTTCTGTGTAGTTTCTATTTGAACATATTCTTTTTTCCACTATTACCCACTTAGCGCTACGAATGTCCAGTTGCATTTTCTACAGACAGTGTGTTTCAAACCTGCTCAATCAAAAGTATGGTTTAACTCTGTTAGCTGAATGCTCAGATCAGAAAGAAGTTTCACAGAATGCTTCTGTGTAGTTTATATTTGAATATATTCCTTTTTCCACTACTACGCTCTTAGCGCTCCAAATGTCCAGTTGCATTTTCTACAGAAAGAGTGTTCAGATCTGCTCAATCAAAAGTATGGTTTAACTCTGTTAGCTGAATGCACAGATCAGAAAGAAGTTTCACAGAATGATTCTGTGTAGTTTATATTTGGAGACATTCCTTTTTCCACTATTACCCTCTTAGCGCTCCGAATCTCCACTTGCATTTTCTACAGAAAGAGTGTTTCAGAACAGCTCAATCAAAACTAAGGTTCAACTCTTTTAGTTGAACAAACAGAACAGAAAGAAGTTTCACACAATTCTTCTGTGTAGTTTTTATTTGTAGACATTCTTTTTCCCAATATAGGCCTCTTAGCGCTCAGAATGTCCAATTGCAGTTTCTACAGAAAGAGTGTTTCAGAACGGCTCAATCAAAAGTAAGGTTCAACTCTGTTAGTTGAATGCACAGAACAGAAAGAAGTTTCATACAATGCTTCTGTGTAGTTTATATTTGAACATATTCTTTTTTCCACTATTACCCACTTAGCGCTACGAATGTCCAGTTGCATTTTCTACAGACAGAGTGTTTCAAAACTGCTCAATCAAAAGTATGGTTTAACTCTGTTAGCTGAATGCTCAGATCAGAAAGAAGTTTCACAGAATGCTTCTGTGTAGTTTATATTTGAATATATTCCTTTTTCCACTACTACGCTCTTAGCGCTCCAAATGTCCAGTTGCATTTTCTACAGAAAGAGTGTTCAGATCTGCTCAATCAAAAGTATGGTTTAACTCTGTTAGCTGAATGCACAGATCAGAAAGAAGATTCACCGAATGATTCTGTGTAGTTTATATTTGAAGACATTCCTTTTTCCACTATTACCCTCTTAGCGCTGCGAATCTCCACTTGCATTTTCTACAAAAAGAGTGTTTCATAACTGCTCAATCAAAAATATGTTTTATCTCTTTTAACTGAATTTACAGATCAGAAATAAGTTTCACAGAATGCATCTGTGTAGTTTTTATTTGAAGATATTCTTTTTCCCAATTTAGGCCTCTAAGCGCTTAGCATGTCCAATTGCAGTTTCTACAGAAAGAGTGTTTCAGAACGGCTCAATCAAAAGTAAGGTTCAACTCTGTTAGTTGAATGCACAGAACAGAAAGAATTTTCACAGAATGCTACTGTGTAGTTTATATTTGAATATATTCCTTTTTCCACTATTACCCTCTTAGCGCTCCGAATGTCCACTTGCATTTTCTACAGAAAGAGTGTTCAGAACTGCGCAATCAAAAGTATGGTTTAACTCTGTTAGCTTAATGAACATATCAGAAATAAGTTTCACACAATGCTTCTGTGTAGTTTTTATTTGAAGATATTATTTTTCCCAATAGAGGCCTCTTAGCGCTCAGAATGCCCAATTGCAGTTTCTACAGAAAGAGTGTTTCAGAAAGGCTCAATCAAAAGTAAGGTTCAACTCTGTTAGTTGAATGCACAGAACAGAAAGAAGTTTCATACAATGGTTCTGTGTAGTTTATATTTGAACATATTCTTTTTTCCACTATTAGCCACTTAGCGCTACGAATGTCCAGTTGCATTTTCTACAGACAGAGTTTTTCAAAACTGCTCAATCAAAAGTATGGTTTAACTCTGTTAGCTGAATGCTCAGATCAGAAAGAAGTTTCAGAGAATGCTTCTGTGTAGTTTATATTTGAATATATTCCTTTTTCCACTACTACTCTCTTAGCACTCCAAATGTCCAGTTGCATTTTCTACAGAAAGAGTGTTCAGATCTGCTCAATCAAAATTATGGTTTAACTCTGTTAGCTGAATGCACAGATCAGAAAGAAGTTTCACAGAATGATTCTGTGTAGTTTATATTTGGAGACATTCCTTTTTCCACTATTACCCTCTTAGCGCTCCGAATCTCCACTTGCATTTTCTACAGAAAGAGTGTTTCAGAACAGCTCAATCAAAACTAAGGTTCAACTCTTTTAGTTGAACAAACAGAACAGAAAGAAGTTTCACACAATTCTTCTGTGTAGTTTTTATTTGTAGACATTCTTTTTCCCAATATAGGCCTCTTAGCGCTCAGAATGTCCAATTGCAGTTTCTACAGAAAGAGTGTTTCAGAACGGCTCAATCAAAAGTAAGGTTCAACTATGTTAGTTGAATGCACAGAACCGAAAGTAGTTTCATACAATGCTTCTGTGTAGTTTATATTTGAACATATTCTTTTTTCCACTATTACCCACTTAGCGCTACGAAAGTCCGGTTGCATTTTCTACAGACAGTGTGTTTCAAAACTGCTCAATCAAAAGTATGGTTTAACTCTGTTAGCTGAATGCTCAGATCAGAATGAAGTTTCACAGAATGCTTCTGTGTAGTTTATATTTGAATATATTCCTTTTTCCACTACTACGCTCTTAGCGCTCCAAATGTACAGTTGCATTTTCTACAGAAAGAGTGTTCAGATCTGCTCAAACAAAAGTATGGTTTAACTCTGTTAGCTGAATGCACAGATCAGAAAGAAGTTTCACCGAATGATTCTGTGTAGTTTTTATTTGAAGACATTCCTTTTTCCACTATTACCCTCTTAGCGCTCCGAATCTCCACTTGCATTTTCTACAAAAACAGTGTTTAATAACTGCTCAATCAAAAATATGTTTTATCTCTGTTAACTGAATTTACAGATCAGAAAGAAGTTTCACAGAATGCATCTGTGTAGTTTTTATTTGAAGATATTCTTTTCCCCAATGTAGGCCTCTTAGCGCTTAGCATGTCCAATTGCAGTTTCTACAGAAAGAGTGTTTCAGAACGGCTCAATCAAAAGTAAGGTTCAACTCTGTTAGTTGAATGCACAGAACAGAAAGAATTTTCACAGAATGCTACTGTGTAGTTTATATTTGAATATATTCCTTTTTCCACTATTACCCTCTTAGCGCTCCGAATCTCCACTTGCATTTTCTTCAGAAAGAGTGTTTCAGAACGGCTCAATCAAAACTAAGTTTCAACTCTTTTAGTTGAACAAACAGAACAGAAAGAAGTTTCACACAATTCTTCTGTGTAGTTTTTATTTGTAGACATTATTTTTCCCAATATAGGCCTCTTAGCGCTCAGAATGTCCAATTGCAGTTTCTACAGAAAGAGTGTTTCAGAACGGCTCAATCAAAAGTAAGGTTCAACTCTGTTAGTTGAATGCACAGAACAGAAAAAAGTTTCATACAATGCTTCTGTGTAGTTTATATTTGAACATATTCTTTTTTCCACTATTACCCACTTAGCGCTACGAATGTCCAGTTGCATTTTCTACAGACAGAGTGTTTCAAAACTGCTCAATCAAAAGTATGGTTTAACTCTGTTAGCTGAATGCTCAGATCAGAAAGAAGTTTCACAGAATGCTTCTGTGTAGTTTATATTTGAATATATTCCTTTTTCCACTACTACGCTCTCAGCGCTCCAAATGTCCAGTTGCATTTTCTACAGAAAGAGTGTTCAGATCTGCTCAATCAAAAGTATGGTTTAACTCTGTTATCTGAATGCACAGATCAGAAAGAAGTTTCACCGAATGATTCTGTGTAGTTTATATTTGAAGACATTCCTTTTTCCACTATTACCCTCTTAGCGCTCCGAATCTCCACTTGCATTTTCTACAAAAAGAGTGTTTCATAACTGCTCAATCAAAAATATGTTTTATCTCTGTTTACTGAATTTACAGATCAGAAATAAGTTTCACAGAATGCATCTGTGTAGTTTTTATTTGAAGATATTCTTTTTCCCAATGTAGGCCTCTTAGCGCTTAGCATGTCCAATTGCAGTTTCTACAGAAAGAGTGTTTCAGAACGGCTCAATCAAAATTAAGGTTCAACTCTGTTAGTTGAATGCACAGAACAGAAAGAATTTTCACAGAATGCTACTGTGTAGTTTATATTTGAATATATTCCTTTTTCCACTATTACCCTCTTAGCGCTCCGAATGTCCACTTGCATTTTCTACAGAAAGAGTGTTCAGAACTGCGCAATCAAAAGTATGGTTTAACTCTGTTAGCTTAATGAACATATCAGAAATAAGTTTCACACAATGCTTCTGTGTAGTTTTTATTTGAAGATATTATTTTTCCCAATAGAGGCCTCTTAGCGCTCAGAATGTCCAATTGCAGTTTCTACAGAAAGAGTGTTTCAGAAAGGCTCAATCAAAAGTAAGGTTCATCTCTGTTAGTTGAATGCACAGAACAGAAAGAAGTTTCATACAATGCTTCTGTGTAGTTTATATTTGAACATATTCTTTTTTCCACTATTACCCACTTAGCGCTATGAATGTCCAGTTGCATTTTCTACAGACAGAGTGTTTCAAAACTGCTCAATCAAAAGTATGGTTTAACTCTGTTAGCTGAATGCTCAGATCAGAAAGAAGTTTCACAGAATGCTTCTGTGTAGTTTATATTTGAATATATTCCTTTTTCCACTACTACTCTCTTAGCGCTCCAAATGTCCAGTTGCATTTTCAACAGAAAGAGTGTTCAGATCTGTTCAATCAAAAGTATGGTTTAACTCTGTTAGCTGAATGCACAGATCAGAAAGAAGTTTCACAGAATGATTCTGTGTAGTTTATATTTGGAGACATTCCTTTTTCCACTATTACCCTCTTAGCGCTCTGAATCTCCACTTGCATTTTCTACAGAAAGAGTGTTTCAGAACGGCTCAATCAAAACTTAGGTTCAACTCTTTTAGTTGAACAAACAGAACAGAAAGAAGTTTCACACAATTCTTCTGTGTAGTTTTTATTTGTAGACATTCTTTTTCCCAATATAGGCCTCCTAGCGCTCAGAATGTCCAACTGCAGTTTCTACAGAAAGAGGGTTTCAGAACGGCTCAATCAAAAGTAAGGTTCAACTCTGTTAGTTGAATGCACAGAACAGAAAATAGTTTCATACAATGCTTCTGTGCAGTTTATATTTGAACATATTCTTTTTTCCACTATTACCCACTTAGCGCTACGAATGTCCAGTTGCATTTTCTACAGACAGAGTGTTTCAAAACTGCTCAATCAAAAGTATGGTTTAACTCTGTTAGCTGAATGCTCAGATCAGAAAGATGTTTCACAGAATGCTTCCGTGTAGTTAATATTTGAATATATTCCTTTTTCCACTACTACGCTCTTAGCGCTCCAAATGTCCAGTTGCATTTTCTACAGAAAGAGTGTTCAGATCTGCTCAATCAAAAGTATGGTTTAACTCTGTTAGCTGAATGCACAGATCAGAAAGAAGTTTCACCGAATGATTCTGTGTAGTTTATATTTGAAGACATTCCTTTTTCCACTATTACCCTCTTAGCGCTCCGAATCTCCACTAGCATTTTCTACAAAAAGAGTGTTTCATAACTGCTCAATCAAAAATATGTTTTATCTCTGTTAACTGAATTTACCGATCAGAAATAAGTTTCACAGAATGCATCTGTGTAGTTTTTATTTGAAGATATTCTTTTTCCCAATGTAGGCCTCTTAGCGCTTAGCATGTCCAATTGCAGTTTCTACAGAAAGAGTGTTTCAGAACGGCTCAATCAAAAGTAAGGTTCAACTCTGTTAGTTGAATGCACAGAACAGAAAGAATTTTCACAGAATGCTACTGTGTAGTTTATATTTGAATATATTCCTTTTTCCACTATTACCCTCTTAGCGCTCCGAATGTCCACTTGCATTTTCTACAGAAAGAGTGTTCAGAACTGCGCAATCAAAAGTATGGTTTAACTCTGTTAGCTTAATGAACATATCAGAAATAAGTTTCACACAATGCTTCTGTGTAGTTTTTATTTGAAGATATTATTTTTCCCAATAGAGGCCTCTTAGCGCTCAGAATGTACAATTGCAGTTTCTACAGAAAGAGTGTTTCAGAAAGGCTCAATCAAAAGTAAGGTTCAACTCTGTTAGTTGAATGCACAGAACAGAAAGAAGTTTCATACAATGCTTCTGTGTAGTTTCTATTTCAACATATTCTTTTTTCCACTATTACCCACTTAGCGCTACGAATGTCCAGTTGCATTTTCTACAGACAGAGTGTTTCAAAACTGCTCAATCAAAAGTATGGTTTAACTCTGTTAGCTGAAGGCTCAGATCAGAAAGAAGTTTCACAGAATGCTTCTGTGTAGTTTATATTTGAATATATTCCTTTTTCCACTACTACTCTCTTAGCGCTCCAAATGTCCAGTTGCATTTTCTACAGAAAGAGTGTTCAGATCTGCTCAATCAAAAGTATGGTTTAACTCTGTTAGCTGAATGCACAGATCAGAAAGAATTTTCACAGAATGATTCTGTGTAGTTTATATTTGGAGACATTCCTTTTTCCACTCTTACCCTCTTAGCGCTCCGAATCTCGACTTGCATTTTCTACAGAAAGAGTGTTTCAGAACGGCTCAATCAAAACTAAGGTTCAACTCTTTTAGTTGAACAAACAGAACAGAAAGAAGTTTCACAGAATTCTTCTGTGTAGTTTTTATTTGTAGACATTATTTTTCCCAATATAGGCCTCTTAGCGCTCAGAATGTCCAATTGCAGTTTCTACAGAAAGAGTGTTTCAGAACGGCTCAATCAAAAGTAAGGTTCAACTCTGTTAGTTGAATGCACAGAACAGAAAGAAGTTTCATACAATGCTTCTGTGTAGTTTATATTTGAACATATTCTTTTTTCCACTATTACCCACTTAGCGCTACGAATGTCCAGTTGCATTTTCTACAGACAGAGTGTTTCAAAACTGCTCAATCAAAAGTATGGTTTAACTCTGTTAGCTGAATGCTCAGATCAGAAAGAAGTTTCACAGAATGCTTCTGTGTAGTTTATATTTGAATATATTCCTTTTTCCACTACTACGCTCTCAGCGCTCCAAATGTCCAGTTGCATTTTCTACAGAAAGTGTGTTCAGATCTGCTCAATCAAAAGTATGGTTTAACTCTGTTAGCTGAATGCACACATCAGAAAGAAGTTTCACCGAATGATTCTGTGTAGTTTATATTTGAAGACATTCCTTTTTCCACTATTACCCTCTTAGCGCTCCGAATCTCCACTTGCATTTTCTACAAAAAGAATGTTTCATAACTGCTCAATCAAAAATATGTTTTATCTCTGTTAACTGAATTTACAGATGAGAAATAAGTTTCACAGAATGCATCTGTGTAGTTTTTATTTGAAGATATTCTTTTTCCCAATGTAGGCCTCTTAGCGCTTAGCATGTCCAATTGCAGTTTCTACAGAAAGAGTGTTTCAGAACGGCTCAATCAAAAGTAAGGTTCAACTCTGTTAGTTGAATGCACAGAACAGAAAGAATTTTCACAGAATGCTACTGTGTAGTTTATATTTGAATATATTCCTTTTTCCACTATTACCCTCTTAGCGCTCCGAATGTCCACTTGCATTTTCTACAGAAAGAGTGTTCAGAACTGCGCAATCAAAAGTATGGTTTAACTCTGTTAGCTTAATGAACATATCAGAAATAAGTTTCACACAATGCTTCTGTGTAGTTTTTATTTGAAGATATTATTTTTCCCAATAGATGCCTCTTAGCGCTCAGAATCTCCAATTGCAGTTTCTACAGAAAGAGTGTTTTAGAAAGGCTCAATCAAAACTAAGGTTCAACTCTTTTAGTTGAACAAACAGAACCGAAAGATGTTTCACACAATTCTTCTGTGTAGTTTTTATTTGTAGACATTCTTTTTCCCAATATAGGCCTCTTAGCGCTCAGAATGTCCAATTGCAGTTTCTACAGAAAGAGGGTTTCAGAACGGCTCAATCAAAAGTAAGGTTCAACTCTGTTAGTTGAATGCACAGAACAGAAAGAAGTTTCATACAATGCTTCTGTGTAGTTTATATTTGAACATATTCTTTTTTCCACTATTACCCACTTAGCGCTACGAATGTCCAGTTGCATTTTCTACAGACAGAGTGTTTCAAAACTGCTCAATCAAAAGTATGGTTTAACTCTGTTAGCTGAATGCTCAGATCAGAAAGAAGTTTCACAGAATGCTTCTGTGTAGTTTATATTAGAATATATTCCTTTTTCCACTACTACGCTCTCAGCTCTCCAAATGTCCAGTTGCATTTTCTACAGAAAGAGTGTTCAGATCTGCTCAATCAAAAGTATGGTTTAACTCTGTTAGCTGAATGCACAGATCAGAAAGAAGTTTCACCGAATGATTCTGTGTAGTTTAAATTTGAAGACATTCCTTTTTCCACTATTACCCTCTTAGCGCTCCGAATCTCCACTTGCATTTTCTACAAAAAGAGTGTTTCATAACTGCTCAACAAAAATATGTTTTATCTCTGTTAACTGAATTTACCGATCAGAAATAAGTTTCACAGAATGCATCTGTGTAGTTTTTATTTGAAGATATTCTTTTTCCCAATGTAGGCCTCTTAGCGCTTAGCATGTCCAATTGCAGTTTCTACAGAAAGAGTGTTTCAGAACGGCTCAATCAAAAGTAAGGTTCAACTCTGTTAGTTGAATGCACAGAACAGAAAGAATTTTCAGAGAATGCTACTGTGTAGTTTATATTTGAATATATTCCTTTTTCCACTATTACCCTCTTAGCGCTCAGAATGTCCACTTGCATTTTCTACAGAAAGAGTGTTCAGAACTGCGCAATCAAAAGTATGGTTTAACTCTGTTAGCTTAATGAACATATCAGAAATAAGTTTCACACAATGCTTCTGTGTAGTTTTTATTTGAAGATATTATTTTTCCCAATAGAGGCCTCTTAGCGCTCAGAATGTCCAATTGCAGTTTCTACAGAAAGAGTGTTTCAGAAAGGCTCAATCAAAAGTAAGGTTCAACTCTGTTAGTTGAATGCACAGAACAGAAAGTAGTTTCATACAATGCTTCTGTGTAGTTTCTATTTGAACATATTCTTTTTTCCACTATTACCCACTTAGCGCTACGAATGTCCAGTTGCATTTTCTACAGACAGAGTGTTTCAAAACTGCTCAATCAAAAGTATGGTTTAACTCTGTTAGCTGAAGGCTCAGATCAGAAAGAAGTTTCACAGAATGCTTCTGTGTAGTTTATATTTGAATATATTCCTTTTTCCACTACTACTCTCTTAGCGCTCCAAATGTCCAGTTGCATTTTCTACAGAAAGATTGTTCAGATCTGCTCAATCAAAAGTATGGTTTAACTCTGTTAGCTGAATGCACAGATCAGAAAGAATTTTCACAGAATGATTCTGTGTAGTTTATATTTGGAGACATTCCTTTTTCCACTATTACCCTCTTAGCGCTCCGAATCTCGACTTGCATTTTCTACAGAAAGAGTGTTTCAGAACGGCTCAATCAAAACTAAGGTTCAACTCTTTTAGTTGAACAAACAGAACAGAAAGAAGTTTCACACAATTCTTCTGTGTAGTTTTTATTTGTAGATATTATTTTTCCCAATATAGGCCTCTTAGCGCTCAGAATGTCCAATTGCAGTTTCTACAGAAAGAGTGTTTCAGAACGGCTCAATCAAAAGTAAGGTTCAACTCTGTTAGTTGAATGCACAGAACAGAAAGAAGTTTCATACAATGCTTCTGTGTAGTTTATATTTGAACATATTCTTTTTTCCACTATTACCCACTTAGCGCTACGAATGTCCAGTTGCATTTTCTACAGACAGAGTGTTTCAAAACTGCTCAATCAAAAGTATGGTTTAACTCTGTTAGCTGAATGCTCAGATCAGAAAGAAGTTTCACAGAATGCTTCTGTGTAGTTTATATTTGAATATATTCCTTTTTCCACTACTACGCTCTCAGCGCTCCAAATGTCCAGTTGCATTTTCTACAGAAAGAGTGTTCAGATCTGCTCAATCAAAAGTATGGTTTAACTCTGTTAGCTGAATGCACAGATCAGAAAGAAGTTTCACCGAATGATTCTGTGTAGTTTATATTTGAAGACATTCCTTTTTCCACTATTACCCTCTTAGCGCTCCGAATCTCCACTTGCATTTTCTACAAAAAGAGTGTTTCATAACTGCACAATCAAAAATATGTTTTATCTCTGTTAACTGAATTTACAGATCAGAAATAAGTTTCACAGAATGCATCTGTGTAGTTTTTATTTGAAGATATTCTTTTTCCCAATGTAGGCCTCTTAGCGCTTAGCATGTCCAATTGCAGTTTCTACAGAAAGAGTGTTTCAGAACGGCTCAATCAAAAGTAAGGTTCAAATCTGTTAGTTGAATGCACAGAACAGAAAGAATTTTCACAGAATGCTACTGTGTAGTTTATATTTGAATATATTCCTTTTTCCACTATTACCCTCTTAGCGCTCCGAATGTCCACTTGCATTTTCTACAGAAAGAGTGTTCAGAACTGCGCAATCAAAAGTATGGTTTAGCTCTGTTAGCTTAATGAACATATCAGAAATAAGTTTCACACAATGCTTCTGTGTAGTTTTTATTTGACGATATTATTTTTCCCAATAGAGGCCTCTTAGCGCTCAGAATGTCCAATTGCAGTTTCTACAGAAAGAGCGTTTCAGAAAGGCTCAATCAAAAGTAAGGTTCAACTCTGTTAGTTGAATGCACAGAACAGAAAGAAGTTTCATACAATGCTTCTGTGTAGTTTCTATTTCAACATATTCTTTTTTCCACTATTACCCACTTAGCGCTACGAATGTCCAGTTGCATTTTCTACAGACAGAGTGTTTCAAAACTGCTCAATCAAAAGTATGGTTTAACTCTGTTAGCTGAAGGCTCAGATCAGAAAGAAGTTTCAGAGAATGCTTCTGTGTAGTTTATATTTGAATATATACCTTTTTCCACTACTACTCTCTTAGCGCTCCAAATGTCCAGTTGCATTTTCTACAGAAAAAGTGTTCAGATCTGCTCAATCAAAAGTATGGTTTAACTCTGTTAGCTGAATGCACAAATCAGAAAGAAGTTTCACAGAATGATTCTGTGTAGTTTATATTTGGAGACATTCCTTTTTCCACTATTACCCTCTTAGCGCTCCGAATCTCCACTTGCATTTTCTACAGAAAGAGTGTTTCAGAACGGCTCAATCAAAACTAAGGTTCAAATCTTTTAGTTGAACAAACAGAACAGAAAGAAGTTTCACACAATTCTTCTGTGTAGTTTTTATTTTTAGACATTCATTTTCCCAATATAGGCCTCTTAGCGCTCAGAATGTCCAATTGCAGTTTCTACAGAAAGAGGGTTTCAGAACGGCTCAATCAAAAGTAAGGTTCAACTCTGTTAGTTGAATGCACAGAACAGAAAGAAGTTTCATACAATGCTTCTGTGTAGTTTATATTTGAACATATTCTTTTTTCCACTATTACCCACTTAGCGCTACGAATGTCCAGTTGCATTTTCTACAGACAGAGTGTTTCAAAACTGCTCAATGAAAAGTATGGTTTAACTCTGTTAGCTGAATGCTCAGATCAGAAAGAAGTTTCACAGAATGCTTCTGTGTAGTTTATATTTGAATATATTCCTTTTTCCACTACTACGCTCTCAGCGCTCCAAATGTCCAGTTGCATTTTCTACAGAAAGAGTGTTCAGATCTGCTCAATCAAAAGTATGGTTTAACTCTGTTAGCTGAATGCACAGGTCAGAAAGAAGTTTCACCGAATGATTCTGTGTAGTTTATATTTGAAGACATTCCTTTTTCCACTATCACCCTCTTAGCGCTCCGAATCTCCACTTGCATTTTCTACAAAAAGAGTGTTTCATAACTGCTCAATCAAAAATATGTTTTATCTCTGTTAACTGAATTTACCGATCAGAAATAAGTTTCACAGAATGCATCTGTGTAGTTTTTATTTGAAGATATTCTTTTTCCCAATGTAGGCCTCTTAGCGCTTAGCATGTCCAATTGCAGTTTCTACAGAAAGAGTGTTTCAGAACGGCTCAATCAAAAGTAAGGTTCAACTCTGTTAGTTGAATGCACAGAACAGAAAGAAGTTTCATACAATGCTTCTGTGTAGTTTATATTTGAACATATTCTTTTTTCCACTATTACCCACTTAGCGCTACGAATGTCCACTTGCATTTTCTACAGAAAGAGTGTTCAGAACTGCGCAATCAAAAGTATGTTTTAACTCTGTTAGCTTAATGAACATATCAGAAATAAGTTTCACACAATGCTTCTGTGTAGTTTTTATTTGAAGATATTATTTTTCCCAATAGAGGCCTCTTAGCGCTCAGAATGTCCAATTGCAGTTTCTACAGAAAGAGTGTTTCAGAAAGGCTCAATCAAAAGTAAGGTTCAACTCTGTTAGTTGAATGCACAGAACAGAAAGAAGTTTCATACAATGCTTCTGTGTAGTTTCTATTTGAACATATTCTTTTTTCCACTATTACCCACTTAGCGCTACGAATGTCCAGTTGCATTTTCTACAGACAGAGTGTTTCAAAACTGCTCAATCAAAAGTATGGTTTAACTCTGTTAGCTGAAGGCTCAGATCAGAAAGAAGTTTCACAGAATGCTTCTGTGTAGTTTATATTTGAATATATTCCTTTTTCCACTACTACTCTCTTAGCGCTCCAAATGTCCAGTTGCATTTTCTACAGAAAGAGTGTTCAGATCTGCTCAATCAAAAGTATGGTTTAACTCTGTTAGCTGAATGCACAGATCAGAAAGAATTTTCACAGAATGATTCTGTGTAGTTTATATTTGGAGACATACCTTTTTCCACTATTACCCTCTTAGCGCTCCGAATCTAGACTTGCATTTTCTACAGAAAGAGTGTTTCAGAACGGCTCAATCAAAACTAAGGTTCAACTCTTTTAGTTGAACAAACAGAACAGAAAGAAGTTTCACACAATTCTTCTGTGTAGTTTTTATTTGTAGACATTATTTTTCCCAATACAGGCCTCTTAGCGCTCAGAATGTCCAATTGCAGTTTCTACAGAAAGAGTGTTTCAGAACGGCTCAATCAAAAGTAAGGTTCAACTCTGTTAGTTGAATGCACAGAACAGAAAGAAGTTTCATACAATGCTTCTGTGTAGTTTATATTTGAACATATTCTTTTTTCCACTATTACCCACTTAGCGCTACGAATGTCCAGTTGCATTTTCTACAGACAGAGTGTTTCAAAACTGCTCAATCAAAAGTATGGTTTAACTCTGTTAGCTGAATGCTCAGATCAGAAAGAAGTTTCACAGAATGCTTCTGTGTAGTTTATATTTGAATATATTCCTTTTTCCACTACTACGCTCTCAGCTCTCCAAATGTCCAGTTGCATTTTCTACAGAAAGAGTGTTCAGATCTGCTCAATCAAAAGTATGGTTTAACTCTGTTAGCTGAATGCACAGATCAGAAAGAAGTTTCACCGAATGATTCTGTGTAGTTTATATTTGAAGACATTCCTTTTTCCACTATTACCCTCTTAGCGCTCCGAATCTCCACTTGCATTTTCTACAAAAAGAGTGTTTCATAACTGCGCAATCAAAAATATGTTTTATCTCTGTTAACTGAATTTACAGATCAGAAATAAGTTTCACAGAATGCATCTGTGTAGTTTTTATTTGAAGATATTCTTTTTCCCAATGTAGGCCTCTTAGCGCTTAGCATGTCCAATTGCAGTTTCTACAGAAAGAGTGTTTCAGAACGGCTCAATCAAAAGTAAGGTTCAACTCTGTTAGTTGAATGCACAGAACAGAAAGAATTTTCACAGAATGCTACTGTGTAGTTTATATTTGAATATATTCCTTTTTCCACTATTACCCTCTTAGCGCTCCGAATGTCCACTTGCATTTTCTACAGAAAGAGTGTTCAGAACTGCGCAATCAAAAGTATGGTTTAACTCTGTTAGCTTAATGAACATATCAGAAATAAGTTTCACACAATGCTTCTGTGTAGTTTTTATTTGAAGATATTATTTTTCCCAATAGAGGCCTCTTAGCGCTCAGAATGTCCAATTGCCGTTTCTACAGAAAGAGTGTTTCAGAAAGGCTCAATCAAAAGTAAGGTTCAACTCTATTAGTTGAATGCACAGAACAGAAAGAAGTTTCATACAATGCTTCTGTGTAGTTTCTATTTGAACATATTCTTTTTTCCACTATTACCCACTTAGCGCTACGAATGTCCAGTTGCATTTTCTACAGACAGAGTGTTTCAAAACTGCTCAATCAAAAGTATGGTTTAACTCTGTTAGCTGAAGGCTCAGATCAGAAAGAAGTTTCAGAGAATGCTTCTGTGTAGTTTATATTTGAATATATACCTTTTTCCACTACTACTCTCTTAGCGCTCCAAATGTCCAGTTGCATTTTCTACAGAAAGAGTGTTCAGATCTGTTCAATCAAAAGTATGATTTAACTCTGTTAGCTGAATGCACAAATCAGAAAGAAGTTTCACAGAATGATTCTGTGTAGTTTATATTTGGAGACATTCCTTTTTCCACTATTACCCTCTTAGCGCTCCGAATCTCCACTTGCATTTTCTACAGAAAGAATGTTTCAGAACGGCTCAATCAAAACTAAGGTTCAACTCTTTTAGTTGAACAAACAGAACAGAAAGAAGTTTCACACAATTCTTCTGTGTAGTTTTTATTTGTAGACATTCTTTTTCCCAATGTAGGCCTCTTAGCGCTCAGAATGTCCAATTGCAGTTTCTACAGAAAGAGTGTTTCAGAAAGGCTCAATCAAAAGTAAGGTTCAACTCTGTTAGTTGAATGCACAGAACAGAAAGAAGTTTCATACAATGCTTCTGTGTAGTTTCTATTTGAACATATACTTTTTCCACTATTACCCACTTAGCGCTACGAATGTCCAGTTGCATTTTCTACAGACAGAGTGTTTCAAAACTGCTCAATCAAAAGTATGGTTTAACTCTGTTAGCTGAATGCTCAGATCAGAAAGAAGTTTCACAGAATGCTTCTGTGTAGTTTATATTTGAATATATTCCTTTTTCCACTACTACGCTCTCAGCGCTCCAAATGTCCAGTTGCATTTTCTACAGAAAGAGTGTTCAGATCTGCTCAATCAAAAGTATGGTTTAACTCTGTTAGCTGAATGCACAGATCAGAAAGAAGTTTCACCGAATGATTCTGTGTAGTTTATATTTGAAGACATTCCTTTTTCCACTATTACCCTCTTAGCGCTCCGAATCTCCACTTGCATTTTCTACAAAAAGAGTGTTTCATAACTGCACAATCAAAAATATGTTTTATCTCTGTTAACTGAATTTACAGATCAGAAATAAGTTTCACAGAATGCATCTGTGTAGTTTTTATTTGAAGATATTCTTTTTCCCAATGTAGGCCTCTTAGCGCTTAGCATGTCCAATTGCAGTTTCTACAGAAAGAGTGTTTCAGAACGGCTCAATCAAAAGTAAGGTTCAAATCTGTTAGTTGAATGCACAGAACAGAAAGAATTTTCACAGAATGCTACTGTGTAGTTTATATTTGAATATATTCCTTTTTCCACTATTACCCTCTTAGCGCTCCGAATGTCCACTTGCATTTTCTACAGAAAGAGTGTTCAGAACTGCGCAATCAAAAGTATGGTTTAGCTCTGTTAGCTTAATGAACATATCAGAAATAAGTTTCACACAATGCTTCTGTGTAGTTTTTATTTGAAGATATTATTTTTCCCAATAGAGGCCTCTTAGCGCTCAGAATGTCCAATTGCAGTTTCTACAGAAAGAGCGTTTCAGAAAGGCTCAATCAAAAGTAAGGTTCAACTCTGTTAGTTGAATGCACAGAACAGAAAGAAGTTTCATACAATGCTTCTGTGTAGTTTCTATTTCAACATATTCTTTTTTCCACTATTACCCACTTAGCGCTACGAATGTCCAGTTGCGTTTTCTACAGACAGAGTGTTTCAAAACTGCTCAATAAAAAGTATGGTTTAACTCTGTTAGCTGAAGGCTCAGATCAGAAAGAAGTTTCAGAGAATGCTTCTGTGTAGTTTATATTTGAATATATATCTTTTTCCACTACTACTCTCTTAGCGCTCCAAATGTCCAGTTGCATTTTCTACAGAAAAAGTGTTCAGATCTGCTCAATCAAAAGTATGGTTTAACTCTGTTAGCTGAATGCACAAATCAGAAAGAAGTTTCACAGAATGATTCTGTGTAGTTTATATTTGGAGACATTCCTTTTTCCACTATTACCCTCTTAGCGCTCCGAATCTCCACTTGCATTTTCTACAGAAAGAGTGTTTCAGAACGGCTCAATCAAAACTAAGGTTCAACTCTTTTAGTTGAACAAACAGAACAGAAAGAAGTTTCACACAATTCTTCTGTGTAGTTTTTATTTTTAGACATTCATTTTCCCAATATAGGCCTCTTAGCGCTCAGAATGTCCAATTGCAGTTTCTACAGAAAGAGGGTTTCAGAACGGCTCAATCAAAAGTAAGGTTCAACTCTGTTAGTTGAATGCACAGAACAGAAAGAAGTTTCATACAATGCTTCTGTGTAGTTTATATTTGAACATATTCTTTTTTCCACTATTACCCACTTAGCGCTACGAATGTCCAGTTGCATTTTCTACAGACAGAGTGTTTCAAAACTGCTCAATGAAAAGTATGGTTTAACTCTGTTAGCTGAATGCTCAGATCAGAAAGAAGTTTCACAGAATGCTTCTGTGTAGTTTATATTTGAATATATTCCTTTTTCCACTACTACGCTCTCAGCGCTCCAAATGTCCAGTTGCATTTTCTACAGAAAGAGTGTTCAGATCTGCTCAATCAAAAGTATGGTTTAACTCTGTTAGCTGAATGCACAGGTCAGAAAGAAGTTTCACCGAATGATTCTGTGTAGTTTATATTTGAAGACATTCCTTTTTCCACTATTACCCTCTTAGCGCTCCGAATCTCCACTTGCATTTTCTACAAAAAGAGTGTTTCATAACTGCTCAATCAAAAATATGTTTTATCTCTGTTAACTGAATTTACCGATCAGAAATAAGTTTCACAGAATGCATCTGTGTAGTTTTTATTTGAAGATATTCTTTTTCCCAATGTAGGCCTCTTAGCGCTTAGCATGTCCAATTGCAGTTTCTACAGAAAGAGTGTTTCAGAACGGCTCAATCAAAAGTAAGGTTCAACTCTGTTAGTTGAATGCACAGAACAGAAAGAAGTTTCATACAATGCTTCTGTGTAGTTTATATTTGAACATATACTTTTTTCCACTATTACCCACTTAGCGCTACGAATGTCCACTTGCATTTTCTACAGAAAGAGTGTTCAGAACTGCGCAATCAAAAGTATGTTTTAACTCTGTTAGCTTAATGAACATATCAGAAATAAGTTTCACACAATGCTTCTGTGTAGTTTTTATTTGAAGATATTATTTTTCCCAATAGAGGCCTCTTAGCGCTCAGAATGTCCAATTGCAGTTTCTACAGAAAGAGTGTTTCAGAAAGGCTCAATCAAAAGTAAGGTTCAACTCTGTTAGTTGAATGCACAGAACAGAAAGAAGTTTCATACAATGCTTCTGTGTAGTTTCTATTTGAACATATTCTTTTTTCCACTATTACCCACTTAGCGCTACGAATGTGCAGTTGCATTTTCTACAGACAGAGTGTTTCAAAACTGCTCAATCAAAAGTATGGTTTAACTCTGTTAGCTGAAGGCTCAGATCAGAAAGAAGTTTCACAGAATGCTTCTGTGTAGTTTATATTTGAATATATTCCTTTTTCCACTACTACTCTCTTAGCGCTCCAAATGTCCAGTAGCATTTTCTACAGAAAGAGTGTTCAGATCTGCTCAATCAAAAGTATGGTTTAACTCTGTTAGCTGAATGCACAGATCAGAAAGAATTTTCACAGAATGATTCTGTGTAGTTTATATTTGGAGACATACCTTTTTCCACTATTACCCTCTTAGCGCTCCGAATCTAGACTTGCATTTTCTACAGAAAGAGTGTTTCAGAACGGCTCAATCAAAACTAAGGTTCAACTCTTTTAGTTGAACAAACAGAACAGAAAGAAGTTTCACACAATTCTTCTGTGTAGTTTTTATTTGTAGACATTATTTTTCCCAATATAGGCCTCTTAGCACTCAGAATGTCCAATTGCAGTTTCTACAGAAAGAGTGTTTCAGAACGGCTCAATCAAAAGTAAGGTTCAACTCTGTTAGTTGAATGCACAGAACAGAAAGAAGTTTCATACAATGCTTCTGTGTAGTTTATATTTGAACATATTCTTTTTTCCACTATTACCCACTTAGCGCTACGAATGTCCAGTTGCATTTTCTACAGACAGAGTGTTTCAAAACTGCTCAATCAAAAGTATGGTTTAACTCTGTTAGCTGAATGCTCAGATCAGAAAGAAGTTTCACAGAATGCTTCTGTGTAGTTTATATTTGAATATATTCCTTTTTCCACTACTACGCTCTCAGCTCTCCAAATGTCCAGTTGCATTTTCTACAGAAAGAGTGTTCAGATCTGCTCAATCAAAAGTATGGTTTAACTCTGTTAGCTGAATGCACAGATCAGAAAGAAGTTTCACCGAATGATTCTGTGTAGTTTATATTTGAAGACATTCCTTTTTCCACTATTACCCTCTTAGCGCTCCGAATCTCCACTTGCATTTTCTACAAAAAGAGTGTTTCATAACTGCGCAATCAAAAATATATTTTATCTCTGTTAACTGAATTTACAGATCAGAAATAAGTTTCACAGAATGCATCTGTGTAGTTTTTATTTGAAGATATTCTTTTTCCCAATGTAGGCCTCTTAGCGCTTAGCATGTCCAATTGCAGTTTCTACAGAAAGAGTGTTTCAGAACGGCTCAATCAAAAGTAAGGTTCAACTCTGTTAGTTGAATGCACAGAACAGAAAGTATTTTCACAGAATGCTACTGTGTAGTTTATATTTGAATATATTCCTTTTTCCACTATTACCCTCTTAGCGCTCCGAATGTCCACTTGCATTTTCTACAGAAAGAGTGTTCAGAACTGCGCAATCAAAAGTATGGTTTAACTCTGTTAGCTTAATGAACATATCAGAAATAAGTTTCACACAATGCTTCTGTGTAGTTTTTATTTGAAGATATTATTTTTCCCAATAGAGGCCTCTTAGCGCTCAGAATGTCCAATTGCCGTTTCTACAGAAAGAGTGTTTCAGAAAGGCTCAATCAAAAGTAAGGTTCAACTCTATTAGTTGAATGCACAGAACAGAAAGAAGTTTCATACAATGCTTCTGTGTAGTTTCTATTTGAACATATTCTTTTTTCCACTATTACCCACTTAGCGCTACGAATGTCCAGTTGCATTTTCTACAGACAGAGTGTTTCAAAACTGCTCAATCAAAAGTATGGTTTAACTCTGTTAGCTGAAGGCTCAGATCAGAAAGAAGTTTCAGAGAATGCTTCTGTGTAGTTTATATTTGAATATATACCTTTTTCCACTACTACTCTCTTAGCGCTCCAAATGTCCAGTTGCATTTTCTACAGAAAGAGTGTTCAGATCTGCTCAATCAAAAGTATGATTTAACTCTGTTAGCTGAATGCACAAATCAGAAAGAAGTTTCACAGAATGATTCTGTGTAGTTTATATTTGGAGACATTCCTTTTTCCACTATTACCCTCTTAGCGCTCCGAATCTCCACTTGCATTTTCTACAGAAAGAATGTTTCAGAACGGCTCAATCAAAACTAAGGTTCAACTCTTTTAGTTGAACAAACAGAACAGAAAGAAGTTTCACACAATTCTTCTGTGTAGTTTTTATTTGTAGACATTCTTTTTCCCAATGTAGGCCTCTTAGCGCTCAGAATGTCCAATTGCAGTTTCTACAGAAAGAGTGTTTCAGAAAGGCTCAATCAAAAGTAAGGTTCAACTCTGTTAGTTGAATGCACAGAACAGAAAGAAGTTTCATACAATGCTTCTGTGTAGTTTCTATTTGAACATATACTTTTTCCACTATTACCCACTTCGCGCTACGAATGTCCAGTTGCATTTTCTACAGACAGAGTGTTTCAAAACTGCTCAATCAAAAGTATGGTTTAACTCTGTTAGCTGAATGCTCAGATCAGAATGAAGTTTCACAGAATGCTTCTGTGTAGTTTATATTTCAATATATTCCTTTTTCCACTACTACGCTCTTAGCGCTCCAAATGTACAGTTGCATTTTCTACAGAAAGAGTGTTCAGATCTGCTCAATCAAAAGTATGGTTTAACTCTGTTAGCTGAATGCACAGATCAGAAAAAGTTTCACCAAATGATTCTGTGTAGTTTTTATTTGAAGACATTCCTTTTTCCACTATTACCCTCTTAGCGCTCCGAATCTCCACTTGCATTTTCTACAAAAACAGTGTTTCATAACTGCTCAATCAAAAATATGTTTTATCTCTGTTAACTGAATTTACAGATCAGAAATAAGTTTCACAGAATGCATCTGTGTAATTTTTATTTGAAGATATTCTTTTCCCCAATGTAGGCCTCTTAGCGCTTTGCATGTCCAATTGCAGTTTCTACAGAAAGAGTGTTTCAGAACGGCTCAATCAAAAGTAAGGTTCAACTCTGTTAGTTGAATGCACGGAACAGAAAGAATTTTCACAGAATGCTACTGTGTAGTTTATATTTGAATATATTCCTTTTTCCACTATTACCCTCTTAGCGCTCCGAATCTCCACTTGCATTTTCTACAGAAAGAGTGTTAGAGAACGGCTCAATCAAAACTAAGTTTCAACTCTTTTAGTTGAACAAACAGAACAGAAAGAAGTTTCACACAATTCTTCTGTGTGGTTTTTATTTGTAGACATTATTTTTCCCAATATAGGCCTCTTAGCGCTCAGAATGTCCAATTGCAGTTTCTACAGAAAGAGTGTTTCAGAACGGCTCAATCAAAAGTAAGGTTCAACTCTGTTAGTTGAATGCACAGAACAGAAAGAAGTTTCATACAATGCTTCTGTGTAGTTTATATTTGAACATATTCTTTTTTCCACTATTACCCACTTAGCGCTACGAATGTCCAGTTGCATTTTCTACAGACAGAGTGTTTCAAAACTGCTCAATCAAATGTATGGTTTAACTCTTTTAGCTGAATGCTCAGATCAGAAAGAAGTTTCACAGAATGCTTCTGTGTAGTTTATATTTGAATATATTCCTTTTTCGACTACTACGCTCTCAGCGCTCCAAATGTCCAGTTGCATTTTCTACAGAAAGAGTGTTCAGATCTGCTCAATCAAATTATGGTTTAACTCTGTTAGCTGAATGCACAGATCAGAAAGAAGTTTCACCGAATGATTCTGTGTAGTTTATATTTGAAGACATTCCTTTTTCCACTATTACCCTCTTAGCGCTCCGAATCTCCACTTGCATTTTCTACAAAAAGTGTGTTTCATAACTGCTCAATCAAAAATATGTTTTACCTCTGTTAACTGAATTTACGGATCAGAAATAAGTTTCACAGAATGCATCTGTGTAGTTTTTATTTGAAGATATTCTTTTTCCCAATATAGGCCTCTTAGCGCTTAGCATGTCCAATTGCAGTTTCTACAGAAAGAGTGTTTCAGAACGGCTGAATCAAAAGTAAGGTTCAACTCTGTTGCTTGAATGCACAGAACAGAAAGGATTTTCACAGAATGCTACTGTGTAGTTTATATTTGAATATATTCCTTTTTCCACTATTACCCTCTTAGAGCTCCGAATGTCCACTTGCATTTTCTACAGAAAGAGTGTTCAGAACTGCGCAATCAAAAGTATGGTTTAACTCTGTTAGCTTAATGAACATATCAGAAATAAGTTTCACACAATGCTTCTGTGTAGTTTTTATTTGAAGATATTATTTTTCCCAATAGAGGCCTCTTAGCGCTCAGAATCTCCAATTGCAGTTTCTACAGAAAGAGTGTTTCAGAAAGGCTCAATCAAAACTAAGGTTCAACTCTTTTAGTTGAACAAACAGAGCCGAAAGAAATTTCACACAATTCTTCTGTGTAGTTTTTATTTGTAGACATTATTTTTCCCAATATAGGCCTCTTAGCGCTCAGAATGTCCAATTGCAGTTTCTACAGAAAGAGGGTTTCAGAACGGCTCAATCAAAAGTAAGGTTCAACTCTGTTAGTTGAATGCACAGAACAGAAAGAAGTTTCATAAAATGCTTCTGTGTAGTTTATATTTGAACATATTCTTTTTTCCACTATTACCCACTTAGCGCTACGAATGTCCAGTTGCATTTTCTACAGACAGAGTGTTTCAAAACTGCTCAATCAAAAGTATGGTTTAACTCTGTTAGCTGAATGCTCAGATCAGAAAGAAGTTTCACAGAATGCTTCTGTGTAGTTTATATTTGAATATATTCCTTTTTCCACTACTACGCTCTCAACTCTCCAAATGTCCAGTTGCATTTTCTACAGAAAGAGTGTTCAGATCTGCTCAATCAAAATTATGGTTTAACTCTGTTAGCTGAATGCACAGATCAGAAAGAAGTTTCACCGAATGATTCTGTGTAGTTTAAATTTGAAGACATTCCTTTTTCCACAATTACCCTCTTAGCGCTCCGAATCTCCACTTGCATTTTCTACAAAAAGAGTGTTTCATAACTGCTCAACAAAAATATGTTTTATCTCTGTTAACTGAATTTACCGATCAGAAATAAGTTTCACAGAATGCATCTGTGTAGTTTTTATTTGAAGATATTCTTTTTCCCAATGTAGGCCTCTTAGCGCTTAGCATGTCCAATTGCAGTTTCTACAGAAAGAGTGTTTCAGAACGGCTCAATCAAAAGTAAGGTTCAACTCTGTTAGTTGAATGCACAGAACAGAAAGAATTTTCAGAGAATGCTACTGTGTAGTTTATATTTGAATATATTCCTTTTTCCACTATTACAATCTTAGCGCTCCGAATGTCCACTTGCATTTTCTACAGAAAGAGTGTTCAGAACTGCGCAATCAAAAGTATGGTTTAACTCTGTTAGCTTAATGAACATATCAGAAATAAGTTTCACACAATGCTTCTGTGTAGTTTTTATTTGAAGATATTATTTTTCCCAATAGAGGCCTCTTAGCGCTCAGAATGTCCAATTGCAGTTTCTACAGAAAGAGTGTTTCAGAAAGGCTCAATCAAAAGTAAGGTTCAACTCTGTTAGTTGAATGCACAGAACAGAAAGTAGTTTCATACAATGCTTCTGTGTAGTTTCTATTTGAACATATTCTTTTTTCCACTATTACCCACTTAGCGCTACGAATGTCCAGTTGCATTTTCTACAGACAGAGTGTTTCAAAACTGCTCAATCAAAAGTATGGTTTAACTCTGTTAGCTGAAGGCTCAGATCAGAAAGAAGTTTCACAGAATGCTTCTGTGTAGTTTATATTTGAATATATTCCTTTTTCCACTACTACTCTCTTAGCGCTCCAAATGTCCAGTTGCATTTTCTACAGAAAGAGTGTTCAGATCTGCTCAATCAAAAGTATGGTTTAACTCTGTTAGCTGAATGCACAGATCAGAAAGAATTTTCACAGAATGATTCTGTGTAGTTTATATTTGGAGACATTCCTTTTTCCACTCTTAACGTCTTATCGCTCCGAATGTCGACTTGCATTTTCTACAGAAAGAGTGTTTCAGAACGGCTCAATCAAAACTAAGGTTCAACTCTTTTAGTTGAACAAACAGAACAGAAAGAAGTTTCACAGAATTCTTCTGTGTAGTTTTTATTTGTAGACATTATTTTTCCCAATATAGGCCTCTTAGCGCTCAGAATGTCCAATTGCAGTTTCTACAGAAAGAGTGTTTCAGAACGGCTCAATCAAAAGTAAGGTTCAACTCTGTTAGTTGAATGCACAGAACAGAAAGAAGTTTCATACAATGCTTCTGTGTAGTTTATATTTGAACATATTCTTTTTTCCACTATTACCCACTTAGCGCTACGAATGTCCAGTTGCATTTTCTACAGACAGAGTGTTTCAAAACTGCTCAATCAAAAGTATGGTTTAACTCTGTTAGCTGAATGCTCAGATCAGAAAGAAGTTTCACAGAATGCTTCTGTGTAGTTTATATTTGAATATATTCCTTTTTCCACTACTACGCTCTCAGCGCTCCAAATGTCCAGTTGCATTTTCTACAGAAAGTGTGTTCAGATCTGCTCAATCAAAAGTATGGTTTAACTCTGTTAGCTGAATGCACACATCAGAAAGAAGTTTCACCGAATGATTCTGTGTAGTTTATATTTGAAGACATTCCTTTTTCCACTATTACCCTCTTAGCGCTCCGAATCTCCACTTGCATTTTCTACAAAAAGAATGTTTCATAACTGCTCAATCAAAAATATGTTTTATCTCTGTTAACTGAATTTACAGATGAGAAATAAGTTTCACAGAATGCATCTGTGTAGTTTTTATTTGAAGATATTCTTTTTCCCAATGTAGGCCTCTTAGCGCTTAGCATGTCCAATTGCAGTTTCTACAGAAAGAGTGTTTCAGAACGGCTCAATCAAAAGTAAGGTTCAACTCTGTTAGTTGAATGCACAGAACAGAAAGAATTTTCACAGAATGCTACTGTGTAGTTTATATTTGAATATATTCCTTTTTCCACTATTACCCTCTTAGCGCTCCGAATGTCCACTTGCATTTTCTACAGAAAGAGTGTTCAGAACTGCGCAATCAAAAGTATGGTTTAACTCTGTTAGCTTAATGAACATATCAGAAATAAGTTTCACACAATGCTTCTGTGTAGTTTTTATTTGAAGATATTATTTTTCCCAATAGAGGCCTCTTAGCGCTCAGAATCTCCAATTGCAGTTTCTACAGAAAGAGTGTTTCAGAAAGGCTCAATCAAAACTAAGGTTCAACTCTTTTAGTTGAACAAACAGAACCGAAAGAAGTTTCACACAATTCTTCTGTGTAGTTTTTATTTGTAGACATTCTTTTTCCCAATATAGGCCTCTTAGCGCTCAGAATGTCCAATTGCAGTTTCTACAGAAAGAGGGTTTCAGAACGGCTCAATCAAAAGTAAGGTTCAACTCTGTTAGTTGAATGCACAGAACAGAAAGAAGTTTCATACAATGCTTCTGTGTAGTTTATATTTGAACATATTCTTTTTTCCACTATTACCCACTTAGCGCTACGAATGTCCAGTTGCATTTTCTACAGACAGAGTGTTTCAAAACTGCTCAATCAAAAGTATGGTTTAACTCTGTTAGCTGAATGCTCAGATCAGAAAGAAGTTTCACAGAATGCTTCTGTGTAGTTTATATTTGAATATATTCCTTTTTCCACTACTACGCTCTCAACTCTCCAAATGTCCAGTTGCATTTTCTACAGAAAGAGTGTTCAGATCTGCTCAATCAAAAGTATGGTTTAACTCTGTTAGCTGAATGCACAGATCAGAAAGAAGTTTCACCGAATGATTCTGTGTAGTTTAAATTTGAAGACATTCCTTTTTCCACTATTACCCTCTTAGCGCTCCGAATCTCCACTTGCATTTTCTACAAAAAGAGTGTTTCATAACTGCTCAACAAAAATATGTTTTATCTCTGTTAACTGAATTTACCGATCAGAAATAAGTTTCACAGAATGCATCTGTGTAGTTTTTATTTGAAGATATTCTTTTTCCCAATGTAGGCCTCTTAGCGCTTAGCATGTCCAATTGCAGTTTCTACAGAAAGAGTGTTTCAGAACGGCTCAATCAAAAGTAAGGTTCAACTCTGTTAGTTGAATGCACAGAACAGAAAGAATTTTCAGAGAATGCTACTGTGTAGTTTATATTTGAATATATTCCTTTTTCCACTATTACCCTCTTAGCGCTCCGAATGTCCACTTGCATTTTCTACAGAAAGAGTGTTCAGAACTGCGCAATCAAAAGTATGGTTTAACTCTGTTAGCTTAATGAACATATCAGAAATAAGTTTCACACAATGCTTCTGTGTAGTTTTTATTTGAAGATATTATTTTTCCCAATAGAGGCCTCTTAGCGCTCAGAATGTCCAATTGCAGTTTCTACAGAAAGAGTGTTTCAGAAAGGCTCAATCAAAAGTAAGGTTCAACTCTGTTAGTTGAATGCACAGAACAGAAAGTAGTTTCATACAATGCTTCTGTGTAGTTTCTATTTGAACATATTCTTTTTTCCACTATTACCCACTTTGCGCTACGAATGTCCAGTTGCATTTTCTACAGACAGAGTGTTTCAAAACTGCTCAATGAAAAGTATGGTTTAACTCTGTTAGCTGAATGCTCAGATCAGAAAGAAGTTTCACAGAATGCTTCTGTGTAGTTTATATTTGAATATATTCCTTTTTCCACTACTACTCTCTTAGCGCTCCAAATGTCCAGTTGCATTTTCTACAGAAAGATTGTTCAGATCTGCTCAATCAAAAGTATGGTTTAACTCTGTTAGCTGAATGCACAGATCAGAAAGAATTTTCACAGAATGATTCTGTGTAGTTTATATTTGGAGACATTCCTTTTTCCACTATTACCCTCTTAGCGCTCCGAATCTCGACTTGCATTTTCTACAGAAAGAGTGTTTCAGAACGGCTCAATCAAAACTAAGGTTCAACCCTTTTAGTTGAACAAACAGAACAGAAAGAAGTTTCACACAATTCTTCTGTGTAGTTTTTATTTGTAGACATTATTTTTCCCAATATAGGCCTCTTAGCGCTCAGAATGTCCAATTGCAGTTTCTACAGAAAGAGTGTTTCAGAACGGCTCAATCAAAAGTAAGGTTCAACTCTGTTAGTTGAATGCACAGAACAGAAAGAAGTTTCATACAATGCTTCTGTGTAGTTTATATTTGAACATATTCTTTTTTCCACTATTACCCACTTAGCGCTACGAATGTCCAGTTGCATTTTCTACAGACAGAGTGTTTCAAAACTGCTCAATCAAAAGTATGGTTTAACTCTGTTAGCTGAATGCTCAGATCAGAAAGAAGTTTCACAGAATGCTTCTGTGTAGTTTATAATTGAATATATTCCTTTTTCCACTACTACGCTCTCAGCGCTCCAAATGTCCAGTTGCATTTTCTACACAAAGAGTGTTCAGATCTGCTCAATCAAAAGTATGGTTTAACTCTGTTAGCTGAATGCACAGATCAGAAAGAAGTTTCACCGAATGATTCTGTGTAGTTTATATTTGAAGACATTCCTTTTTCCACTATTACCCTCTTAGCGCTCCGAATCTCCACTTGCATTTTCTACAAAAAGAGTGTTTCATAACTGCACAATCAAAAATATGTTTTATCTCTGTTAACTGAATTTACAGATCAGAAATATGTTTCACAGAATGCATCTGTGTAGTTTTTATTTGAAGATATTCTTTTTCCCAATGTAGGCCTCTTAGCGCTTAGCATGTCCAATTGCAGTTTCTACAGAAAGAGTGTTTCAGAACGGCTCAATCAAAAGTAAGGTTCAACTCTGTTAGTTGAATGCACAGAACAGAAAGAATTTTCACAGAATGCTACTGTGTAGTTTATATTTGAATATATTCCTTTTTCCACTATTACCCTCTTAGCGCTCCGAATGTCCACTTGCATTTTCTACAGAAAGAGTGTTCAGAACTGCGCAATCAAAAGTATGGTTTAGCTCTGTTAGCTTAATGAACATATCAGAAATAAGTTTCACACAATGCTTCTGTGTAGTTTTTATTTGAAGATATTATTTTTCCCAATAGAGGCCTCTTAGCGCTCAGAATGTCCAATTGCAGTTTCTACAGAAAGAGTGTTTCAGAAAGGCTCAATCAAAAGTAAGGTTCAACTCTGTTAGTTGAATGCACAGAACAGAAAGAAGTTTCATACAATGCTTCTGTGTAGTTTCTATTTCAACATATTCTTTTTTCCACTATTACCCACTTAGCGCTACGAATGTCCAGTTGCATTTTCTACAGACAGAGTGTTTCAAAACTGCTCAATAAAAAGTATGGTTTAACTCTGTTAGCTGAAGGCTCAGATCAGAAAGAAGTTTCAGAGAATGCCTCTGTGTAGTTTATATTTGAATATATACCTTTTTCCACTACTACTCTCTTAGCGCTCCAAATGTCCAGTTGCATTTTCTACAGAAAAAGTGTTTAGATCTGCTCAATCAAAAGTATGGTTTAACTCTGTTAGCTGAATGCACAAATCAGAAAGAAGTTTCACAGAATGATTCTGTGTAGTTTATATTTGGAGACATTCCTTTTTCCACTATTACCCTCTTAGCGCTCCGAATCTCCACTTGCATTTTCTACAGAAAGAGTGTTTCAGAACGGCTCAATCAAAACTAAGGTTCAACTCTTTTAGTTGAACAAACAGAACAGAAAGAAGTTTCACACAATTCTTCTGTGTAGTTTTTATTTTTAGACATTCTTTTTCCCAATATAGGCCTCTTAGCGCTCAGAATGTCCAATTGCAGTTTCTACAGAAAGAGGGTTTCAGAACGGCTCAATCAAAAGTAAGGTTCAACTCTGTTAGTTGAATGCACAGAACAGAAAGAAGTTTCATACAATGCTTCTGTGTAGTTTATATTTGAACATATTCTTTTTTCCACTATTACCCACTTAGCGCTACGAATGTCCAGTTGCATTTTCTACAGACAGAGTGTTTCAAAACTGCTCAATGAAAAGTATGGTTTAACTCTGTTAGCTGAATGCTCAGATCAGAAAGAAGTTTCACAGAATGCTTCTGTGTAGTTTATATTTGAATATATTCCTTTTTCCACTACTACGCTCTCAGCGCTCCAAATGTCCAGTTGCATTTTCTACAGAAAGAGTGTTCAGATCTGCTCAATCAAAAGTATGGTTTAACTCTGTTAGCTGAATGCACAGATCAGAAAGAAGTTTCACCGAATGATTCTGTGTAGTTTATATTTGAAGACATTATTTTTTCCACTATTACCCTCTTAGCGCTCCGAATCTCCACTTGCATTTTCTACAAAAAGAGTGTTTCATAACTGCTCAATCAAAAATATGTTTTATCTCTGTTAACTGAATTTACCGATCAGAAATAAGTTTCACAGAATGCATCTGTGTAGTTTTTATTTGAAGATATTCTTTTTCCCAATGTAGGCCTCTTAGCGCTTAGCATGTCCAATTGCAGTTTCTACAGAAAGAGTGTTTCAGAACGGCTCAATCAAAAGTAAGGTTCAACTCTGTTAGTTGAATGCACAGAACAGAAAGAAGTTTCATACAATGCTTCTGTGTAGTTTATATTTGAACATATTCTTTTTTCCACTATTACCCACTTAGCGCTACGAATGTCCACTTGCATTTTCTACAGAAAGAGTGTTCAGAACTGCGCAATCAAAAGTATGGTTTAACTCTGTTAGCTTAATGAACATATCAGAAATAAGTTTCACACAATGCTTCTGTGTAGTTTTTATTTGAAGATATTATTTTTCCCAATAGAGGCCTCTTAGCGCTCAGAATGTCCAATTGCCGTTTCTACAGAAAGAGTGTTTCAGAAAGGCTCAATCAAAAGTAAGGTTCAACTCTATTAGTTGAATGCACAGAACAGAAAGAAGTTTCATACAATGCTTCTGTGTAGTTTCTATTTGAACATATTCTTTTTTCCACTATTACCCACTTAGCGCTACGAATGTCCAGTTGCATTTTCTACAGACAGAGTGTTTCAAAACTGCTCAATCAAAAGTATGGTTTAACTCTGTTAGCTGAAGGCTCAGATCAGAAAGAAGTTTCAGAGAATGCTTCTGTGTAGTTTATATTTGAATATATACCTTTTTCCACTACTACTCTCTTAGCGCTCCAAATGTCCAGTTGCATTTTCTACAGAAAGAGTGTTCAGATCTGCTCAATCAAAAGTATGATTTAACTCTGTTAGCTGAATGCACAAATCAGAAAGAAGTTTCACAGAATGATTCTGTGTAGTTTATATTTGGAGACATTCCTTTTTCCACTATTACCCTCTTAGTGCTCCGAATCTCCACTTGCATTTTCTACAGAAAGAATGTTTCAGAACGGCTCAATCAAAACTAAGGTTCAACTCTTTTAGTTGAACAAACAGAACAGAAAGAAGTTTCACACAATTCTTCTGTGTAGTTTTTATTTTTAGACATTCTTTTTCCCAATATAGGCCTCTTAGCGCTCAGAATGTCCAATTGCAGTTTCTACAGAAAGAGGGTTTCAGAACGGCTCAATCAAAAGTAAGGTTCAACTCTGTTAGTTGAATGCACAGAACAGAAAGAAGTTTCATACAATGCTTCTGTGTAGTTTATATTTGAACATATTCTTTTTTCCACTATTACCCACTTAGCGCTACGAATGTCCAGTTGCATTTTCTACAGACAGAGTGTTTCAAAACTGCTCAATGAAAAGTATGGTTTAACTCTGTTAGCTGAATGCTCAGATCAGAAAGAAGTTTCACAGAATGCTTCTGTGTAGTTTATATTTGAATATATTCCTTTTTCCACTACTACGCTCTCAGCGCTCCAAATGTCCAGTTGCATTTTCTACAGAAAGAGTGTTCAGATCTGCTCAATCAAAAGTATGGTTTAACTCTGTTAGCTGAATGCACAGATCAGAAAGAAGTTTCACCGAATGATTCTGTGTAGTTTATATTTGAAGACATTATTTTTTCCACTATTACCCTCTTAGCGCTCCGAATCTCCACTTGCATTTTCTACAAAAACAGTGTTTCATAACTGCTCAATCAAAAATATGTTTTATCTCTGTTAACTGAATTTACAGATCAGAAGTAAGTTTCACAGAATGCATCAGTGTAGTTTTTATTTGAAGATATTCTTTTTCCCAATGTAGGCCTCTTAGCGCTTAGCATGTCCAATTGCAGTTTCTACAGAAAGAGTGTTTCAGAACGGCTCAATCAAAAGTAAGGTTCAACTCTGTTAGTTGAATGCACAGAACAGAAAGAAGTTTCATACAATGCTTCTGTGTAGTTTATATTTGAACATATTCTTTTTTCCACTATTACCCACTTAGCGCTACGAATGTCCACTTGCATTATCTACAGAAAGAGTGTTCAGAACTGCGCAATCAAAAGTATGGTTTAACTCTGTTAGCTTAATGAACATATCAGAAATAAGTTTCACACAATGCTTCTGTGTAGTTTTTATTTGAAGATATTATTTTTCCCAATAGAGGCCTCTTAGCGCTCAGAATGTCCAATTGCAGTTTCTACAGAAAGAGTGTTTCAGAAAGGCTCAATCAAAAGTAAGGTTCAACTCTGTTAGTTGAATGCACAGAACAGAAAGAAGTTTCATACAATGCTTCTGTGTAGTTTCTATTTGAACATATTCTTTTTTCCACTATTACCCACTTAGCGCTACGAATGTCCAGTTGCATTTTCTACAGACAGAGTGTTTCAAAACTGCTCAATCAAAAGTATGGTTTAACTCTGTTAGCTGAAGGCTCAGATCAGAAAGAAGTTTCACAGAATGCTTCTGTGTAGTTTATATTTGAATATATTCCTTTTTCCACTACTACTCTCTTAGCGCTCCAAATGTCCAGTTGCATTTTCTACAGAAAGAGTGTTCAGATCTGCTCAATCAAAAGTATGGTTTAACTCTGTTAGCTGAATGCACAGATCAGAAAGAATTTTCACAGAATGATTCTGTGTAGTTTATATTTGGAGACATTCCTTTTTCCACTATTACCCTCTTAGCGTTCCGAATCTAGACTTGCATTTTCTACAGAAAGAGTGTTTCAGAACGGCTTAATCAAAACTAAGGTTCAACTCTTTTAGTTGAACAAACAGAACAGAAAGATGTTTCACACAATTCTTCTGTGTAGTTTTTATTTGTAGACATTCTTTTTCCCAATATAGGCCTCTTAGCGCTCAGAATGTCCAATTGCAGTTTCTACAGAAAGAGTGTTTCAGAACGGCTCAATCAAAAGTAAGGTTCAACTCTGTTAGTTGAATGCACAGAACAGAAAGAAGTTTCATACAATGCTTCTGTGTAGTTTATATTTGAACATATTCTTTTTTCCACTATTACCCACTTAGCGCTACGAATGTCCAGTTGCATTTTCTACAGACAGAGTGTTTCAAAACTGCTCAATCAAAAGTATGGTTTAACTCTGTTAGCTGAATGCTCAGATCAGAAAGAAGTTTCACAGAATGCTTCTGTGTAGTTTATATTTGAATATATTCCTTTTTCCACTACTACGCTCTCAGCTCTCCAAATGTCCAGTTGCATTTTCTACAGAAAGAGTGTTCAGATCTGCTCAATCAAAAGTATGGTTTAACTCTGTTAGCTGAATGCACAGATCAGAAAGAAGTTTCACCGAATGATTCTGTGTAGTTTATATTTGAAGACATTCCTTTTTCCACAATTACCCTCTTAGCGCTCCGAATCTCCACTTGCATTTTCTACAAAAAGAGTGTTTCATAACTGCGCAATCAAAAATATGTTTTATCTCTGTTAACTGAATTTACAGATCAGAAATAAGTTTCACAGAATGCATCTGTGTAGTTTTTATTTGAAGATATTCTTTTTCCCAATGTAGGCCTCTTAGCGCTTAGCATGTCCAATTGCAGTTTCTACAGAAAGAGTGTTTCAGAACGGCTCAATCAAAAGTAAGGTTCAACTCTGTTAGGTGAATGCACAGAACAGAAAGAATTTTCACAGAATGCTACTGTGTAGTTTATATTTGAATATATTCCTTTTTCCACTATTACCCTCTTAGCGCTCCGAATGTCCACTTGCATTTTCTACAGAAAGAGTGTTCAGAACTGCGCAATCAAAAGTATGGTTTAACTCTGTTAGCTTAATGAACATATCAGAAATAAGTTTCACACAATGCTTCTGTGTAGTTTTTATTTGAAGATATTATTTTTCCCAATAGAGGCCTCTTAGCGCTCAGAATGTCCAATTGCCGTTTCTACAGAAAGAGTGTTTCAGAAAGGCTCAATCAAAAGTAAGGTTCAACTCTATTAGTTGAATGCACAGAACAGAAAGAAGTTTCATACAATGCTTCTGTGTAGTTTCTATTTGAACATATTCTTTTTTCCACTATTACCCACTTAGCGCTACGAATGTCCAGTTGCATTTTCTACAGACAGAGTGTTTCAAAACTGCTCAATCAAAAGTATGGTTTAACTCTGTTAGCTGAAGGCTCAGATCAGAAAGAAGTTTCAGAGAATGCTTCTGTGTAGTTTATATTTGAATATATACCTTTTTCCACTACTACTCTCTTAGCGCTCCAAATGTCCAGTTGCATTTTCTACAGAAAGAGTGTTCAGATCTGCTCAATCAAAAGTATGATTTAACTCTGTTAGCTGAATGCACAAATCAGAAAGAAGTTTCACAGAATGATTCTGTGTAGTTTATATTTGGAGACATTCCTTTTTCCACTATTACCCTCTTAGCGCTCCGAATCTCCACTTGCATTTTCTACAGAAAGAATGTTTCAGAACGGCTCAATCAAAACTAAAGTTCAACTCTTTTAGTTGAACAAACAGAACAGAAAGAAGTTTCACACAATTCTTCTGTGTAGTTTTTATTTTTAGACATTCTTTTTCCTAATATAGGCCTCTTAGCGCTCAGAATGTCCAATTGCAGTTTCTACAGAAAGAGGGTTTCAGAACGGCTCAATCAAAAGTAAGGTTCAACACTGTTAGTTGAATGCACAGAACAGAAAGAAGTTTCATACAATGCTTCTGTGTAGTTTATATTTGAACATATTCTTTTTTCCACTATTACCCACTTAGCGCTACGAATGTCCAGTTGCATTTTCTACAGACAGAGTGTTTCAAAACTGCTCAATGAAAAGTATGGTTTAACTCTGTTAGCTGAATGCTCAGACCAGAAAGAAGTTTCACAGAATGCTTCTGTGTAGTTTATATTTGAATATATTCCTTTTTCCACTACTACGCTCTCAGCGCTCCAAATGTCCAGTTGCATTTTCTACAGAAAGAGTGTTCAGATCTGCTCAATCAAAAGTATGGTTTAACTCTGTTAGCTGAATGCACAGATCAGAAAGAAGTTTCACCGAATGATTCTGTGTAGTTTATATTTGAAGACATTCCTTTTTCCACTATTACCCTCTTAGCGCTCCGAATCTCCACTTGCATTTTCTACAAAAAGAGTGTTTCATAACTGCTCAATCAAAAATATGTTTTATCTCTGTTAACTGAATTTACCGATCAGAAATAAGTTTCACAGAATGCATCTGTGTAGTTTTTATTTGAAGATATTCTTTTTCCCAATGTAGGCCTCTTAGCGCTTAGCATGTCCAATTGCAGTTTCTACAGAAAGAGTGTTTCAGAACGGCTCAATCAAAAGTAAGGTTCAAGTCTGTTAGTTGAATGCACAGAACAGAAAGAAGTTTCATACAATGCTTCTGTGTAGTTTATATTTGAACATATTCTTTTTTCCACTATTACCCACTTAGCGCTACGAATGTCCACTTGCATTTTCTACAGAAAGAGTGTTCAGAACTGCGCAATCAAAAGTATGGTTTAACTCTGTTAGCTTAATGAACATATCAGAAATAAGTTTCACACAATGCTTCTGTGTAGTTTTTATTTGAAGATATTATTTTTCCCAATAGAGGCCTCTTAGCGCTCAGAATGTCCAATTGCAGTTTCTACAGAAAGAGTGTTTCAGAAAGGCTCAATCAAAAGTAAGGTTCAACTCTGTTAGTTGAATGCACAGAACAGAAAGAAGTTTCATACAATGCTTCTGTGTAGTTTCTATTTGAACATATTCTTTTTTCTACTATTACCCACTTAGCGCTACGAATGTCCAGTTGCATTTTCTACAGACAGAGTGTTTCAAAACTGCTCAATCAAAAGTATGGTTTAACTCTGTTAGCTGAAGGCTCAGATCAGAAAGAAGTTTCACAGAATGCTTCTGTGTAGTTTATATTTGAATATATTTCTTTTTCCACTACTACTCTCTTAGCGCTCCAAATGTCCAGTTGCATTTTCTACAGAAAGAGTGTTCAGATCTGCTCAATCAAAAGTATGGTTTAACTCTGTTAGCTGAATGCACAGATCAGAAAGAATTTTCACAGAATGATTCTGTGTAGTTTATATTTGGAGACATTCCTTTTTCCACTATTACCCTCTTAGCGCTCCGAATCTAGACTTGCATTTTCTACAGAAAGAGTGTTTCTGAACGGCTCAATCAAAACTAAGGTTCAACTCTTTTAGTTGAACAAACAGAACAGAAAGAAGTTTCACACAATTCTTCTGTGTAGTTTTTATTTGTAGACATTATTTTTCCCAATATAGGCCTCTTAGCGCTCAGAATGTCCAATTGCAGTTTCCACAGAAAGAGTGTTTCAGAACGGCTCAATCTAAAGTAAGGTTCAACTCTGTTAGTTGAATGCACAGAACAGAAAGAAGTTTCATACAATGCTTCTGTGTAGTTTATATTTGAACATATTCTTTTTTCCACTATTACCCACTTAGCGCTACGAATGTCCAGTTGCATTTTCTACAGACAGAGTGTTTCAAAACTGCTCAATCAAAAGTATGGTTTAACTCTGTTAGCTGAATGCTCAGATCAGAAAGAAGTTTCACAGAATGCTTCTGTGTAGTTTATATTTGAATATATTCCTTTTTCCACTACTACGCTCTCAGCGCTCCAAATGTCCAGTTGCATTTTCTACAGAAAGAGTGTTCAGATCTGCTCAATCAAAAGTATGGTTTAACTCTGTTATCTGAATGCACAGATCAGAAAGAAGTTTCACCGAATGATTCTGTGTAGTTTATATTTGAAGACATTCCTTTTTCCACTATTACCCTCTTAGCGCTCCGAATCTCCACTTGCATTTTCTACAAAAAGAGTGTTTCATAACTGCTCAATCAAAAATATGTTTTATCTCTGTTAACTGAATTTACAGATCAGAAATAAGTTTCACAGAATGCATCTGTGTAGTTTTTATTTGAAGATATTCTTTTTCCCAATGTAGGCCTCTTAGCGCTTAGCATGTCCAATTGCAGTTTCTACAGAAAGAGTGTTTCAGAACGGCTCAATCAAAAGTAAGGTTCAACTCTGTTAGTTGAATGCACAGAACAGAAAGAATTTTCACAGAATGCTACTGTGTAGTTTATATTTGAATATATTCCTTTTTCCACTATTACCCTCTTAGCGCTCTGAATGTCCACTTGCATTTTCTACAGAAAGAGTGTTCAGAACTGCGCAATCAAAAGTATGGTTTAACTCTGTTAGCTTAATGAACATATCAGAAATAAGTTTCACACAATGCTTCTGTGTAGTTTTTATTTGTAGACATTCTTTTTCCCAATATAGGCCTCTTAGCGCTCAGAATTTCCAATTGCAGTTTCTACAGAAAGAGGGTTTCAGAACGGCTCAATCAAAAGTAAGGTTCAACTCTGTTAGTTGAATGCACAGAACAGAAAGAAGTTTCATACAATGCTTCTGTGTAGTTTATATTTGAACATATTCTTTTTTCCACTATTACCCACTTAGCGCTACGAATGTCCAGTTGCATTTTCTACAGACAGAGTGTTTCAAAACTGCTCAATCAAAAGTATGGTTTAACTCTGTTAGCTGAATGCTCAGATCAGAAAGAAGTTTCACAGAATGCTTCTGTGTAGTTTATATTTGAATATATTCCTTTTTCCAATACTACGCTCTTAGCGCTCCAAATGTCCAGTTGCATTTTCTACAGAAAGAGTGTTCCGATCTGCTCAATTAAAAGTATGGTTTAACTCTGTTAGCTGAATGCACAGATCAGAAAGAAGTTTCACCGAATGATTCTGTGTAGTTTATATTTGAAGACATTCCTTTTTCCACTATTACCCTCTTAGCGCTCCGAATCTCCACTTGCATTTTCTACAAAAAGAGTGTTTCATAACGGCTCAATCAAAAATATGTTTTATCTCTGTTAACTGAATTTACAGATCAGAAATAAGTTTCACAGAATGCATCTGTGTAGTTTTTATTTGAAGATATTCTTTTTCCCAATGTAGGCCTCTTAGCGCTTAGCATGTCCAATTGCAGTTTCTACAGAAAGAATGTTTCAGAACGGCTCAATCAAAAGTAAGGTTCAACTCTGTTAGTTGAATGCACAGAACAGTAAGAATTTTTACAGAATGCTACTGTGTAGTTTATATTTGAATATATTCCTTTTTCCACAATTACCCTCTTAGCACTCCGAATGTCCACTTGCATTTTCTACAGAAAGAGTGTTCAGAACTGCGCAATCAAAAGTATGGTTTAACTCTGTTAGCTTAATGAACATATCAGAAATAAGTTTCAAACAATGCTTCTGTGTAGTTTTTATTTGAAGATATTTTTTTTCCCAATAGAGGCCTCTTAGCGCTCAGAATGTCCAATTGCAGTTTCTACAGAAAGAGTGTTTCAGAAAGGCTCAATCAAAAGTCAGGTTCAATTCTGTTAGTTGAATGCACAGAACAGAAAGAAGTTTCATACAATGCTTCTGTGTAGTTTATATTTGAACATATTCTTTTATCCACTATTACCCACTTAGCCCTACGAATGTCCAGTTGCATTTTCTACGGACAGAGTGTTTCAAAACTGCTCAATCAAAAGTATGGTTTAACTCTGTTAGCTGAATGCTCAGATCAGAAAGAAGTTTCAGAGAATGCTTCTGTGTAGTTTATATTTGAATACATACCTTTTTCCACAACTACACTCTTAGCGCTCCAAATGTCCAGTTGCATTTTCTACAGAAAGAGTGTTCAGATTTGCTCAATCAAAAGTATGGTTTAACTCTGTTAGCTGAATGCACAGATCAGAAATAAGTTTCACACAATGATTCTGTGTAGTTTATATTTGGAGACATTCCTTTTTCCACTATTACCCTCTTAGCGCTCCGAATCTCCACTTGCATTTTCTACAGAAAGAGTGTTTCAGAACGGCTCAATCAAAACTAAGGTTCAACTCTTTTAGTTGAACAAACAGAACAGAAAGAAGTTTCACACAATTCTTCTGTGTAGTTTTTATTTGTAGACATTCTTTTTCCCAATGTAGGCCTCTTATCGCTCACAATGTCCAATTGCAGTTTCTACAGAAAGAGTGTTTCAGAATGGCTCAATCAAAAGTAAGGTTCAACTCTGTTAGTTGAATGCACAGAACAGAAAGAAGTTTCATACAATGCTTCTGTGTAGTTTCTATTTGAACATATTCTTTTTTCCACTATTACCCACTTAGCGCTACGAATGTCCAGTTGCATTTTCTACAGACAGAATGTTTCAAAACTGCTCAATCAAAAGTATGGTTTAACTCTGTTAGCTGAATGCTCAGATCATAAAGAAGTTTCACAGAATGCTTCTGTGTAGTTTATATTTTAATATATTCCTTTTTCCACTACTACGCTCTTAGCGCTCCAAATGTCCAGTTGCATTTTCTACAGAAAGAGTGTTCAGATCTGCTCAATCAAAAGTATGGTTTAACTCTGTTAACTGAATGCACAGATCAGAAAGAAGTTTCACCGAATGATTCTGTGTAGTTTATATTTGAAGACATTCCTTTTTCCACTATTACCCCCTTAGCGCTCCGAATCTCCACTTGCATTTTCTACAAAAAGAGTGTTTCATAACTGCTCAATCAAAAATATGTTCTATCTCTGTTAACTGAATTTACAGATCAGAAATAAGTTTCACAGAATGCATCTGTGTAGTTTTTATTTGAAGATATTCTTTTCCCCAATGTAGGCCTCTTAGCGCTTAGCATGTCCAATTGCAGTTTCTACAGAAAGAGTGTTTCGGAACGGCTCAATCAAAAGTAAGGTTCAACTCTGTTAGTTGAATGCACAGAACAGAAAGAATTTTCACAGAATGCTACTGTGTAGTTTATATTTGAATATATTCCTTTTTCCACTATTACCCCCTTAGCGCTCCGAATCTCCACTTGCATTTTCTACAGAAAGAGTGTTTCAGAACGGCTCAATCAAAACTAAGTTTCAACTCTTTTAGTTGAACAAACAGAACAGAAAGAAGTTTCACACAATTCTTCTGTGTAGTTTTTATTTGTAGACATTCTTTTTCCCAATATAGGCCTCTTAGCGCTCAGAATGTCCAATTGCAGTTTCTACAGAAAGAGTGTTTCAGAACGGCTCAATCAAAAGTAAGGTTCAACTCTGTTAGTTGAATGCACAGAACAGAAAGAAGTTTCATACAATGCTTCTGTGTAGTTTATATTTGAACATATTTTTTGTCCACTATTACCCACTTAACGCTACGAATGTCCAGCTGCATTTTCTACAGACAGAGTGTTTCAAAACTGCTCAATCAAAAGTATGGTTTAACTCTGTTAGCTGAATGCTCAGATCAGAAAGAAGTTTCACAGAATGCTTCTGTGTAGTTTATATTTGAATATATTCCTTTTTCCACTACTACGCTCTTAGCGCTCCAAATGTCCAGTTGCATTTTCTACAGAAAGAGTGTTCAGATCTGCTCAATCAAAAGTATGGTTTAACTCTGTCAGCTGAATGCACAGATCAGAAAGAAGTTTCACCGAATGATTCTGTGTAGTTTATATTTGAAGACATTCCTTTTTCCACTATTACCCTCTTAGCGCTCCGAATCTCCACTTGCATTTTCTACAAAAAGAGTGTATCATAACTGCTCAATCAAAAATATGTTTTATCTCTGTTAAGTGAATTTACAGATCAGAAATAGGTTTCACAGAATGCATCTGTGTAGTTTTTATTTGAAGATATTCTTTTTCCCAATGTAGGCCTCTTAGCGCTTAGCATGTCCAATTGCAGTTTCTACAGAAAGAGTGTTTCAGAACGGCTCAATCAAAAGTAAGGTTCAACTCTGTTAGTTGAATGCACAGAACAGAAAGAATTTTCACAGAATGCTACTGTGTAGTTTATATTTGAATATATTCCTTTTTCCACTATTACCCTCTTAGCGCTCCGAATGTCCACTTGCATTTTCTACAGAAAGAGTGTTCAGAACTGCGCAATCAAAAGTATGGTTTAACACTGTTAGCTTAATGAACATATCAGAAATAAGTTTCACACAATGCTTCTGTGTAGTTTTTATTTGAAGATATTATTTTTCCCAATAGAGGCCTCTTAGCACTCAGAATGTCAAATTGCAGTTTCTACAGAAAGAGTGTTTCTGAAAGGCTTAACCAAAAGTAAGGTTCAACTCTGTTAGTTGAATGTACAGAACAGAAAGGACTTTCATACAATGCTTCTGTGTAGTTTATATTTGAACATATTCTTTTTTCCACTATTACCCACTTAGCGCTACGAATGTCCAGTTGCATTTTCTACAGACAGAGTGTTTCAAAACTGCTCAATCAAAAGTATGGTTTAACTCTGTTAGCTGAAGGCTCAGATCAGAAAGAAGTTTCACAGAATGCTTCTGTGTAGTTTATATTTGAATATATTCCTTTTTCCACTACTACTCTCTTAGCGCTCCAAATGTCCAGTTGCATTTTCTACAGAAAGAGTGTTCAGATCTGCTCAATCAAAAGTATGGTTTAACTCTGTTAGCTGAATGCACAGATCAGAAAGAATTTTCACAGAATGATTCTGTGTAGTTTATATTTGGAGACATTCCTTTTTCCACTAATACCCTCTTAGCGCTCCGAACCTCCACTTGCATTTTCTACAGAAATAGTGTTTCAGAACGGCTCAATCAAAACTAATGTTCAACTCTTTTAGTTGAACAAACAGAACAGAAAGAAGTTTCACACAATTCTTCTGTGTAGTTTTTATTTGTAGACATTCTTTTTCCCAATATAGGCCTCTTAGCGCTCAGAATGTCCAATTGCAGTTTCTACAGAAAGAGTGTTTCAGAAAGGCTCAATCAATAGTCAGGTTCAATTCTGTTAGTTGAATGCACAGAACAGAAAGAAGTTTCATACAATGCTTCTGTGTAGTTTATATTTGAACATATTCTTTTTTCCACTATTACCCACTTAGCGCTACGAATGTCCAGTTGCATTTTCTACGGACAGAGTGTTTCAAAACTGCTCAATCAAAAGTATGGTTTAACTCTGTTAGCTGAATGCTCAGATCAGAATGAAGTTTCAGAGAATGCTTCTGTGTAGTTTATATTTGAATACATACCTTTTTCCACAACTACACTCTTAGCGCTCCAAATGTCCAGTTGCATTTTCTACAGAAAGAGTGTTCAGATCTGCTCAATCAAAAGTATGGTTTAACTCTGTTAGCTGAATGCACAGATCAGAAATAAGTTTCACACAATGATTCTGTGTAGTTTATATTTGGAGACATTCCTTTTTCCACTATTACCCTCTTAGCGCTCCGAATCTCCACTTGCATTTTCTACAGAAAGAGTGTTTCAGAACGGCTCAATCAAAACTAAGGTTCAACTCTTTTAGTTGAACAAACAGAACAGAAAGAAGTTTCACACAATTCTTCTGTGTAGTTTTTATTTGTAGACATTCTTTTTCCCAATGTAGGCCTCTTATGGCTCACAATGTCCAATTGCAGTTTCTACAGAAAGAGTGTTCAGAACTGCGCAATCAAAAGTATGGTTTAACTCTGTTAGCTTAATGAACATATCAGAAATAAGTTTCACACAATGCTTCAGTGTAGTTTTTATTTGAAGATATTATTTTTCCCAATAGAGGCCTCTTAGCGCTCAGAATGTCCAATTGCAGTTTCTACAGAAAGAGGGTTTCAGAACGGCTCAATCAAAAGTAAGGTTCAACTCTGTTAGTTGAATGCACAGAACAGAAAGAAGTTTCATACAATGCTTCTGTGTAGTTTCTATTTGAACATATTCTTTTTTCCACTATTACCCACTTAGCGCTACGAATGTCCAGTTGCATTTTCTACAGACAGAGTGTTTCAAAACTGCTCAATCAAAAGTATGGTTTAACTCTGTTAGCTGAATGCTCAGATCAGAAAGATGTTTCACAGAATGCTTCTGTGTAGTTTATACTTGAATATATTCCTTTTTCCACTACTACGCTCTTAGCGCTCCAAATGTCCAGTTGCATTTTGTACAGAAAGAGTGTTCAGATCTGCTCAATTAAAAGTATGGTTTAACTCTGTTAGCTGAATGCACAAATCAGAAAGAAGTTTCACCGAATGATTCTGTGTAGTTTATATTTGAAGACATTCCTTTTTCCACTATTAACCTCTTAGCGCTCCGAATCTCCACTTGCATTTTCTACAAAAAGAGTGTTTCATAACGGCTCAATCAAAAATATGTTTTATCTCTGTTAACTGAATTTACAGATCAAAAATAAGTTTCACAGAATGCTACTGTGTAGTTTATATTTGAATATATTCCTTTTTCCACTATTAACCTCTTAGCGCTCCGAATGTCCACTTGCATTTTCTACAGAAAGAGTGTTCAGGACTGCGCAATCAAAAGTATGGTTTAACTCTGTTAGCTTAATGAACATATCAGAAATAAGTTTCAAACAATGCTTCTGTGTAGTTTTTATTTGAAGTTATTATTTTTCCCAATAGAGTCCTCTTAGCGCTCAGAATGTAAAATTGCAGTTTCTACAGAAAGAGTGTTTCAGAACGGCTCAGTCAAAAGTAAGGTTCAACTCTGTTAGTTGAATGCACAGAACAGAAAGAATTTTCACAGAATGCTACTGTGTAGTTTATATTTGAATATATTCCTTTTTCCACTATTACCCACTTAGCGCTACGAATGTCCAGTTGCATTTTCTACAGACAGAGTGTTTCAAAACTGCTCAATCAAAAGTATGGTTTAACACTGTTAGCTGAATGCTCAGATCAGAAAGAAGTTTCACAGAATGCTTCTGTGTAGTTTATATTTGAATATATTCCTTTTTCCACTACTACGCTCTTAGCGCTCCAAATGTCCAGTTGCATTTTCTACAGAAAGAGTGTTCAGATCTGCTCAATCAAAAGTATGGTTTAACACTGTTAGCTGAATGCACAGATCAGAAAGAAGTTTCAACGAATGATTCTGTGTAGTTTATATTTGAAGACATTCCTTTTTCCACTATTACCCTCTTAGCGCTCCGAATCTCCACTTGCATTTTCTACAAAAAGAGTGTTTCATAACTGCTCAATCAAAAATATGTTTAATCTCTTTTAACTGAATTTACAGATCAGAAATAAGTTTCACAGAATGCATCTGTGTAGTTTTTATTTGAAGATATTCTTTTTCCCAATGTAGGCCACTTAGCGCTTAGCATGTCCAATTGCAGTTTCTACAGAAAGAGTGTTTCAGAACTGCTCAATCAAAAGTAAGGTTCAACTCTGTTAGTTGAATGCACAGAACAGAAAGAATTTTCACAGAATGCTACTGTGTAGTTTATATTTGAATATATTCCTTTTTGCACTATTACCCTCTTAGCGCTCCGAATGTCCACTTGCATTTTCTACAGAAAGAGTGTTCAGAACTGCGCAATCAAAAGTATGGTTTAACTCTGTTAGCTTAATGAACATATCAGAAATAAGTTTCACACAATGCTTCTGTGTAGTTTTTATTTGTAGACATTCTTTTTCCCAATATAGGCCTCTTAGCGCTCAGAATGTCCAATTGCAGTTTCTACAGAAAGAGGGTTTCAGAACGGCTCAATCAAAAGTAAGGTTCAACTCTGTTAGTTGAATGCACAGAACAGAAAGAAGTTTCATACAATGCTTCTGTGTAGTTTATATTTGAACATATTCTTTTTTCCACTATTACCCACTTAGCGCTACGAATGTCCAGTTGCATTTTCTACAGACAGAGTGTTTCAAAACTGCTCAATCAAAAGTATGGTTTAACTCTGTTAGCTGAATGCTCAGATCAGAAAGAAGTTTCACAGAATGCTTCTGTGTAGTTTATATTTGAA